>NC_057802.1:595960502-596562282 GCF_018294505.1 Triticum aestivum
CCGTTTGCCGCGCCGTCGCCGACCACCGCCGCCTCCACTGCTCCACCCGCGCGCCCCGACCCCGCGGCCGCACCTCCTCCGGCCGGCCTCCTCCCTCTCTGGCGCTCGTCCTCGTCCCCGCCGGCACCTCCTCCCCCCTCTCCGACAAGTCCTCCGGCGAGCTCGCGCCGCGCCTCGACGTCCGTGCCCCGAACCCTAGATCTGTTTTGGGAGGTGATATTTCTGCCGAGTCCCGTAATTATCATATTTTGTTGCTATGTTCATCACATCATATCTCATTGCATACTGCTCCGTTTCATGCGCATGATATATCAAAATGTTCGCCACGAGGTTCTCTTCATTTTGTTCCATTGTGCCATGCTCGTTTGAGTCCATCTTGAGGCCCAAATCTCTGATGCAAGAGTGCTATATGTTGTTTACTGCTGTTACTTATCAGAACTTGATGTTTTGTTATTTTTGTTGCATTTGATGTGTGCATCTTATGGGCATGAGCTCTACAGGTGTTTTGATCTATGCCATGCCATCTTTACAGAGGTGTATGCCATGTATTTTTGTAATCTATGTGGTGACTAGCACAAGCATGCAAACTAGGCTCCGTGATGTTTCTGTTTTCAGGGACAGGTTTTTGCTGTCTTTTACCCGCTGTTATTTTGTTGCCATGTATCCATGTGGCTACAGTGAGATCCATGCTTATTTTGAGTATGTTCAGTAAGGATGTTTTGTAGATATAGTTGTGCCCTATCCATCCATGCCCCTGTGTGCATTTATGGAGTGCCCTAGCATGCCTTAATCTTGCTCTACGTTTGCTATAAAATATTCCTGGCAGATTGTTAACATGATATTCAATTTTGCCAAGGTTGTTGTAATTGATCCATACATGCTATGAACTAGCTCTTGCCATAATTAGCTTGATAAACATGCCGTCTTGCTGTAGGTATGCTTGATTTGTCATGCATTGCTTTGTGATGAGTGAATCGAGCTCACAAAGATGCCTTCATAATTCTGTTAATGCCATGTTCTGTTTTCTGCCAAGTCTGAAACCTGTTAACGAAACTTGCTATGTTTACATGGGTGCCATCATATCTTCCTATCCTTTTTGGGTCATGATCATTAAGGGACTTTTGTTCTATGCATTTAGTACATTCATGCCATGCCTTGTTTTGCTATGTTAAGTTCTTATAGCATGTGTTTTTCTTGCTCTGAACATTGCTACCTGATGTTGTTTCAGCCATGTTCAGTATTTTTCACTAAGTCTGTGAAGCTGATATTTTTTGCACTTTTGCCATGCTTGTTTGAACCTGTTATATTGTGATGTAGCCGTAGCTCAATGTTCATCTTTGTTAAGCATCTCCTGTAGATTACTGCCATATGCTTTGTTGCTATGTTGGGTTGCTGTAGCATAGTTACTTGATGTATTTTAAGTGGCATCGTGCTGTTAATCACAGAATCGTGTCATTCTTGTTTTGCTTGCCATTTGCAAACCGTGCATCCGTTTCCGGTGATCTTTATATCGATTTCGACCGAAATCATCTCATCTTTACAGTGGCATACTTGGTTTGACAAGTTGCTGCCTTGTTCATCCTTTTTCTTCCGGAGCACGCATATGCATCGCATATCACATCTCGCATATCATGCATGTATTGCATCATGTTGCTTGTGCATTTCTCGTGATTGATTGTGGTTTCATTGCTTGTGTTCTTGCTGTGGGTAGAGCCGGGAGACGAGTTCGTGAACGAGGAACCTGTTGAGTACGCTTACGAGGATCAAGCTTTCGACAACTCTGAGAACCTTGCAGGCAAGATGGCCATACCCTCGAAATCACTTATATCTTTGCTTTGCTAGTTGTTCGCTCTTTTGCTATGCTGTGCTACCTACCACTTGCTATATTATGCCTCCCATATTGCCATGTCCAGCCTCTAACCATATTTTCCTAGCAAACCGTTGTTTGGCTAAGTTACCGCTTTTGCTCAGCCCTTCTTATAGCGTTTCTAGTTGCGGTGAAGTTGAAGTGGGTTCCATGTTGGAACATGGATATTTTGGCACATCACAATATCTCTTATTTAATTAGTGCATCTATATATTTGGTAAAGGGTGGAAGGCTCGGCCTTATGCCTGGTGTTTTGTTCCACTCTTGCCGCACTAGTTTCCGTCATACCGGTATTATGTTCCTTGAGTTTGCGTTCCTTACGCGGTTGGGTGATTTATGGGACCCCCTTGACAGTTCGCCTTGAATAAAACTCCTCCAGCAAGGCCCAACCTTGGTTTTACATTTGCCTACCTAAGCCTTTTTCCCTTGGGTTTTCGCGAGCCCGAGGGTCATCTTTATTTAAACCCCCGGGCCAGTGTTCCTCTGAGTGCTGGCCCAAACTAGAGCCCTTTGCAGCGCCACCTCGGGGAAACTTGAGGCCTGGTTTTAGTTGTACGGACTTCTCATCCGGTGTGCCCTGAGAACGAGATATGTGCAGCTCCTATCGGGATTTGTCGGCACATTCGGGCGGCTTTGCTGGTCTTGTTTTACCATCGTCGAAATGTCTTGTAAACCGGGATCCCGAGACTGATCAGGTCTTCCCGGGAGAAGTTTTATCCTTCGTTGACCGTGAGAGCTTATAATGGGCTAAGTTGGGACACCCCTGCAGGGTATTATCTTTCGAAAGCCGTGCCCGCGGTTATGAGGCAGATGGGAATTTGTTAATGTCCGGTTGTAGAGAACTTGACACTTGACTTAATTAAAACACATCAACCGTGTGTGTAGCCATGATGGTCTCTTTTCGGCGGAGTCCGGAAAGTGAACACGGTTCGGGTTATGAATGAACGTAAGTAGTTTCAGGATCACTTCTTGATCATTTCTAACTTCGCGACCGTTACGTTGCTTCTCTTCTCGCTCTCATTTGCGTATGTTAGCCACCATATATGCTTAGTGCCTGCTGCAGCTCCACTTCATTACACCATCCTTTCCTATTAAGCTTAAATAGTTTTGATCTCGCGGGTGTGAGATTGCTGAGTCCTCGTGACTCATAGATTCTACCAAAACAGTTGCAGGTGCCGACGATACCAGTGCAGATGACGCAACCGAGCTCAAGTGGGAGTTCGACGAGGAACGTGGTCGTTACTATGTTTCGTTTCCTGATGATCAGTAGTGGAGCCCAGTTGGGACGATCGGGGATCTAGCTTTTGGGGTTATCTTATTTTCATTTGGATTTGACCGTAGTCGGTCTATGTGTGAATTTTGGATGATGTATGAATTAATTTATGTATTGTGTGAAGTGGCAATTGTAAGCCAACTCTCGTTATCCCATTCTTGTTCATTACATGGGATTGTGTGAAGATGATCCTTCTTGCGACAATACCTATAATGCGGTTATGCTTCTAAGTCGTGCCTTGACACGTGGGAGATATAGCCGCATCGTAGGTGTTACAACTGACCCCCTAACCGTAGACGGACGCGGGAGGAAATTCACGGGTTACCGTTTAAGATGCCCTAACACGCTAGTGCTTGGTGTGTAGTTAACTGAATTGACAAGAGTATCAGATAAGACACATGGTGAGAGCCTCGGTATACAGCATACTTAATTCACGTTAACAAAACCGAAGAAGAAAAGGATGCCTTCAGCTGTGCATCTTGACCGGCCACCTGTACATTAGCATCACGAAAGCTACTCAAAGTATCGTACTCTAGCTAGGTTTCCCGCACAGCTAACGGCCCAAAACAAAATGATCCACGTAAGGATCGGATCAGGTCACATAATGATCGCAACAAGGAAGAAAACTGCTCCAACGGTTCAAAGGTAAAATTTACAGTTTTCCTAAAGCACATCTAGATGTGTCATAAGTATTGCACATTTAAATCGTATATCATAGATCTTACGTTATGATTTGTTTGGTTTTTTCCCTTTTAATTTTTTTTCTTTTATGCTTGATTGAGTCACTTAGATGTACAATAACTAGAGCACATCTAGATGTGCCCTAGACATTTCCTAAAATTTATAGCTTAGGATGGAAATATAAAGGGTGCCAAGAGATAAAGAAGTATAGTGGTCTAACATATGGTATACTCAAGACTCCCTCCATTCCTTTATATAAGGTGTATTTATTTTTTTCATAAAATTACACGATGTAAGGTGCATTCTTTCCAGTTCCTCATAATTTCGTTTTTAGTCCTATATAAGTAGGAAAGTATCTCTTTTCTGATTGTTTGTATCTCTCCTTGTAGGAAAATAAAGAAAAAAAATCCCTCTCTCGATTGCATGTATCTCTTACTTTCCTGGATTTGCTGATTTACTTGCCATAAATCAACAAATTTGCTAAAGATAATTTCATTATAATATGTCTATAATTATGTGACTTGATCACTGTGCCAAAAATAATACACCTTACATAAAGAAACAGAGGGAGTATATCCTAGGAAGGAAATGTAAAGAGGAGTGCGGATTTCTGGAGGCCGAGCTCCAGTGAGCTCGGTATTTTCAAAAAATCAAAAAGTGTATTTAAATGTTCCAAAAAAATCTGAAAAAAAATCCATGGAAACATATATGTATTTCGCAAGAACGTGTTAAATTTCGTCGAAAAATGTTGTGATTTTAGGCTGTACAAAAAAAAACAAATTTCTAGCCCAATAACAAAAATAAAAGGCCCATTTAAAAATGTGTATTTGTCTTTTTTCTGTACGCCACATGTAAACGTATAATGCTGTGAAAATTTGCATATACATAGTATACATGTGCATGTTTGTTCATAAAATAAATTTGGAATTTTTCGCGCTCTGAAAAAATAAATTTTGAAAACGAGCTCACTGGAGCTCGGCCTCCGTTGGCATTTTCCAATGTAAAGAGGCGGTATAAGGATAAAATAAGTTTAAGGATCCAACTTCTGGTATTATTCAATGCGTAGGAGATAATAGATGCTTAGGACAGTGATAGTAGATTACAAAATATCAAGTTCTCATTACATGTAATTAGTGCATCCCAAGGGACAAAAATATTAGTAAAACGACGTACAAAAAGTTAAAACACTGACACAATGATGGTGCGTATTTCACTCAGACAAAAGGTCCAAAATATATATACTTTGTACAAAGGGGTGCACGGAAAGTTTGCCCAACACATTCTAAAATAGCTATATTCATAACTTTGCAAAATCAGCAACATAAGGGAAGTATCAGCAACGGTATGAACATTGCGGCAGAATTAACTGAACACAAAATAAATATTGAACAATTTGTATGTGCACGGAAACACATGCGAAAGTGTCAACACGTAAGAACCACCAAAATGGTCCATCCCTTTAAGGAGCAGGTGGTCAAATGGGATGCCAGAAAGCCACATCACAAGCTAGTTTTCCTGCATATAAAAACACGACAATTATATGATCACGATGGAATACTTTCGTAGCCCTTCTCTCTCGTTATCCATCATCTCATTGTTCTCCTACATGGTGCTAGTCATTAACCGTGTGACCATACATGTACGAGAATATGCGGACATGCCAGAACACCTACATGTCTAAAATTACTAGCGGGATCTGGACACTCATAATAATTCATGAATAAAACGAAGATATTTATCGAACGAACATTTAATTATCGTATACAATTATCTTTGCTTCATGATACATTACAAAACCGGGGCAAGACTTTTACGGTACCCCCATGATCACCACATTGACCACTATACCTAGTATCCTCGTTACGGGGTTGTTTAGCTTATTTTGATGTTCCCGTGACTAGGCAGTATGCTTGGCCAAGCGATGATGGACGTCGTAATACCGAGCGTGTGTATCTCTCCATCACCGGAGGAGCAAATCCCAGTCCTGACATATTGAACAACACAACATACTTTTTGTTATACTGGAAATCTACCTTTACTAGTAGAATGCCCGTGCGTTGCCACGGGCTTCTGAAATCGTCAAAGATAGAGACACTATAACACGGTCCCAATTACATAATAATTTAAGTCCACTTAACTTTGTAATGTAAAGTAATAACAAAATAGCACATTAACAATGTATACATATAAGGGATGATCCAACTAAAAATCTATTAAACATTACTGAGATATACTTGATGCACTTAACAAATTTGATGCTTCTATGTCTCTTTCTCCGTCATCTTTCATCTGGCAGAAACAAACGTGCTAATAATATGTACCTTTTCACCCGCCCTATCTCATAGATGATCATGAGCCAGCTGTAATTCCACAATGACCATAATATATATGTTTTACGATATTATATATTGTTTATATTATTAATTACGAAGTTTATGCAATTGGTCTTACACCATCCTGTAAGAACACACCATCCTTCATAAAGCATTCCAAATCATCGTTTGATAACAAGGCATCTTCAATGTCCACGAACTTGGTTTTCTTGGGGCAGACATGATTGATTCGATGACTATAATATCTCTAGGGATACAAACATAGTCTATCGTCATGATACAAAAATGAGCCAAATTTGTATTAAAATGAGGCAAATTGGTTGAATACAAAAGGCAATATGATGAAAGAAAGATCGATAATAACATTGAAAAGAATGCCTTGTGCGATAACATTTAAATTGGCATACTTTTTTGGTTTTTTATGGGATATCACCGCCTCCACATCATTATATTGTGAAAAACTCGGTGAATTTTCGGCCCTTTTTAGTGTCGCCCTTCTCCAACATAAACCAAGTATACTTTGTTTCTTCACTCAAAATTGTGTTTTTTGTGTGATATTCTGAATATATGGAATAAGTGTAAAAAAGATTTATTTGGATGATCCATGTTTAATTAATAAGTCTATATCCTTTTTTACTTTAATATATATACTATCTTTTTTCGTACATCATCTTTTTAGGCATTTGTTTTCTTACAACAAAGGTTGCTGATCCAAGGCCCCAAGAAGCCCAAGCCCACTCGCATCATGGGCCAACCAGCACCCAGCAACTCCTTCTCCTCACTCTCTCCACTCCCTTTCCACTCACGCACACAATCCAGATCACGGCGGAGTCACCCACACTCGCTCCGCTCTCGCCCCCGCAGCCGCACAACCGGCGGCCTCGTCTCCCACCGCCGCCGCCGCCTCTCCCTCGCACGCCTCGCCGGCACGTCTCCCTCACCCGCATCACCGGCGCCTCTCCCTCTCGGGCCGTTGTTGCCTCTCCGTTGGCCCCGTTGTTGTCGCCCCTGATGTGCCGCGGCGCCGTGACCCGGCCTCACAGGCACGACCAGGGTGACAACAGCTCCCCGACGCCGCCGCCCTCCGCAAGGAGCGACGACAGCTCGAAGCTCTGCGGCACGGCGTGCGCTGAGCGACGCGCCGCGGGGGCACCGCCGCCTCAGCCCGTCCACGTCCCCATCGCTGCCGCCGGCCGGCCACACGACCTCACGCTCGTCCAGCTCGAAGCACGCGCCGTCGTGGCCCGCCTCCGGCTGCTTCAGCAGGCCAAGAAACCGAAACGCCCCCCGCGCCCGGCGACCTCGGCATCTCCATCGACCGTCTCAGCAAGCGCTACCTCGCCCGGCTCCCGCATTGCTGATGGTAAGCCCCTCCTTTGCTCTCTTGGCCTGCTTGCTTGCTTGCGAGCCCCTCCTCTGAATTTGTTGGCTGGTTGCTTTCTTTCTTCAGCAAGCCAAGAAACAGGGAGTGCCGGCAGTAGTACTCTGAATCCATCAATGCAACTGAATCCAAACATGTGAATCAAGTTGTGGCAGGTATCTCTGCATGCTTAATTCACTCTTTTTTTTTGTGCAGTAGGAGTAGTTGCTAGAAATTTACTGAATTTTGTTTCCAGTAGATGCACTGAATTTCAAAGAAAGAGTACTCTAGGAGTACATGGAGTTGATGCACTGAATTTTGTTTGCAGTAGATGCACTGAAATTTACTGAATTTTGTTTCCAGTAGATGCACTGAATTTCAAAGAAAGAGTACTCTAGGAGTACATGGAGTTGATGCACTGAATTTTGTTTGCAGTAGATGTAATTTACTGAATTTTGTTTGCAGTAGGAGTAGTTGCAGTTCTGAACTGCTAGGTGTACTTGTGGAAGCACTTCGCTGGTGCGCCGTATCTGATTGATTTGCAACTAAATTCTAGCCACTCTGAATTCTGAGTCTGAATGCACATCAAGGAGTATTTTTAAAAAGTACAGCAAGGAGTAGCATCTACATGTTTAAAAAGCAATTCAGCTCGATTTCTGTGTGTATCCATATGCCCAATCCCGCTCTAATTCAGCCTACTCCCATCTCTAGATAAATAACAGTAGAATAATCTGTGAGTACTGTTATTTCACAATACACTGCCAATTTTCAGCACCAAACCAGGAAAATTATGTCAAACGATTATGGCCTGAATTGTGACAGTACTGAAAGCATGCAAACATGCCTAAAGGTTAAGTGTTTCACTACTGCACTGGGATTAAAGATTCAGTTGTTTTCTAGTCTAGTGACATTGTCATTGTAGTTTCAGTAGAAATGACCTTCTTCCTAATTAGTAACAGAGATGAAAGTTTATATAGTTGTGATATTTTTGGTGTAATATTATTGTTTGCATGCATATTTTTTTTTTGTTTTCTGCATGTTCAGAATTGCATGCTTTGGGGCCGCATCATAAAAACTTATCTAATGTAGAACACTCCAGTGGAGTCTAGTTTTACAACAACGGAGTGACCCAGGCAGTGTGCAAAATTTGTGCAGGAAAACAAAGCCGAGTTTAGATGTAGTAGATGATTGATTACAAAACAACAAAAGAATAATATACATAAGCAATCCAGCAAAAGGGAAAATAATGTCACATACAACAAAAATTGGCAACTTGCAAAGTCACAAATCCGAGGCAATATTATTAATATTTGACTTGTTGTATAAACATAATAAGGTTTAATTTCTAACATCGAAAGATAATATATCTGTACAAGAACACCGAAGAGCACCAACTTATCTGTAGCATAAGAGTAAATCCTCTGTCATATTTAAGAGCGGACTTCAGCCTGTAAGGACTTCCTTATAGACGATGTTCTTCATCGAGGTTTGTAAGGACAAGGTAGGTCTTTTTCGCTTCTTTGATTTACTGCTTTGCTTCTTGCCATTCTCCTTGTCCTTCTCCTTCTCAATGAGGATCTTTATATTTCTCTTCGCGGTGGCTCGAGACAATGCGACATAGAGTTGACCATGAGAAAACACCGGATTAGGTAGGTACACGCCAACAATCGGAATCGTCTGTCCTTGAGCCTTGTTAATCGTCATAGCAAAGCTAAGCCTTACAGGAAATTGCTTCCTCTTGAACTTGAATGGAAACATGTTGTTGACAGACGGGCATAGGGGTATTCGAGGAAGGAATACCCTCCTACCTGCATGTTGTCCGATCACGATTTCTGCGTCGATGGCGTTCCTCTCGAAACCTCGCACCACAAGCCTCGTCCCGTTACACAGACCATTAGCCGGATCAATGTTCCTTAGAAGTATGACAGTGCAGTTGAGCTTCAGTTTGAGTGCATGCGGAGGCAGACCGTTGGGAGTCAATCCATTTAGGAACTCAAGAGCATAGTAGCCATATGGGTCGTCTTCTGCACTATCAAAGCTATGGTAGATTACTTCTTCCCCCCGAAAATGCTCTACCATGCGTATGTTTATCTTGTCGATGTTGTCGTTCGTGGTGGAGAGGATTGCGCGTGAAGTCATGTAATTCGGATCAGACATGTTATCATCTAGTCTCGGAAACACATGGTCAATCAGCTTCTCCAGGTCGTCACCCTCGCCTGTAGACGGCACACAAATATCTTCAGGGAGTCGTATGTTTCCTTGATCGTCAACTCCCTCGGTACCATTGCCTACCCTTAGCAAGTAATCCGCAAACCAGGTGTCATTATGAGCCCTCATGTTGGTGACGAGCCTTAGCTGGCGCAGACCCTTCCAGAGATGTGAACTTCGGAGGGTTGCATCGATTATCTGACCCCAGGACCCCCTCCTGACGACTGGAAGCACCTGCCTGAAGTCCCCGCCAAACACAACAGTTTTCCCTCCAAAGGGTCGGTCCCGTCTTCCCATGATGTCGCACATGCTGTTGTCGAGTGCCTCGACCGCCTGTTGCTTAGTCATGGTGGCCTCGTCCCATAGTATCAATGAGGCCATCCTCAGTAGCTTGGCGGTACCACTCTGCTTCGTGAAGGTGCATGAGGCGCCATCGTCGCAACTCAATGGGATCTTGAACCTCGAGTGGGCAGTCCTGCCTCCAGGCACGATAGAAGCGGCGACACCTGACGTCGCGGTAGCGATAGCGATGTTTCCCTCGCTTCGAACGTTGGCGAGCAGCGCCCTGTACAGGAAGGTCTTCCCTGTACCTCCCGGGCCATCAACAAAGAACACACCCCCATCACCGCGTTCAACAGCAGCTAGTATCTCGTTGTATGCAACCCTCTGCTCCAAGTTTAGCGACGATGCCAATTTAGTGTCGTTGATGTCAAAATCGATGTTGGATTCCTCGATCACTTCTCTGGCCTCGCCCTCGTTTGGGTCAAACGCATCGTCAATGCATGGAAGAGCGAAATCAGCTATGTCTTTGCCCATGGACTGCAACATACCCCTAATGTCAAGCAACACCATCTGTTCCACCTCATCAGACATAGGCTCGAAGTGCCTATCCCATAAACCACGCACGTCGCTTGGCTCACAGTGCACCAAAGAAAGTAGTATTTTGTTACTTGTCGGAGCCAGCTACAGACCCTATTTTTTAAGATACGTGGAAAGTAGTATGGTGCAGATGGACGCATGGCTCAAACCATTTAGCTTTTTAAGGTTGAACTATGTAAAGCCTGTCTAAAGTCATCGTCATTTGTGATGTCCTGTTCTAGTATCACCCCTTCAGAGGGACTAATATGCAATACTGACATGGTAGGTTCTTTTGGTTTGTTGTTTTTGTCCAAATCTGTTAGGCACGATTGATGAAATGATCAAATAAAACCCATTTGATAATGCACGTTATTTACAAAAGCCCCATACCTGGAGTCATTGGGTAATACTCGTCCATGTTGTGACTCGGTGCGGGACGATTTCTGGGATGGATTCGTTGACATTTATACCCTCATTATGGCCTGTAACGCGGAAGTTATATGCAATGTTGTGTTTATACCAGAATGAAGGTCAACAAGACGGGGTAGAGGGTATACCTGGACTTCCTTGGGGATGTAGATCAACAAGAGGTGGTAGAGGTACACCCGATGCCTTTCTTTGTTCCGGTGCCTTGCTATTTGAATTTCCCATACTTAACTTTTGTTCTGATGAGTGACATATCACAAATGTAGGTCAACATGAGAAGATCAAATAAGAACTATTTGATAATGCACGTTATTTACAAAAGCCCCATACCTGGAGTAATTGGGTAATACTCGTCAATGTTGTGACTCGGTGCGGGAACGATTTCTGGGATGGATTCGTCGACATTTATACCCTCATTATGGCCTGTAACACGGTAGTTATATGCAATGTTGTGTTTACACCAGAATGAAGGTCAACAAGACGGGGTAGAGGTAAACCTGGACTTCCTTGGGGATGTAGATCAACAAGAGGGGGTAGAGGTACATCCGATGCCTTTCTCTGTTCCGGTGCCTTGCTATTTGAATTTCCCATACTTACCTTTTGTTCTGATGAGTGACCTATCACAAATGTAGGCCAACATGAGAAGCTAGAGTAGAGGTCCATTTCAAAGTAAACTTACAGGAGGACAAAGCTACCAACTGCTTACAGGAAAAGCTTGAACCTGGTCGAGCTGGGGACATTGATAAAGAAAAGGTGTAATTTAGCTTTGCGTAAAATTCAGAGAAGTTGCATATGTATAAATTGTATGATTCACAAGTCCGAAAACCTTCAAGTGTCTTATTGAATGTGCTGCCGGCGGAAGCATAAAAAATCATCATACGTACGGGAAGGTACTGCTCCATCGGAGTTCTGTACGTATGTGCGTTGGGCCCTGTTGAATGGACGAAGGGTTTAGGGTTTAGGCGAACCTGATTTAGGCGGAACCTGATCGGCGGCACCCTCTCTGGGATCGGCGGAGGCGGATGCGTGCGTGGGGTTGTGCGGCAGCCTCCCACGGATCGGCGGCGGCGGAGGCGTCAGTGGGATTGTGCGGCGACGGCGAGACCTGGCACTGTCACGTATGTGCATGATCTGAGGCGGCCTCCATGAGATCGGATGCGGCCTCGCTGGGATCGACGACAGAAGGGATCGATGGCGGCTGGGGTGTGGTTCCCGTCGTCGTACTGGGATCGACGACAGAAGGGATCGATGGCGGCTGGGGCTTGGTTCCCGTCGTCGTTGGAATAGATCGAGGGCAGCCTACTTCGTCATTTTTTTTTCGTGCGAGGGGCCTCACTCCGGTTCGTCCGTTTTCTTCTATTTTTTAGTGCGAGGGGCATCGCTACAGTTTTCCTGTGTTTATTTTCGTGTGGGGGAGGGGGAGACAAAAAAAACCATATGAGATGGGAGGAGGACGAAAAAAAACCAGCTAAGGTGGGAGGTGGGACGAAAATAATCAACTGCTTCATTAGGAGTAGAGATAATCATCTTATTACGGAATCAAGTTTAGCAACCCAAAATTAACCATCCGATATCCGGGTATATGATATTCCCATGGTCTGAGGACACAAGTAACATTAACACTTCATACGAAAGTACCATCAACATATTGATAACGTGATCTTGCAGTATTTCATAAGTTGAGTCTATCTAACATCATTATTAATTTAACAACACGTTCTTATTAATTTTTAGCATCCTTGTTACTTTAGCCAGTGGCGTAGCCAGGTATAAAATGGTGGGGGTACATACTCCAAAATAATTAATCGGGATATTGACTATTATGCTTGGGGGCTGTTTACAAGGATTAATTTGACCGAATTCCTATATAGTAAAAAACAATACTCCCTCCATTCCAAAATATAGTACACCCGTGCTTCCCGACGTCCAACTTTGACCATAAATTTAACCAACTAGACCGACTTGGGCGGGAGAAAAAAATTATATAATTGAAAACTTGTTTTGAATACGAATTCACTGGTATAACATTTGTTCCCGCCGCAGTCGGTCTCGTTGGTTAAATTTATGGTCAAAGTTGAAGCACGGGAATAGAAGAAGCACTGTATTTTGAAACGGAGGGAGTATCTCAAAATTGTGGTCTAGCTACGCCACTGACTTTAGCAATGCTCATGGTTAAAAAACAGAATCATCAACAATATATAAACTAGACTTGAGGCACGACTAGGGATCTCATTCGTGTTTTTTTTTTGTGAATATTTGTGTTTATCTTTTCACAGGGGCAAATACGTTTTCCTCTAAATCTCATGTTGAAAACCATTGCAATTGTTGCATGGAAATATAAACTTAATTATAAACATGAAAATGGAATAATAACAACTTATTTATTAGCTTCAAGACATTTTTTGACACATGGATCTCAAAGCTACTATAGGGTAGATGTTTCAGCGCTAGGTACGTAGGCACCACTCAGCCTAACGACCAAACTGAGTGACACGTTGCACGTCGGTAACACATCTGCCCTTTGCCATCGATCAAGGGCTACAATCGATACACATTCGTTATCTCCGCGATCATCAGATATATTATTACTCTGAATCAATTGTTCATCAGCTGCCTCCTCTTGATCTTGGCCTTGAAGCCGTTCTTCATGTGGAGAATGATGGAGACGTTGGGCTCGACGACATGCCCCGGCACGGCCTCCACCACGAAGTTCCGCACCACGGCGGCCGCCACGGCCTTGAGCTGCACGAATGCCATGTCCTTGCCGAGGCAGGTCCGTGGCCCGGTGTTGAAGGACGCGAACTTGTACGACGGCACGTACCGCGGCTTGCCGTCCTCCCTGATCCACCGCTCCGGCCGGAAGTCCCAGCAGTCTTTGCCCCAGACGGCCTCCATCCTCCCCATTGCGTACAACGAGACGATGATCTTGTCCCCAGGCCGCACCTCGTGCCCGCTCGGCAGCGTCTCCGCCGCCACCACGCCCTTGTGCTCGAACGGCACTGGAGGGTACAGCCGGAGCGCCTCGCACAGGGCGGCGTGCAGGTACACCAGCCGCCCTAGCTCATCTGTGTCGTCGTAGGTTACCATGCCGTCTAGGGTGGTGCTGGTGGTGGCCTTGATGGTGTCTAGCTCTGCCAGGATCTTGCACTCCACGTGCGGGTTCTTGGCGAGGAGATAGAAGAACCAGGACAGCGCCGAGCCGGTCGTGTCGCGGCCGGCGAGCATAAGGTTCATGGTCGTGTCACGGAGGATGACGTCAGCCGTCCTGCCAGCATCGTCGTCGTCGATGTAGGAGGAGAGCAGGTCTGTTGTCTCTGAGTCCTCGTTCGCGCCTCTGGCTTTAACCGCCTCACGCCTCTTGGCGATCGCGTCGCCGATGAACCGGTCGATCTCGTGCCGCGCCACCGCCATCTTCCGCTCGTACCCTACCCCGAGCCACCGCACCAGCTTCCACCATGACAGCGGGAGTACATTGCGGATGAGGAGCACGTCCATTGCATCGTCTATAGCACGCGCAAACCGCACCTCTGGGAAGCCAATGGCCAGGCAGCCCGGGTCGACGCCGAACACCAGCGTGGTCGTCATGTCGAATGTCAGCCTGAGGAACACGTCCATGAGGTCACACTCGCCGGTGCCGGTGGCGACGACATGGGCGAGCAGCGGGAGTAGGTCACGCTCGACCTTGCGGCGGCTGCACTGGGACACGAAGGCCCGGAAACGGGGCGCGGACATGAGCAGCTGCGCCTTGGCACGCTGGCGGCGCCAGGAGTCGCCGTCGGCGTTGAAGATGCCACCGCCGAGGATGTCCATGATCTCGGCGAAGTCGGGGCCCTTGGGGTAGTTGGGGAAGTTGGAGGTGAAGACGTGGCGAACATTGGCCGGGTCGGAGGTTAAAAAGAGCTGCATCCCCGAGTGCGGCGGGCCGATGAGGCGGAAGTTGAGATGGCTGACGCTGAGGAGCGAGGTGGCCCAGTCGTGGAGGCGCGGGAGGCTACCGAGGAGCGACGGCAGCATGCGCACTAGCGGCCAGTCCAGCGGGATCGCTGGGTTCTTGCGCCTGGACCTCATGTGGAGGTACTAGAGGATGACAAGGAAGACTAAAGAGAGTGAAAGCTCAAGGAAGAAGACGAGAGCCATTGTTGCTGTTTCTAGCTCTTGCAAGTCCAAGACAACTGTGGTGGGGAGTTGGAGGCCACGCGAGGGCCATATATATACTCCTGCTCCAGCAGACAATGGTGCTGGCGAGAGATTTGCTTTCAGATGTTACTACATACTGTATAGTATTGATCAATGACGATTAATGCTTCGATTTGAAATTTACCTAGAAGGTATCAATAGGGTACAGTATTTACTCAAATCCAGCGACATGCCAACAACTAGTATTTAGCAAAGTTTAAAATCGCGGGCGAAATCTAAGTGATCGCGCCGCTATCGCGGATCTGGAACCACCCCGCGATTTGCTGCCTTCCCAAAATCGCGGGAGATCGCGTCGCTATCGCGGGCGATTGCGCCGTTTCTTCCTTACCTGTCGCGGCAAAAATTCTGGCCGCGATTCCCTCTCGCCCGCGATTTTAAACTTTGGTATTTAGCACTGACGCAGGTAGAGTTCAAAGATCCACTCCACCGCGGCCAACTCGCCATCTGCTAAGTGCTAACAACCAACTCTCTGACATGGACAAGGCGATTAATTGAACTCCCGCTTCCATGTACATCACTGATCCAGAACACTCGCTGTCCGCACTTATTACTGCCAACTCCCGCTGATGTATGTGTTAGAATTAATGGGCTAGGCCCATAGCAATTTCTGAAATCTCAAAGCCCATGTGTAAAATGGCAAGTGGTGGTGCTAAGTTTAGTCCCACCCCGAAAGTTGAAGAAGAGTTGGACCTCTTTATATAGTGGGTTCTCTCCACCACTCTAAGTGGTGTGTGAGAAGAGAAAGGGAAAACCACACGCGCGCGCTCGCTCGCCTCGCCTGGGCGGGGCGTGGCGTACATGCGACATGCGCGTGAATGGTCCGCCGAAATCTGGTCCGTCTCCTTGCAGGAGCGTAGCTTCCTTTTGCCGTTTTATTTTTATGTCTTGGCAGACAAGTTTTTGATTTCTTGTCCGGTAAGTATACGAATTAGAAACCGAGTCGGTTTGGGATTGTGGTCGCGACATAATACCGCCTATGGTCCTAATATTGTTGGAAATATGCCCTAGAGGCAATAATAAATGGTTATTATTATATTTCTTTGTTCATGGTAATTGTCTATTATTCATGCTATAATTGTATTGTCTGGAAATCGTAATACAGGTGTGAATACATAGACCACAACGTGTCCCTAGTAAGCCTCTAGTTGACTAGCTCGTTGATCAACAGATAGTCATGGTTTCCTGACTATGGACATTGGATGTCATTGATAACGGGATCACATCATTATGAGAATGATGTGACGGACAGGACCCAATCCTAAGCATAGCATAAAAGATCGTGTAGTTTTGTTTGCTAGAGCTTTTCCAATGTCAAGTATCTTTTCCTTAGACCATGAGATCGTGCAACTCCCGGATACCTAGGAGTGCTTTGGGTGTGCCAAACGTCACAACGTAACTGGGTGACTATAAAGGTGCACTACGGGTATCTCCGAAAGTGTCTGTTGGGTTGGCACGAATCGAGACTGGGATTTGTCACTCCGTGTGACGGAGAGGTATCTCTGGGCCCACTCGGTAATGCATCATCGTAATGAGCTCTATGTGACTAAGGCGTTGGTCACGGGATCATGCATTGCGGTACGAGTAAAGAGACTTGCCGGTAACGAGATTGAACAAGGTATTGGGATACCGACGATCGAATCTCGGGCAAGTAACATACCGATTGACAAAGGGAATTGCATACGGGATTGATTGAATCCTCGACACCGTGGTTCATCCGATGAGATCATCGTGGAACATGTGGGAGCCAACATGGGTATCCAGATCCCGCTGTTGGTTATTGACCGGAGAGGCGTCTCGGTCATGTCTGCATGTCTCCCGAACCCGTAGGGTCTACACACTTAAGGTTCGGTGACGCTAGGGTTATAGAGATATGTGTATGCGGAAACCCGAAAGTTGTTCGGAGTCCCGGATGAGATCCCGGGCGTCACGAGAGGTTCCGGAATTGTCCGGAGGTGAAGAATTATATATAGGAAGTCAAGTTTCGGCCACCGGGAAAGTTTCGGGGGTTACCGGTATTGTACCGGGACCATCGGAAGGGTCCCGGGAGTCCACCGGGTGGGGCCACCTATCCCGGAGGGCCCCGTGGGCTGAAGTGGGAAGGGAACCAGCCCCTAGTGGGCTGGGCACCCCCCCATGGGCCTCCCCCCATGTGCCTAGGGTTGGGAACCCTAGGGATGGGGGGCTTCCCACTTGCCTTGGGGGGCAAGGCACCCCCTTCCCCCCTTTGGCCGCCCCCCACCCTAGATGGGATCTGGCCGGCGCCCCCCCTCCCAAGGGGCCTATATAAAGGGGGGAGGGCAGTAACCTACAGCCTTGGGCGCCTCCCTCTCCCCCTGCAACACCTCTCTTTCTCTCTCGCAGAAGCTCGGCGAAGCCCTGCCGGAGACCCGCTACATCCACCACCACGCCGTCGTGCTGCTGGATCTCCATCAACCTCTCCTTCCCCTTGCTAGATCAAGAAGGAGGAGACGTCGCTGCACCGTACGTGTGTTGAACGCGGAGGTGCCGTCCGTTCGGCACTCGGTCATCGGTGATTTGGATCACGGCGAGTACGACTCCGTCATCCACGTTCATTGGAACGCTTCCGCTCGCGATCTACAAGGGTATGTAGATGCACTCCCTTCCCCTCGTTGCTAGTATACTCCATAGATGCATCTTGGTGAGCGTAGGAAAATTTTAAATTATGCTACGATTCCCAACAGTGGTATCAGAGCCAAGCCTATGCGTAGTTACTATGCACGAGTAGAACACAAAGCAGTTGTGGGCGTTGAGTTTGCCAATTCTTCTTGCCGCTACTAGTCGTTTCTTGTTTCGGCGGCATTGTAGGATGAAGCGGCCCGGACCGACCTTACACGTACGCTTACGTGAGACAGGTTCCACCGACTGACATGCACTAGTTGCATAAGGTGGCTAGCGGGTGTCTGTCTCTCCTACTTTAGTCGGAACGGATTCGATGAAAAGGGTCCTTATGAAGGGTAAATAGAAATTGGCAAATCACGTTGTGGTCATACGTAGGTAAGAAAACGTTCTTGCTAGAAACCTACAAACCACGTAAAAATTTGCAACAACAATTAGAGGACGTCTAACTTGTTTTTGCAGCAAGTGCTATGTGATGTGATATGGCCAGAAGATGTGATGAATGATATATGTGATTTATGAGATTGATCATATTCTTGTAATAGGAATCACGACTTGCATGTCGATGAGTATGACAACCAGCAGGAGCCATAGGAGTTGTCTTTATTATTTTGCATGACCTGCGTGTCATTGAATAACGCCATGTAATTTACTTTACTTTGTTGCTAAACGCGTTAGCCATAGAAGTAGAAGTAATCGTTGGCATGACGACTTCATGAAGACACAATGATGGAGATCATGGTGTCATGCCGGTGACGAAGATGATCATGGTACCCCGAAGATGGAGATCAAAGGAGCATAATGATATTGGCCATATCATGTCACTATTTGATTGCATGTGATGTTTATCATGTTTTTGCATCTTATTTACTTAGATCGACAGTAGTAAGTAAGATGATCCCTTATAATAATTTCAAGAAAGTGTTCACCCTAACTGTGCACCGTTGCGAAGCTTCGTTGTTTCGAAGCACCACGTGATGATCGGGTGTGATAGATTCTAACGTTCGAATACAACGGGTGTTGACGAGCCTAGCATGTACAGACATGGCCTCGGAACACACGCAATACACTTAGGTTGACTTGACGAGCCTAGCATGTACAGACATGGCCTCGGAACACGGAGGACCGAAAGGTCGAGCATGAGTTGTATAGAAGATACGATCAACATGGAGATGTTCACCGATCTTGACTAGTCCGTCTCACGTGATGATCGGACACGACCTAGTTAAATTCGGATCATGTATCACTTAGATGACTAGAGGGATGTCTATCTGAGTGGGAGTTCATTAAATAATTTGATTAGATGAACTTAATTATCATGAACTTAGTCTAAAATCTTTACACTATCTATTGTAGATCAAATGGCCAACGTTGTCCTCAATTTGAACGCGTTCCTAGAGAAAACCAAGTTGAAAGATGATGGCAGCAACTATACGGACTGGGTCCGGAACCTGAGGCTCATCCTCATAGTAGCCAAGAAAGATTATGTCTTAGAAGCACCGCTAGGTGATGCACCAATCCCTGAGAACCAAGACGTTATGAACGGTTGGCAGCAGCGTACTTATGATTACTCCCTCGTTCAGTGCGGCATGCTTTACAGCCTAGAACCGGGTCTCCAAAAGCGTTTTGAGAAACATGGAGCATACGAGATGTTCGAGGAGCTGAAATTGGTTTTCCAAGCTCATGCCCGGGTCGAGAGATATGATGTCTCCGACAAGTTCTTCAGCTGTAAAATGGAGGAGAATAGTTCTGTTAGTGAGCACATACTCAGAATGTCTGGGTTGCACAACCGCTTGTCTCAGCTGGGAGTTAATCTCCCGGATGACGCGGTCATTGACAGAATCCTCCAGTCGCTTCCACCAAGCTACAAGAGCTTTGTGATGAACTTCAATATGCAGGGGATGGAAAAGACCATTCCTGAGGTATATTCAATGCTGAAATCAGCTGAGGTAGAGATCAGAAAAGAACATCAAGTGTTGATGGTGAATAAAACCACTAAGTTCAAGAAGGGCAAGGGTAAGAAGAACTTCAAGAAGGACGGCAAGGGAGTTGCCGCGCCCGGTAAACCAGTTACTGGGAAGAAGTCAAAGAATGGACCCAAGCCCGAGACTGAGTACTTTTATTGCAAGGGAAGTGGTCACTGGAAGCGGAACTGCCCCAAATACTTAGCGGACAAGAAGAAGGCCGGCAACACCAAAGGTATATGTGATATACATGTAATTGATGTGTACCTTACCAGTACTCGTAGTAGCTCCTGGGTATTTGATACCGGTGCGGTTGCTCATATTTGTAACTCAAAACAGGAACTACGAAATAAACGGAGACTGGTGAAGGACGAGGTGACGATGCGCGTCGGGAATGGTTCCAAGGTCGATGTGATCGCCGTCGGCACTCTACCTCTGCATCTACCCACGGGATTAGTTTTAAACCTCAATAATTGTTATTTAGTGCCAGCTTTGAGCATGAACATTGTATCTGGATCTCGTTTAATTCGAGATGGCTACTCATTTAAATCCGAGAATAATGGTTGTTCTATTTATTTGAGAGATATGTTTTATGGTCATGCCCCGCTGGTCAATGGTTTATTTTTGATGAATCTCGAACGTGATGTTACACATGTTCATAGTGTGAATACCAAAAGATGTAAAGTTGATAACGATAGTCCCACATACTTGTGGCACTACCGCCTTGGTCACATTGGTGTCAAGCGCATGAAGAAGCTCCATACAGATGGACTTTTGGAGTCTCTTGATTACGAATCATTTGACACGTGCGAACCATGCCTCATGGGTAAGATGACCAAGACTCCGTTCTCCGGAACAATGGAGCGAGCAACCAACTTATTGGAAATCATACATACCGATGTGTGCGGTCCAATGAGTGTTGAGGCTCGCGGAGGATATCGTTATGTTTTCACTCTCACTGATGATTTAAGTAGATATGGGTATGTCTACCTAATGAAACACAAGTCTGAAACCTTTGAAAAGTTCAAGGAATTTCAGAGTGAAGTTGAGAATCAACGTGACAGGAAAATAAAATTCTTACGATCAGATCGTGGTGGAGAATATTTAAGTCACGAATTTGGTACACACTTAAGGAAATGTGGAATAGTTTCAGAACTCACGCCGCCTGGAACACCTCAGAGAAATGGTGTGTCGGAACGTCGTAATCGCACTCTATTGGATATGGTGCGATCTATGATGTCTCTTACCGATTTACCGCTCTCATTCTGGGGTTATGCTTTAGAGACTGCCGCATTCACTTTAAATAGGGCTCCGTCGAAATCCGTTGAGACGACACCGTATGAATTATGGTTTGGGAAGAAACCTAAGATGTCGTTTCTAAAAGTTTGGGGATGCGATGCTTATGTCAAGAAACTTCAACCTGAAAAGCTTGAACCCAAATCGGAAAAATGCATCTTCATAGGATACCCTAAGGAAACTATTGGGTATACCTTCTACCTCAGATCCGAAGGCAAGATCTTCGTTGCCAAGAACGGGTCCTTTCTAGAGAAGGAGTTTCTCTCGAAAGAATTGAGTGGGAGGAAAGTGGAACTTGATGAGGTGATTGTCACCCCTTCCGAACCGGAAAGTAGTGCAACGCGGGAAAATGTTCCTGTGGTGCCTACACCGACTGGGGAGGAAGTTAATGATGATGATCATGAAGCTTCGGATCAAGTTACTGAATGTCGTAGGTCCACAAGGACACGTTCCGCACCAGAGTGGTACGGCAACCCTGTCCTGGAAATCATGTTGTTAGACAACGGTGAACCTTCGAACTATGAAGAAGCAATGGCGGGCCCGGATTCCGATAAATGGCTAGAAGCCATGAAATCCGAGATAGAATCCATGTATGAAAACAAAGTATGGAGTTTGACTGACTTGCCCGATGAGCGGCGAGCCATAGAAAACAAATGGATCTTTAAGAAGAAGACGGACGCGGATGGTAATGTGACCATCTATAAGGCTCGACTTGTCGCTAAGGGTTATCGACAAGTTCAAGGGGTTGACTACGATGCGACTTTCTCACCCGTAGCGAAGCTGAAGTCCGTCCGAATCATGTTAGCAATTGCCGCATACTATGATTATGAGATATGGCAGATGGACGTCAAAACGGCATTCCTTAACGGCTTCCTTAAGGAAGAGTTGTATATGATGCAGCCGGAAGGTTTTGTCGATCCTAAGAATGCTAACAAAGTATGCAAGCTCCATCGCTCAATCTATGGGCTGGTGCAAGCATCTCGGAGTTGGAACATTCGCTTTGATGAGATGATCAAAGCGTTTGGGTTTACACAGACTTATGGAGAAGCCTGTGTTTACAAGAAAGTGAGTGGGAGCTCTGTAGCATTTCTCATATTATATGTGGATGACATACTATTGATGGGAAATGATATAGAATTCTTGGAAAGTATAAAGGCCTATTTGAATAAGTGTTTTTCAATGAAGGACCTTGGAGAAGCTGCTTATATATTAGGCATCAAGATCTATAGAGATAGATCAAGACGCCTCATTGGTCTTTCACAGAGTACATACCTTGACAAGATATTGAAGAAGTTCAATATGGATCAGTCCAAGAAGGGGTTCTTGCCTGTATTGCAAGGTGTGCAATTGAGCACGGCTCAATGCCCGACCATGGCAGAAGATATAGAAAAGATGAGTGTCATCCCCTATGCCTCGGCCATAGGGTCTATTATGTATGCCATGCTGTGTACCAGACCTGACGTAAACCTTGCCGTAAGTTTGGTAGGAAGGTACCAAAGTAATCCCAGCATGGAACACTGGACAGCGGTCAAGAATATCCTGAAGTACCTGAAGAGGACTAAGGATATGTTTCTCGTTTATGGAGGTGACGAAGAGCTCGTCGTAAAGGGTTACGTCGACGCTAGCTTCGACACAGATCTGGATGACTCGAAGTCACAGACCGGATACGTGTATATTTTGAATGGAGGAGCAGTAAGCTGGTGCAGTTGCAAGCAAAGCGTCGTGGCGGGATCTACATGTGAAGCGGAGTACATGGCAGCCTCGGAGGCAGCACAGGAAGCAGTCTGGATGAAGGAGTTCATCACCGACCTAGGGGTGATTCCCAATGCGTCGGGCCCGTTGACTCTCTTCTGTGACAACACTGGAGCTATTGCCCTTGCGAAGGAGCCCAGGTTTCGCAGGAAGACCAGGCATATCAAGCGTCGCTTCAACTCCATTCGTGAAAGTGTTCAAAATGGAGACATAGATATTTGTAAAGTACATACGGACCTGAATGTAGCAGATCCGTTGACTAAACCTCTCCCTAGGGCAAAACATGATCAACACCAGGACGCAATGGGTGTTCGATTCATCACAATGTAACTAGATTATTGACTCTAGTGCAAGTGGGAGACTGTTGGAAATATGCCCTAGAGGCAATAATAAATGGTTATTATTATATTTCTTTGTTCATGGTAATTGTCTATTATTCATGCTATAATTGTGTTGTCCGGAAATCGTAATACATGTGTGAATACATAGACCACAACGTGTCCCTAGTAAGCCTCTAGTTAACTAGCTCGTTGATCAACAGATAGTCATGGTTTCCTAACTATGGACATTGGATGTCATTGATTACGGGATCACATCATTAGGAGAATGATGTGATGGACAGGACCCAATCCTAAGCATAGCATAAAAGATCGTGTAGTTTCGTTTGCTAGAGCTTTTCCAATGTCAAGTATCTTTTCCTTAGACCATGAGATCGTGCAACTCCCGGATACCGTAGGAGTGCTTTGGGTGTGCCAACCGTCACAACGTAACTGGGTGACTATAAAGGTGCACTACGGGTATCTCCGAAAGTGTCTGTTGGGTTGGCACGGATCGAGACTGGGATTTGTCACTCCGTGTGACGGAGAGGTATCTCTGGGCCCACTCGGTAATGCATCATCGTAATGAGCTCTATGTGACTAAGGCGTTGGTCACGGGATCATGCATTGCGGTACGAGTAAAGAGACTTGCCGGTAACGAGATTGAACAAGGTATTGGGATACCGACGATCGAATCTCGGGCAAGTAACATACCGATTGACAAAGGGAATTGCATACGGGATTGATTGAATCCTCGACACCGTGGTTCATACGATGAGATCATCGTGGAACATGTGGGAGACAACATGGGTATCCAGATCCTGCTATTGGTTATTGACCGGAGAGGCGTCTCGGTCATGTCTGCATGTCTCCCGAACCCGTAGGGTCTACACACTTAAGGTTCGGTGACGCTAGGGTTGTAGAGATATGTGTATGCGGAAACCCGAAAGTTGTTCGGAGTCCCGGATGAGATCCCGGACGTCACGAGAGGTTCCGGAATGGTCCGGAGGTGAAGAATTATATATAGGAAGTCAAGTTTCGGCCACCGGGAAAGTTTCGGGGGTTACCGGTATTGTACCGGGACCACCGGAAGGGTCCCGGGAGTCACCGGGTGGGGCCACCTATCCCGGAGGGCCCCGTGGGCTGAAGTGGGAAGGGAACCAGCCCCTAGTGGGCTGGGCTCCCCCCATGCGCCTAGGGTTGGGAACCCTAGGGATGGGGGGCTTCCCACTTGCCTTGGCGGGCAAGGCACCCCCTTCCCCCCTTTGGCCGCCGCCCCCCACCCTAGATGGGATCTGGCCGGCGCCCCCCCCTCCCAGGGGGCCTATATAAAGGGGGGGAGGGAGGGCAGTAACCTACAGCCTTGGGCGCCTCCCTCTCCCCCTGCAACACCTCTCTCTCTCTCGCAGAAGCTCGGCGAAGCCCTGCCGGAGACCCGCTACATCCACCACCACGCCGTCGTGCTGCTGGATCTCCATCAACCTCTCCTTCCCCTTGCTGGATCAAGAAGGAGGAGACGTCGCTGCACCGTACGTGTGTTGAACGCGGAGGTGCCGTCCGTTCGGCACTCGGTCATCGGTGATTTGGATCACGGCGAGTACGACTCCGTCATCCACGTTCATTGGAACGCTTCCGCTCGCGATCTACAAGGGTATGTAGATGCACTCCCTTCCCCTCGTTGCTAGTATACTCCATAGATGCATCTTGGTGAGCGTAGGAAAATTTTAAATTATGCTACGATTCCCAACAAATATATATACAGCTACCGGCTGCGGCCAGAAACACACCGAGAAACACCTAGGTTTTGCATCATCTCACAACTTGCGCCGCCATCGTAGTTTACTCCATCCCAAACGCCGGCGTGCATCGGCGCGTGGGAGAGCAGGTCTCCGAAACCGTTCGTCTTTGCGATCCTGCACCGGGAGAGGACGAATTAGGTTTTTGGGAAGCGCTTTGCGCGACTGCTCAAATTCGTCATCACGGGTCGTCTTCCGTCCAAGTCGGGCGGTGCTACTCATCGTCGTATTCATCGCCGTCAGCAGCAGATCGTCGCCAACATCGTCATCAACACTGTCGCACCCATAATAGCTAACGATCAGTACGTCCAACATCCTCTGTTCATGTCTGTTTCTACAGCTATTGTTACGTGTTTGCTGCTGTTATGCATGTCTTGCTGTTCTTCTAGTTTGCTAGATTATTGCATGCTAGTATCTCTTCTAATCATGAATTATTTACTGGAATTAATCATGAACTTGCCTAATATTTCAACAATCCAAAAACATAATTGTAGGCAATTTCCTGAGTTAACTATGGCTGGATTCGCTGATGCACTGAGGCCGGATAAGTTTACCGGTGTGCACTTTAAGGGGTGGCAGGTGAAGACCACGCTCTGGCTTACTGCTCTGAAAGTTTTCCACGCTAGTGTTGGTGCTCCAGAGGGAATGACCGACGAAGATCGGAGAAAATTCCAGGAAGCCAATACTATGTTTGTGGGATGCATTCTGAGTGTTCTTGCTGACCGTCTGTGTGATGTGTACATGCACATAAATGACGGAAAGATTCTGTGGGATGCACTGAATGCAAAATTCGGTGCAACAGATGCAGGCAATGAACTGTACATCATGGAAAGTTTTCATGACTACAAGATGGTGAATAACCGTTCTGTGGTTGAACAAGCTCATGAGATACAGTGCATTGTGAAGGAACTTGAACTCCTTAAATGTGTTCTACCCAACAAATTCGTGGCTGGGTGCATGATTGCAAAGTTTCCTCCTTCATGGAGGAATTTCGCCACAACTCTGAAGCATAAGAGACAGGAGATATCAGTTGAAAATCTGATTGCATCTCTTGATGTTGAATAAAAAGCTCGGGCTAAAGATACTACTGAAAAAGGAGGTGAGGTTCAGCCTACTGCTAACATGGTGCAGAGGTACCCACAGAACAAGAACAAAGGGAAGAACAAACCTGTTTTCAACAAGCCTACCAAGACTACTACCTTCAAGAAGAAGAAGTTCAACAAGGCTGAGCTAGAGTGCTACGCCTGTGGGAAGCCTGGACACTTTTTCAAGGAATGCCCTGAACGTGCAGACCGCAGAGGGAAAACAAGCTCCAAGACTGTCAACATGGTGACCACTAGCAATACTGATGGGTATGGTAATTTACCTATTGTGCTTTCAGTATTTCAATCATCTTCGTGGTGGATTGATTCGGGTGCTAACGTTCATGTGTGTGCTGACATCTCCCTGTTTACTTCTTATCAAGTCGCAAGGGATTCTTCCGTCCTAATGGGGAATGGGTCACATGCTTCTGTTCGTGGCATTGGCACGGTGGATCTGAAGTTTACTTCGGGAAAGATCGTGCAACTAAGGAACGTGCAGCATGTCCCTACTATGAACAAGAATCTAGTTAGCGGCTCCCTTCTATGTCGAGATGGATTTAAGGTAGTTTTAGAGTCCAATAAAGTAATCGTGTCAAGATTTGGACAATTTATAGGAAAAGGCTATGAGTGCGGAGGCTTGTTCCTTTTTCTCTTTCAGATTTTTGCAATAAGTCAATAAACCAAATTTGTGCTAGTGTTAATGATGATGCAAGTATTTGGCACTCTCGTTTATGTCATATTAATTTTGGTTTAATGTCTCGGCTATCCAGCATGAGTTTAATTCCTAACTTCACAGTTGCCAAAGGTTCTAAGTGCCATAGTTGTGTGCAATCTAAGCAACCTCGAAAGCCTCATAGGGCTGCCGAGGAGAGAAACTTGGCACCTCTAGAACTCATACATTCTGATCTTTGTGAGATGAATGGTGTGTTGACAAAAGGTGGAAAGAGATATTTCATGACTTTGATTGATGATGCGACTAGATTTTGCTATGTTTATTTGTTGCAAACTAAAGATGAAGCATTAGACTACTTTAAAATCTATAAAGCTGAAGTTGAAAATCAACTAGAGAGAAAGATCAAGCGTCTTGGGTCCGATCGTGGTGGAGAGTATTTTCCAAAAGTTTTTGATGAATTTTGTGAGGAACATGGTATTATTCATGAGAGGACGCCTCCCTATTCACCTCAATCAAATGGAGTGGCCGAGAGGAAAAACCGCACATTGACTGACTTGGTGAATGCCATGTTAGACACTGCTGGTTTATCTAAGGCATGGTGGGGGGAGGCTCTATTGACTTCATGTCATGTCCTGAATAGAGTTCCCAACAATAATAACGAGAAAACCCCTTATGAGGAGTGGGTTGGGAGAAAACCATCACTTTCTTATTTGCGCACTTGGGGATGTTTGGCAAAGGTCAATATTCCTATTCCTAAGAAACGCAAACTTGGACCAAAGACAGTGGATTTTGTCTTTCTAGGGTATGCTCAACGGAGCATTGCTTATAGGTTTTTAGTGGTAAAATCTGAAGTACCTGATATGCATGTTGATACTATAATGGAATCTCGTGATGCAACATTTTTTGAGAACATATTTCCTATGAAAGATATGCATAGCATTGCTAGATTTTCTTCTGAGATAATTCCTGAATCTAGTACAACTGATGAATATTTCGAACAATCACATGAGGAAGTCCTTGAGAAGGATAACAATGAAGTTCCTAGAAGGAACAAGAGACAAAGGATTGCAAAATCCTTTGGTGATGATTTCATTGTATACCTTGTGGACGACACACCCAAGACGATTGCAGAAGCATATGCATCTCTGGATGTAGATGATTGGAAAGAAGCTGTTCATAATGAGATGGACTCAATTCTTTCTAATGGAACTTGGGAACTAACTGATAGACCATATGGTTGTAAACCTGTGGGCTGTAAGTGGGTGTTCAAAAAGAAGCTAAAGCCTGATGGTACTATTGATAAGTACAAGGCGCGGCTAGTGGCCAAGGGCTACACTCAGAAAGAAGGCGAAGATTACTTTGACACCTATTCACCCGTTGCTAGAATGACCACCATTCGAGTGTTACTTTCCTTGGCTGCCTCTTATGGTCTTATCATTCATCAAATGGATGTAAAGACAGCTTTTCTCAATGGAGAGTTGGAAGAGGAGATCTATATGGATCAGCCTGACGGGTTTGTGGTAAAGGGTGAAGAAAGAAAGGTGTGCAAGTTGTTAAAATCTTTGTATGGTCTGAAACAGGCACCTAAGCAATGGCATGAGAAGTTTGAAAGAACTCTGACTTCCGCAGGATTTGTCATTAACGAGGCTGATAGGTGTGTTTACTATCGCCATGGTGGGGGCAATAGTGTCATATTATGTTTGTATGTGGACGACATACTGATCTTTGGTACAAACATTAATGCAATTAATGAGGTCAAGTCTTTTCTATCAAAAAGTTTTGACATGAAAGATCTGGGAGAAGCCGATGTAATTCTAAACATCAAACTTGTTAAGGATGAGAGTGGGATTACATTAACGCAATCTCACTATGTTGAGAAGGTCTTGAACCGATTCAGTTTTATGGATAGCAAGCCTTCTCCAACACCTTATGATCCCAGCGTGACACTCAGAAAGAATAAGAAAGAAACGAGAGATCAATTAAGATACTCTCAAATTGTCGGTTCACTCATGTACTTAGCTAGTGCTACAAGACCAGATATCTCTTTTGCTGTGAGCAAACTGAGTAGGTTCATGTCCAACCCGGGTGATGATCATTGGCATGCACTAGAAAGGGTCTTGCGCTATCTGAGAGGTACTATGAGTTACGGAATTACTTATTCAGGGCATCCTGTTGTGCTAGAAGGATATAGTGATTCAAATTGGATCTCCGATGTTGATGTACTTTACGCAACAAGTGGGTATGTATTTACTCATGGTGGTGGCGCAGTGTCATGGAGGTCTTGCAAGCAAACCATATTGACGAGGTCAACTATGGAAGCAGAATTAAATGCTTTGGACACAGCTACTGTTGAGGCAGAATGGCTGCGTGAGCTCTTGATGGACTTGCCGGTTGTTGAAAAACCTGTACCGGCTATTCTTATGAATTGTGATAACCAAACGGTTATCGCTAAAGTGAACAATTCTAAAGATAATGCAAAGTCATCAAGACACGTGAAAAGACGTTTGAAGTCTGTCAGGAAGTTGAGAAACCCCGGAGTAATAACTGTTATGTATATACAAACAGACAAAAACCTGGCAGATCCCTTTACAAAGGGACTATCACGAAATGTGATAGATATTGCACCGAGGGAGATGGGTATGAGACCCATAGATGTTACACCATAGTAGTAACCCAAGCTTTGTGATCGGAGATCCCGTGAATTAGGATCTGGGAAGAACAAGCTATTGGTTAACTGAGGAGAGTAATAACTTATGATCGTCTCCAAGTGAAGATGCAAAACTCTCAGAGCTGTAAGGCTCAGATCTGTAAGGCAGGTTGGCAACATGCCTTAATGTGGTTCTATTGGCTATAATTAGCAAAGATGTTGTCCTACAGAGCAGTCTTGAAAGAACACACCTATATGAGTTCTGACTGTAAACGTCGCAGTCTATGAGATTTGGGTGATCTCTAGTAAGCTCACGAAGAGACCAGGGAGTATGACATATAAGCTCCAAACCGCGGGGTAGCCTACTGGCGGTCAGGTACTAGTTAAGACTTTGAGTGAAACCTGTTCACACAAAACTAGCAATTCAAGGCATGGTCCATTGTCATGTTGTGAATGGATGTAGCTTAAAGTTCTAGGCAGAAGTTCAACTTAACAGTCTCTGCTGAAACACTGGTATATTAAACAAGTGGTGAGAGAAGGCAAATCTCTAAATGGGTATTTGAGATCTGGTGGGGGATTGTTAGAATTAATGGGCTAGGCCCATAGCAATTTCTGAAATCTCAAAGCCCATTTGTAAAATGGCAAGTGGTGGTGCTAAGTTTAGTCCCATCCCGGAAGTTGAAGAAGAGTTGGACCTCTTTATATAGTGGGTTCTCTCCACCACTCTAAGTGGTGTGTGAGAAGAGAAAGGGAAAACCACACGCGCGCGCTCGCTCGCCTCGCCTGGCCGGGGCGGGGCGGGGCGGGGCGGGGCGTACATGCGACATGCGCGTGAATGGTCCGCCGAAATCTGGTCCGTCTCCTTGCAGGAGCGCAGCTTCCTTTTGCCGTTTTATTTTTATGTCTTGGCAGACAAGTTTTTGATTTCTTGTCCGGTAAGTATACGAATTAGAAACCGAGTCGGTTTGGGATTGTGGTCGCGACACAATACCGCCTCTGGTCCTAATATATATACAGCTACCGGCTGCGGCCAGAAACACACCGAGAAACACCTAGGGTTTTGCCTCATCTCACAACTTGCGCCGCCATCGTAGTTTACTCCATCCCAAACGCCGGCGTGCATCGGCGCGTGGGAGAGCAGGTCTCCGGAACCGTTCGTCTTTGCGATCCTGCACCGGGAGAGGACGAATTAGGTTTTCGGGAAGCGCTTTGCGCGACTGCTCAAATTCGTCATCACGGGTCGTCTTCCGTCCAAGTCGGGCGGTGCTACTCATCATCGTATTCATCGCTGTCAGCAGCAGATCGTCGCCAACATCGTCATTAACACTGTCGCACCCATAATAGCTAACGATCAGTACGTCCAACATCCTCTGTTCATGTCTGTTTCTACAGCTATTGTTACGTGTTTGCTGCTGTTATGCATGTCTTGCTGTTCTTCTAGTTTGCTAGATTATTGCATGCTAGTATCTCTTGTAGTCATGAATTATTTACTGGAATTAATCATGAACTTGCCTAATATTTTAACAATATGTAGTTGTATTTATTCTCTACTATGTAAGGAGTACTGTGTAACCTGTACCCTGTCAGTCTGTCACACAGTCAGTTTTTATGTGGCAACTTAAGGACATAAACACACGTTTTTAGGATGACTTTACTTAGTAACATCGAAATTGCTTTACCCACGACACTACACGCACGATCTGCGAACGATGCATCCTCCCCAACAGCGCGCGATTCCTGCATGCACGCTAGCTTTTGATTCTGTCAAGTAGGATCGTGCAGGCGTCGGCTGTAAAACTGTCGTCCATAACATAAGGACAATACCATTTAGCTGACATGCCCAGATAACTAACCAATTAACGAGTAGCTGGTAGTGTCACTACAGGAGAACACACGTTGCCTAGTATCATGCAGTAAGCCGAGTGTTAAAACACGGTCTCACGGCTTACGAGAGGATACACCGAGTGTGCACCAAAATGTACACGGCAAACAGGACAAACACGGCTTACATCAAAGTAAGCCGTGCGGACGAACAAAAGGTATTTGTCTTACAGGAGACACTCGACTTACGAGAGAGTAAGCCGTGAGGCTTGAGAAAATATACCCGTCATACAAAACAACTACGGCAAAGTCTGCTGCCACGTGGCTGCCATCGCCGCACCTAACGGCTAGCCTGACAACCGTTGGTGTAAACCGAGTATGCTCACCCAGACACTCAGCTTATATTTTTGATTTTCGTTTTCATAACAAGGAAACGCTTGGCCTCCCAGTAAGCCGAGTGGTCGCAAAAGGACACCCGGCTTACTCCGGTTTATAAATAGTGGCGCGGCCAGCCCTTTGAACTTCAAATCACACCGCCGTCGCAGCCAGCCTTTCCTGTGACACTTCGCCGGCTGCATCCGCTGCCATCGGCACCGCCGGTCTTCGCCGCCGTCTCGGAAAACCGAGGTGAGCATATATCAATCGATCGATCTTTTCGTGTTCATATAGTTCGATCTCTTCGTGTTTGACAGATTCATATGAATAATATCGATAATATTTTGTTTATGGGGTAGTGAATATGAACAACAAAAGGGTATGGGGCTACATGTGCGTTCAAATTCATATTTGTGACAAAATATGCGAAAAGGAACATGTATGGGTTCATATTCACTCCTTTCGTGTTCATATTCATATGAACATAACGATGATATTTTTTTTAAATTAGAAATAGATGCATTTTTCGCAAAAAAGAATAGATGCGTGCATGATATCTTGTTTTTATATCGATTAAATATATGCCATGCTTTTTTTTTCTTATATGACTAGTGTATGATGGATTATGTGCATGGCTAGTAGCTTGATAGAATCGATCGGTAATATTTTGGATCGATCATCGATAGCTATGTATACTTCATGTGCTAATACAAAAAAGAAAATGCATGCAAAGGATATATATCTTGTTTTTATATTGATTGATTATATGCCATGCCTTTTCTTCTTATCTCTACCTAATTAATAATAAAGCACGTAGGGTTTCTGCCCGTCCGTCGTACCGTTTTACAAAAAAGCCCCTGCATTTTCATGAAATCAACCCACAGTCCGGATTTAAGTCACACCGAACCGTTATTTTACAGTTTTTCGAGAAACCCCACTTTTTAGGTATTTCATCCGCGGATCATATTTAAGTCAAACAAATGGTTTTCTAAACCATCCATATCTTTTAAACCGTAACTCCGATTTAAACATGTTATATATGAAATTTGATTAGAAAAATATGTAGAATATGAATATAAGATTATTTTAACCTGTTAAGTATTTATAAATATTATTTTGAAAGATATTTAAGTCAAACAAATGGTTTTCTAAATTATACGTATCTTTTAAACCGTAACTCCAATTTTAACATGTTATATATGAAATTTGATCAAAAAATGTGTGAAATCTGAATATGATGTTAATTTTACCTGTTAAATATTTTTTAGATATTGTTTTGGAAGCAAACTTATAACTATAGCGCACGATCCATTTTTTCTTTTGTACATGCGGCAATCCGGATTGCAAATAAACACCCACTATAGTCATATAGGGAAAAGAAAACATCGAGAACTACACATGCATACTTCTGAATACATCGCAGGGGAAAACAACAGATTTCTAATCGCGAGTGAGAGAAAGCGAGAGAAAGAGAGAGAGGGGGAGAGGGAGGAGAGAGAGACGTCTTAGGATTAACCACATTCAAACATGTTTTGGTTTGTGTGAACACTAAGGCCATCGCCGGCGAGGGTGAGAAGAAGGATAAGCGGCAACACAAATATGATGCGTCGCTAAAATAAAGGAGATGGACCTATTGTGGTCTTGAGTGATGGTTGTTCGGTTAAGAGTGTGTTGTGTTTTTTCTCCCGTTGCAACGCACGAGCACTTTTGCTAGTATGACCAAACGTATGATGGATTATGTGCACTGGCTAGTAGCTCGATAGAATTATGTGCGGCCAGTCCAGCGGGATCGCTGGGTTCTTCCGCCTGGACCTCATGTGGAGGTAGTAGAGGACGACGAGGAAGACCAAGGAGAGTGAAAGCTCGAGGAAGGAGACGGGAGCCATTGTTGCTGATGTTAGCATTTGCAGGTCGAAGACAATGGTGGGGCGGGGAGTTGGAGGGCATGCGAGGGCCATATATATACTCATCCTCCGGCAGACAAGAGGACGATGAATGGTGAGAGATTTGCTTTCAGATGTTACTACATACAATACTGTATTGTATTGATCAATGACGACCAATGCTTCGATTTGAAATTTACCTAGAAGGTATCAGTAGTGTACAGTCTACTATTAGTACAGTATTTGGACGGAGAATCCGGAGGATGACGACACATGTGGCGACTCCGCTCGACCGCCGGTGGGCGGTTCACCTCGTCACCGACCTCACCACGCTGGCGCTGATGATTTTCAAGCGTGGCGTGCTGCTCCGGCGTGGTGACTCCCCTGTGCTGGCCCTCATCGACGGTCGCGGGGTGCGCGTCGACTCGATGCGGCTACACGGGAAGTTTTCGATCGGGGAGGGGATGCAAGTGCGTTTCCCTTGTCATGTTGTGCTAGTCGACAGGGCACTGGGTTTCGAGGCGGAGGCGAGGCACGACGCGCAAATCGAGGCGGAGGAGGAGAGGGAGCATCGGGAATGGAGGAGGATTAAAGCCGCGGCGCGGTGCGGTGCGGCCATTCCCTCCCCTCTCGACGAGATCTACTCCCCTCCTCTCCCACAAGCGAGCGACCCGCCTGAGGATAATCATGGAGCCCTGGAAGCTGAGACTCGACGCGAGGGCTCGGGTGATTGCAGACGGGGACGAATCGAAGCTGTCGAAGCTGATGGAGATCATCTCCAGGTTCTCAACGGAGAGAAATCTGAAGGAGGCGGCGGGGGTGGCCTACAGGAAGCTCACCGAGGCGGAAGACTGGCGCCTCACACCGACGGGCGAGCCGGTGGGGGCGCTCAGGATGTTGCTGTGGGCGATAGAGGAGGCGGAATCGGACGTCCCCATGCAAGCAATGAAGTGGGTGTCGTTTCGCTCGTGCCGCCGTGCTCCGGCGGGCCCATCGGAGTTCGTGGTTGGTGTTGTGATGGCCTCCCTGCACCGGTGCCTGCGGTGCCCATGGCGGCGAGGCCTGCTTCTGCGGTGGCGATGGAGGCACGGGCAGATCTGGGGACCGGGAAGGGCGAGGGAGGAACGAAGCCTGGTTCGAAGAAGAGGAAGCTGAAGATGCCGCTGATTCTGAGGAGGTCGCCGCGCTTCCCCCGCCGCTCACCACACCTGCTCAGTCTCGCTCGCTCCTAGGGACGGGGGTAGTGATCTCGCCAGCGGGCAGTCGCTTCTGGCTGCTCGCTGGTGTGGATTCATACGAGGAGACTGGGCTCTCGCTGGAATCTCAAGGTACAATTTCCCCCCGTTCCAAATATTCTATTGAACCTACATCGATAGGGGGCGACAGAAGAATCAAAAACAAAAAAAAGCGGCTGATAGCTGCAGAAAACAGAGATAAATTTGATGATAAATATGGTTATGACTCTGGCCATGAGAGAGGGGATGAAAATGAAATTACACCAAACCAAGCTTTGTTTGGTAAAATCATCATAGATAAGATGAGCAAAAAGCAATACGCCCTAATTCCAGATTTCTGGTGTAATGAGGCAAATTTTATTGATGAAATGGAAATTGAGATAGGTCTGGGATGTTCAGGGGAAGATAATACTATCATGATAGAAGGAATCGTTGAAGGAGAGGAAAAGGGGCAAAAGTCGAAATGGGGAGAGACGTCTTTTACAAATACGCTTTCTAAAAGCTTCAAAAATATAAATAGCGAACCTCTTTCCCTGTGGGGAGGAGAGTGTGATCCCCTCGAGGATTTAGGTTTCCCCCCTCCCGCCGCCCCCAGAAACAGAGGAAGTAGCCAAGATGAACAGGGGCTTCAGAGGAAATCGGGGTGGAGGAAGATTTAATCGAGGAGGTAGAGATGGGTTCTGATACGTCCATTTTGCATCACGCTTTTATATACATATTTATTGCATTATGGGCTGTTATTACACATTATGTCACAATACTTATGCCTATTCTCTCTTATTTTACAAGGTTTACCCGAAGAGGGAGAATGCCGGCAGCTGGAATTCTGGGCTGGAAAAGGAGCAAATATTAGAGACCTATTATGCACAACTCCAAAAGTACTGAAACTCCACGGAAGTCAGTTTTGGAATATATTAAAAATATTGAGTGAAGCAAGCACCAGAGGGGGGCCACACCCTGTCCACGAGGGTGAGAGGCGCGCCCCCTGCCTCGTGGGCCCCCTGGCAGGCCTCCGGTGCCCATCTTTTTCTATATGAAGTCTTTCGCCCTGGAAAAAATTAGAGGGAAGCTTTCGGGACGAAGCGCTGCCGTCTCGAGGCGGAACCTGGCGAAACCAATCTAGGGCTCCAACGGAGCTGTTCTGCCGGGGAAACATCCCTCCGGGAGGGGGAAATCATCACCATCGTCATCACTATCGATCCTCTCATCGGGAGGGGGTCAATCTCCATCAAAATCTTCACCAGCACCATCTCATCTCAAAGCCTAGTTCATCTCTTGTATCCAATCTTTGTCTCAAAACCTCAGATTGGTACCTGTGGGTTGCTAGTAGTGTTGATTACTCCTTGTGGTTGATGCTAGTTGGTTTATTTGGTGAAAAATCATATGTTCAGATCCTTTATGCATATTAATACCCCTCTGATTATGAACATGAATATGATTTTTGAGTAGTTACGTTTGTTCCTGAGGACACGGGAGAAGTCTTGCTATAAGTAGTCATGTGAATTTGGTATTCGTTCGATATTTTGATGAGATGTATGTTGTCTTTCCTCTAATGGTGTTATGTGAACGTAGACTACATGACACTTCACCTAGGGGAAGGCATTGGGAAGTAATAAGTAGATGATGGGTTGCTAGAGTGACAGAAGCTTGAACCCTAGTTTATGCGTTGCTTCGTAAGGGGCTGATTTGGATCCATATGTTTCATGCTATGGTTAGGTTTACATTAATACTTCTTTCGTAGTTGCGGATGCTTGCGAGAGGGGTTAATCATAAGTGGGATGCTTGTCCAACGAAGGGCAGTACCCTAGCACCGGTCCACCCACATATCAAATTATCAAAGTAACGAACGTGAATCATACGAGCATGATGAAAACTAGCTTGACGATAATTCCCATGTGTCCTCGGGAACGTTTTCCTTTATATAAGAGTTTGTCCAAGCTTGTCCTTTGCTACAAAAAGGATTGGGCCACATTGCTGCACCTTGTTTACTTTTGTTGCTTGTTACCCGTTACAAATTACCTTATCACAAAACTATCTAATACCGATAATTTCAGTGCTTGCAGAGAATACCTTACTGAAAACCGCTTGTCATTTCCTTCTGCTCCTTGTTGGGTTCGACACTCTTACTTACCGAAAGGACTATGATAGATCCCCTATAATTGTGGGTCATCAAGACTCTTTTCTGGCGCCGTTGCCGGGGAGTGAAGCGCCTTGGTAAGTGCAATTTGGTGAGGAAAATTTTATATAGTGTGCTGAAATTTACTGTCACTGGTTACTATGAAAAGTAATCCTTTGAGGGGCTTGTTCGCGGTATCTTCACCCTGACCAGTAGAGGAAAGAGTTGCTCCTCAACCTACTGAACCTACTGAAAATTTTTACTTTGAAATTCCTTCGGGTATGATAAAGAAACTGCCAGCTAATACTTTTACAGGAGATGGAACATTGCATCCTGGTTTGCACCTAATCTATGTGGATGAAGTTTGTGGATTATTTAAGCTTGCAGGTATGCCCGAGGATGTTATCAAGAAGAAGGTCTTCCCTTTATCTTTGAAGGGAAAGGCATTGAGATGGTTTAGGCTATGCGATGATATTGGATCATGGAACTACAACCGATTGAAATTGGAATTTCATCAGAAGTTTTATCCTATGCATCTGGTTCATCATGATCGTAATTATATATATAATTTTTAGCCTCGCGAAGGAGAAAGCATCGCTCAAGCTTGGGGGAGGCTTAAGTCAATGTTATATTCATGCCCCAATCATGAGCTCTCAAGAGAAATTATTATTCAAAAATTTTATGCTCGGCTTTCTCTCAGTAATCGCTCCATGCTCGATACTTCTTGTACTGGTTCTTTTATGATGAAGACTATTGAATTCAAATGAGATTTATTGGAAAGAATTAAATGCAACTATGAAGATTGGGAACTCGAAGAAGGTAAGGAGTCAGGTATAACACCTAAATTTGATTGTGTTAAATCTTTTATGGATACAGATGCTTTTCGTGAATTTAGCACTAAATATGGACTTGACTCCGAGATAGTAGCTTCTTACTGTGAGTCCTTTGCTACTCATGTTGATCTCCCTAAGGAGAAGTGGTTTAAATATCATCCTCCCATTGAAGTAAAAGTAGTTGAACCTATTAAAGTTGAGGAAAAGACTATCACTTATAATGTTGATCCTATTGTTCCCACCGCATATATTGAGAAACCACCTTTCCCTGTTAGAATAAAGGATCATGCTAAAGCTTCAACTGTGGTCAACAAAAGTAATATTAGAACACCCAAACCCTCTGAGCATATTAAAGTTGAACCTAGTATTGCTATGGTTAAAGATCTCTTGGTCGATAATATTGATGGGCATGTTATTTACTTCTGTGATGAAGCTGCTAGAATTGCCAAACCTGATACTAAAGAGAAACATAGGCCTGTTGTTGGCATGCCTGTTGTTTATGTTAAAATAGGAGATCACTGTTATCATGGCTTATGTGATATGGGTGCTAGTATCAGTGCAATACCTTATACCTTATATAAAGAAATCATGCATGATATTGCACCTGGTGAGATAGAAGATATTAACGTTACGATTAAGCTTGCCAATAGAGATACCATCTCACCGGTTGGGATTGTTAGATATGTTGAAGTCTTGTGTGGGAAAATTAAATATCCTACCAATTTTCTTGTTCTTGCTTCCCCATAGGATAACTTTTGTCCCATTATATTTGGTAGGCCCTTCTTGAATACTGATAATGCAAAGATAGACTGCAAAAAGGATATTGTTTATGTTGGTTTAGGGGATATGTCTCATGATTTTAATTTTGCTAAATTTCGTAGACAACCCCATGAAAGAATTGCCTAGTAAAGATGAAATTATTGGTCTTGCTTCTATTGTCGTGCCTCCTAATGATCCTTTAGAACAATATTTTTTAGACCATGAAAATGATATGTTTATGAATGAAAGAAGGGAAATAGATGAAGTATTCTTTAAACAGGGACCTATTTTGAAACGCAACTTGCCTGTTGAAATTCTAGGGGATCCTCCTCCACCCAAGGGTGATCCCGTGTTTGAGCTTAAACCATTACCTGATACTCTTAAATATGCTTATCTTGATGAAAAGAAGATATATCCTGTTATTATTAGTGCTAACCTTTCAGTGCAGGAAGAAGAGAAATTATTGAAAACTCTGAAGAAGCACCATGCTGCTATTGGATATACTCTTGATGATCTTAAGGGCATTAGCCCCACTCTATGCCAGCACAAAATAAAATTGGAGAAAGACGCTAAACCGGTTGTTGATCACCAGCGACGGTTAAATCATAATATGAAAGAAGTGGTAAGAAAAGAAATACTAAAACTTCTGGAGGCAGGTATAATTTATCCTGTCGCTGATAGTCAGTGGGTAAGTCCTGTTCATTGTGTCCCTAAGAAGGGAGGTATTACTGTTGTTCCTAATGATAAAGAGGAATTGATTCCACAAAGAATTGTTACAGGTTATAGAATGGTAATTGATTTTCGCAAACTAAATAAAGCTACTAAAAAGGATCATTACCCTTTACCTTTTATTGATCAAATGCTAGAAAGATTATCCAAACATACACATTTTTGCTTTGTAGACGGTTATTCTGGTTTCTCTCAAATACCTGTGTCAAAAGAGGATCAAGAAAATACCACCTTTACTTGCCCTTTTGGTACCTTTGCTTATAGACGTATTCATTTTGGTTTATGCAATGCACCTGCTACCTTTCAAAGATGTATGAATGCTATATTCTCTAACTTTTGTGAAAAGATTGTTGAAGTTTTCATGGATGATTTCTCCGTATATGGAACTTCTTTTGATGATTGCTTAAGCAACCTTGATCGAGTTTTGCAGAGATGTGAAGAAACTAATCTTGTCTTGAATTGGGAGAAGTGCCACTTTATGGTTAATGAAGGTATTGTCTTGGGGCATAAAATTTCTGAAAGAGGTATTGAAGTTGATAAAGCTAAAGTTGATGCTATTGAAAAGATGTCGTGTCCTAAGGACATTAAAGGTATAAGAAGTTTCCTTGGTCATGCCGGTTTTTATAGGAGGTTCATTAAAGACTTCTCAAAAATTTCTAGTCCTCTGACTAATCTCTTACTAAAAGATGTTCCTTTTGTTTTTGATGATGATTGTGTAGAAGCATTTGAAATACTTAAGAAAGCCTTGATTTCTGCACCTATTGTTCAGCCACCTGATTGGAATTTATCCTTCCAAATTATGTGTGATGCTAGTGATTATGCTGTAGGTGCTGTTCTAGGACAAAGAGTTGATAAGAAATTAAATGTTATCCAATATGCTAGTAAAACTCTAGACAGTGCCCAGAGAAATTATGCTACTATTGGAAAAGAATTTTTAGCAGTTGTATTTGCTTGTGATAAGTTCAGACCTTATATTGTTGATTCTAAAGTAACTGTTCACACTGATCATGCTGCTATTAAATATCTTATGGAAAATAAAGATGCTAAACCTAGACTTATTAGATGGGTTCTCCTACTACAAGAATTTGATTTGCATATTATAGATAGAAAGGGAGCTGAGAACCCCGTTGCAGACAATTTATCTAGGTTAGAGGTTGGAGAATGTTCTTGATGACCCACTACCTATTGATGATAGCTTTCCCGATGAACAATTAGCTGTCGTAAATGCTTCTCGTACTGCTCCATGGTATGCTGATTATGCCAATTACATTGTTTCTAAATTTATACCACCTAGTTTCACATACCAGCAAAAGAAAAAGTTTTTCTATGATTTAAGACATTACTTCTGGGATGACCCACACCTTTATAAAGGAGTAGATGGTGTTATTAGACGTTTTATACCTGAGCATGAACAGGAACAGATCCTACGCAAGTGTCACTCCGAGGCTTATGGAGGACACCACGCTGGCGATAGAACTGCACATAAGGTATTGCAATCCGGTTTTTATTGGCCTACTCTTTTCAAGGACGCCCGTAAGTTTGTCTTGTCTTGTGATGAATGTCAAAGAATTGGTAATATTAGTAGACTTCAAGAAATGCCTATGAACTATTCACTTGTTATTGAACCATTTGATGTTTGGGGCTTTGATTATATGGGACCGTTTCCTTCCTCTAATGGGTATACACATATTTTAGTTGCTGTTGATTACGTTACTAAGTGGGCAGAAGCTATTCCAACTAGTAGTGCTGATCATAACACCTCTATTAAGATGCTTAAAGAAGTTATTTTTCCGACGTTTGGAGTCCCTCGATACTTAATGACTGATGGTGTTTCACATTTTAATTCATGGGGCTTTTCGTAAAATGCTTGCTAAGTATGACGTTAATCATAGAATTGCATCTCCATACCACCCACAGTCTAGTGGTCAAGTAGAACTGAGTAATAGAGAGATCAAATTAATTTTGCAAAAGACTGTTAATAGATCTAGAAAGAATTGGTCCAAGAAACTCGATGATGCATTATGGGCCTATAGAACTGCATATAAAAGTGCTATGGGAATGTCTCCATATAAAATGGTTTATGGAAAAGCATGTCATTTACCTCTCGAACTAGAACATAAGGCATATTGGGTCATTAAAGAGCTCAACTATGATTTCAAACTTGCCGGTGAGAAGAGACTATTTGACATTAGCTCACTTGATGAGTGGAGAACCCAAGCCTATGAGAATGCCAAATTGTTTAAAGAAAAAGTTAAAATATGGCATGACAAAAGGATACAAAAGCGTGAGTTTAATGTAGGTGCTTATGTTTTGCTATACAACTCTCGTTTAAGATTTTTCGCAGGAAAACTCCTCTCTAAATGGGAAGGTCCTTACATTATTGAGGAGGTCTATCGTTCCGGTGCCATAAAAATCAACAACTTCGAAGGCACAAATTCGAAGGTGGTGAACGATCAAAGAATCAAACATTATATCTCAGATAATCCCATAAATGTTGAAACTAATGTTATTGACACCATAACCCCGGAGGAATACATAAGGGACACTTTCCAGAACGTTTCAGACTCCGAAAAGGAATAGGTACATGGTACGGTAAGTAAACCGACTCCAAAACAGTTCTAATAGCAATTTTTCTCTGTTTTGGAATATTTAGGGAAATAGGAAAATAAGAAGTAGTCCGAAAGGGACACGAGGCATCCACGAGGGTGGAGGGCGCGCCCTACCCCCCTGGGCGCGCCCCCTGCCTCGTGTGCTCTCCGGACTCCGTTTTCTTGCACGATACTTCTTCTGGTCGGTAAAAATTCATTATATAATCTCCCGAAGGTTTTGACCCTAGTATCTGTAGCGACCAGACCTCAAACAGTCTGATCTACTGTGCACCAGTGTCATCCCTGGATCAGTAATGCTGACACGCACAGTACTCGAAGGATTTATAACAGAGTAGCAATCACACACTTATTACATCGAGTGTCTCAAAAGAGAACTAAGTATGATAAATATGGCTTAAGGCCATCTAAAAATGATAACAGCGCAAGACTTGGAAGATAAGTGAGTCCATCAACTCCAACGGCATCACTGAGTATAAGACCACGACCTAAGGCACCTTACTCGTCGTCTGAAAAGTCTGCAACATGAAACGTTGCAGCCCAAAAATGGGTCAGCACATGGAATATGCTGGCAATATAACACATAGAGAGTAATGAACAGAATAAGGCTATACTACATGCATATTTGGCTGGTGGAAAGCTCTATGGTTACAGTTTTTGCGAAAAGCCAATTTTTCCCTACTGCAAAGGAATAAAATTTTATTTAACTATCATGGTGGTTGTTGAACATTGAGATGGTTGACAGCATCTCAATCCCAATTAAGAACGTGATTAACCCAATCAAATTAAATTAAGTAACATGATGATGAGATTCACATGATAATCCAAGTACTAGATACTCAAGATGTCCATAACCGGGGACACGGCTAACCATGATTAGTTTGTACACTCTGCAGAGGTTTGTGCACTTTTCCCCACAAGACTCGATCTCCTCCGTTGGGATTCTCGCACTACATGGTGTTTGAGAAATGGATGACCGAGACACAGTCTTTCAGAAGCATTAACTCTAACCCCGGGTAGACAGTACCAACCTACATCCCCTACATCTGCTAGCCTACCACTGGAAGAGGTCATGCAACCTACTCAACTATGCTAGAGCCCATAATAGCTTGTGGCTGCACACGGAAGTTTCTAGCATGAATAATCTTATGATCCCTTTGAGCTTGGGTGGCGGTGCATAGGATAATCACACGGAACCCCGGGATTTCCAAAAATACAGGCAACACTGAATTCTCCAGGTGCCTCAATCCACCCAGATGTGAGTTTAAGTTGCCACCTTAAGTTTAACCATTAATTAACAATCTCACAACTGTCATGGAAAGATCTCTCAAACCCAATCCACGTCTACTAGCATAGCATAGCAATATGAGCAAACGTAGAAGTAACTCCCAAAGGTTTGATAACAAAACAGGTAATAGGTACTACCTCATCTACTTCCCGATACCCACATTTTAATCAGATCCTAATCATGCAATGTTTGAGGATTGGTCTAATGCAATAAAACTGGGTAGTAAAGAGGTATGATCAAAGTGTTACTTGCCTTGTTGATGATCCGTGAAACCTAGAGATTCGAAGTAGCAAGCGGCGCAATCCGGGTACTCTATCGCAAACAAACAAGCATACAATAAGCACTCATCTAATGCATAGGTAAAACTCAAATAAAAGATCTAACCAGAAAGTTCAACTTAAGAACTCCGGTTTGCAAAAAGAGTCAAATCAAACGAAACAACGAAAGTCAAACGGCGAAAGAAACAAGCTTCGTTTACTAATCTGGATCTAAGTCAAATTTTACAGTAGCAAAAACTTGTTTGAGTTGGTTAAATGGAAAGAGAATTTCGAGACGAAACTCTAGGCGCTTGAATCGCCTAATTCCGATAAACGAGCGAGAAGTTATACTAGAACGAAAATCGGATAAGAAATCGCGATCTGGAATAATCGCGGAAAAATCCGAGAAAAAGAAAAACTGACGAACAGTTTATCAAACGAACGTTCGTTAACTGTAACTAAACGATGAACGCGTTCGTTAAAACGAACGAACGAGCGAACGCTCGCTAAAAAGACTAAACCGAAAAAAATCAAACCGATTTATATAAAAATAAAGCGGGGTTTCAAAAAAACTACACGGTTTTCCGGCGAAAACCGGCGCGACGGCTACCACGGGTCCGGCGGGATCCGGCGGGGTCGGGCGGCTCCGGCGGGGTTCGGGAGGCGGCGTGGCTGCGGGTCCGGGCGGCGGGTGGCGGCGGGGTCGACGGGAGGCGTCGGGCAGCGGCTTCCCGCGGCGGCGGCGTTCGGTGGCGCGGGCGGCGGGGTTCGGGGTGGGGAACGAGGTGGCGGGGCGGGGTACTTATAGGTTCGGGGGGGCGTCCGACTTGGAGAAGGGGGCGACCCCGGGCGGCGGCGTCGTCCAGGACTCCGGCGGGAGTCCGGCTCGGCCACGATTCGGGCGAGGCGGCGCGGCAGGTGGGCCGGCTGGGCCTTCGGCCCAGTTCGGTCCGCGGGCGAATTTTTTTTATTACGCCGAACTAAAGTAAATCCTAGAAAAATAAATAAAAATCTAAAAATGCCAAAACAAATTTTTACCGTCTAATTAAAATAATTAGAACGCGATGAACATTTTCTTGGCCATAAAATGCAATTTTTGAAAACGTGCAAATTTGTCTAATGCAAATAAAATGCAATAAAATCCAAATAAAATCGAATATTTGATTTTAATATTTTTCCTCCAATATTTCAATTATTTTGGAGAAGTCATTTTTTCTCCTCTCATATACTTTTATATGAAATATTTTTCGGATGAAAAATAATTAAAACTAAAATCCTCGTTTCATAATTTGATGAAAATCAAATATGGAAACCGGGAAATCCCCAACTCTCTCCGAGGGTCCTTGAGCTGCTTAGGATTTCGAGGATTATCCAAAATGCAATAAAATATGCTATGCAATGATGATCTAATGTATAACATTCCAAATTGAAAATTTGGGATGTTACAAACCTACCCCCTTAAGAGGAATCTCGCCCTCGAGATTCGGGTTGGCTAGAAAATAGGTGAGAGTGGTCCTTCCGTAGATCTTCCTCTCGCTCCTAGGTGGCTTCATCTTTGGTGTGGTGGCTCCACTGAACTTTGCAAAACTTGATAACCTTCCTGCGGGTGACTCGGCTGGCATACTCAAGAATTTTGACTGGTTTCTCCTCATAAGTTAAATCACTATCCAACTGAATCGCCTCTAGTGGCACTGTATCTCTCAGCGATATATCAGCCATCTCTGCGTGACACTTCTTCAACTGGGAAATGTGGAATACATCATGAACTCCTGACAATCCTTCAGGCAATTCCAACTTGTAAGCAACTTCTCCCATACGCTCCAAAACTTTGTATGGTCCTACAAAACGTGGCGCTAACTTTCCCTTAACTCCAAAAGGCTTCACTCCTCGAAGTGGTGATACTCGAAGATAAACTCGGTCTCCGGCTTCATAAACTGTTTCCTTACATTTTGAATCCGCATAGCTCTTCTGCCTGGTCTGGGCTACTTTGAGTCTATCGCGAATCAACTTCACCTTTCGTTCAGATTCTTTAATCAAGTCTGGTCCAAACAACTGGCGGTCTCCAACTTCGTCCCATAACAATGGTGTTCTACACCTCCTTCCGTACAAAGCTTCGAAAGGGGCCATCTTCAAACTGGATTGATAACTGTTGTTGTAAGAAAACTCTGCATACGGCAAATTGTCGTCCCAACTGGATCCATAATCTAGCGCGCAAGCTCTCAGCATGTCTTCCAAAATCTGATTGACTCTCTCGGTTTGACCGTCTGTCTGTGGATGAAAGGCTGTACTGAACTCTAGCCTAGTACCCAAAGTTTCGTGTAACTGATTCCAAAACTTTGAAGTAAACTGGGTTCCTCTGTCTGATACAATGCTCCTCGGAACTCCATGCAGACATACGATCCTAGTCATGTATATCTTTGCCAACTTAGCACTGGTGTAAGTGGTCTTCACTGGGATGAAATTAGCTACCTTCGTCAAACGATCGACTACAACCCATATCGAGTCATAGCCTGAACGAGTCTTGGGCAATCCCGTGATAAAATCCATGCCTAGTTTATCCCACTTCCATTCGGGTATCGGCAATGGCTGTAGCAATCCTGCTGGCTTCTGATGCTCTGCCTTCACTCTCTGACATACATCACACACTGCTACATACTCTGCAATATCCTTCTTCATTCCAGTCCACCAGAAAGTATCCTTCAAATCCAAATACATCTTGGTATTTCCTGGGTGAATCGAATAAGGCGAATCATGGGCCTCTTGTAAGATGAACTTCCTGATCTCCGGATCATTGGGCACATAAACGCGGTCCTCAAACCATAAGGTATCATGCTCATCCTCACGAAATCCCTTGGCTTTTCCTTTACTCATCTTTTCCTTTATCTCATCAATCTCCTTGTCTGTCTTTTGTGCTTCTCGGATCTATTCCATCAAGGTAGACTGAATCTCCAATGTTACTACATAGCCTCTCGGAACTATTTCCAAACGTAGTTCGCGAAAATACTCGGCTAACTCCTTGGGTAACTCTCCGATCATGAGTGTGTTGACATGGCTCTTGCGGCTCAACGCATCGGCTACTACGTTAGCTTTTTCGGGGTGATAATGCAATCTCATATCATAATCTTTTATGAGTTCCAACCATCTCCTTTGCCTGAGATTCAACTCCTTCTGCGTGAAAATGTACTTCAAACTCTTGTGATCCGTGTACACCTCATAGTGATTTCCGATGAGAGAATGTCTCCATGTCTTCAACGCATGCACTACAGCTGCTAACTCCAAATCATGTGTAGCGTAATTCTTCTCATGGGGTTTAAGTTGTCGTGAAGCATATGAAACAACTCTTCCTTCCTGCATAAGCACTGCTCCAAGTCCTCGACGTGAAGCATCACAGTAAACTTCATAATCCTTGCGCCGGGCAGAATCAATACTGGTGATGTAACCAAACGTTTCTTTAACTCCTGAAAACTAGCTTCACATTCCACAGTCCAATTGAACTTGGTGTCCTTCTTCAACAGCTCCGTCATGGGCTTAGCAATCCTCGAAAAATTCTCAATGAACCTCCGATGGTATCCTGCAAGTCCAAGAAAACTCCGGGTCTCTCCAACTGATGTGGGTGATTCCCAGTTTGTCACAGTGACAACCTTGGTGGGGTCTACTGCTATTCCTTCTCCGGATATAACGTGTCCGAGGAATCCAACTTCCTTCAACCAAAATTCACATTTGCTGAACTTGGCGTATAACTGATGTTCTCTGAGCTTCTCAAGTACCAAACGCAAATGCTCCTTATGCTCCTCTTCATTCTTGGAGTAGACCGAAATATCATCAATGAACACCACGACGAACTTATCCAAAAACTCCATAAACACCTTGTTCATCAGGTTCATGAAATAGGCAGGTGCGTTAGTCAGACCAAATGACATAACGGTATACTCGTACAGCCCATACCTAGTGGTAAAAGCCGTCTTAGGTATATCCTGCTCTCGAATCTTCAACTGGTGGTATCCTGATCGCAGATCGATCTTGGAAAATACCTTAGCTCCTTGCAATCGGTCACACAGATCATTGATCATCGGTAGTGGGTACTTATTTTTGATGGTCACTTCATTCAATCCTCGATAATCAACAACCATCCTTAACGATCCATCCTTCTTCTCCACTAGAAGCACTGGTGATCCCCAAGGTGACGAACTTGGGCGAATATAGCCTTTATCCAGTAACTCCATAATCTGCTTCTTAATTTCTTCCAAATCCTTAGCGGGCATCCTTTATGGTCTCTTAGATATCGGCCCTATGCCTGGCAAAGGCTCAATCAAAAACTCAATGTCTCTATCCGGTGGCATGCCTGGCAACTCTTCTGGAAATACGTCAGGGAAATCCTTCACCACTGGTACTTCCTCCTGTACAACTCCTGATAAGGAATTCACCTGAGTCCTCTTTGGCACATGCCGGGATACATACTTGATCCTTCTTCCTTCTGGGGTGGTAAGCAAAATCAACTTACTAGCACATTCAATGTTCCCTCCATACTTCGATAACCAATCCATGCCTAATATCACATCCGATCCTTGCGATTCCAATACTATTAGGTCTGAGGGAAACACGTAGTTACCAATCCTTAATGGTAACCGATCACACCATAGATTAGCCATATAATCTGCTCCTGGCGAGGTTACTAACATGGGTGACCTAAGGGCTTGGGTTGGCAGTTTATACTTATCCACAAATCCCCTTGATATGTATGAATGCGATGCACCAGTATCAAAAAGAACGGGTGCAGTAAATGTCTTAACCAAAAACTTACCTATTACTGCATCAGGCTGTGCTTCAACCTCCTCCACGTAAACGTGGTTCACTTGTCCTTTGTTGAAAGGGTTGGGCTTCTTCCCAGAGCTTCCATTCCCATTTCCATTCTTAGCTTCCGGGCATTCAGTTGCATAATGTCCAGTCTTCTGGCATTTGTAACAAGTAATGTGGCTCAGATCTCTCTTAGTTAGGGTCGATGGGTTGGTACGGTTCTGTCCGTTGCTTCCTCCATTCCCATTACCATTCTTGGGTCCACTATGGTTGTGCGAACCTCCTGCTCCATGGGTATGCTGAAAATGTCCTCCTGAATTCAGGGTAGAACGTGGCTTCTGATGAGCTCCAGAATTGTACTTCCCTTGTCCATACTTCCTCTTGCGGCTTTCAATCTGCTGCTGCTTCCCTTCAATCATGAGAGCTCTATCTACCAACTCCTGGTAGTTGTTGAAGGTTGCTACCATCAACTGCATGCTTAGCTCATCATTCAGTCCTTCCAGAAACTTCTCCTGCTTGGCTGCATCTGTAGCAACGTCATCTGGGGCATAACGTGCTAACTTACTAAAGTCCTCCACATACTGGCCTACAATGCGTCCTCCTTGGCGTAGGTTGCGAAACTCACGCTTCTTCATAGCCATAGCTCCTGCTGAAACATGGGCAGTATGGAAAGCTTGCTGAAACTGGTCCCATGTGACAGTGTCGATAGGGTGAGTGGCTGTGTAATTCTCCCACCATGATGCTGTGGGTCCATCAAGTTGATGTGCGGCAAAACGCACTCTCTCTGCATCTGTGCATCCTGCAGTGGTCAGCTCCCTTCCAACCTTGCGGAGCCAATCATCTGCAACAATCGGCTCGGTGCTGCTGGAAAACACCGGCACATTCAGCCTCAAGAATCGGGCCAAATGATCAACATGTGGTGGTGGTGGGTTGTTGTTGTTGTTGTTGTTGTTGTTGTTGCCTTGGTTCTGTACTAACACTTGCATTAGGGCATTCTGCTGCTGAATCAACTAAGTGATCTCCGGTGGAAAAACAAATCCGGCGTCGCGTCTCGGAGGCATCTGCTGGGTTTAGAAAGGATGAGAATTTAGAAAAAAATGAGGTCTAGAGGGAAAACACTACCCATATGCATATGAGACAACCACAAACAATACCACTCAATCAATTCAAACAAGGCATACAATCGATCTAACTATCGTTACAAAGTGCTCGGACTATACTATATACATGGGGAAATACTACTACTGATTATGGTGGTCTACTAGAAATTTTGATCGGTCGAAGACTCCATGATATCTGCTCCAGCTTCATCAACAAAATCATCTTCACTGGGGTCCGAGTCGGTGTCATCGATGATGATGTAGTTCTCTGGGCAAGTAGAATCGTCATCTTCTCCTCCTGGTGCTGGGTCTCCCATGAAAACTTCAATCTTCTTTATCAGGTCTTCATTCTTCTCCAGTAATGTTGTGATTTCCTCCTCATATCCATCGCGTGTAGACTTGATTTCTTCCTCCAGTTCCGTGATCTTGGTCAATGCCTTCTTTAGATCTATCATGCCTACGCACATTTGTTTCTCCTGAATTCGAATGTACTGGTTTAACTCCTGGATGAAAGCTGCAATTGATCTATCCTTCCTGGTGCTGATCATCTCCAATTGCTCATCTCGGCACCCACAAATCTGGTAGATTGTATCCTTGAGATCATTGTGGTAAACTTCTCCAATGCGTCCCATAGTGATGTGGGCTGCCATGCTCTTTCCTAAACTCCAGGTTGGTGCATCAAAGGAAAACTCTATAGGCTCAGTGACTGGCATGAACATCCTTCCTGGAACTTGAACTTGAATCATCCAGCGCTCCTCTTCTGGTAGTGTGGCGTTGTAGGTTCCGGTGAAGCTTGGAATTCCGATGTTCAGGTATCTAGTGACTTCCTTCAAGTGGCGTCCAAATGGTGTATCTTCATCCGGTTGCATGAACTTGTTCCTTGCATCGGCTATTCCTAAAAGAGTAGAAAATGGAGAGGAGTCAGAAATAAGAAGAGAGTAGTGTTCTAGGGTTTAAGCTTAGTGGTCGTGTCCTACAGTCAGCGTGTGCTCTGATACCATCTTGTAGCGACCAGACCTCAAACAGTCTGATCTACTGTGCACCAGTGTCATCCTTGGATCAGTAATGCTGACACACACAGTACCGAAAGATTTATAACGGAGTAGCAATCACACACTTATTACATCGAGTGTCTCAAAAGAGAACTAAGTATGATAAATATGGCTTAAGGCCATCTAAAAACGATAACAGCGGAAGACTTGGAAGATAAGTGAGTCCATCAACTCCAACGGCATCACTGAGTATAAGACCACGACCTAAGGCACCTTACTCGTCGTCTGAAAAGTCTGCAACATGAAACGTTGCAGCCCGAAAACGGGTCAGCACATGGAATATGCTGGCAATATAACACATAGAGAGTAATGAACAGAATAAGGCTATACTACATGCATATTTGGCTGGTGGAAAGCTCTATGGTTACAGTTTTTGCGAAAAGCCAATTTTTCCCTACTGCAAAGGAATAAAATTTTATTTAACTATCATGGTGGTTGTTGAACATTGAGATGGTTGACAGCATCTCAATCCCAATTAAGAACGTGATTAACCCAATCAAATTAAATTAAGTAACATGGTGATGAGATTCACATGATAATCCAAGTACTAGATACTCAAGATGTCCATAACCGGGGACACGGCTAACCATGATTAGTTTGTACACTCTGCAGAGGTTTGTGCACTTTTCCCCACAAGACTCGATCTCCTCCGTTGGGATTCTCGCACTACATGGTGTTTGAGAAACGGATGACCGAGACACAGTCTTTCAGAAGCATTAACTCTAACCCCGGGTAGACAGTACCAACCTACATCCCCTACATCTGCTAGCCTACCACTGGAAGAGGTCATGCAACCTACTCAACTATGCTAGAGCCCATAATAGCTTGTGGCTGCACACGGAAGTTTCTAGCATGAATAATCTTATGATCCCTTTGAGCCTGGGTGGCGGTCCATAGGATAATCACACGGAACCCCGGGATTTCCAAAAATACAGGCAACACTGGATTCTCCAGGTGCCTCAATCCACCCAGATGTGAGTTTAAGTTGCCACCTTAAGTTTAACCATTAATTAACAATCTCACAACTGTCATGGAAAGATCTCTCAAACCCAATCCACGTCTACTAGCATAGCATAGCAATATGAGCAAACGTAGAAGTAACTCCCAAAGGTTTGATAACAAAACAGGTAATAGGTACTACCTCATCTACTTCCCGATACCCACAATTTAATCAGATCCTAATCATGCAATATTTGAGGATTGGTCTAATGCAATAAAACTGGGTAGTGAAGAGGTATGATCAAAGTGTTACTTGCCTTGCTGATGATCCGTGAAACCTAGAGATTCGAAGTAGCAAGCGGCACACTCCGGGTATTCTATCGCAAACAAACAAGCATACAATAAGCACTCATCTAATGCACAGGTAAAACTCAAATAAAAGATCTAACTAGAAAGTTCAACTTAAGAACTCCGGTTTGCAAAAAGAATCAAATCAAACGAAACAACGAAAGTCAAACGGCGAAAGAAACAAGCTTCATTTACTAATCTGGATCTAAGTCAAATTTTACAGTAGCAAAAACTTGTTTGAGTTGGTTAAACGGAAAGTGAATTTCGAGACGAAACTCTAGGCGCTTGAATCGCCTGATTCCGATAAACGAGCGAAAAGTTATACTAGAACGAAAATCGGATCAGAAATCGCGATCTGGAATAATCGCGGAAATATCCGAGAAAAAGAAAAACTGACGAACAGTTTATCGAACGAACGTTCGTTAACTGTAATTAAATGATGAATGCGTTCGTTAAAACGAACGAACGAGCGAACGCTTGCTAAAAAGACTAAACCGAAAAAAAACCAAACCGATCTACAAAAAAATAAACCGGGGTTTCAAAAAAACTGCACGGTTTTTTGGCGAAAACCGGCGCGACGGCTACCTCGGGTCCGGCGGGATCCGGCGGGGTCGGGCGGCTCCGGCGGGGTTCGAGAGGCGGCGTGGCTGCGGGTCCGGGCGGCGGGTGGCGGCGGGGTCGACGGGAGGCGTCGGGCGGCGGCTTCCCGCGACGGCGCCGTTTGGCGACAGCGGCGGCAGTTGGTGGCGCGGGCGGCGGGGTTCGGGGTGGGGAACGAGGTGGCGGGGCGGGGTACTTATAGGTTCGGGGGTGGGGCGTCCGACTTGGAGAAGGGAGCGACCCCGGGCGGCGGCGGCGGCATCGTCCCGGACTCCAGCGGGAGTCCGGCTCAGCCACGATTCGGGCGAGGCGGCGCGGCAGGTGGGCCGGCTGGGCCTTCGGCCCAGTTCGGTCCGCGGGCGATTTTTTTATTACGCCGAACTAAAATAAATCCTAGAAAAATAAATAAAAATCTAAAAATTCCAAAACAAATTTTCACCGTCTAATTAAAATAATTAGAACGCGATGAACATTTTCTTGGCCCTAAAATGCAATTTTTGAAAACGTGCAAATTTTTCCAATGCAAATAAAATGCAATAAAATCCAAATAAAATAGAATATTTGATTTTAATATTTTTCCTCCAATATTTCAATTATTTTGGAGAAGTCATTTTTTATCCTCTCATATACTTTTATATGAAATATTTTTCGGAGTGAAAAATAATTAAAACCAAAATCCTCGTTTCATAATTTGATGAAAATCAAATATGAAAACCGGGAAATCCCCAACTCTCTCCGAGGGTCCTTGAGCTGCTTAGGATTTCGAGGATTAGCCAAAATGCAATAAAATGTGCTATGCAATGATGATCTAATGTATAACATTGCAAATTGAAATTTGGGATGTTACAGTATCACGCAAATACCTCCTGCTTTTGTTTCGAGCTGTTTTTCTGACAGATCCAGATCTCCATGACATCTCCAAGCGCCCCCAAGGACAAGTTCTTCGAGAAGGTCATCAACCCCTACCTCACGGAGGTGCTGCAACACCCTCAAACCATTTAGATGCGTGATGGGTTGCTGCACATCCGCGATGTTGAGGGACCAAGGAGGACCAGAAGCGCGGAGACAAGACTCGAAGCAATGGAGCAACAAGTTTTCAAGTGCCAGGGGATGGTGGAACGTGGACTCAACGCCAACCACATGATGATAGCGGAATTCATCAACAACCACAAGCTGGATGCCAAGAACATTGGGGAGACCATCTTCAGGCTTCGCGAGAAAATCAAGCACCTGCAAGCCCAGATTTATGACCTTCAAAACCAAAACTGTGAGTATGAATATAGATTCAAGAGGATGAGTTTGCCTGCATATTTGAGGATCCCGGAGACTCGATCATCCTTCTATGATGGTGAGCCTATGCCTTGGAAGATGGACGACAAGCCTACATCATCAACAACTCCATCATCACCACCTCCGAAGAAGGAGGCATAAATACATGGGTATGGGCACTCCCCTTGGCAACTGCCAAGCTTGGGGGAGGTGCCCCAGTATCGTATCACCATCGCACTCCTATCTTTACCGTTTTTCTTAGTTCGATCCTTTTGGTTATATCTTGATCTAGTAGAATAAAGTTTTAGTATAATTTAGTTTTGAGTTTTGCTTTATGATCCTTCTATGTAATCGAGTCCGTGAGCTATATATAACAAAAATTAGTTTTGAGTCAAGGGCTTGATTATCTTGCTATGATCTTGAGGGAATAAAAATAAAAGAGAAGAGAAAGAGTAAAAAGAATTAAAGAGATCATGTTGATCTTATGGAGAGTAATGACTTCACATATAAAAGAGTATGATGAACAAAAGTTGTTGAGAGTTGACAAACAGAGTTTTGGTCATCGTTGCAATTAATAGGAAGTAATAAAGAAAGTGAGGTTTTCACATATAAATATACTATCTTGGACATGTTTTATGATTGTGAGCACTCATTAAAATATGACATGCTAAAAAGTTGATGTTGGACAAGGAAGACAACGTAATGGGTTATGTTTTCTTATATCCGAAATAAAGTATATTGCCATGGATCATCCAACATGTTGAGCTTGCCTTTCCCCCTCATGCTAGCCAAATTCTTTGCACCAAGTAGATATACTACTTGTGCTTCCGAATATCCTTAAACCCAGTTTTGCCATGAGCGTCCACCATACCTACCTATGGATTGAGTAAGATCCTTCAAGTAAGTTGTCATTGTTGCATGCAATAAAAATTGCTCTCTAAATATGTATGATCTATTAGTGTGGGGAAAATAAGCTTTATACGATCTTGTGATACCGAAGAAATAAAAGGGACGGACTGCATAATAAAGGTCCTTATCACAAGTGGCAATATAAAGTGACGTTCTTTTGCATTAAGATTTTGTGCATCCAACCATAAAAGCGCATGACAACCTCTGCTTCCCTCTGCGATTGTGAAAGACTAAATGATAGTTCAGTATGTGGACTTGCTGAAAAGCTCTTATATTGACTCTTTCCGATGTTATGATAAATTGCAATTGCTTCAATGACCGAGATCATAGTTTGTTAGATTTCAATGAAGTTTCTGATTCATACTTGATGTTGTGAATAGATTGTTACTTTAGCATAAGAAATCGTATGACAATATAAATATATATGTTGCTGTTACAAGAATGATCATGATGCCCTCATGTCGGTATTTTATTTTATCGACACCTCTATCTCTAAACATGTGGACATATTTTTCGTTATCGGCTTCCGCTTGAGGACAAGCGAGGTCTAAGCTCGGGGGAGTTGATACGTCCATTTTGCATCATGCTTTTATATCGATATTTATTGCATTATGGGTTGTTATTACACATTATGTCACAATACTTATGCCTATTCTCTCTTATTTTACAAGGTTTACCCGAAGAGGGAGAATGCCGGCAGCTAGAATTCTGGGCTGGAAAAGGAGCAAATATTAGAGACCTATTCTGCACAACTCCAAAAGTCCTGAAACTCCACGGAAGTCATTTTTGGAATATATAAAAAATATTGGACGAAGAAAGCACCAGAGGGGGGGGCCACACCCTGTCCACGAGGGTGGGGGGCGCGCCCTACCCCTTGGGCGCGCCCCCCTGCCTCATGGGCCCCCTGGTAGGCCTCCGGTGCCCATCTTTTGCTATATGAAGTCTTTCGCCCTGGAAAAAATTAGAGGGAATCTTTTGGGACGAACTTGGCGAAACCAATCTAGGGCTCCGGCGGAGCTGTTCTGCCGGGGAAACATCCCTCTGGGAGGGGGAAATCATCACCATCATCATCACCATCGATCCTCTCATCGGGAGGGGGTCAATCTCCATCAACATCTTCACCAGCACCATCTCATCTCAAACCCTAGTTCATCTCCTGTATCCAATCTTTGTCTCAAAACCTCAGATTGGTACCTGTGGGTTGCTAGTAGTGTTAATTACTCCTTGTAGTTGATGCTAGTTGGTTTATTTGGTGGAAGATCATATGTTCAGATCCTTTATGCATATTAATACCCCTTTGATTATGAACATGAATATGATTTGTGAGTAGTTATGTTTGTTCCTGAGGACATGGGAGAAGTCTTGCTATAAGTAGTCATGTGAATTTGGTATTCGTTCGATATTTTGATGAGACGTATGTTGTCTTTCCTCTAGTTGTGTTATGTGAACGTCGACTACATGACACTTCACCATTGTTTGGGCCTAGGGGAAGGCATTGGGAAGTAATAAGTAGATGATGGGTTGCTAGAGTGACAGAAGCTTAATCCCTAGTTTATGTGTTGCTTTGTAAGGGGCTGATTTGGACCCATATGTTTCATGCTATGGTTAGGTTTACCTTAATACTTCTTTCGTAGTTGCGGATGCTTGCAAGAGGGGTTAATCATAAGTGGGATGCTTGTCCAAGGAAGGGCAGTACCCAAGCACCAGTCCACCCACATATCAAATTATCAAAGTAACGAACGTGAATCATACTAGCATGATGAAAACTAGCTTGACGATAATTCCCATGTGTCCCCGGGAGCGTTTTCCTTTATATAAGAGTTTGTCCAGGCTTTTCCTTTGGTACAAAAAGGATTGGGTCACCTTGCTGCACCTTGTTTACTTTCGTTACTTGTATACCCGTTACAAATTACATTATCACAAAACTATTTGTTATCAATAATTTCAGTGCTTGCAGAGAATACCTTACTGAAAACCGCTTGTCATTTCTTTCTGCTCCTCGTTAGGTTCGACACTCTTACATATCGAAAGGACTACAATAGATCCCCTATACTTGTGGGTCATCAGGTTCCACAACAGAAAGAAAGAGGAAGACATTGACAAATTCAAAGGGGATTCTCAACAGTTTAGCAGGGCTTCCGATGGGTTTGGACCTGGATTCGCACCTGGCACTTCAACTTATCAGGAAAGTGGAGGAGAGGTGATGATATCAGAAACAAAGGGAGCTACTGAAGACAAAGAGAGAGAGGGGAACAAAAAAGAGGCTGGTCGTGGTGAATCTGAGGACAAAGGTAACGATCCTGTCCATTTGTTTGCCCCCTCTCTTGAATTTCTTCAGCAACAATAGTGGTTTGGGGCACTCCTTGCCCAGATGACATAGCAGGGTGCTGGTGCAGCTACTAGAATTGGGAATCAGGCAGGAGGGGGAAAATCAGAGGGTGACAGAGAAAAAGGAAATTACATTCATAACAGAGAGAATATCAAAGGAGGAGAGAATGATGCTGGGTCAGGATTCGGACAAAACTAGAACAACTAGGGGGGGTGCTGGTAGAATGACCCAGAGGAGGGAGCTGATCTGAATAAGGGTGGTACCAATTTTAGAATAATGTGCAACAAATGCAAAGATTTCAGACACTAGACTAGGTACTGCAAATTACCAAACTGCATAATATGTGGAAAAAATTCTCACATCACTGAGGATTGCAACTGGCTGAAACAAATAAAGCCTCTGCCTAAATATGTTGGGTATTCAGCCAGAGGACTGGGAGTGTTACTGATACAGAACTCTAAGGAAGTGGTGAGTAGTGAGCCGATTAACCCAATGGCTATCATTACTATTGCCTCTGGATAGATCAATGAGACACAATTCTGGAGGGATTCAACTACATGTTCAAGTGGGACTGGCAATGGAGATGCAAAAAACATAGAGATAGGGCTTATCTTATGAGATTCCCAAATAAAAGTAGACTGATTGAACTACACAAGTTTGGGAATTTCAATCTCTTAGGGACAAAAGCAATTATTAATGTTGACAGTTGGACCTATGACACTCAAACTATTGGGAAGTTACACACTGTGTGGATGAAAATTGGCAAGATGCCTGAATGCTTCAGACACTTTTTTGGTGCTTGTGAGGTGGCTGCTACCATTGGTCCAGTGCTGGAGATTGACATGACAACTATCCTGCAAGAGAAAATTAGATCCAAGGTGGGGGTGAGAGACTTTGATAAAATCCCCAAGCACACTGAGGTGACTGACAAAGATCTCATGATATACAGAGTGACCTTGGAGCTTGAAAAGGTGTTGGAGCAGGGTTGGTATGAAGACAAAAGAAAATATGAAGACCTTGAGACAAATAAGGAAGCTGACCTAGATGACATGAGAAAGAAGATTAAAATTGGTGGAGCTGATGCAGAGGGGATCAAAGAAAACATCTCTTTTGGAAGTGTTGGGCTGAAACAATTTGAAGAAATGAAGAAGAGAAATGATGAAATTCTGAACATTCAAAAAGAATATCTGGCTGAGGTTGGAATGAGGAAAAAGGTGGAGGCTGATCTGGACAGAGTGCTACATAAACTGCAGGAAATGGAGGAGAACAAATACAAACAAGAGGCCTGGAGGGCAGTGGAAGAGAAAAAACACATTTCCTGGGAAGAAGAGAAAAACAGGATGATAGAGATGATCAAAAAACAACAAGAACCGATAGACAAATGTATGGAAATGGTGGATTTGTGGGATGAAAAAGAAATTTCTAGAGAAGATCTGGGAGAGAAGAATGACCCTGACAAAGATATTCCACAGGATCCACCAATTGAAGATAATTACATAGAAACTGTGGACTATAATGCTAGTCAGGACTCTGTGGAGTCTCTGGGGTCAAAACTGGGGATCTCTGCCAAAGATGATAAAGACAAGGACAAGGATGGACCAACTAAAAGAAGTGACAGGAACTTGGATAAAAAAGATGCTAAGATTGAAGATTTGGCCAAAGAAAGAGCAGCTGACAAAGACAAGTATGGTAAGTTTGCTTCTATTTCTGAAGAAACAATTTCCTTATTTGAGATGGCAAAAAAAGTAGGTGTTGAGCTGGGATGTACTATTGATTTGGTTAACCAAAACCTAGACCTGATTTCCAATATGGAACAGGCTAGAAGAGATTTATATCTTTAGAATATCAAAAATCAAGAAGAAAAGGAAAAAATCAAAAAGCTCTCCAGATCTTATTGATATTGGTGATGCTAGGTTAGAAGATTTATGCTCAGGGGATGATCACTCTGATGCAGAGTTGGAACTAGAATACTATGATAATTTGAAGAAAATGTTTTCTAGTAGTAGGAAAATTAAGATTGACACCTCAGCTACTAGTGCTGGGAAGCATGCCACATCAATTGGAGGGGGGAGAGAAAAAAGAAAAAGAACCAATGAAAGGGATGTTCTGAAATGTGAGAGGGATTAGACAGGATATTAAAAGAAATTTTATTAGGGAAACCATTGTAGATAAACATTTGGATTTTGTGGGGCTGCTAGAAACCATTAAAGGAGACTACACAAAGAATGAACTTCATAACCTCTCTGGAGGAAGAAATTTTCTTTGGGAATGGATTACCCCTAGAGGCAAATCTGGGGGGATTTTAATTGGAATAAATAATGATAACTTCGATTTGTTGCAAGTTGAAAAAGGCACATACTTTGTCAGGACACTTCTCTTTGATAAAAAAGCTAAATTTAGCTGGAATTTGGTGACTGTTTATGGTGATGCTCAAAAAGAAGGAAAAACAGCTTTTCTTGCTGAATTATCCAGGTTATATCAAGATAACCCCCTTCCCTGTGTCATTGGGGGAGACTTCAACATTATTAGAAATAGTGATGAGAAAAATAAACCTGGAGGGGTTGATCACTTTAATTTGGTTTTTAATGCGATAATTGAACATGCTGGATTGAGAGACATTCCCATTAGTGGAAGGAAATATACCTGGGCAAATAATTTGCCAGAACCCACTTATGAGAAACTTGTTACAGTACTTATATGCCCAGATTGGGAAGACAAATATCCCATGACCTTGGTCACTGCTTTAGAGAGAGAAATTTCTTATCACACCCCTCTGCTCTTAGACTCAGGGAACAGACAACTTCCTCTCCCATATTCAGATTTGAGAATGCCTGGATGCACATGGATGGTTTTAAAGAATTTGTTGAAAAAAATTGGGAGGTGAATGTAATGGGTCCAGCTTGGACACCTGGCAAAAGAAACTTAGGAATATTAGGCAAAAAATAAAAGGCTGGATTTTAAATGCTAATGCTATGTACAAGAAGAGGAAAAAGGAATTGTTAAACATGCTTGATATTATGGGAAAAAATGCTGAAACTAGAGGCATAAATGCCCAGGAAAGAATTATGCAAAAAGAATTGAGGAGAGAGTTGAAAGAGATTCTCAAACTAGAAGAAATCAAGTGGCTGCAAAGAAGTGAATGGGAGAAGAAGAAAAAACAGAATCATCAAACTGGAACAAGATGGGGAAGTGATTGAAGCAGAAAAAGAACTAATGGAATACATTACTACATTTTATAGAAACCTATTTGGTCATGCTGAGACTTCTAGTATAAACCTTAATATACAATGGCCTACAGAAATCTCTTCTCAAACTCAAGAGGAATTGATTAAAAACTTCTTTATGGAGGAGATCAAGGAGGTAGTCTTCTTTATGAAAAAAAACAAAAGCCCAGGTCCTGTTGGATTTGCTATTGAGTTTTATCAAAACTTCTGGGACTTAAAGAATATCCTAGATGATTTCCACAGGGGGTGGTTGATTTGGCCAGATTAAACTATGGGATTATTACTTTGGTCCCTAAAGTTAAAGATGCCAAACAGATCCAAAAATTCAGGCCCATTTGCCTCTTGAATGTTAGCTTCAAAATTATTACTAAAGTCCTAATGAACAGACCCAGCAAGGTTGTCAACCCCATTATTTAGCCCTTGCAAACTGCCTTTGTTAAGGGCAGATATATCATGGAAGGAGTGGTCATCCTGCATGAAGCTTTAAATTCTATCCATACAAAAAAACAGAATGCTATGTTGTTTAAAGTTGATTTTGAGAAAGCATATGACAAAATTAAATGGCCTTTTGTCCATAAAATGCTCAAATTAAAAAACTTCCCTGATAAATGGTGTGACTGGGTTATGCATACCATGAAGGGAGGTCAGGTGGGAGTGAAAGTCAATGATAACATTGGTAAATTCTTCAAAACCTTCAAAGGGCTTAGGCAGGTAGATTCTTTGTCTCCTCTACTTTTTGACTTAGCTGTAGATGCTCTGGAAATAATTATGGATAAGGCTAGAACTGAAGGATACATAAAAGGGGTGCTTACTGATATTCATGAAAATGGGGTTAATATGCTACAGTATGCTGATGACACTATTTTCCTGATACTGGATGATGAGGAATAAGCCAAAAACTTGAAATTCATTCTGACTGCCTTTGAGCAAATGTCAGGATTGACCATCAATTTCCATAAAAGTGACATTTACCTGTTTGGAGAAGCTAAAAACAAGAGTAATCTCTATCAAGAAATCTTCACCTGTGCGCTGGGGGAAATGCCACTAAAATATTTGGGTTTACCAGTTCATAATACAAGAATTAGTAATAAGATGTGGAGAAATGTGACTGAAAAAATTGAAAGAGATGTGCTTGCTGGCTGGGCAGATTGCTCAATATAGCTGGTAGAGTCACACTAGTACAGTTGTGTCTGACCAACATCCCCATATATATGATGTCTTTTTGCCTGCTCCCTGCTGGAGTTAGGAAAAAAGTGGACTTCTTCAGAGCTAGATTAGTTTGGCAAGCTAAAGAAGATAAGAAGAAATATCACCTAGTTAACTGGAGAACTTGTTGTTTACCAAAACAACAAGGTGGGCTTGGGTTAATTAACCTTGAAAAATTAAATATTGCCTTGCTTGCTAAATGGATTTGGAAGCTGGAGGCTGTGGAAGGGCTCTGGCAAGATATTATTAAATCTAAATATCTCCAGGAAAAATTCCTTTCAGGAGCTAAAAAAGACAAGGGGATTCTCAATTCTGGACCTGTCTGTTGAAAATTAAAGAGCTGATTTTCCCCCACATCAAGAAGAAACTGGGGGATGGGAGAAACACTAGATTCTGGGTAGACTGGTGGGTAGATGATAAACCTCTGAAAGAGGCTTACCCCTCACTTTATTCAATTAGTAATGACAGAGAGATTACTGTCAGTGGGGTGGTAGATAAAGGGTGGGGAGCTATGTCTTTTAGAAGATCAATTTGTGGGGGATATGAAATTCTCTGGGATAGTTTAAAAAGGAGATGTGAAGAAATTATTATGTATGGAGGGAGAGATAAACCTCTGTGGATGCTGACTACAAACAGAATCTTCTCTGTGAAATCCTTATACTTACATCTTGTTAAAACTGATCTTGGCTTCCCACATAAATTTTTGTGGAAGGTTAAGGTGCCTGCAAAAATCAAGTTTTTTCTCTGGCTCTTGAACAAGAAAAGTATTTTGACAAGAGATAACTTGTTAAAGAGTGGATGGAAAGGAGACAAACACTGTGTGTTCTGTGGGAAAGAAGAAAACGTTGATCACCTTTTTTTCTCTTGCTCGGTTGCTAGACTTGCTTGGAGCTTGGTAGGGTGTGCTTTTGACCTCAATAACATCCCCAAAAACACAGATGACTGTTTTGGGGACTGGCTAAACGAATTCAATAAAGAAAACAAGAAAATGGTTCTGACTGGTACTTCTGCCCTCCTTTGGGCCATATGGAATTGTAGAAATGATATTGTGTTTGGTAGAAAAAAATATAAACGACCCAATTGGGATCGTCAAAAGAATGTGTAACTGGATCATTGACTGGGCCATTTTGCAGAAAAAGGACGCAGGGGAAAGAATGTTGATGCTGGGGGCAAGGCTCATCGAACAGGTGGCAAGTGAGATCTTCAAAGCTTCGCAGGGATGGCGCTTTGGAGTTCCAAGGCTGCATATGTGAACAAGCTTCGTGAAGCGGCGACCTTCGAGTTTGCCTTCTGTTTTCTATGTGTCATTTGCCTCCTCTCTTTTGCTGTGGAGATGTAATGTAACCTGGAACTGTCGTCACAGGGGTGCTAGGCTAGCTAAAGCTCTCCTGCTCTGCTTTATGTTTCTTATTGCTCTTGCGCTTGTATCGAACTACTAGACCACTACTCAGCTTCGGTCTGTTTTCTCTAATGGAAATCGGAGGTGAAACCCTCTCTTGCTCAAAAATAATTAGTACAGTATTTACTCAATCCTAGCGACACGCCACCAACTATGTTTAGCATTGGCGCAGGTAGAGTTCAAAGATCCACTCTACCATGGCCAACTAGCCATCTGCAACAACGAACAATCTGACATGGACAAGGCGATCCCCTTAATCAAACTCCTGCTTCCATGTACATCGCTAATCCTGGACACTCAGCTGTCCGCAACTATTACTGCTAACTCCCGCTGATGTAGTTGTATTTATTCTCTAGTGTGTAACCAGTACACTGTCACACCAGTCAGTTTTTATGTGGCAACATAAGGATATAAACACACGTTTTTAGGATGGCTGTACTTAGTAACATAAGAACAACACCAACTAACATCAGTGAAGTTTGATATCTACTAACACCTTTGCTGAAATCCAATTAACCAGCAGCCGGTAGTGTTGTGCTGTCTCTATGAAATTCACACTTTTTTTTGAGGGAATGAAATTCACACATTAATCCTGTATATCCTCCTCGCATATGTGAAACAAAAACTGAAGGATTCTCTAGATTTCTATCTGTTGGTAGAACAACATTGATTCGATTTTCTAAAAACAAAACAAAAAAGCATTGATTCATTTGCTGGTTGGTTTGTAAGATTTCCTACACGTAGCAACCTCAGGAGTTGCGCCTGCAAGGGCGAGCTGACGAGGCGCCAAGGAGTGTCACTAGTAAAAAACAGGGAACTAGTCCTGGTTCCAGAGGGCCTTTAGTCCCGGTTCTGGAACCGGGACAAAAAGGTCGGGACTAAAGTCCAAAACCTTTAGTCCCAGTTCTCTTAGGAACCGGGACAAAAGGGGCTCCACGTGGCTGCTGCGGGGCGCCCAGGCAGGAGGACCTTTAGTCCCGGTTGGTAACACCAACCGAGACCAAAAGGCATCTACGCATCAGCGGCTGGGGTTTTTGTTTTTTTTTTTAAGGGGGCGGTTAGGGGGTTTTGGAGGGTTAATTTAGGGGTTTCATACTGCGTTAGCTAGCTAATAGAGAGAAGTGACCTCTCTTTCTCCGTGCTTGGTCGACCCTAGCTACTATACATAGAGAGAGAACTCGACACGCAAGCTAATAACCAAATGAAGGAACCATTAATTACAGAAGATCGTCATGAACACACACACACACACACACACACACATATATATATATATATATATATATATATATATATAGAGAGAGAGAGAAGTGAAATCTCTTTCTCCGAGAGATTGGCTACTACATATATAAAATATAACATGTCTTACAATCCCTAACATATAAAATCCATTTCAATTTCCACATGGTATTCTCCATCTTTATGTATGACGTGGTCAAGAAAGAATCCCGCCAATTCCTCTTGAATTGCTCGTATGCGATCATGTGGTAGGAGTTAATCCCGCATCTGCCACATCTAATTTAAAGAAGGGGGTCAATTAATACATATATATGAATGAAACTCAACACAAATGATGGTAATAAAATAAAATTATGAATATTATTGTTACGTACTTCATATGGTTTTTTAGAGTAGCCCCGCTGAGAGGTCGCGTTGTAAATGAACTCGCAAACGTAGTATCCACAAAAATCATTCCCGGCTTCCTGCCACAAGCACTTTACGAGAAATAGAGTTCAATCAAACTGATAATCAAGCATGATAAATGGTATTGATGAAACTAGAATCAATGGGAGATGCGCGGAACTAGCTAGTAGTACTTACTTTCGGGTGTGTAAATCGCAGCTCCCTCGGCAGTCTCAGAACAATTCTGGTGAACTCTTTCCAAACCCTGCCGGACAAAGAAAATAATTACTTGATATCAGGAAATGAACAAAGTTGCCGATATGGTGCGATAATGATCGATTGAACTTACTTCTGGAGCATTGCAGTCATGTCCGCATACTCCTGGGAATCTTTTCGTCTCGAGTCTAAGACAGTTACTACTCTCAGGTCAAGCTTAATCTCTAGTAGAATAAAATGGAACCTGCGCACGCATGCATAACTCATCAATTACATTACTATAACCTCGAGTAAGGGAAACCGAATATTCACAAGACACTAACACTCACTTGAAGTTGTAAGGAAAGGTACTTTCCCTTTGTTTTGATTTCGAAGTAACGATTGTAGCAAGTTGTCCTCGGTATCTTTGACTCTGTTTTTAACCGATGATTCATTTATGGTATTTGGGTTAATGAACCCAATGACATAGATTTGTGCTTTTTTTGATTCGACAATCTTCAATCTGCATAATATAGTGAGGATAATTATATGTATGTGTGTGTATATATATATACACAGAAGTAATACTTACAGACAGTAGCAAGTCATGAGTTGTTTGTCGAGGGCCCCTTGATTGTATAACTAGAATAACTCCACAAATTCAACAGGCAACAGCTCGACTCCAATGAGGTCGTGCTCCTCTTTAATTCTCAGCATCAAACTATCCTTCCCAGACTCGCTGCAAGTTTTCATGTACCATTCATGCAATCTTCGCAGCATCGTTGTTAGAGGAGGATGATCAGGTTTGTCGAGAGGCTTCCCGTACTCGTATCTGAAGATGTCCACCTCCATTATTTCAATCTCTACATCATTCCTCAGGTATTCGGCAGGATTTGTACCGGGCACTAGCCCTGGATGATTAGCGGCGATATCGCTAGACACCCTTAGCGGGGGGCACGATTGCTTCGCTTGCTCGTCGAGCTGGGGAAATGTTTTCCCACTTCTTCGTTGTGCTAATCTTGCATGACTACAAGTACTTTCCGACCGCTCCGCTTCCTTATATGTCCTTTCAATAATGCGCTTATAGTTGGATTGCGGCGGAGGCGAAGGTGGTCGCTTCAGGGCATCCAGAGTGCGCTTCACTTTCACCGGATCTACCGTTTCCTTCGGAGGTGGAGGTTTCCATGCAAAATGTTCCGTCACTTCGGCTTCCACGATTTCATCGATTCCCTCGTGATGTCTACTACGCAACTTTATTCTTGTAGACTCGTGTTGGGCCTCCAAGCGTAGAGTTTTGTAGGGCAGTAGCAATTTTCCCTCAAGTGGATAACCTAAGGTTTATCAATCCGTGTGAGGTATAGGATGAAGATGGTCTCTCTCAAGCAACCCTGCAACCAAATACAAGAAATCCCTTGTGTCCCCAACACACCCAATACAATGGCAAATTGTATAGGTGCACTAGTTCGACGAAGAGATGGTGATAAAAGTGTATATGGATGGTAGTAATATATTTTTATAATCTGAATAAATAAAAACAGCAAAGTAGCAAATGATAAAAGTGAGCACAAACGGTATTGCAATGCTTGAAAACAAGGCCTAGGGTCCGTACTTTCACTAGTGCAACCTCTCAACAGTGCTAATCTAATTGGATCATATAACCATCCCTCAAAGTGCGATGAAGAATGATTCCAAAGTTCTTATCTAGCGGAGAACATAAGAAGAAATTGTTTGTAGCTATTCTTTCCGATCGATCTATCCAAGAGTTCGTACTAAAATAACACCAAGTTATTCTTTTCGATCGATCTATTAAGAGTTCATACTAAAATAACACCAAGTTATTCTTTCCGATCGATCTATCAAGAGTTCATCCCACTGCACACAAAAGTGAGCTAGCTCAGTTTGCAATGACACATAGTTCCCGTGCGTAAGGGTGCCACTTCGACTGCAGTTAAAGGCATTTTTTTCACATTTTCTCTGGTGGTAGTTGGGCCACGGTACTATTTTGGGCGATAGATGGGCTAAGGCCCAGGCGGGGGCGACCAGACCCATCAACGGACTTAAAATTGAGATCAACGTTTAGTATCACCTCGCCACCTCGTACGTGACCAAAACAAACGTTAAAAAAATCGTGGGACAAAACCAAGAATATCACCTTGCTTTAATAGTAGGTATAGATATAGATATAGATATAGATATAGATATAGAGGTATAGATGACGATCAATGCTTCGATTTGAAATTTACCTAGAAGGTAGCAGTAGGGTACAGAATTTACTCAAATCCAGCGACATGCCGACAACTAGTATTTAGCACTGACGCAGGTAGAGTTCAAAGATCCACTCCACCACGGCCAACTCGCCATCTGCTAAGACTATCCACAATGGGAGTAATATAGGTGGTAACATCATACATATTTAAACAAAATAGATGATGTGGCAAGTAATTAATGAAAAAAAAGAGTGATGTGATAACATAGCTAGTTACTAGTAGTATGAGTAACATCACATATAATAAGTTAAGATGGGTCTACAACTTAATAAATGAAGTGTTGCATAACACCACACATATGTTACTCCCTGTTGTGGAGGTAGTAATATAGACTAGTAACATATGTATGTTACTACTCTAAGTTACTCCTCATTATGACTAGTCTAAGTGCTAACAACCAACTCTCTGACATGGACAAGGCGATTAATTAAACTCCCGCTTCCATGTACATCGCTGATCCAGAACACTCGCTGTCCGCACTTATTACTGCCAACTCCCGCTGATGTATGTAGTTGTATTTATTCTCTACTGCTACTGTGTAACCTGTACCCTGTCAGTCTGTCACACCAGTCAGTTTTTATGTGACAACATAAAGACATAAACACACGTTTTTAGGATGACTTCACTTAGTAACATAAGGACAACATCATTTAGCTGACATGCCCAGATAACTAACATATTAACGAGTAGCCGGTAGTGTCACCACAGGAAAACTGTTAGCACTAATTTTGATTCAAGTACCAGCATGTTTTGTTTTTTTTTGTTTTGCATGTAGCTAAGTGTAGTCAGTGCCGACGAAATGTACGTGCGAGACGTACAAAGACGGCGAGTCGTTCACATGGCTCGGGAGGGTGCACGGCGAGATGCTAGTGCCGTGAGACGCGGCGTACACGCGAGATGCCGGAGGGCCGTGAGAAATGGCTGCACCACTCATAGGCCGTGAGTTTGGTACTGCATGCATCAACCAAGCTAGCTTCATGGGTGAGTTGGTTAGTGCTAGTGAGTTAGCTAGTTGGCCGAGTCATCCACCTCGTGGAGTGATTCCAGGGAGTGTACGGTGAGAGTTCGTGGCACAAGGTGCCCGAGTCCTGTATATATGTATTGCTTTGTGTCAATGAAAGAGGCCTGTGAGGGCACCAATAAAAAATGTAGTCTCTTGTGTTCATCAAGGGAGAGCGTTCTGGGCAAAGGTGATGGCCTTCTTCCTTGGTTGTGTGCGTGAGTGTACTCTTGTGTGTTTGAGAGAAACAAAGAGAAAAGAGAGAGTTGAGAGGAGGAAGAAGAACGCCGCTGCGAGGATGCGGCGCCATAAAAACCACATGTTGCCTAGTATCATGCAGTAAGCCAAGTGTTAAAACACGGTCTCATGGCTTACGAGACGATACAGCGAGTGTGCACCAAAATGTACACGGCAAACAGGACGAACACGGCTTTCGTCAGAGTAAGCTGTCGTATTGTATTGTATTTATCAATGACGATCAATGCTTCGATTTGAAATCTACCTAGAAGGTATCAGTAGTGTACAGTGTACTTTTAGTACATAGTATTTGCTAGAATCCAGCGACCCGCCACCAACCGCCGCAGGTAGATCGAGTTCAAAGATCCATCCACAACGAACACTTTGACATGGACAAGGTGATTAATCAGACTCCCGCTTCCAAGTACATTGCTAATGCTAATCCTCGACACTTGCTGTCCACACTAATTACTTGCATTTATTCTCTACTGTGTCATCTGTACCCTGTCACACCACCCAGTTTTTATGTGGCAACACAACTACACAAGGACATAAGCTCACAGTTTTTAGGATGGCTTTACTTAGTAGCACAAGGACAACATCATTTAGCTAACATGCCCAGCTAACTAACATCAGGGAAGTTTGATACTTCCTCCTCCGTCCCAAAATAAGTGTATCAAGCTTAGTATAACTTTATACTAAAATTAGTACTAACTTGAGACACTTATTTTGAGACGGAAGGAGAATGTACTGACACCTTTGCTGAAATCCAATTAACGAGCGGCCGAAGTGTTCTGCGCCATCTCCATAAAATCCAAACATTAATCTTGTCTATCGTCACATATGTGAAACAAAAACTGAAGGTTTCTCTCCAGATTTATATCTGTTGGTGGAGCAACCATTGATTTGAATTTCTAAAAACAAAACAAAAAAACATTGATTCATTTGCTGGATGGTTTGTAACATTTCCTACACGTAGTTAGCAGAGGAGTTGCGCCTGCAAGGGCTAGCTGCTGAGGCGCCAAGGAGCGTGTTCCTAGAAGGCGGGGGAAAGCAGCTGGGATGGAGCTCCAGTGCTTCCGCGACATAGCGAGCAGAAAAGTTACCGTGGGCGCTGGAGAAGGAAAGGGGATTCGCCGATTTCATAAATAAGGTGGTTGGAAGTAGTGATTAGGAAAGGATTCACAATTACTGGGAATTGATGATAACTAGCCTGGCTGTGTTGGGATTCCTTTCGCCGGGTATCCTCTGCTGGAGCGGCTCCTTGACAATCGGGAGCGTACGACCCATGTCATATAACATTTTTTTCCCACAAAGTACTACTCTTGCCACTACTCGTAGTCGACGAGGCCATATTGCGTACGGTGCAAGATATCAGCCGGTGATATTGAGTTGTTAGCAACCGGCTAATAGTTCACTCAATCACAGAGTACAAATTAGATGGATGTTTGGTTGCAAGAATAGGAAAGAAAAATGTCTGGGTGGGAAGAGGAGAGAGACACGGAGAAGAAGCCGGTCTACTGGGGGGCGACGTGGAAAACGCACACCCTAGTGTGGATAGCATGTACGTGGGCTGGTCTAGTATTGTGTTGATTGCCTTTCCGATTTTAGAAAGGTACCAGAAGATTCCGGCCAGGTTTTTTTTCCTTTCCTTTTTCTTATTTTTCTACCAATTGTCTTTTGTTTTTTAATTTTCCTTTTTTTTAATATTTAATATGAATCTTTTTCCTATTTCTGATTTTAAAATTCATGAACTTTTAAGATTTCCAGAATATTTTTAAATCCATACACATGTTTCGAATTCATGAATATTTAAATTTAAAAAGTCATGACCAAATATTTGTGAATGTTTTTAGAACTCTTGAATATTTTGAAACTCATGAATGTTTTTAAAATTCATGAATATATTTCAAATTTTGCAGTAGCCGTGTTTTAGGAAAAAAATGGCTCAAAAACAACTCAACACAACATCATGTAGCTACAAAACTGACCACACTTATTACTGTTGGGCCCTGATGTAGTTGTATTTATTCTCTACTGTCACACCAGCAAGTTTTTATGTGGCAAGGCTTTCCTGAGTAATATAAGGACAACACCATTTAGCTACCATGCCCAACTAACTAACATCAGGGTACCTTGATGTACTAACACCTTTGCTGAAATCAAAATAACAAGCAGCTGATAATGTTGCGCACCATCTCCATGAAATCCAAAATGTGAAACAAGAACCAAATGATACTCTCCAAATGTCATGTCTCTGGGTGGATTTATATAATCCACAAAATCAAACTCCAAACTAATCTACATTTGTCGATTGAACAGATATTTGATTCATTTCCTGGTTGGTTTGTATCTTTTCTAGCATGTTATGTGTATATTTTCCGTATGCAGCTAGCAGAGGAGTTGCACCTCCTAGGGTGAGATGCCGGGGCACCAAGAAGTGTTTCCCTAGACGGCGTGGGGGGAGCAACGGGGGTGGAGCTCCAGTGCTTCCGCGACAGAGTGAGCAAAAGAGTTGCGGGGCAACGAGTCACTGTGGGCATTGGAGAAGGAAAGGGGATTCGACGATTCTATAAATGGGGTGGTTGAAAGTGGGGAGTAGGAATGGATTCACAATTACTAGGAACGGATTCATAATTACTGAACAGTGTGTATGTGGGCTGGTCCACTATTGTGTTGATTGCCTTCCGCTGTTAGGAAAGTTCCAGAATATTCCGGCCAGGTTTTTTCCTTTACTTTTCTTATTTTTCTACCGATTCTCCTTTGGTTTTTAAATTTTTCTTTTTATTTTATATGAATCTTTTTCCTATTTGTAATTTTCAAACTCATGAACTTTTTAAAATTGCAAAATATTTTTAAATTCATAAACATGTTTCAAATTAATGAGCAAAAAAATGTGAATGTTTTTAAAATTCAAGAATATTTTTTTAAACCTGTGAATGTTTTTAAAATTCATGGATATTTTTTAACTTTTGCAGTAGCAGTATTTTATGAAAAAAATGACTCAAAACCCTGTCCGCACTTATTACTGCTAACTCTTGATGATGTAGTTGTATTCATTCTCAACTGTGTAACCTGTGCCCTGTCACACCAACCATTTTTTATGTGGCAACAGAAGGACAAAAACACACAGTTTTTAGGATGGTTTTGCTTAGTAACATAAGGACATCACCATCTAGCCGAGATGCCCAGCTAACTAACATCAGGGAACCTTGATGTACTAATACCTTTGCTGAAATCCAATTAACGAGTAGCCCGTAGTGTTTTGCCATCTGCATGAAATTCAAACATTATTCTTGTATGTCCTCCTTGCATATGTGAAACAAGAGCTGAAGGATAGTCTCCAAATGTCATATCTGTGGGTGGATTTGTATTCTCTGCAAAATAAAACTCAAAATTCATCTACATCTGTCAGTTGAAAAAATATTGAATCATTTGCTGTTGGTTTGTATCTTTTTTTGTACGTTGTGTGTATCTTTTTTCCTGCATCCAGCAAATAGAGAAGTTGCGACTCCAACGGCGAGCTACCGGGCCTCCAAGGAGCGTGGTCCTTAATGGCGGGGGAGAGCGGCGAGGGTGGAGCTCCGCTGCTACCGCGACAGAGCGGTCAAAGAGTCGCGGGGCAACAAGTTACGTGGGCACCAGAGAATGAAAGGGGATTCCGTGATTCGATAAATGGGGTGGTTGGAAGTAGGGATTAGGAACGGATTTAGAATTACTGGGAATTGATGATAACTGACCTGGCTGCATTGAGATTCCATTCTACGGGTGTCCTCCGCTCAAGTGGGTCTCTACTGATCGAGAGCATACGACCCGGGTTGTGTAAGATTATTATTTTTCCACGAATTACTACTCCTGCCGCCACTCGCAGTCGACGCGGCCATATTCCCTACGGTGCAAGATATCAGCTGGTGATTTTGAGTTGTTAGCAACCGCCTAATTGTTCACTCAATCAAAGAGCACAATTTCAGATTGATGTTTGGTTGCAAGAAGAGGAAAGAAAGAAAGCCTGGGTGGGAAGAGGAGAGATACAAAGAGAAGAAGCCCCGTTACCAACACGTGATCCAGTGAATCATACTCTCCGCCTACTGGGGGGAATCGTGCAAAACGCACACCCTAGTGTGGACAGCATGTACGTGGGCTGGTCCAGTATTGTGTTGATTGCCTTCCGCTTTGAGGAAGGTTCCAGAAGATTCCAGCCAGGGTTTTTTCCTTTTCTTTTTCTTATTTTTCTACCAATTATCTTTCAGTTTTTAATTATTTTTAATTATTTAATATGAATGTTTTTCCTATTTGTAATTTTAAAATTCATGAACTTTAAAATTCTAGGATATTTCAGATTCATGAATATTTTAAAAATTCATGACCAAAAATTTGTGAATGTTTTTAGAATTCACGAATATTTTTAAACCCATGGATGTTTTTAAAATTCATGAATATATTTCAACTTTTGCAGTAGCCATGTTTTAGGAAAAAAAATGGCTCAAAAACCGCTCAACACAACATCGTCTAGCTACAAAAGTAACAAAACTGACGAACAAAAAGTTCGCTGATCCTGGACACTCGCTGTCCGCACTTATTACTGCTAACTCCCGCTGAAGTAGTTGTGTTTATCCTCTACAGTGTAACCTGTACCCTATTAGATCAGCCAGGTTTTATGTGGCAACATAAGGACATAAACACACGTTTTTATGATGGCTTTACTTAGTATATGTAAGGACAGCACCATTTAGCTGACATGCCCAGCTAACTAACATCAGCGAACCTTGATGTACTAACACCTTTGCTAAAATCCAACTAATGAGTAGGCGGTAGTGTTTTGCCATCTCCATGAAATTCAAATAAATCTTGTATATCATCCTTGCATATGCGAAACAAGAACTGAAGGATACCGTCAAAATGTCATGTCTGTGGGTGGATTTATATTATCCAAAAAATCAAACTCCAAATTAATCTACATCTGTCGCTAGAAAAAATATTGATTCATTTGCTTTTTGGTTTGTATCTTTTCCTACATGTCGTGTGTACCTTTTCCTGCACGCAGCAAGCAGAGGAGTTGCATCCCTAGGGCGAGCTGCCGGGGCGACAAGGAGCGTGCTCCTGGATGGCGGTGGAGAGCGTCGGGGATGGAGCTCCGGTTCTTCCGTGACAGAGCAAGCAAAAGAGTTGAGCCAGTGGTGCTATCGGTGGTGACGAGAGACCATGGGCGCCGAAAAAGGAAAGCATAATCAGTATTTGATAAATGTTGCCGCTGGAAGTAGGGAACATAAACATATTCATGGTTTATTACTAGGAATCGATGATAACTAGCCTAAATGTGTTGAGATTCGTTTCGCTGCATGTCCTCTGCTAGAGCGGGTGTAACGATCCGGAGCACTACGATCCCGATGTCCTTTGCTGAGGAGTACTTGCGAATAGAAAGATGACACTGGTGGTAAGAAGAGAGAGTTGTTGCCATGCCATGATCCGATAGATCCTATTCCCCACCTACCGTGGAGGGTGTTGACGGTTGAGCAAATGCTCGTGAGCTTCAATGTGCCGCTAGCTGCGGTAGAATGCCAAGCAAGCGCACATAAGGCGCTCATCTGGGCCGGCCCACTCATTTGCAGCATCTAAGTTTCCTGCTACGGAGTGCTTGGTGTTCCCAGTGGCGGCTCTGGTTTTCTCGGTACAGCCACTCGGTTTCCTTGCAGCGGTATAGTAGCGACCCGGTTTTCCGGTAGTGGCACTGTAGTGACTGTTTTTTTGTCATTGCATCGACTCGACACTGTAGCTCGAGGTTTTCGCGGCGAGTATGAAAAACATTTTTTTAAAACACAGACACTCTTTCAATAAAAAGGCGAATATATTTTAAACGCAAACATTTTTTGAAATTGTGAAGAATTTTTTTATACACAACATTTTTAAAAAGGAACAAATTTTGAATTGCAATAAGATTTGTAAATGCGAACCTTTTAAATGTATGATTTCTTTTGGAAGCGAAAATTTTGAGAAAACACAAAAAAAACTTAAAATCCATTGTAAACGCTAACCTTTTTTGAACATGCATATATTTTCTAGAAAATACAAACATTTTATGAAATGAGAACATATTATAAAAACATGAGCAACTTTTAAACCCTCAACTTTTTTGGAGTTTTTGAACACTTATTGAAAACAAGAGCATTTATTCCAATTTTGAACAAGTTTTTGGGCGAAAACATGGGCAATTTTTGAAAATGAAACATCTTTTTCAAAATTTGTTCATTTCATGGAAACACATGATTTATTTTGTAGAAACCAAAAATGAAAATTTAAAAGAAAAGGGAAATAAAAAAGAAAACTAAAATATAAATAAACGAAAAATAATTAAAAAAATTAGCACTCCCTTCGTAAAGAAATATAAGAGCGTTTAGATCACTACTTTAGTGATCTAAACGGTCCTATATTTCCTTACTGAGGGAGTAAATAAGAAAACCGGTTCAGGAACTTTCTAGCAGGTTCCCAAAACCGATTCAGGAACCTTCTAGCAGGTTCCCAAAATTGTACAACAAAAACCAAAATCACTATGCTAAGGAGCTACATGGGCCGGCCCACCCAAAGCGTTGGCCTCACGCTTGTGCGAATAGGAGCCTATTATCGGATGTGATGGAAAACAGGTCATCAAGGATCTAGAAAGTAGCAGCATAGGTCGGTGTGGACAGATCATAACTGAAACTAAAGCAAGAGTTAAGAATCTCAGCAAATGTAGAAGCCCATAGCTTAGTAAAAATTCCGCTTTCTTTAGATAGGAGTCGCCACATGTGGCTCATTCAACCCCATACCCAAACATGTCTCCCACTCATTTGGAATTTGTTGAATAAAGTTAGGTTTTATCCATAACAAAAACCCAAACGCACGCCATCAGCTTGTACACATGTTATCCGGTTGTTGGAAGGTTTCACAATATTTTGGCTATTTTTTATTCTTCATTTTTTCTCTACTCATTTTTTCAGTTTTCTAAATTTTAAAAATTGAAAGCATTTTTGAAGTGATGGATACTTTTATTTTTGAATTACTTTAAATTTAAGGAAATTTAAAATTCCAAATTTGAAATAAATCCTTTTTAAAAAATTAGTGAAGATCATGAAAGACAAAAAAACATAAGAAAGCACAAACATTTTTTAAAGCTCGTGAAAAATATTAAGTTTTTATATTATCATTTTTTTTAAAGGTCGAATTTTTTTTAATTTTGTGAACTTTTTTATGATGTTTGGTGAAAATCTTACCGGGTTAGATAGTCTGGTATACTTGTGGGTTATTAAAACTCGATTAAAGAAACTAGGAATTTTGCATCTTGGTTGGGATTACTAATCTTGATCAGGCCTATTCAATTCTGTATTTAGTGTTTTTCTATGGTCATTACATTTTTTTAGTGTCTTGCTTGTTCACTGTTTTGACAAGAAGGGTGTGATAGGGTACTATATATAACGAGAGCAACATCAAGGTTACTGGTGCTTCTCATGCACCTCCAAATTTGATCTCTCTCTTATCTCATCTTTACTCCTTTCCATGTATATGATTGATTTCGTCCATATTTAGCCCCATTTCTCATGAAAACAAAAGAAAGACAAAATTTTGGAATAATTTGCATAAGTTAGTCACTAGTGGCAATATTGTAGCAGATATCTTGTTTTTTTTATGAAATAAACCATTCTAAACTTGTGTATGATGAGCATAAAAATAACACTCATTAGGTTAGTATGGTAGCGGAAAGCTATTCCTTGGGACGAATGATGTTTAGTCATTAAACCCCAATGCTTTTGTCTTAATATTTATTCTTAATATCAAGTAATCCTGCGTGATGGTAAGGGTCATCGGTTGGACAACTGACTCTTGATGCATGTCACGCACACGTCAAGACATACTTCAAACACATCCCCCACTTCATCGTGTAGCAAGCACATCATAGCAGTTGTCTTCCAGAGCTATGTTTATTACCATGATGAGATCCCACCCACAAATATAAGGTTGTGAGAGTAAGACTTCATACACATGCCTATTTTCATGAGTATTTACACTCGAAAAGATTGTTAATATTCCATTTAAAAATCTGAAATTAATTTGACAATAATAACTTGTTTGACTATGATGTTGTGCACATCTTCTCGTGGGTTTGATAACCCAGGGGTACTCCTTGAGGAAAAGATAGGGGAACCTTCTGCTATCCATACCGGATCCCCTAGAAATGCAGGCCATTGAACTACAAAATCTTCACCATAATATCGAGGAAAAATTCTAATTTCATGAAAAATAAACCAGCAAAAGCAACATGACACAAGAATATGAAACGCATCTGATTCGGATAATCAGCTAGGTGAGGACACAAACATCTCTATTTTCGTGACACCGCCACAAAGAACAAGAGTAATTTTATTCGAAAAAATACGATGACCACTAGATGTTGATGAAGACTACTAATATCTTGGAGATCTAATATCTTGAACATCTGAGCGCCAATATGGCATCTGAAGGCAAGGAGACAAAATAAATCTTGTGCAAACTCTGCTCGCAGTCCTTCCATACATGAAGGCTCTTCTCATCTCGTACTGAGACTCCCAGACGTCTATACGGAAGTTGCATGCATCTAACTGTCTCACATGTCAGTCCAAACTGATAGAAAGAAGCGGGGAATATATTTCAACATTGTCCCTCACATGTAGACTCTTTTAGCCCTTTGGCATGGCCGCATATATATGTTCCCATATTTTGTTGACATGGTCTTGAACTCGAGACCTCTCAACTTCAATATCACACTCCCTCCATATCAGGGTCCGACTATGTCACATCTAGATGTGAGATGATAACTCACATATAACTGTGACATCATCTCACATCAACAAAAAAATAAAGTCTTCTCATTGTATTGTTTGTTTGTTAGGAAAATCTATATTGTGTACGTACGCACAGCCGCGCCTCCCGTGCGGCGGCTCGCACCCCACTCGCTTACTCTCGCGCACAGCGGGCACACACTGACACTATGTAGGTGATGCAGTTTGTACGTAGTGAGCAACTTTCTCTCACATGGGGCTCTAGGCTGTAGCTGGCTACAGACCGCTATGACACTTTCTTTTCAATTAGCTTTTGCTATGCACGTGTCTTTATATGCATCTTCAAACAATAACAGCCACAGAACAAGCATGCGTCGTATTACTCATTTTCTGCCGTAGAGGGGCTAGGAGGGAAAAGCGACTACTACTAATTTGATTTTTTCACTTCCAATCTGCTACAACGCATAATCAAGTACTGTGCTGCAGTGTAGAATTTAAAACAACAAGCGCTTGAAAAAAAATTGTGACACCTAGTTTTTACAAAAACTGACAAGCTTATGTGAGATAACCGAGTAGAACTAAACTGATAAGCACAACAAAACACCGCAGCAACAAGGTTTTAGATAAATGGACAAGCTTTTCATTAGACAACACGACAACTCGGTAGAATTAAACTGATAAGTACAAAAATACACAGCAGCAACTAGTTTTTTAAAATAAGTGACAAGCTTTATGAAACAATATGACAACTAGGCGGAATTAAAATGACAAGCACAACAAAACATTTGTGGCAATTTTATTTTATAAGCACACACAAGCTTTATGAGACAACATGGCAACTAGATAGAAATGCAATGACAAGCATACCAAAACATTTTGGCAATTGGATTTATAAGTACCTACACGCGTTGTACGATACGACATCAAAAAAATATGGCAATTAAGTTAAGTTATTTTTTGTCAGGCGAGTGAGCGGTTAACAATATGGCAAGTGAGTCAAAGAATGTGGCAAGCATGGATGAAAAAATGGTTATCAAACCATGTTGACACGGGATCTATTTTTGAAGATCTCGTTGTGACAAAGTCAAAGGTGAAAATAGATCGACGGTCAAAGATACGCTTTTAGAACAAAACTTTTGAAGTTTAAACATTAAAGCGAATCTCGATGACATCGTTGCATGCATGTATTGTGGAGAGAGAGGGGGAATCGGTGGCAGCGGGCCAATATGTATAACTAGCAGTACTACTGGATGCATGTGCATGCAGTACACTTCTATTTTTGCTTGCAAGTCCATTTGGGACGAAGAATAAAAAAAGATGGCCTACTTGCAAAAATGAGGGTGGGCTTGTTACGGCAACAAAAAAAGTCAAAAAAGTCTCGATTGCAAGTAGAGGGTGGGCTTGCCACTAGGAAACGGAGAATGAAAATGGTCGGTTCTAGTTGTAAGCCGAGGGCGGTCTTACAAACTGAGGCAAGAACAAAAATTCAAGCCCATTTGCAAGCTGAGGGTGGATTTGCAACTGAGATGAAAATAAATACGATCCCAATTGCGAGTGAAGGATGGACTTGGAACTTGGAAAACAATACAAAACTACGATACCAGTTGCGAGTTGTGGGTGGACTTGCAACTGGGACAAATACGAGCCTAGTTGCGATTCTAGGGTGGACTTGCAATAGGGATAAAAAACTACAGTCACAGTTGCGAGTCGAGATGGACTTGCAACTGGGATGAAAATAAAGTACAAGCCTAGTTGCAAGTCGAGTGTGGGCTCGCAACTTGGACTGATACGAGCCTAGTTGCGAGTCTATGGTGGACTTGCAACAGGGATAAAAAACTATAGTCCTAGTTGCGAGTCGAGGTTGGACTTGCAACTAGGATGAAAATAAAGTACAAGCCTAGTTGCAAGTCGAGGATGGACTTACAACTAGAGCGGCTACAGAAAACTATGATACCAGTTGCGAGTCGAGGGTGGACCTGGAACTGCGATAAATACGAAACCACACGCCGAGTTGCAAGTCAACGGTGGACTTGCAACAAGGATGACACAAACTACAATCCAAGTTGCAAGTCAACGAAAGATTTGCAACTGGGACAACTACACAAGACTACGATACCGTTTGCGTGTCGAGGTGGACTTGCAACTAGGAAAATAATAAACTATGAGAGTTGTTGTTATTCGAATGTGGACTTGCAATTGGGATGAAAAACAAAACACAAGCCAAGTTGTGAACTAAGGGCGGACTTGCACCTATGACAACTATGAAACTACGAGCCCAGTTGCAAGTCATGGATCGACATGCAACTAGGATGAAACAAACTACTAGCCCAGTTGCGAGTCAAGGGTGGACTTGCAACTGAGATAAAAAAATAGAACACAGGTCGAGTTGCGAGTCAAGGGTGAAGTTGCAACTAGGATGAAACACACTACAGTCATAGTTGTGAGTCAAGGATGGACTCACAACTCTGACAACTACACAAAACTACGATACGATTTATGAGTCCAAGGTGGACTTGCAACCGAGACAATAACAAAATACATGCACAGTTGCAAGTCAACCGTGGGCTTGCAACTGGGATGAAAAACAAAAACATGCCCTGTTGTGAGTCGATGATGGACTTGAAACTAGGACAACTACATGCCCATGGTGAGTCAAGGGTAGAGTTGTAACCGGCATGAAAACACATGCTCCAGTTGTGAAGCGAGGATGGGCTTGCAACACGAACAACTACGAACCTAGTTACGTATCGATGGTGGAATTGCAATTAGGGAAACTACCAAACTATGAGCCCAATTGCTAGTCAATAGTCGACTTGCAACTTGGATAAAACAAATTATGGGCCCAGTTGCGAGTCAAGAGGGGACCTGCAGCCCGGATGAAAAACTGAATACAGGTCAAGTTGCGAGTCAAGGGTGGACATGCAACTGGGACAATTAAAAAACTAACCCAGTTGCAATTCAAGGCTCGACTTGCAATTGGGATGAAACAACTATATGCCTAGTTGCGAGTCAAGGGTGGAATTACAACTGGGATTAAAAACAAAACACATGCTCCATTTTGCGAGTCGAGGTCGGGCTTGCTACTCGAAAAACTATGAGCCCATTTGCAAGTCGATGTTGGACATGCAACTAGGACAACTAAAAAATTACGAGCCCAGTTGCGAGTCAAGGGTCGACTTCCAACTGGGATAAAATAAATGATGGGTCCAGTTGCCATTTAATGATGAACTTGCAACTGGGATGAAAAACAAAACACATGCTCCAGTTGCAAGTCAAGGACTGAGCTTGTAACTCGGACAACTACGAGGCCAAATTGCAGGTCGATGGTGGACTTGCAACCGAGACAACTAAAAAGAGACCAGCCCCGAGTCCAAGGTCGAGTTGCAATTAGGAACAACAAACTACGAGCCCCGGTTGCGAGTCAAGGATGAACTTGCAACCGCGATGAAAAACAAAAAGCATGCAAAATAATGGTGGTCAAGGTCGCCCAGTAAGACAATAGGGGATAAGCTTCATCATCGAGAAGACAACCGGATCACTAGTAAGGCCCCCCTAAATGACTGCTCAGATCAAAATGAGGTTTTTGATTGGATTAGGAATTCCATCTTTTTTTCAATTATGTTCTATTTTTTCTTTTCTATATCCCTAACCCACGAGCTTTCTTACGAGTCAGGCGTGACTTGCTGAAACAAACTATGAGCCTAGTTGCGAGTCGAAGGTTGACATGCAATTAGGACAACTACACAAAACTATGATACAAGTTGTGAGCCGAGGGTGGACGTGCAACTGGGACAACTACAAACTATGAGCCCAGTTGCAAGTCGAGGATGGACTAGCAACTTGGATGAAAAGCAAACCACGGGCCCAGTTGCAAGTCAAGGGTGGGCTTCCAATTGAAAAGAAACAAAGTACGGGCCCCAATACGAGTCAAGGGAGGATTTGCAACAAGTATCATGACACAAAACTACGGGCCCCAATACTAGTCAAGGGAGGATTTGCAACTAGAATCATTGCACAAAACTGCGGGCTACAAGTGGGTGGGGGGTGCTGGGGTTGGAAGAGATGGGGATGAAACTCAAGAACAAAACTCGTCCCACATGTGGATGTTGAACTCATCAGATTTCACATTCTTGGCAGAAGTTTCCTTAAACGTCCATGAGACATGTTCTACAGAAAAGTTATGATGTAGTTGGTCACATGGATTGAACTCCAAAATAACTGAACTTCAAAAACAGAAGAAGAAAGCCCAATTTCTGCAAACAAGAACTACAAACAACCCCATATCTCAGAAATGCATATGTAGTTCTAGCAAAAAAGAAGTAGATCTAAAAAACACTACGTCCACGCAAAAAAGTAGTTGGTTGCGCATTAAACAGATAACAAAATAAAATTTAGAGCTACCATGTAAACCCAAGTAATCTGCTCTAGAACAAGAAAACACGCTACACACAAACTCCTGCTTATAAGAACAATAAGGCATTCAGACATTTCTCCCCACTGATGTGAACTCTACACATTTCTACCCTTCATATAGACAAAAGAACCCTGCATCTGCTCCCATTCTATAAAAGGCTCTCGTCTGGGTGGACTCCTACAAATTCTTCATCATGCCACAAAAAATGCACTGTGAAAATAGACAAAAAGAACACCCCACCCAGCGACAACATATATGAGCTCATGTGAGAAAAAACTCTAGAACTGACCGATACAAAACAAACGGGGCAAGAGGACGTGCTGCAAAATAGAACGAGCTGACGGGTGCGCATGATTGAGTTTGTGCGAACATTAAAGCAAACATATTGGATGGTTATAGACTTATTAGACAAGACATCACTAGGATTTAGCAAATCTGAATAGAAAAAAATAAATCTAGTTACACTCTTCTCTAACTACACAATTGAACCAAAAAGCGGGGATAAAGTGACACGTGGCCCTTCACTAAAAAACTATAGCCCAAAAAATAAACCCAATACACAAGACATATCTCATATCGGGCCTCACTGCTTCACATGGGATGAACAGAAAATATGACACAACGACAAATGAATATGACTCTTTTTTTGGTAAATAACAAACACGACTCATAAGCATGTATATGTAATGGTATATGAGTTAGATGACATTGTCAACTCTCAGCTAGATGAGAATTAATAAAACCAATCCAAAATAGGACTCCCAAATTGCGCCGCGAAAAACGGTCCAACAAAAGACGGACACACGAACAAGTCGACAAATAGACACAAGACAGACGGCACGACACGGGACGCGCGTGATAAAAAGAACCTGCAATAAAGATCTGCACAACATTTCAAGTTAAAAGATGAAAGAGTGAAAAAGTTTCATGAATTCAAAACAAACAAATAAAGAAGAAAGAAATGGAAAAGAAAAAAGAAAAATAAATGGTAAAATAGAGAAAATAAATATAAATATCAAAATATGAATTCTAAATAGTTCATAATTTAAATATAAATAATGAAATAGAGAGAAGAAAATAAAACAAAAACAAAAACAAACAAAAAATGCAAAATAAGTGTCAAATGGAAATGGACAAAAACAACAAAAGACTTTGACTAAGCCGTAGCACAGACTTAAAAAGAAAAAAGAAAAGCACGGTCGACGGTCGAAAAGACAATAGCCCACAATAAAAAGGCCCGCCTAGACATGGGGGACATCCCTAAGCGGACAGCGAACAAAAAAATAGCCCAGCTAGCGAGACACATCGACATGGACTAGATCGACAGGTTATTTATTAGTTGCACATTTGCCTAAAATAGAATTATCAATTGCACAAATTTTATAGCAAGTTTGATCCTGTGGTAGAAGACTTAGATGTGAGATAGGTATATTACATCTAGACGTGAAATAGTAATCCCGCAAAGTATAAGAGGTTTTTGTAGTTCAATTTGAACTGCAAAAACGTCTTATATTTTGGTACAAGGTAGTACTAAATTCATGCTCTGCCCGTTACACTTACTCCTAAAAAACTTGAAGCTGGGAGACGGCCGGACATTATATTTGAACAATGTGCTTTGCGCGTAACTAGCTGCACACGACAGCTCACACGGCATCTCAGTGAGAAAACAAAGTGCTGACGGGGATCTGTCGAATCAGTACATACTGAGGCTAGTTATAGTGGCGAGTAACTTAGACTAGTAATAGCATATGTTACTATGCCTATGTTACTGGTTGTGGTGTCATGCAAGCCTTCATTTATTTAGGTATAGACTCATCTTGTCTCGGGTAGTGCTATGTTATGGTAACGCTGGTCATAGTGGGGAGTAACTTAGACTAGTATCATGCATATGATAGTAGTCTTTGTTACTACCTTCATAGTGCAAAGTAACATACAAGTGGTACATAGATAATTGCATTTATTACATTATAGACTCATTTTGCTTTGGGTTGCGTTATGTTACAGTAACATATTATGTTACTCCAAACACATCTCTCTTCATTAACTATATGCCATATAAGCAAACTTGTCTTGGAATGTGCTATGTTAGTTGCTAAGTTACTCCCACTATGACCAGCCTTACCCTAAAACTCTTTTTCCTCATTAATTGATTGCCACATAAGCAAATTCGTCTTGATATGCGTTATGTTACTGGTTACTCGCACTATGACTAGCCTGAAGGATCGTACCCTAAAACTCTTTTTCCTCTCTCGCGAGTGGGTCATGCTCGACGAGAAGAAGCCCGCGGTTGGCGTCGGCGGCCGCCTCTTCCTCAACGTCTCCACCGGGCGCTACCTCCGCATCCCCGTCCCGCTGCTCGACGAGAAGGACTACATCCTGGTCGGTGCTTCCGATGGTCTCCTCGTCCTTGGCGAACCCAAGGGCCTGCACCCTGCTCGTCTTCTCAACCCCTTCACTGACGACTTCATCCCCTCCGCCGCGCCGATTCCTCGGGCAAACCAGATGTTCACTGCCGTGGCCGGGTCTTGCTCTAGCCCCACGCTTCTCTTCTGGTTTAATGACTGCCGCGTCTATGACGTGGTTTGCTGTGCTGAACCCACCAGCCCGCTATGCGAGGTGTAGTTCGAAGACTGCGGGGAGGGCGAGTTCGACCTTCGCAGCATAATTTCCTAGGCAGTGGCGGAGCTAGCTCGGCCGGAGAGCCGGGGCAAAATACACTACACTCTTGTCTATCGGTTGGTTTCCCCTACAAAATGATGGCTAGCTCTCCATTTGCTAATATTGTTTAAACTAGAATCAATGGCAGAGCTCGGGCAGCTGCCCAGGCTAGCCGGGAGGTGGCTCCGCCACTGTTCCTACGCCGGCCATTTTTACATGGTCGACTACGATGGAGGGATATTCAAGGTCGTGGGCACGGCGCCACAGTATCGCGGTGAGCTGATTGCCAAGACGTTTGACAAAAAGCCTTTCTACTACCTTGTAGAATCTGCTGGGGAACTGCTCCTTGTTAGTTGTCATCATTTGGAGGACCTGGTGGAGGTTTTCAAGGTTGACACTGAGCGAAAACTGTTAGAACCCGTGACGAACATTTGCAGCCGAGCGCTCTTTCTTGGTTTCAAGAAGTGTCTATCTGTTAATGCAGGAAAGCTGCCGTCCGTCGACAGCAATTGCATATACTATGCTCTTGGCACTGACAGCTTCGCCAAGTATGATCTCAGCAACAGCAAGGTAGAGAGGTTCTCCTGCATTTTTGAAGATAATGAAGCCATCCGTCGTTTAAGCCTTGTTCAGACGATCATTAGTTACTGTGACGCTAACCTTCCAGACACATGTGCTCAAATTCAAAGGCTGAAAGATTGATCCCAGGTCTGATCATGCTAGTTATATGTTCTGTTGCATGCAACCTCTAATAAGCTTTGCTTTGCTATGTTTGAGTTGTGAGACGAACCATGTTCTCGTTGGGGCAGTATTGTAAGAATTTATCTGGAATGATGGACTGCTTGCATGAATCTATAATGAATCAAAGCCGTTGTTTTCTGTGTGCCTTTATGTTGTGTTTGAGTCCTCCATGGAACATATATGAAAATGAATCAAAGCAAAGAAAGAATCTAGCAGGCCCGTTCTTTTGGCTATTTTCATAGTTTTTAACAATTCTGTTGATTTATTAAAGAAAAACAGCACGGTGAATTCTGTTTTACAACCTATATTTGTATTTTGTGACAGTAACTACCCTATGCATGCAGCAGCTATTCGTGCCCCTTCCTTATTTAGCAAACGTTGTACACTAGTATTTTAGCAAATCAGTCCTCGGTCGTCTTTCCTTAGTGCCGGAGCTTCCCAGGGCCAACCTCGGTCATGCCTATTTTTTTAGAACGAAGGCTCGCGAAAAGCCCGGCTTTGAATTAACAAAGCCATCAACCGGGGCCAGAAAATACAAACACACACAAACCCCCACGACCAAACGGTACAAAGGGACACTCTAGGAGGCTTACAACTCAATGGGTTGCACAAGCTCAAAAAAGAATAAGGAAAACAAAGCACGCAGCTTGTCCTAGCCGAAGACTACAGCCAAACAACCATCTAGGGATGGGGCACACACGAGCACGACGAGGACCTACTTGCAACAGAGTGTGGTAAGTGAGCCCGACCAACGCCCAAGTAGAAAGACAACACACATCCGCCGTCTCTCTCGCCGCAGAGGGACCCTTCCCTCTCGCCATGGCTCGCAAGGCGCCGTACCGGCGGACTTGAGAGATGCTCACCCTAGAGCAGGGGACATGCCAGCTTCGGCACCTGGAGCAGCCGCAGCACATCACCACTTGAACGAATGATACCGAGCAACTCGGTCATGCCTCTCCAAAGCCCATGAGGAAACGTTTGTATTTTGCCCTTTATCCATTCTCATTTGCCAACGAAAAACCAGTCAAAGCAATCGTTGTTGTGCCCCCAAGAATTTACCCGAGCTCCTCCGCCATGCCCATGCTAGCTCCTTAGCCGGACACAGTGGCTCGTGCGGCAGCGAGGACAGTTGGGAGACCGAGGTCACCCGCTTGTCCGGAGCACAGCATGAGCGCGAGCATGTGATCGAGTGGCCAGCGACATGCGGGACCACGCCTACGTGTGAGCCAACCCATGGAATGGAGCCACATGATGCGTCGCTTGCCATGTATCCTTGCGCAGCGGCCTTGAGGTGTTCATGTTGTTAAACTATGTTTTGTGTTCGGCGTGCATGTGTGTTGAGGTAGTGGTATCAGGTATTATTTGTATTGAAGTTGAGCCTTGAGGTGTTCAATGAAAACCAAATCATACCAACCCTGTCCTTTGTTAGTAACGTGAAGGGTCACGCGCTAGTGGTTGGTGCAGTTAAGTGAGTTACGATGAGTGTCAGATGAATACACAGGCAAAGAGCCTCGGTATGCAGTACACATAATTCACATTAATAACAAAACCAAAGAAGCAAAGATGTCTTAAGAGTAAGTACAATAGAGCTGAGTCAGCTAACTATAAGAAATAAACTAGTATATTCTTACTTAGTTGAAGGAAAAAAAAGAGGAGAGAGAATGTAAGCGGGCTCTTGGTGAAGAGCCAGCTCTAGCACGTGCTCCTAGGCACTTTGTGATAGTGAAAGGTGGGCTATATAATAAAAAAAATAGTACACTCTTCTAACCAACTATTATACATATTGGCTATAAGATGGGCTATAGATGACATGACAATGGTTTATAGCCAACCGTTGACTATACTATTAACCATGCTCTAAACAATGCGTCTTGAACAGCCACTTGTACATTAGCATCGCTAAAAACTGCGCAAAGTATCGTCGTACTCTAGCTAGGTTTCCGGCGCAGCTATCAGTCCAAAGCAAAAATGAACCACTTAAGAACCGGATCAGGTCACGTAATGATCACAAGAAGGAAGGAAACCGGTATGCACTCCAAAAGCTCAAATATCATTTCCCATGAGCATATATATTACTATGTCATCCCCGTACAAAACAACTTGTATTCGAGTGATCAGCGTTATTGGTCCTTTCATTTATGCTGCCGGTTTCAGCCCCATATATTTTTAAACACGACTGAGAGCTGCGATTGCGGCTAGTTTGCGAAAAACACACTATCTTATATCTTTCATATATTTACTAATTAGAGGCACCATACAAAGCTCCACATTAATCCTTGAGGTTAAGAAATTTTGGCCATCTGATTAATCTTTGACTTCCCTCTAGCCGTTCGATGAAACAGGAGACCAGATCTCCCATCCCACGAACGTGAGTCCTCCTGCACATGGACTCTCAGTTTTCCTAAAAGATAACCTTCCCACATACCTAAGTCCTCCTACCCATGGTCTCTCTTGGTTTCCCTCGAAGAAAAAACTTAGCGTCATTTATCAAAAAGGAAAAAAAACTGGAGTCATCTCCTTCTATGATTTAACATACCCAAGAGAGGTCATAACCCTGAATCTCTCTTTGTTTCCCTCGAAAAGAAAATCTGAGCGTCCTCTCCTCCAATTTGACTACCAAACTGGCAACCTGGATCCGATTGAATCAGCCATTGCATGATGGAGAAGCCCCCTCTGCCTCGCACGGCCTATCTGTTGCGTCACATAGATTTTGTCGCTATGCGGCTCCATAGTAGTTGCAATGGCCGAAGTTTCTATCATCCACGTCAAATTTGCGCAGCCATACTTAGCGTAGGCCGGAACATGTGCTCCGCACTGAAATAAGTTTCACGGATCTCAGGTAAGCAACACAATATTTTCTTCGCCATATGATTATGTATAGTGGTTCAATCTGGAAAAGGCTCTAATCCAGCTGATCCTCGCCACACTCTTTCTTTGGCATTAAAGTAACGGTCGCGTTGCTCGGGCTATTCAGTGTAGCAGATTGGATATCCTGCAAGAGAGAAGCGGTGCCAAAACCTGCTAGGAGAACCATAGGAGTTATAGAATCAAGGCAAGGGAGCAACCACAGTAATGGAGAATAGATATGGGATCTGTACAACCAACTGTAGCTAGCAATGACATGCAAGGGCTGCGAGCCTGCGAGGAAGATCCATATTGTACCTCTGGCTGTTGAGGCAGCATGAGAAGGAGAGTAAGGAACAACATCTACAGAGAATTGCACGGGACGATGGAAACATGATGCCTATGCAAGTTCAAGTTGGTCGCGCACCAGCACACTACTATACCAACTAAACAGGTAAGCAAGTAATATAAAGAAAAATCGAGAAGGATTGAATTGGTATGACATTCATAGGATGACGTTTACTGACTATTAGTTTAATTGTTGCTCTTACAGAGGTCTTCATGCAAAATCTACTCTGTCCTAAAGTCTATTCCAACGACCGGACGACCCAAACACTAGGACAGGGAAAGGACCAAGTAAAAAGCTACAGGAGGAGTTCATGCCAAATATTCCTCAGAACAAGAGCGTAAGAGTTGTAGCTAATGTTCTTTCTTTCCAATTTTGTTATAGAAAGCTTGATGTAATAGCACCCAAAATCCTACTAGCAGTACCTAATGCGATAAATTTATGGAATTTAGTTGTTGTAGCACCTTATTATGACAACAAAAAGAAAAAATAGCAGAAGAATTATTTGCAAGGATACGTGGATCTTTCTGCTATCATGTTTATTAAGATAGGTTTTTTTAAATACACTATATAGAGTGCAGAAGGTTGTTTTTCATATACTGCAAATCATGAGTTTTATTGCAGTCTATTACATCAGAGAGATATCTCTATCTTATCTTGAATTTTTATTAGAATTAACACTTCGATGACCAAGAAGCAATTGTCAAACACGCAAAGAAATGAGTAAATTACAAGTTCAGTAGCACCTTGATAATTTCCTCTTTTGATATTCCGGCAAGTGGCAAAACGATGACACTGTACGAGCTACACACAGTTGTGCTACATGTGTGTATACCTCCATGCTAGGTAATATGTATGCATGTTTAGGCTTTTTTAACTACACGAGAATGCTTATAGAACATGGTTTTGTAATTTCCGTTCATTTTACTTCAATATTGTTACAATGAAATACAATATGTTCAATGATTTTCCCTGCAATATAATTCTTATCCGCTTACTCGATCGTGCCTATTTTACTGCTCTTAATGATTAGTATGGAATAAAGGCAACCATTTTATATAGTACTTGAGAATCTAACCTATCTTACAAAGCTATCATTAGAATGTTGTGTTTTTTAATTCATCTTTCAAATAGTTTTCCCAAAAGAATGTTGTGTTTTTTCGTTTTGAATTTGGACTATTAGATACAAAGATATGTATCTTCTCTAAAACCCTAGCCCGCGCATTGGCACTGTTTTTCTTTTCTTCTTCTTTTTTTGCGTTGGTACTGGTGATGACTAGTATACATTAATCCTAGCGAGAGAAGTTCAAGGGATGTGACGTTGCAGGCACATGGATGATTTCTTCTCTCCACAATGGGCTTTGGCCCTAATTAATCAAATAAATGACTTTATGGCCTTAGTGAGTCACATCTCGAAAATTGTAATACACAACGAAAAGAATCCCCGCTATGTCTCGGTTTATCCGACTCCATGTTTCTTAAGGGCATCTCCGGGTTGCGCGCAAAATTATGTTTACAGCGCTGAAATAGTCTTTTTTTTGCGCGCAGTAGGTGCTTGCTCCAGCAGGCGCTACAAAATATGGTGCGGCGCTATAGCTCCAGCAGGCGCTGCAAATGCAGCGCGCGCCCCCAACACAAACAACATTTCGCACTCAAAATAGAACCAAGAAGATCAAACACACACACAAAAAATCAACACTTAAATAGTTCAATTTATTGCAACTCAAACATATAGTTTATCTTCCAATACAACAAATAGTTCAACAATACAATATTAAACTAGTTTTGTCTGCCATTCCATGCCCACCACTCCTCGATTAGATCCTTTTCAAGATTATCATGCGTTTTGGCACGTTGAATGGCATGAGTGGAGGCAATAAACCGGGCCACCCTCGCAGCCCTCCTCTGCACTCGCACGGGACGTCCCAACAACTTATACTGAGAATAGTCTAAATCTTGCCCACGTTCATTCTCGATGATCATGTTATATACATGATCACACAAGCATTCATGATGTACCAAAGGATCTTTTGATCCAAAAATCTACTCGGTCCTCTCACAATAGCAAATTGGGTTTGTAAAATCCCCAAAACTCTCTCCACATCTTTCCTAGCCACCGCCTGAGCATTGTGGAAATCAAGATTTTTCTTACCTTCCGGTTTCGTCAACGGCTTTACAAATGTTTACCATCTTGGGTAGATGACATCCGCAAGATAGTAGCCATAGTTGTATGTATGGCCATTTGCTACAGACTCCACCAGTGTAGTTTCACCCTTTGCAATCTTATTCATGAGTGGTGACCGATTAAGAATCTTGAAGCTCCTTCTTGTCCCCTCAGCTAGATACTCCCTCCGTCCGGGTTTATTAGGCCTAAAGACAATTTCTCTTAGACCAAGACACATATTAATTTGCTTATATTAATTCTTTCATTCCACTCCCAATGCACTCTCTCACATGCATGCAGCCAATAAAAAAGCATGCATGAAGTGTATTAATTTTCCAGCCATGGTACCAACAACAATGGCTTTCAATGCAACCAATGAAATGGTTGCACGCATGCACCTTTCCAAAGCGAGGGCTTATAAAAAGGGACATGCTTGTGATGTTGAGAGGCCTAATAAACCCGGACGGAGGGAGTAGTACGCTTTGTTCTCTCTTAGCTAGCGAGCTTCTTTCACGGTAACTTATAATACCGGTGCGCGTGTGGTACTGCCGCAGTCACGTTACACCCACACCACCCGGCAATAAAGCTCCCTGACACACCAAACCCTAGTCAAACGAGTTGGCTGTTAGTTCACGTGCACAGCGTGCACTCCCACGTCACAATTTTTTGTGCTAAATATGTAGGGTGCTTTCATAAAACAAAATTTAGCCAGGCGGGGAGGGGGGGGGAGCCATGGGACGTATTGGTGCACCGGGGCAATTGGTCAAAACATTGCTCGAGATACAAAATAACAATTTGACATCAATTTGCTAATGGGCCAAAACTGAAGCCCAACTTGTGTTATTCAGTGTCAAAGTTGTCTTTTTTGTATCTTGAGCAATGTTATTTGACTTTTAGTGACAACATAAATTGATGTCGTATCAATGCATTAATTTTTCTTTTGATTTTTTTTAACATTTTTTAATGTGTAACGGGGGACCAGTGCACCGGTAGCACCAATTGCCCCGGTGCACCAGATACATCTCCGGGGAGCAATGACCCATTCTCACGCACCCTTGGCTATAGGGAGTAGGTCGTGACGGCTATGCCAAAGACAGAGATTCCTTTGTAAAAATAAGTGTGTGATATGGTATTCTGGTGACATAGCAACATCGAGGGTATTAGCAATCGGCGAATGTTTCCCATAAAACAATACATTAGTAGTCACCTTCTATTGGGTGTTTTTAGCTATGAGAATCACTCGCTATACGGTGTAGACCGTGACGCCTACGCCCAATATCGATATACAGCTGTCACCTCTATTCTAGTGGACAATGCCTACATTGCTTGCATATCCCCACCAAAGACAACAAACATCGCAAAGAAAATACTTTCTTTGAGAGGAAAAATTACACCACAATATAAAGCAACAATGGTGCCACCACCTCCACACACCAAAACGGCTAACGAAGGCAAGGTAAATACGGAAACACTAATTCTCTGTCAACATGTGCACGGGGTCCGTCCCCATTATCGGGTCTGAGGAGGCAACTTTCATTTCAGATGGGACCAGCTAGAGGAGCTATCTTGCGTCGTGGGCTGCGGATGATTGTTGGTATGTTTTGTTCTAGTGTGATCATGGATAGCAAAACTTTTCATTAAGATTTTTTATTGCCATTGAGTTTATTTTCGAAAATGATCTAGATGTATTATAAAAGTTCACCGGAAGTAGAAAATATGTCAAACATACTAAAAATAACATCGAGATTTCAAGACCACCAAACAACCATTACCTCAACCAAAATGAGCCATCGACGCTGCGTTGTTGCCGCTCCCCTATCGGAGATGGCTTGACCTTGTCGATGAGAGTCAAAAAGTCTTTGTGCACGTGCCTTAAGGACAAACGTCCTAGAGCCACAGTCGTCGCCGTTGAACCCTTGCATAGATTTGAAGCACCCGACCCCAAATTTCGCCACATGGCAAGAAACCATAACCTTACCGCTTCAAGGAAATGGCAGGCATCTACGCCTGGAGTACTTGCATGAATCTATAACCCTATGTTATTAGCTGTTATTTTCCATGTGCCATGCTGTCGTGCTTGAGTCGTCGGTGAGAGATGAGTGTTGCTCCATGGAACATTTATGAAAATGAATAATAATAAAATAATCAAGCTGGCCCATTATGCCTGCTTGTTTCATAAATGCACTTTTTTTTGCGAGAGAAGAATTGTATTACTCAATGTAGCGTTGATACAATCTGGAAGAGTTTACTTTAACACTTCTGGAGCACCCGAACCGACCCAAGTCATTGTCCTCTCATCTACTCTTGCAAAACACCTTATTCTGAGTACAGTTAAAATGAGTAATACAAGTTTCTTGAAGACCACTAATATGCCTATATTCCATCACAAGCAAGGAATATGTCGATATATCTAACTCACAATCTTGAATCATGGTGACTGCAGTAAGAGAATCCATCTCAATGATAATGGGGAGATCACTTCATTGGATAGCAAAATAGGGACCTTCCATGCACGCACATAGCTCCGCCTCAAGTGCATCCCAACATGACAACAACACCCTGCATGCTGAGAACATGATAGATCCCTTATCATCCCGTAAAACCATACTTGCACCTGTCGATCCCTTACCATCCCGTAAAATTATTATTTAGGGAAACACTTTACATCATATGCCTGATGTGAGGTAGCCTTAGACCAGTCGGCAGACATTGATACGTCTTTAATCTCACGACTGAGATGATTTCAAAATCTATCATGTCATTCACAATCAGGAGTGATTTTCTCGCCAGTTGATCAATCCCGCATTAATCTCACCTCTTCCACCCATCCAACCCTCATCCCCGTCTCGCCACCCCCCCCCCCCCCACACACACACACACACAGCCCTCTCCGCCGAGCTCGCCATGACCCTTGCCACCCCGGCTCTCTCCGCCAGAACCTCCTATTCCCACTGTGGTCGTGAGATTCGCTTCGTCGTTGCGTCATCCGAGCTAGTGGCCGCGTCGGCCATTATCCACGAAGGCACACGAGATCACTCTCACCCCCTCGTTATCCTTCACAGTCTGATCCGCCTCCTGACACCGCGGTCTTCGGTCCACCGCGTAGAAGTGGTGTCTGGGTTTGCCAACAAAGCAAACACTGTTTTCGCCCATGCGACTGGGTCATGCTCGATTAGGAGGATTTCGCGGATGGCGAATACAACTATGAGGATCCCGCAGTGGCTCTCTTCCTCCAGCCCTCCACGGGGCGCATCGTCCACCTTCGTGTTCCACAGCTCGAGGACGACGACAACATCCTGGTCGGTACCTCCGACAGTCTCCTTGTCCTAGGTGGAAGCAAGGGCCTGCACGCTGCTCGTCTCCTCAACCCCTTCACTGGAGACATGCTCGCCTTCGCGGCGCCGAATCCTAAGGAAAGTAGGGTGCTCACTGCCGTGGCCAGTTCTAGCCCGACACTTCTCTTCTCGTTTCAAGACTACTTGAACAACAGATTTTTGTATGTTTTTGGATGCCGACAGCGAGTTGTACATTATGGAGCAATTCTATGACTACAAGATGACTAATGAGCGCTCTCTTTATTCAGGAAGCTCATGAGATACAGTCGCTCGCAAAGGAACTTGAGTACTTCAAGTGTGTGTTGCCAGACAAATTTGTTGCCGGAGGCATCATTTCCAAGCTTCCACCTTCATGGAACAATTTTGCTACTTCTCTGAAACACAAGAGACAGGAGTTTTCCGTTTTGGATCTCATTGGTACTCTTGATGTTGAAGAGAAGGCGAGAGAAAAAGACGCACGTGCTCGAGTTGCCGAGGGAGCTTCTAGTGCCCACGTGGTACAGAAAAAGAACTTCCAGCCCAACAAGTTCAAAAACAACAAGAACAAATCTCAGGGCAAAGTCAAGTTTTATGCAAAGGGCAAGCCGTCACACTCTACCAACTTCAAGAAGAATTCTCATAAGAAGGAGAAGGGACTATGCCATGTCCGCGGTGATCCTAGTTACTAGGCTCCGAGATGTCCTAACCGCTTTGAGGAGCAACTTGAGAAGAGCAGCAAGTACGCTAATGTTGTCATCGATGATACTGATATGAAGGAATCTGAGTATGGTATTTTTCCTACCATCCTTTCAGTATGTCAATCTCCTGATTGGTTAATTGACACCGGTACCAATGTACATGTTTGTGTTGATGCCTCCATGTTTTCTTCTTACCAGGTGACAGGGACTCTTCCTGTGCTGATGGGGAACGGGTCACATGCCATTGTTCGAGGTGTCGGTACGGTTGATCTGAAGTTCACTTCGGGGAAGATCGTGCGCCTGAAGAACGTTCATCATGTGCCCTCCATCAATAAAAATCTCATTAGCAGTTCCCATTTATGTTGAGGTGAATTTAAGTTGGTTTTCGAGTTCAATAAAGTTGTAATTTCTAAGTATGGACAATTTGTTGGAAAAGGCTATGAGTGCGGAGGCTTGTTCCGCCTGTCTTTGTCAGATATTTGCACTAAAGTTATTAATCATTTTTGCCACGATAATGAGTCTAATATTTGGCATTCACGACTTTGTCATATTAACTTTGGTTGCATGACGCGGGTAGCCAATATGAGTTTAATTACGAAATTCACTAATGTCAAGGACTCCAAGTGTCAAGTGTGTGTGCCAGCTAAGCAACCTTGCGAGTCCCATAAATCTGCAGAGGCAAGAGACTTGGCACTACTAGAGCTTATACATTCTGATCTTTGTGAGATGAATGGCAGGTTGACAAAAGGTGGAAAGAAATACTTCATGACGTTTATTGATGACTCCAGTAGATATTGTTATGTGTATCTTCTCAAATCAAAAGATGAGGCTTTAAATTTCTTCAAAAACTATAAAGCTGAAGCAGAGAACCAACTTGATCAGAAAATTAAACGACTTAGGTCTGATCGTGGTGAAGAGTATATTTCCAATTAATTTGATCGGTTTCGTGCGGAACATGGTATAATCCATGAGAGGACGCCTCCCTACTCACCTCAGTCAAATGGGGTGGCCAATAGAAAGAACCGAACTCTAACTCTTTTAGTTAATGCCATGTTAGACACATCGGGTCTCTCCAAGGCATGGTGGGGAAGGCGCTAATGACTGCATGTCATGTCCTAAACCGAGTTCCCACAAAGCATAAGAACATGACTCCATTTGAGGAATGGGAAATGAAAAGACTGAAACTCTCCTACCTACGTACTTGGGGTTATTTGGTGAAATTCAATATACCAATTCCCAAGAAGCGCAAGCTTGGACAAAATACCGTGGATTGTGTTCTTCTGGGCTATGTTTTTGATAGCATTGGCTATAGATTTTTGATAACAAAATCTAAGGTATCCGACATGCATGTTGGTACAATTATGGAGTCGAATGATGCGACTTTCTTTGAGGACATATTTCCTATGAAGGATATGTCGAGTTCATCAAATCAGGAGATACCTACTCCATCTAGTCAGGAATTTTGCTATAATTCCAAAACCCACCATTGCTATGGAACACGTTGAGAATCCTTTGGAGGATGACAATGAAACCCTGTAAGGAGTAAGAGACAAAGGATTGCAAAGTCCTTTGGTGATGATTTCATTGTGTACCTCGTGGATGACACACCCAGGACTATTTTAGAAGCCTATGCGTCTACTGATGCTGACTACTGGAAGGAAGCTGTCCGCAGTGAGATGGATTCCATCTTAGCTAACGAAACCTGTGAAATAACTGATCGTCCTTATGGTTGTAAACATGTATGATGTAAGTAGGTGTTCAAGAAAAAGCTTAGACCTGATGGTACGATTGAAAAGTACAAGGCGCGACTTGTGGCCAAGGGTTATACCTAGAAAGAAGGTGAAGACTACTTTGATACTTACTCACTTGTGGCTAGACTGACCACTATTCGGGTGCTACTATCACTGGCTGCCTCACACGGTCTTCTCATTCATCAAATGGATATTAAGACGGCTTTCCTCAATGGAGAGTTGAACGAGGAAATTTACATGGATCAGCCAGATGTTTTTTAGTACCTGGTGAGGAAGAAATGGTGTGCAAGCTATTAAAGTCTTTATATGGCCTTAAACAAGCTCCCAAAGAGTGGCATGAGAAGTTCAAAAGAACATTAACTGTTATAGGCTTTGTTGTAAACGAAGGTGACAAGTGTGTGTACTATCGCCATGGTGAGGGCGAAGGAGTTATTCTTTGTTTGTATGTCGATGACACACTGATATTTGGAACCACACTTGATTTAATCACGGAGATTAAGGATTTCTTATCTCATTGTTTTGAGATGAAGGATCTAGGAGTAGCTGATGTTATCTTAAACATCAAGCTGTTGAGAGATGAGAATGGTGGGATTACACTGCTTAAATCTCGCTATGTGGAAAAGGTCTTGAGTCGTTTCAGATATAGCGACTGCAAACCTTCTCAAACTCCATATGATGCTAGTGTGTTGCTTCGAAAGAATCGATGGATTGCTAGAGATCAACTGAGATATTCTAAGATCATTGGCTCGCTTATGTATCTGAGAGTGCCACAAGGCATGAAATCTCATTTACTGTGAGCAAACTGAGCCGGTTTCTGTTCAAACTAGGAGATGATCATTGGCATGCATTTGGGAGATTTATGCGCTATTGAAAGGCACTGTGAGCTATGGGATTCACTACACCGGGTATCCGAGCGTACTGGAGGGTTATAGTGACTCAAACTGGATATCTGATGCTGATGAGATTAAGGTCACACGTGGTTATGTTTTTATACTTGTTGGTGGCGTTGTTTTCTGGAAGTCCTGCAAGATGACTGTCTTAACGAGGTCAACTATGGAAGTAGAACTCACAACATTAGAAACTGCCATTGTTCAAGCAGAGTGGCCTTGTCAGCTCTTGATGGACTTACCCATGGTTGAAAAACAAATTCCCCCAATCCCGATGAACTGTGATCGTCAAGATAAACAGTTCTAAGGATAATACGAAGTCCGCAAGGCATGTGAAGAGAAGATTAAAATATGTCAGAAAATTGAAGAACTCTGGAGTTATTACGTTGGATTATATCCAAACGTCGAAAAACTTGGCAAATCCCTTCACAAAGGATTTATCACATAATGTGATAGATAATGCAACGGTGGAGATGGGTTTGAGACCCACCGTATGAGTTGCCCACAGTGGTAACCCACTCTATGTGATCGGAGATTCCGTGAAGTAGAAGTGGGAGACAAGCTGTTGGTCAGCTGGGAGGAGAGTATACCTATATTAATTATCCCACTCAGTGAAGATGCAATACTCTCCTGGTCTGCATGGCAGGTTGATAGTTATGTTAATGTATTCTGGGTGGCCTATTTGAGTAAGTAGAGATGTTGTCCCGCAGAGCATCTCCCGAGGAACAGATCTATACGAATTTGACTGTTACCGTCACAGTCTGTGAGAATTGGGTCTTCTCTAATAAATCATGAAAGGCCCTGAAGTATGACGTATACACTCCACCACGGGGAAGCCTTGCGGTAGCCCAGTATTGATCAAGAATTTGTGTGAAACTAGTCTCCTAGAAAACTTGTAGTTTAAGGCATAGTCCACTATTCATGTTGTGATCCAGTGTAGCATAAAACTCTAAATGGAAGTTCAACTTCACAGTCTCCACTAAGCACCGGTATATAAATTATGTTTTGGAACTAAACGATGAGATGAGCCAATGAGACTTTGTGGGGGATTGTTGAAATTTGTTAGTAGGCATTTAGCCCAAAGCCCAACTAAAAATTAGAAATTCTCATGGCCCATTCATGCACGGATGTAAGTGGTGTGAGTGAGACAAAAGTTAAGTCACACCCCAGAAGTTGAGTGGGAGTTGCACCATTCTACCACTTGTATGAGCATGAGAAAAGGAGACCTACACGCGTGCTCCTCCTCCTCACTCGCCGTGCCGCGCGGCGCCGAGGACAAAGCTATGCATGTTGTCTATATTTTTGCTGCTCGGGAAAATTAATGAGTCATTAATTAATAATTAACGGTTGCGTTAATTGTTGAATCGTTTCCGATTCTTTTGGATCGCGACTTGGACGTGGGCTTTACCCCCCACGACCTACCCGGCCCATATTATATAGTCAGGCAGACGTGTACCCTAGCCGCCACCGCATCATATGGTTTCGCATCATTCCAGATCATTGCACCGCCACACAAGTCTTCTCCATCCCTCTTTCCGGCTTGCACCGCGAGAAGGGACAGCAGGCCTCTGGAACCCTGCCTCTCGTAATCCTGTATGGGAGAGGGGCGATAAGGTTTATCGAGAGCGCACTCGCGTGACGACGACTTCTTTCCGGACCTAGGCAACCTCTTCCGCAACAACATGGCCAGCAACATTAATGCCAACGGTTCTGCTCCCGCCGCACCATATGTGATCTCGTCCTCTTTGTTTGAGATCCTACTAGAATTCCTATACCTAGTCTGTGGCTTAATTAGATACAATTTGTTCATCTATTTGTACCGATCAGCATGACTAGTTTAATCTTTGTTATAGCTGTCATGATTTATTTACTGTTTGTTTCGATTAAATCGCGTTGTAATCTGCTCATATATTCAACAGAACCCGCCCCCCGGAGACCAGATCACCGCCGTCACGTCGGTGCGCGCCCGCGCCCGCCGAGCGGACGAGTAGTCGTGACTCGTGAACCAACAAATGCCGAAATGGTGGAATGGAAACTGACACCAGTTCAGAAAAACAACATGGCTGAAATGTTTGTGATCCCTCTCATGCGGGCTGTTCCCTGTGGATCTCTGACCGGTGTCATTCGGCTGCTGCTAGGAGTACTACTAGTACTAGTAGAATGCCCGTGCGTTGCCACGGGCTTTTGAATTATTTTACTGTTAAATTTTACTTGTATAGAAAAGATGGCAGCAACAATCAGTTAATAATTGAAATCTAGTTCACTTGCAATGCAAGTTAATAAGAAAATGATTTGACGATGTATACATAAATTGTGATTATCCATATGTTACAAGTTAATATCTACTTGATGCGCTCAATATATTTTTGCGCAATATCAGAAATGTTGTCTTTAGCTTCATTTGTATGATATTTGAGCAAGTATAATAAAAAGTTTGCATCGACTCATTACCATCCTGCACAAGCAATATATATGTAGTTAGTATGATTATTTCACGTCGAAGGTCTTATTATGGTAGGCTCACACGACCATCTCCTAATTATCATAGGCTCACGCGACCATCTCTTAATCATCCAGGTTGCACACAACATGGAAGAATATCATACATGATCCACCGTGTTGCAATGCTGATTTTGCACTTGAACACAAGATCTTACAAGACATCGTGATAATCTTTTCTCTTGCTATTAGACACTTCTTCGAAGGACAAAACTATCCTCCATCCTGATGTAATCGTGTAGCATGTTCAAAAGAAGTGAAAAATCCAGAAACTAAACATTGCTGAGAGAGGGTGGCACATGGTATTTAAAGTATTTTATTTGTGACATTACCACAAGGATTAAGAACCAAGTAAATCTGCATACCAAATTTTATTACGAGTTGTGAGATTCTTTAGAATATAAAGACATGTGCTGAAAGATCAGAACCTATGTACTTCTCCATGGCGCCTGCGAGGTCTAGTCGTTCACCTAGTTGTGTGGCCTAGGATCCTCTGGAGAAGCAAAGATCTCATGGCTGCTGAGCTGCTTGGATTTTTATCGGATATCTGCTTCTTCAGCTTGCTATCGTCCTCTCTTTGAAGAGTATCACTTACCTCTATGGAAGTTGGCTTTTGTTGAGAAACATGTTCTTCCTCTGCAAATGAATGAAACGGATATGTGACTCATGGCACTAATCTCCTATAGCTTCACAAATTCACCAAGTGAAATGTTGTTTTACTTTCGTAACCATACACGCCAGAATAATGATCATAACACACTACGGGTATGTATATGCAACTAAAAAATAACTCCAAAGATGCCAGATTTTTTTTAAATGTGCCATTAAAAAAAGTGCAGCAACAGTATTACTCGAGTTGATTATGCAGTCCTAACTATAGAAACAGTTGATCTACGAGAAATAGTACAAAAGATCTATAATGTAATGGCGTATCTTGTGAGTGAGAAAAATCTAAGCGGATCTGGCCACCTAAATCCCACTGTTTACCTAACAACAGTAACTGGCGGAGGCCAAGTTTAATAGTTGAACCAAGGTTAAGTTATATTAGAATTTACATTGAAAGATCACTAACCAAACATGATTGCAAATTATGAATGATGGGCAGACACTCTCCACAAGATCTATCCCAGCAACTTCTGACTCTGGAGGTTAGAACATTTATAAATTTGATTCTTGCAACGAGCAGCTATTGTGAAATGTGTAAGGAAATCAGGTATACTAAATAAGTGTTACCCTCTCAATCATTATAGCACAACATGTACATAAAAAAATCTTTCACCCTTGATAAAAACGGGTTGCCACAAATACAGCTCAACAAATGGCAAATAGAAATAGAAGGCACAATACTGAACATGTTATCTACAAAAATCCTGTAGAAAGCAGCACCTGATAATTCTTCGAAGTTGTTCAGATGGGTGTGGCAAATGCATTACAAGATTCAACTCCATCAACCTCGCCTTAGCTGCGAACATGACATTGCCTGTTATCTCCTCCCAATTGGGAGCCAAAATATTGTTTGACGAAGAGAGATTAATATAAATGAACAGCTCTAATGCATTGTACCGTGTAAATCGGTAAATGAGACTCTAACAAGATTCTATATCTAACATCTAAAGAAGCAAGAGAACTCAGAAGAATTCTACAACTCAAAGATCATGTGAACGGCTGAAATAATCTAGCGCAATAGTACATCAAAAATATTGTGTGGCATAGATAGAGATGCAACTTACATAGCTGACTATCAAAAATATAGATAGAGATGACTATATTTGTTATTAGCTTTCTTTCTTCTCCGTCCCCTCTTTGTTCCATAAATCTGTAGGTGGTTTATTAGTGAATAGTGGTATTCCAGGCTTTAACAAAATATAAAGTACTCCCTTCGTCCCATGATGTACAACCATTTTGCAACCTATGTTATTGGCTTGCAAAATGGTCTTACATTATGGGACAGAGTGAGTATTATTTTAACAATGCAAGTACTTTCTTGTATTTATTAAATGTTGATACTATATGTTTACATCTATACACAATACCATAACAGGATCCAAACTTCAAAATATTCGTAAATTTCTACTATTAAAGAGGAGTTTATATAAGATGTTGACTTCCTTGAAGGATCTCCTCTTTTGTGCTTGTGTTTTAACAAACAGTTCATCTGTATGAAAGGCATATCAAACCTACTGGGCTGCACTCATTTTAATATACTACAACCAATAAAGTGTAAGTGCCGCAATAGTATGTTAGAAAAGCAAGACCTCTGTCTGTACCATCTAGCTTCTTCATTATTTCTCCAGTAATCACTAAGCTCTTAGCAAGTTAGATCTCTGGTAGTAATCAATGCATGCCACATGAAACTTAGAGAGCAACCAACAATTGATCTACAACGAATCAACGATTAAATTTACATATAAGGCAGCTTAATAGAAATTTGTTACTCTCCACATGGACACCATCGTGGTGTAGGAGTGCTATTGCTCGAGAGAATATATCCTGTCGTCGCTAGCAGTTAGAAAGTGCAAGCAGTGTCCCTCTTGATCCTACTTTGTAAGACAAGATTGCTGCACAAATCTTATGTACGTGTCATATCTAATTACACATTTTCAGTACAGTAATCGGCAACCTAAGATAATCCCAAAGCTACAATTCTAGATTGCTGGAAGCCGCACGGTTCATATTTAATCTCCAATGCACGTGCACCCACTGAGCATACACTTTATGAGGGACAATGAATTCAAATTTCTCAACAAGCCAAATTTAGGCATGTAGCCAAATTCTAATCTTGGTCTAAATATGAACCTCCTTGTAAGTATACAGGTCTAACCAAACAGACTCTTACATCAGTCCCATTTCCTCCTGTATCTATATATGGGAATAATTTTCATGCTCCAGATCACATGTATTTCCCAAAGGAATTTTCAAATGATTAATTAAACTCCGGAATAGCAATTTCTTCGTGTCCCAAAAAATGTTTCTAGTATGTACCAGAGGAAGATTGGTTAGTAGAAGAAATTGCAGATCAAAAAGTTCTGATCCACGACCAAGTGCCAAAAGTGCAGTATTAGTCATGCAAAGCACAGAATACCCCGGATCAAATTAAAGGTTCACCTGATTGATTTGTCATAAACCTTCAGTGCCCTCGACGATGCACATAGGGAGAACGGAAGGAGGTCCTCGACGGCCCAGCCGGAGGACGGCAGGAACAATGACAACGGTGCGCTCTGAAGGTAAATTATGGTCTCAAGGTAGCAGTGATTTTCGTAGAATGCAAAGTTCATTCTCAGTGCCCTTTGAAGCTGTTAAACAGAATTAACAACACAAATGTCCAGTCACTTCTTCCTGGTCTTATAACCTATGCAAGATGGATTTGCGAAGCTCATTAATCCAATGCTTTATTTTGGTGAAGATTGAGATTTGAGAGGATAGGAAACGAAAGGGGTGAGATTTTACCATTTGATGGGCTGCGATATGAACTCCATCCCCCTTGATGGCGTCGTCTTCCTCAGGCGGACTCCACTCTCACTCATGCATCCAGCATTGGCAGTTATGACTAATGAGCATTTACATCAGAATTTCATATTTCTTGCCCACACATATACACAATTAGATGGATGACAAAACTGAAAACAAAATATGAAGCATCTCTTGCATCAAATGGCAAGTAATTAAACACTGACATCAAGGATCTGGCAACAAGAGGTACCTACCTCAAGGATCTCCATTGATCTGTCCATTGCTACCTCTTGAGCACTGCGTTGGTTTTCCCTTGAAAAGGAAAGGGTGATGCAGCATAGTAGCGTAAGTATTTCCCTCAGTTTTTGAGAACCAAGGTATCAATCCAGTAGGAGATCACGCTCAAGTCCCACACACCTACACAAACAAATAAGAACCTCGCAACCAACGCGATAAAGGGGTTGTCAATCCCTTCACGGTCACTTACGAGAGTGAGATCTGATAGATATGATAAGATAATATTTTTGGTATTTTTATGATAAAGAGAAATAAAGATGCAAAGTAACATAAACGGCAATAGAAATAACTAAGTTTTGGAAGATTAATATGATGGAAGATAGACTCGGGGGCCATAGGTTTCACTAGTGGCTTCTCTCAAGAGCATAAGTATTACGGTGGGTAAACGAATTACTGTCGAGCAATTGATATAATTGAGCATAGTTATGAGAATATCTAGGTATGATCATGTATATAGGCATCACGTCCGAGACAAGTAGACCGAAACGATTCTGCATCTACTACTATTACTCCACACATCGACCGCTATCCAGCATGCATCTAGAGTATTAACTTCAAGAGAACAGAGTAATTCTTTAAGTAAGATGACATGATGTAGAGGGATAAACTCATGCAATATGATATAAACCCCATCTTTTTATCCTCGATGGCAACAATACAATACGTGTCGGTTCCCTTTCTGTCACTGGGATCGAACACCGCAAGATTGAACCCAAAGCTAAACACTTATCCCATTGCAAGAAAGATCAATCTAGTAGGTCAAACCAAAATGATAATTCGAAGAGACTTGCAAAGATAAATCAATCATACATAAAAGAATTCAGAGGAGAATCAAATATTGTTCATAGATAAACTGGATCATAAACCCACAATTCATCGGATCTCGACAAACACACCGCAAAAGAAGATTACATTGAATAGATCTCCAAGAAGATCGAGGAGAACTTTGTATTGAGATCCAAAGAGAGAGAAGAAGTCATCTAGCTAATAACTATGGACCCGTACACTACTAGGAAAAAGGCTAATTAGTGGCGCACCTGTTTTTACCATTAATGACGCACTACAAGTGTGCCACTATTATCACGCCATTAGTAACAAAATAGTAATGGCGCACCTCTGGTGCGCCATTAGTATCCCAGAAAATAATGGTGCACCTATAGTGAGACATTACTATGCCTATCTGGTGCGCCATTACTATCTGACTTAGTAATGGCGCACCACATAGAAGTGCGCCATTACTAATAAATTTTTTTTCAGAAGATTTTTTTCAAAAGAAAATTCAGAAATTTTTTTTCAAATTTTTTTTAGTAGTGGCGCACCATGGGATAGTGCGCCATTACTAGTAGTAATGGCGCACTGTCCACTGGTGCGCCACTACTAACAATTTTTTTATTTTTTTTCAAAACTACTAATGGCGCACGGTTGGTGTGATGCCCCATTACTATGTCAATTAGTAATGGCGCCCTATCCCCTGGTGCGCCACTGCTAACAATTTTTTTAATTATTTTTTCAAAACTATTAATGGCGCACCACACACCAGGTGCGCCATTAGTAATATGTCAATAATGGCGCACCTGTATCTGGTGCGCCACTGCTATATAGCAGTGGTGCACCACATACATGGTGCGCCATTAATGTCCATATCAGCTATAGCCCTTTTCCTGGTAGTGGTAGGTCTGAAGTAAACTACTCACACATCACCGGAGAGGCCATGGAGTTGATGTAGAGGCCCTCCGTGATCAATGCCCCCTCCGATGGAGCTCCGGAAAAGGCCCCAAGATGGGATCTCTCGGGTACAGAAGGTTGCGGTGGTGGAATTAGGTTTTCGTGGTGCTCCTGGATGTTTGGGGGTACGCGGATACATATAGGATGAAGAAGTACGTCGGTGGAGCAACGGAGGGCCCACGAGGGTGGAGGGCGCGCCGCCTGCCTCGTGCCCTCCTCGATCGTTTCTTGACGCACACTCCAACTCTCTTGGATCACGTTTGTTGAGAAAATCACGTTCCCGAAGGTTTCATTCCATTTGGACTCCATTTGATATTCCTTTTCTTCGAAACCCTAAAATAGGCAAAAAAAACAGCAATTTGGGCTGGGCCTCCGATTAGTAGGTTAGTCCCAAAAATGATATGAAAGTGTAAAATAAAGCCCATTGACATCCAAAATAGATAATATAATAGCATGGAGCAATCAAAAATTATAGATACGTTGGAGACGTATCAAGCATCCCCAAGCTTATTTCTTGCTCGTCCTCGAGTAGGTAAATGATAAAAGAAGAATTTTTGATGTGGAATGCTTTCTAACATATTTCTCGATGTAATTTTTCTTTATTGTGGCATGAATGTTCAGATCCATAAGATTCAAGATAAAAGTTTAATATTGACATAAAAATAATGATACTTCAAGCATACTAACTAAGCAATTATGTCTTCTCAAAATAACATGGCCAAAGAAAGTTATCCCTACAAAATCATATAGTCTGGCTATGCTCTATCTTCACCACACAAAATATTTAAATCATGCACAACCCAGATGACAAGCCAAGCAATTGTTTCATACTTTTGATGTTCTCAAACTTTTTCAATCTTCACGCAATACATGAGCGTGAGCCATGGATATAGCACTATATGGTGGAATAGAATGGTGGTTGTGGAGAAGACAAAAAGGAGAAGATAGTCTCACATCAACTAGGTGTATCAACGGGCTATGGAGATGCCAATTAATAGATATCAATGTGAGTGAGTAGGGATTGTCATGCAACGGATGCACTAGAGCTATAAGTGTATGAAAGCTCAACAAAAGAAACTAAGTGGGTGTGCATCCAACTTGCTTGCTCATGAAGACCTAGGGCAATTTGAGGAAGCTCATCATTGGAATATACAAGCCAAGTTCTATAATGAAAAATTCCCACTAGTATATGAAAGTGATATCATAGGAGACTCTCTATCATGAAGATCATGGTGCTACTTTGAAGCACAAGTGTGGAAAAAGGATAGTAGCATTGTCCCTTCTCTCTTTTTCTCTCATTTTCTTCTTTTTTTTTCTTTGGGCCTTCTTTCTTTTTTTTGGCCTCTTTTTTTATTTTATTTTTATTTTCGTCCGGAGTCTCATCCCGACTTGTGGGGGAATCATAGTCTCCATCATCCTTTCCTCATTGGGACAATGCTCTAATAATGATGATCATCACACTTGATTTACTTTACAACTCAAAAATTACAACTCGATACTTAGAACAAAATATGACTCTATGTGAATGCCTCCGGCGGTGTACCGGGATGTGCAATGATGCATAAGTGACATGTATGAAAATTTATGAACGGTGGCTTTGCCACAAATATGATGTCAACTACATGATCATGCAAGCAATATGACAATGATGAAGCGTGTCATAATAACGGAACGATGGAAAGTTGCATGGCAATATATCTCGGAATGGCTATGGAAATGCCATAATAGGTAGGTATGGTGGCTGTTTTGAGGAAGGTATATGGTGGGTTTATGGTATCGGCGAAAGTTGCGCGATACTAGAGAGGCTAGCAATGGTGGAAGGGTGAGAGTGCGTATAATCCATGGACTCAACATTAGTCATAAAGAACTCACATACTTATTGTAAAAATCTACAAGTTATCAAAGCAAAGTATTACACGCATGCTCCTAGGGGTATAGATTGGTAGGAAAAGACCATCGCTCGTCCCCGACCGCCACTCATAAGGAAGACAATCAATAAATAAATCATGCTCCGACTTCATCACATAACGGTTCACCATACGTGCATGCTACGGGAATCACAAACTTCAACACAAGTATTTCTCAAATTCACAACTACTCAACTACTCTAATATCACCATCTCCATATCTCAAAACAATTATCAAGTATCAAACTTCTCATAGTATTCAATGCACTTGTATGAAAGTTTTTATTATTGCCATGTTGTTCTAAAGGACTCTCAAAATAATATAAGTGAAGCATGAGAGAACAATAGTTTCTATAAAACAAAACCACCGCCGTGCTCTAAAAGATATAAGTGAAGCACTAGAGCAAAAACTATATAGCTCAAAAGATATAAGTGAAGCACATAGAGTATTCTAATAAATTTCAAATCATGTGAGTCTCTCTCAAAAGGTGTGTACAGCAAGGATGATTGTGGTAAACTAAAAAGCAAAGACTCAAATCATACAAGACACTCCAAGCAAAACACATATCATGTGGTGAATAAAATATAGCTCCAAGTAAAGTTACCGATAGACGAAGACGAAAGAGGGGATGCCTTCCGTGGCATCCCCAAGCTTAGGCTTTTTGGTGTCCTTGAATTTTACCTTGGGGTGCCATGGGCATCCCCAAGCTTAGGCTCTTGCCACTCCTTGTTCCATAATCCATCAAATCTTTACCCAAAACTTGAAAACTTCACAACACAAAACTCAAAATAGAAAATCTTGTGAGCTCTGTTAGCGAAAGAAAACAAAATACCACTTCAAGGTACTGTAATGAACTCATTCTTGATTTATATTGCTGTTAAACCTACTGTATTCCAACTTCTCTATGGTTTATAAACTCTTTTACTAGTCATAGATTCATCAAAATAAGCAAACAACACAGGAAAAACAGAATCTGTCAAAAACAGAACAGTCTGTAGTCTGTAGCTAACGCAAACTTCTGGAACCCCAAAAATTCTAAAATAAATTGCTGGACGTGAGGAATTTATCTATTAATCATCTTCAAAAATAATTAACTAAGTATCACTTTCCAAATAAAAATGGCAGCAATTCTCGTGAGCGCTAACGTTTCTGTTTTTTACAGCAAGATCAAAAAGACTTTCCCCAAGTCTTCCCAACGGTTCTACTTGGCACAAACACTAACTAAACACAAAAAAACACAACCAAAACAGAGGCTAGATAAATTATTTATTACTAAACAGGAGCAAAAAGCAAGAAATAAAAATAAAATTGGGTTGCCTCCCAACAAGCGCTATCGTTTAACGCCCCTAGCTAGGCATAAAAGCGAAGATAGATCTAGGTATTGCCATCTTTGGTAGGCAATCCATAAGTGGCTCTCATAATAGATTCATATGATAATTTAATTTTCTTTCTAGGGAAGTGTTCCATGCCTTTCCTTAATGTAAATTGGAATCTAATATTCCCTTCCTTCATATCAATAATTGCACCAATCGTTCTAAGGAAAGGTCTACCAAGAATAATAGGACATGAAGGATTGCAATCTACATGCACATAGTTCCTATTTGCAACAATAAGAACATCATTAATTCTTCCCATAGGTTTCTTAATAGTGGAATCCGCAAGGTGCAATTTTAAAGAACAATCATCAAAATCACGGAAACCTAGCAAATCACACAAAGTTTTTGAAATCGTGGAAACGCTAGCACCCAAATCACACAAAGCATAGCATTCATGTTCTTTAATTTTAATTTTAATAGTAGGTTCCCACTCATCATAAAGTTTTCTAGGGATATAAACTTCCAACTCAAGTTTTTCTTCATAAGATTGCATCAAAGCATCAACGATATGTTTAATAAAAGCTTTATTGTGACTATAAGCATGAGGAGAATTTAGCACGGATTGCAACAAGGAAATACAATCTATCAAAGAGCAATTATCATAATTAAATTCCTTGAAATCCAAGATAGTGGGTTCATTGCTATTTAAAGTTTTAACTTCTTCAATCCCACTTTTAACAATTTTTGCATCAAGATCTAAAGATTCTGAATTTATGGAACGCCTTCTTGGTAAAGGTGGCTCATCTTCAGTCCCATCATTATCAAGATTCATATTGCAAAACAAAGATTTAATAGGATACACATCAATAACTTTTAGATCTTCATCCTTATTTTCATGAAAATTTTCCGGCTTAGCGGCCATCTTATTAACTAAGGTGGCCTGCTCATCTTCAGTCCCATCATTATCAAGATTCATATTGCAAAACAAAAATTTAATAGGAGGCACATCAATAACTTTTAGATCTTCATCCTTATTTTCATGAAAATTTTCCGGCTTAGCGGCCATCTTATTAACTAAGGTGGCCTGCTTATCCGAGACTTCAGCAATTAATTTTTTGAGATGAGCAATCTGAGATTTCAAACCATAAAATTCTTTAGACATATCATCGAGCTCTTTATTCATATAACCCATAAAGCTTTTTTGTTCCTTAAGCTCGTTCCTAAAGAAATTATTATGCTCAAATTGTAAAGTCATAAAACTCCTGACGTTGCTTTCGATCTATTCTAACCTTTTAAGGTGAAGATCACCAAATCTAGGTAGAGTCATCGTGACAAGCAAGCAATCCAACACACAAGCAAACAAGAAACGGGCAAAAAGGCAAATAGAAAAAGAGAAGGGCAACGGAAAGAGAGGGAGAGAGGAAAAGAGGGCGAATAAAACGGCAAGGGTGAAGTGGGGGGAGGAAAAAGAGAGGCAAATGGCAAATAATGTAATGCGAGGGATAAGAGTTTGTGATGGGTACTTGGTATGTCTTGACTTGTCCTTGACTTGACTTGGCGCGAATCTCCCCGGCAACGGCGCCAGAAATCCTTCTTGCTACCTCTTGAGCACTGCATTGGATTTTCCTTGAAGAGGAAAGGGTGATGCAGCAAAGTAGCGTAAGTATTTCCCTCAGTTTTTGAGAACCAAGGTATCAATCCAGTAGGAGATCACGCTCAAGTCTCACGCACCTACACAAACAAATAAGAACCTCGCAACCAACGCGATAAAGGGGTTGTCAATCCCTTCATGGTCACTTACGACAGTGAGATCTGATAGATATGATAAGATAATATTTTTGGTATTTTTATGATAAAAAGAAATAAAGATGCAAAGTAAAATAAATGGCAATAGAAATAACTAAGTGTTGGAAGATTAATATGATGGAAGATAGACTCGGGGGCCATAGGTTTCACTAGTGGCTTCTCTCAAGAGCATAAGTATTACGGTGGGTAAACGAATTACTGTCGAGCAATTGATATAATTGAGCATAGTTATGAGAATATCTAGGTATGATCATGTATATAGGCATCACGTCCGAGACAAGTAGACTGAAACGATTCTGCATCTACTACTATTACTCCACACATCGACCGCTATCCAGCATGCATCTAAAGTATTAAGTTCAAGAGAACAGAGTAATGCTTTAAGTAAGATGACATGATGTACAGAGATAAACTCATGCAATATGATATAAACCCCATCTTTTTATCCTCGATGGCAACAATACAATACGTGTCGGTTCCCTTTCTGTCACTGAGATCGAACACCGCAATATTGAACCCAAAACTAAGCACATCTCCCATTGCAAGAAAGATCAATCTAGTAGGTCAAGCCAAACTGATAATTCGAAGAGTCTTGCAAAGATAAACCAATCATATATAAAAGAATTCAGAGGAGAATCAAATATTATTCATAGATAAACTGGATCATAAACCCACAATTCATCGGATCTCGACAAACACACCGCAAAGGAAGATTACATCGAATAGATCTCCAAGAAGATCGAGGAGAACTTTGTATTGAGATCCAAAGAGAGATAAGAAGTCATCTAGCTAATAACTATGGACCTGTAGGTCTGAAGTAAACTACTCACACATCACCAGAGAGGCCATGGAGTTGATGTAGAGGACCTCCGTGATCAATGCCCCCTCCGGTGGAGCTCCGGAAAAGGCTCCATTGACATCCAAAATAGATAATATAATAGCATGGAGCAATCAAAAATTATAGATACGTTGAAGACGTATCATTCATGCACCGCCGGAACGGCTCGACAGCCCAGCCGGCCCGATCCTGGCCGCCGGCCCACACCCTCCGCACGTTCGTCACCCCAGACTTTTGGGCCCGCACCCACCCATCCCCCATCCCGCGCGCCGCGTGCTGCAGCCGCTCCAGCTCGGCAGGGTCCGGCAGCCGCTCCGTGGGCGTCGTCTCCCACTATGAAGGTTGTAATTCCACACCTAACAATGGGAACCTTCCTTGGTATCCCCAAAACTATGAATCCTGGCTAGGAAAAAATTGCAACCCAATGCACAAGTCGGATGCCCTCGATTGGAAAAAAAACTGGATATACTTGACACAATTGCCGCTTCTAAATTGCCATAACCTTAGTATTTACTTCGGTGTATTACAATTTACAACTGCTACCTTAGGCTTCTCTCACCACTGCCTGATCTGCGGCACAAGCGACGCCAACGCATATGCACCCGACAGCTTGGGGACGGAATGTGATTGTTCGAACTATCCGTCATGTTATCTTAATCATGTGGTCTCAACATAAAAGCCCACGTCAGAGCACCTTCAATAGATGATGTAGATGCAAAAATAACTAAATTTTGCATCTTCGAAGCCCTAAAACTCTTTTCCAACAAAGATGTATATGCAAAAAAATTGGCGGAGATGTAAAATACAACACCTCACGATATAAATATACATCTCTCCCTATAGGAGATGTAAAACCGGCGGCCATGCATCAAATGCCCAACCGCTTTGAGTTTCCTTCCGCCCGCCCATCAACCACCGCATGGCCCATGGCCGACTCTAACGACCCCGCCGCCTCCTCCACCGCAGCTACCACTCGTCCGTCCCACCCTGCCGCGCCGCCGAAGAGCCGCTGATTTGAGTTCGTCCCTCCGCACTTCCGCCGCCACGACACTCGCCCACCGCACCACGCCACCGCCCCACTGCTAAATCCGGTCGCTCCACCACCCCCGCCACCGGTTCCGCCGCTGCTCTACCGCCGCCCGCCTCCAAATCGGCCGAATTGGCCAAGATCATTCTTCTAAGCAATGTGACAAAATGTCAATGATCTTCATCAAGTCTATAGATGCTTGCTTGCTATCGAACTTTATCAAAGAGAAACATGTAAGAACTTGTTACGAAGGGAAATATAATATGGCGACAAATATGCCCATGTTTTGCCATGGAATAACAAAAAAATATTCATACATGTGAAAATTGTTCTAATTAGGAAATCACACTTGAGCATGTATGTGCATAGTATGCGTTCTTGTGTTGTGTGAAGTATTTCGGTTTGTACTGCCTCCGTCTGTTAGCTTGCAAAAAGGTCTTACATTATGGGATGGAGGGAGTATTAATCAACGGTCTTAATTTGTTTGCATAATGGTCAAAATCTACTTACTACACACTCCATCAGCTCTGCTCTTCACGGTATATATTGCATATGTTCAGATAAAATCATACAACCTCCTCTAGTGGAGCATTCAACAATATATGACCAAATTAGGCTAACCTGACGAGCCACGGGCTGCGGCGGCCTCATCTTTGAGCGCCTCCTGGAGCTCCTGGGCAACGACAGCGAGGAACGGTCGGCACCGTGCCGGGCGAGTAGCGACACTGACACCGGGACACCGCAACGGGTGCACAGCGGGATGCTGGCCTGGCAGAACCCCGACATGCCGGCGATTGACAGCAAGGAGAACGCCCTCGCCCGGAAGTCCTCCAGCAGTGCCGCATCCATGCCCAGCTTCGGTGGCGCACCAGGGACCGTAGGGATCGCCAGGATACCATACTCCTATAGACACAGATTCATTTAGCAGAAATTAGCAATGATCAATTCCTACCTGTTGCCTACAGGTTCAGAAAATGCATGCTGCAATGGGATTAAGATTTTCTGAACTGTTGATTGTTGAATTTACATTGAGGAGAGTGGCAAGTGCAGACTTGAATTCGGTCTTGATGGCGTGAAGATCATCCATGGCAGATTCATCCTTCGACGCAATGGCCTCCTGGACTCGCTCTCGGATGCCAGGCCCGAGGTTGGGCTTCACCATGTTCACCCACTCCGTGTGGTTTGCTTTTTATTCAGGCCTGAAAAACATGTGGTACATCTTCACAAATTTAATCTCGTCCATGTGCATACATACAATTCGGAACTACTCCCTCCGTTCCACAATACATGACTTCCATTTGTCAAAATATAGATGTATCTAGACATGTTTTAGTATATAGGTACATCCAATTTTAGTCAAATGGAAGTCAAGTATTTTGGAACGGAGGGAGTACTATGCAGACGACGCTTAATGCATGATTTTTAGACGACGCTTAATCCAACGGGTGTGCTACACTTGTGCATGTCCATGCATGGTTGGATCCATGCCTCATGCAAGAATCGGCTGGACAACGTCGTCCCTGTAGCAGCACTCCATACAATTTGGAGCAAACTGCTGGCATTTCCATTACAGAGATGATCGAGTTCATCTTACTGGAATTATGAAGCCGACATGGGTTCAATTAAGGGGCACACAAATTTATGATATATGCGGTTGTGCTTAGTGTGAGTAAGTAGGTATGTAAACAACTGACCATGAAGCAGCATACCTTTGAAGGACACACAAGTCACATGAGATGACAGACAGAGAGGGCACACAAGATGATGATGCTTCGACCATAGACAAGTCGGTCATGAAGTTGCCGATGCTCGGAACGTTGATGGAGACGAAATCACCAATGTTGCCATTGTTCACCACTGCATCATCTGCCAGTCATTCAGCAAACATACCTCACAAGGTTCAGAGACTCGTATATGTAAGCTGCCCAGCCCAGCCCTGCTCTGCTCTTCTCTGCATCAAGGTATACCAAGGATGGATGAGTTCGAGTTCATGGTAGATACTTACTTCCAAATACCTTGGCAACTGAAGCGTTGAGGATTTCGTAGGCGCGGTCCTCCATACTTCCAAATACCTTGGCAACTGAAGCGTTGAGGATTTCGTAGGCGCGGTCCTCCACGGAGTCCTGAAACAGTCTGCGGGAATGATGACACGAACTGGTCGTCGCAGCTCGGAATCGAAGACGTCGGCAGGTACAGGTGGGAGCAGCACATCAGTGACACGGGACAATGTAGCCAGATCTCTGCCAAACCACCCTGTAAGCAAAAACACAATCAGATGCTCAAATACAACCGAATGAACACTTGAACAAATGAATCATTTTGTCTGCTAAACACTGACAGTAGCACTACATGGCTAGACTGCAATTACCGATGGTGTCGAACATCTGCTCCAACCATGCCGACACACACATCCGTCGCCCCATCAGTTTTGCCCCCGGTCATCCGGCCTCCTGCTGCTTGCCGCCGTTGTCGTCCCATTGCTGCTTCGCGTGGCTCTCCCCCGCTGCTGCTGCTATCTGGAAGAGGGGGAGGTAGAGTAGGACTGGGGAAGCGGCGGAATCAATCACGTGAGGAACGGGTGGGGTGGGCTGATTTTTTGGGAGTTTGTTTTGGTAGAAAATCGTAGGAAGGATCAAGGTAGGCTATCTTTGGAAACTATCCATTGAGATCGATCCATCATTCGGTGGAACAAAACGAACGAAATGAAACCAAACAAAGGACGTATCGACGTACCGTCACCATCGCAGGAGTAAATTGCACAAAACCACCACTTTGAAGGCTAGGTTTGCAGAAAACACTAGTTACATTTTTTCGATAAAAAACACCACGTCTCGTGTAATCTTTTTGCAAAAAATACTGATCGATAATTTTCGCTCTGTTGATCGCGTTTATGACAAATAGGGTCCACTAGTCAGGCCGATGTGGCACCACTTAACGTCTCATATGTAACGGCGACGTTTGGTAATGTTATCATCATGTGGGTCCCATGGGGTCCACCTGTCATTGAAAGAAAAAATAAAACAAATCTGGTTCGTCTTATCTACAGCAACCAAGTCAACGCTAGGCCCGTCCTGCCGCTGCCTGAGGCAGAGGCCGCAACCGCCGTTGCTGCGTCGAGGGCCCGAACAGCGGCCTCAGGCAAGGCCTTGCCGAGGCCGATCCCCACCCGGCCGTCGCCGTCCTCATGCTGCTGGGCTCGATGGATCGGACGAGACCACGAGGGCCACCAGTGGATGCCGGCCGTGCCCACATGATGTTGCGCACGAGGCTCGCCTCCCGTCCCGCCTCCGGCCGGGGCAAAGGCCGCCATAGCCATTGCCGCGCGGAGCTCGTCCTGCCCCCAGCCGAGGCAGAGGTCATCGCCGTCGTTGCCGCGCGGATCTGAAGTGCACAAGCGGAAGGTAGCAGTGGCTCTGTTCTTGCCGGATCTAGGCAAGGGCGGGCTAACGGCGGTGATGGTCGCGGAGTTCCGTTGCTATGAGGTTGGGTGGCGGCGGCACTCCTCCATGGAGCTCCATGGCGCAGGTCCGACGGGAGAGAGAAGAGAAATTAGAGAGAAAAGGAGAACCAAAGAAAAAGAAACGTAGAATTACACTGACAAGCGGCCCCACATCCAGCAAAACAAGTCAATGTAACGGTGTGAGAAATTGATGTCACGTCAGCCTGACTAGCGGGCCCCATCTGTCATAAACGCAATCAACAGGGCCAAATCCGCCGATCAGTGGTTTTCGCAAAACGATTACCCAAGACATGGTGTTTTCTGCAGAAGAAATGTAGCATAGTGTTTTCTGCAAACCAAGCCTTTAAAGTGGTGGTTTCGTACAATTTACTCCCATCGCAAGTAGAGATTGGTTCTTTTTTTTTTAAGGGAAAAGGTGAGTAGAGATACCTCCGACGGTCTCCTCGTCCTTGGAGAAAGCAAGGGCCTGCACCCTGCTCGTCTCCTCAACCCCTTCACCGGCGACATGCTCCCTTTCGCTGCGCCAATTCCTCAGGAAAGCATGGTGCTCACTGCTGTGGCCGGCTCTAGCTCTAGCCCCATGCTTCTCTTCTCGTTTCGAGATGAGTGTCAGGGCGAGAGTACACAAGTGGTTTACTGTGCTGATGCCACCAGCCCTCTCTGCCAGGTGCAGTTAGAAGGTTTCGGGGACAATTCGTTCGACCATTTAAGCGTACTTTCCTATGCCGGTCGTTTTTACATGGTCGATTACGAGGGAGGTATATACAAGGTTGTGGGCACGGCGCTGCACTATCACGCTGAGAAGATTGCCCAGTTATCTGACGTCGGTGATTACTTCCTGGTCGAGTCTGCCGGAGAACTGCTAGTTGTAAGTCGCCGACACCAAAGGGTGCAAGTTTTCAGGGTCGACATTGAGCGGAAACTGCTAAAACCTGTGAGGAACATTGGCAGCCGGGCGCTCTTCCTCAGTGCAAGGAGTCTATCAGTCAATGCAGATAAGCTGCCATCCGTTTTCAGAAACTGCATATACTACCTTGATTACTGTCACCAGAAAGCATCAGAAGTACGTTGCAACATCAACATGTATGAAATTGGCACCAGAAAGCTAGAGAGGTTCCCATTCGAGTATGAAGATCATTCAGTCAGATCAAGCCCGATCCGTCCTTTCAGCATTGTTCAGACGCTCCTTGATTACTGTGGTGCCGTTCCTAACATATGTGCTCAAATTGCAGATCTGAAACGTTGGTAAGACACGTTCAGTTGCATGCCCCACTTAAGCTTCATTCTTTTAAGGTTCAGTTGAGATGAGTGATGCTTGTCGTTGAAGTATTGTATGAATTGATCTTAAACTATGGACTGTTTGCATGAATCTATTTCCTAGTATGATATTAGATGTTGTTTTCGATATGCCTTGCTGTTTTGCTCCAGTCTTTGTGTGAGAGTGTTGCTGCTTGGACCATATATGAGAGTGAAGCACGTGAATGGAAAGGTAAATGTTAAATTGGTTTCTTTAATCATGATGTAATTTTTGATGATGTGCGTGAAAGTGTCTATAATGATGTGAACATACTATTTGATTGATCTAAGGAAAAAATGATTACAGATGTGATGACTTTTCAACATATAAGATTTCTACAAACATTGTTTTGTCTTAGGTATGTTTGGTTTTTTATTTATATTTGTTACTCATTCATCATTACTTTCAAAATATACAAAAAATTATTTTTTATGATCAGTTAAGCTGTGCAAATTGTATTTTTTACTATCGTGGCAGGATCTAGCTCTAGCCCGATGCTGATTGCTGCTCTAGCCCGATATTTTTTACTATCGAGGTGTTTACCAAAATGACGTGGTTTCCTGTGCTAATGCCACGAGCCCGCTCTGCGAACTCCAGCTCGAAGGTCACAAGGACAGCGAGGTCAAACTTAGAAGTCTACTTTCCTGCCCATTAAACTTAGAAGCAAACCGGCACTGACAATGTTAGTGCCGGGTTCGGGTGCGGGTAATGGTTGCGCAAACCCTTACCCGTATCAATATTTTTCGCCCAAACCCGTACCTGTACCCGCGCCTCGGGTTTCAGATTGTTCCCATACCCGTACCCGGCCTGGTGCGGGTAATACCCGCGGGTAAAAATGCCCATCTCTGCCACCTTACCCAATTCACCCTTTACCATGTATTGTTTAGCATTTTCGCATATATACACAAAATTTTAGCATGTATACTTCAAAATTTCAACAAATATATACCACATTTTAGCATTTCAGCACATGCATATCACGATTTGTTGTGCGATGGAATAAAAATGGTATTAATTTACAAAAATGGGTAGCAATTAGCATGAACTAGATGGCACCAAACAATCACTTATGTAAGTGAACTTAGAGAAATATTCACATATGTTTTTTCTTATTTTTTCCAATTACAAGACAAACAAGAGGGACACAATTTTCTATAATTTTCTTTTATTGAAGTTACATGTGCAGCCCGTACTTTAAAATGATCAAATGAAGGAGACTATAATAAGATCAACAAAATCAGAGATAAAATCATAAGTTCACAAAATAAGATCAACGCATTTTAATCAGATCATGCACATGGTAAGGGATGGGATTTTGGGTTGAGGCTAGCGGTTGCATTTTTGTATGCGGGTATGCGGGTACGTGGGTATGGGTATTGCCTTCCCATACCCGTCTTACCCGATGGGTATAATTTTTTTCCATTTATAAACTCATGGGTATTTATTTTTTCCCAAACCCTTACCCTAATAGGGTTTTTACCCGTCGGGTTCGCGGGTTACGGGTACTCATTGCCATGTTGAACTGACACCGCGCTGCACTTGGGCCTGCCCATTAAGCTTGTCACTCGGGTGCCCGAGTCGCTCGCCCGCTCGCAAGCTAGTGGTTCTGAAGAGAAAAAAAAACACTTTTGATTTTCTGAAAAAAATAAGGAATTTAAAATTTATGAATTTTGAAAACTTTATAGATTTTACAAAGTTTTTGAATTTTAAAAAAGGTCATGGATTGGAAAAAATACATGGATTTAAAAACTACTGAATTTTTAAAATGTTGTAAATTTGAAGAAAAAAGTCCACGATTTTGAAAAGATCATGAAGCTGATATTTTTTTAAGAATTTTAAAAAATGAAAAAACTAAAAGAATAAAAGTGGAAACCAAAAGAAAAACGAAAAATGGAAAGAAGACGAAAACCAATAAAAACAAACAAAACCCAGAGAAAACGCAGCCCAGAAAATTGAAAGGAATCTTACCACCGGTAGAAACAAGAAATTACATGGGCCGCAGCTACTTACTTCATCCCTTCCTAAATATACGACGTTTTGGTAGTTTAAAATGAATTAGCTGCACTCAGCGAGCGCTCCCGGGAGAATATTTGGTGCACCGGTGCTTGTGGTGCTACCGGTGCACCCTCACGTTGCACATTTTAAATGTTTAAACAATTCTTAAAGAAATTAGCTCTTCCACACAACATTAACGTACATTGTGACAAAATTTCAAGTCAAAATTCAAAACCTAACTCGTGAAACCACACAATATTAACGTACATAGTGCATATCATAAGTTAGGCTTTAGATTGGGCCTATTATCACATTGGTGTCAAATTTATCACTTTTGTATCTCAAAAAATGTTACAAATTTCGATATGAAATTTTGTGACAACATATATTAATGCTGTGTCAATGTGCCAGATTTATCTCAGATTGTTTGAAATGCTCTACGGCATCTGGTCCACCGGTAACACCACAAATGTGGATGCACCGGATACATTCCCGCCGCTCGCTGATACGGACACAGGCGCGTTCACCGTGCTTAGCGAAGAACAGTAGCAGAAAGCCGCGGAAACCACCACGAGTGCATCCAGTGAGCTACCTAGCTTAGCTTGCATATGCACATGCGCATACACACCGCGGGCAATGAGCTGCCCACCGGCAGACCTCGTCGGCGCCGCCACGTTGTCGCGAACCAACGGCACGCGTCGACGACTTCCACGCCGGAATTCCACGTGCTTCGTTTCCACACTGATCCGCGCGTCCCATGTCCATGTGCCACACCCGGTCGCCGCGATCCACCGATCGTTTATATAAAATGCAAGCTCCATCGATCGTTCTTGCACCACAGTGCTCGATCCACTATCTCATCACATCACGATCAAGGTCACGGACTCACAGCCCATGATGATGATGCACCGTGCTACGATCGTCGGCGTCGTCGCGCTGATCGCCTGCCTTCTCGCCGGCGGCGGGGCTCGAGCGCAGCAGCAGCGGTTCGACTACCCGGCGGCGAGAGCGCCCGCGACCTGGGCCAACACGGACGCCGGCCTGCCGCACCACGTCGTCTACACCGACGGCTCCGTGGCGCGCGTGGCCCTGCTGCGGCTCAACCCGGCCGGCTTCGGCCCATCCTACGCCTTCGGCTTCTTCTGCACCAGCCCCGGCGCGGCCCCGTGCGCCGACTTCCTCCTCGGCGTCGCCGTCGTGTACTGCAACAGCGGCGCGCTCATCACGTCCACCACGACCGGCGTCCCGCAGGTCGTCTGGTCGGCTAACCGCGGCAGCCCCGTGGGCGATGGCGCCGCTGCGGAGCTCACGGCTGAGGGCGACCTGGTGCTCAGGTCCGCCAACGGCTCTGTGGTGTGGTCCGCCGGCACCAAGGGCCGGTCCGTCGCCGGGGTGACCATCGGCAGCGACGGCAACCTCGTGCTGCTCGACGGGCGCAACGCCACCGTGTGGCAGTCGTTCGACCACCCCACGGACGCGCTCCTCGTCGGGCAGTCGCTCAGGCACGGCGCGCGGCTCATTGCCAATGCGTCGACCGCGGACTGGCGGGACGGCAGGCTCTACCTCGCCGTCGAGGACGACGCCCTGAGCGCCTACGTCAACGCCACGCCGCCGCAGCGCTACTACCACCTCGGCTTTGGCGAGACCGCGGCCGGCGCCTACGCGACATACACCAACGGCAGCCTCACGGTGTCCGCCCTCCCCGGAGCGCCGTCGCTGGCCACCATCCAGCTGCCCACCGTCGGGGCCGGCACGGTGCAGTACATGCGGCTGGAGCACGACGGCCACCTCCGGCTCTACGAGTGGCACTCCGGCCCCGGCTGGGCACCGGTGTTCGACGTGCTGCGCCTCTTCCCGGACGGCGGCTGCGCGTACCCAACCGTCTGCGGCGCGTACGGCGTGTGCACGGACGACACGCAGTGCAGCTGCCCCGACGCGGCCAACTTCCGGGCGGTGGACTTCCGGAGGCCCAACCGCGGCTGCGTCCCGACGAATCCACCGGCGACGTCCTGCGGCTCCTCGTCGCCGGGGCGGCGGGCGCAGCACCGGCTGGTGTCGGTGCCGGGCACGTCCTACTTCAACGACCACGCCACGAGCATGCGGGCCGTGGAGAGGGTGAGCGAGGAGGCGTGCAAGAAGGCGTGCCTGGATGACTGCGCCTGTGCGGCGGCGCAGTTTTACTACGGCTCCGACGCCGGCGATGGGTTCTGCTACCTGCAGTCGGAGGTGTTCTCGATGCAGACGGTGCGGCCGGAGGTGGTGCACTACAACTCCACCATGCATATCAAGGTGCAGCCCAAGTCAGCCAGGATCTGATGATGGCTCTCCTCAGCACTACACATACATGCATCACGGCAAGGTTCACGAAAAAGTTTGTTACCAATAAAGTTCTTGGTCATGTGTACAAAGTCCAATTAATGTTGGCCGTCAGAGGGATATGAATATTTTCTCCATTCTTTTTACATTATTAAGAGCATCTCTAGCCAATCCCTAAAAAATGGAGAAGTAAACCGCAGAGTAGACGTTAGTGGAGTAATTTTACTGCTCTTAATTTTGCCCGTTTCTGGCCGATCTCGTAAATTTAGCGGGGTAAAATTTGGATATGATGAACACAAATTCGATTGAAACAAACATACAAACCAAAATTCGACACCGATTCAAAGAAACATCCAAACCGACCACGGTAGGCAGATGGGGCGGCGCTCGAGGAAGTGTCGCGGCGACAGCGGGAGGAAGATGGGTCGGGGCTCCGCTCGTGGCGGCGCGGATGCATGCTGCGGATGGGTGGAGGGGAGCGGCGGCTATGGGATTCAGCCATGGCGGCGCGGGTGCTGGAACGCTTCGGGGGTCGCCGGTGACGTGGGAAAGGAGGCAGAGAGAGTGTGTTGTGTTTTACTCGGCGTCCGAGTAGAGAGGTAAATTTAGGCGTTCGGCTCGGTGTGGTGTAAAATATTTACTCCACTATAGGATTTAGGCTTTCGGCAAGGTCCCGATTAGAGTAGTGAAACTGGATTTTTACTTTTCTAACTGATTTTATAGGGGATCGGGGAGCACTCAGGTGTGGTGCTTTAGCAAGCCCCGATACATCTTTCTCTAAAAGCTAATTTTATTTATTTATCTCTAAACTGACCTCGTTTGTATGAGGCGATACAACTGAAATCAACCAACGATTCGAGCACTTAGCACAACGCGCCACTTAATCCGACAAGCACAAGGCCGAGGGCATATGCATGTCTATTCTATATCAACATAATAATTCAAATAATGTTATTTTTGACACACACAATTCATCATTTCAAAACCACTGTTTATGAAGTTTGTTCAAAGTTCAAATTGAAACATAACAAATGGTCAGAAATATCGAAAGTAAACATGACAAATGGTCTAAATCATTCGAACTAAAAAACAACATGAATAAGTTTACTGACTAAGAAGTGACCAAATGCTCAATAAGATCATCACGAAATTGTTCATGCCCTGCATGGTTTTCAATTTACCGTTGCATTTCAAGAAACTTCTCAAATCATCATTCACCCCTCTATGGCTCAATAAGTGGCATATAAATTTTGGTCCCCTCATTCTCATAGCAAAAAAAGAAAAGATTCGCAAGATTAGAATCCTTATGATTTTATATTTAACATATTTTCCCAAACACCAACTAGAGGAACAGTTTCACCCTCACGTGAGTTTTTCAATCGTTGCTACATCAACCGTTTTGATTTCAAAGAAAAGATTCCAGGCTCAAACCGCTCTAGAAATTTTCTTCAAGATGATCACTATGGTTTCCCAATTCGCTATTTTGCATGTGTGTTGATTTTATAGGTAAGACTTCGTCGACTCACCGGGTTCTAAAAGCACGACAATAGAGACTACTATATTGAAATGACATGCTCATTTGAATCATACAAGATTTTGATTTTCTCGATTGGATCAGAGAAAAATTATCGTAGTGATTTAAACACTCTTATACTCCCTCCGTCACGGTTTAGAGGGCGTACATCTGGAATCACTGGGAGTATTTCTTTACGAAGAGAGTATTAATACTCCATCTACTAGATCAATGACAATTAAGATGGATCAGAGAGAATAGTGTTTTTCGTATTGCTCCGTTTTTTGAATCGTAGGAATGGAAGTAGTAGGAGTAGATTATAGCCTTTTCGGGGGGGGGGGGGGGGGGGCAATGTGCAAAAAGAGCAATCATGCGCAGCCCCCACACCCACAAAAGGTGGCCCCATCGACCATTGGGGTCACCCTGGAAAACCTCGCCCCTCCCCTCTCCGCTCCGCGTCCCCAGAGAGGGAGAGAGTCGCAACCGCCCCCTCGTCAAACCCGCCGACGAAGGGGGAGGATGGCGACGAAGGGAGCTTGTACGTAGATATGGATGTGAGCTTGTACGTACGTAGATATGGATGTGAGCTTGTACGTAGATACAGCACAGGCAGTTGTTCCCGCTCCTACTCTATGATCATATAATGCAGGATCACGCATGCGGTCATGATGTGCCACTAAACTGTTTTGGTGTCAGAATCTTGCAAGGCCATCAACAATGGCAATGTGAGCTTGTAGAACCCCAAATATTTGTTTGACATACTTTCTACATGCTTCTTAAAATTCAAAATTAAGTTTTATAATTTTTTAGAAAATAAACATATACATATGTACGTATACTACTTCCTCCGACTCATATTACTTGTCTTACATTTGTCTAGATATGGATGTATCTAACACTAAAACATGGATCGAGGGGACGTGAAGTATCTGCTCCCTCATGAACAATAAAATAAAAAATAAAAAATATCAAAAAATTCTGTTTTTTGTGGTAAACTTTGACAAATGTTTCGTATGCTTGCGAACATTCAGCACAGAATTACATCCGTAAAAGTTGTGGCAAAAAAAAATCAATATTCCAAAAAATGATAGTTTTGAAAACATTTTGGACTGTTGTTTTTTTTCCACGACTCCGCGAATGTCTTTTCGTGCTGAAATTTGTTAAGCATACAAAACATTTCTCAAAATTTAACACAAAAAAATCAGAAGTTTTTTTTTTATTTTAAACTATGTTTTCAGTTTTACTGTTTATCGGGATGCATTTGAGCTCGGGAGAATAGGACTTTCGGGGTGGAAGGGAGTACTTATGAATTTTCATGACGAAATACTTTTTATGGGAGCACACAAAAGTGACAAAATCACATACCATCATAGTTTAAAAAACCGGACCGGACCGTTGGTCGGATCGGCAAAAACCAAAACCAGTGACCTGGTGGTTATTTAAGCCTATCGGACCGTACGAACAACCGTACAGAAAAACCGTTCAAACCGGACGGCTTTTGTAAAAAACGTCGATCTGGGCGGTTTAGATAAAACCAAACGGTTTAATGTCGTTTTACCACAAAAGCCCCTAAATGGACTCGTTTACGTGCGAACAGGGGGTCAAATGGAAAAATGAAAAAATAGCCTGGATTCGGCTGAACTGGGAGCATTCCCTCATTTTTTTTCCACCTAGCATCCGTATCGGGCGCCGCCGCCCCTTCCGCCGCCACCCCTGCCCGGCGCGGCGACGCCGCCCCTCGCCGCCAGGCGCCAGGCCCGCCCCACCCTCGCCACTCCGCGCGGCCGCACCACCCCGCGCCGCCACTCCCGCCTCCCGCCGTCCCGCGCCGCCTCTGCTGACGGCTGGGGAGGGGGGCCGCCGCCGCCTGGTCCACGTCCAACTCCGACCACCCTCCGTCGCCTCCTCCGCTCCAGTTCAGAGTCCAGACCGGGAGCAGCCGAGCAGGAGCCAGGAGGACCAGCCGGCCGGGGCGTCCCACGCTGGTACGATCTGATCTGCTCCCTCTCTTCTCTTGTCTGTCTCCCAATTCGTTGATCCTACCATGAAGCATCAATATGTGAACTTGTGGGGTTTCTTGAAAATCTGAACTACTGAACTTGTGTTTCTTTTGTTGTCTTCACGAGATTAGAGAGCTCGGATTGGTAATTGGTAATTGTTAATTGGAGAGATTGGATTGCTATTTGTTGATAAATAATTAGAGAGATTGAATTATGTGGCTGTCACTTGCTACTGCTAACTGCTGCTACTGTATTTGTAGTTGCTTGCTGGTTACTTTGGGAGTTGTTACAAAGTTTTGATTTGCTGCTTGCTGGGCGAGTCAGGGATCATCATTTATATGAACTAGAGATTATAATGTGGTTGCTGGTTACTCTGTCATGTTGTTACAAATTTTGTTACAAGCAGATCCTTGCGGGTTGTGCTTGCTGTCACTTGTCCTACCTTCATTGGAGATTCCATGCTTTTGTGAGAAATTCAGTTCATGTTTCTGCTAATAGAATTTCTGGACATCAGATAGATACTTCTGAGCAAGGTTTTTGAGTCGCCTAGCCAAGTCGAGTCGCCATGCCTCCGACTAGTGGCTCGCTGCGATTAGTCTGCGACTCGTCGTGATTAATCGCCCCAAGTCGCCCCAGGTGTTAAGAGGAGGAGGAGGAGGAGGAGGAGGAGGAGGGGGAAGAGGAGGAGGAGGAGGGGGAAGAGGTGCTGTTGCAGGCAGAGGAGGGGGAAGGCAGCTGCTTGGAGGATACTTCAGCTCGGAGAAGGCAGCAGCAGCTCGTAGGAGCAATGGAGGTGGCTATTCTGATGTGGGATGCCATTAAAGTTTGGTAGAAATCAAAGTTTTCTCTGGATGCCATTAATCATGCATTAGTTAGTAGCTAACGAATATTGCTTGTGATGAAACCACTCTGTTTTGATCTATCTGGTAAGCCGAATGTTTGAGTTAAATGCATCTGCATATTAAGTAAGTTACATGTTAACTCTGGACCTCTTGAAATTGTGCATCTGCATTGAGTATATTTATCACAACTCATGTGGAACAAAGCGGGTAGAAGTAGTATCAAGGTAAATGTGGATGCATCTTTCTGTGCTGAAACCATGTTGGGAGCTACGGGTGCTGTTGCTCGTGACGACAGAGGTGAATTCATTGTAGCGGCTACATGGTTCATGCCTCATGTTTGCACTGCTGATTCTGCGAAGATACACGTGGTCCGAAACGGTATTTGGCTTGCGCAAAGAATTGTACAACTCGCTGGCAATCGAATCTGATAGTATGAGTGCAGCTGAGGCTTTTAACCAACAAGAAGCTTACTATGGCCCTGAAGCGGCTATCATTATGGAGTGCAAGCAAATGGGTTCAGAGTTTGCAAAATCTTCTTGTGTTCATTGCTTCCATGAATCAAACTCTGAGAAATGTAATGAATATATTTCCAGACGTATGAATCAAATGAAGTTTTGGGAAAATTCTATTCCAGACTTTATTTCTCATCTTATTGTAAATGACTTATCTATTATTTGAGGAATAAAGTCTATTTGCTGTCAATTTTTTTATCACAACTCTTACGGCTGGAAATATATTCATTACATTTTTTGTACTTCAACTCTCTGAGTACGTTATTGAAGATAGTAAGAGATTGTTCTTCATTGTTCTTGCAGGCCAGTCTTAATTTTTTTTACGATGCATTGTCATAGAGTAACGGACAATTAATGGCGATCCGTCTCCTGTCGCGTCAAAATCTGAGGAAGCTGGCTGCTTCCTTCACACTCCTTAATCCATCCCAGAAGATACTGCTTTCACCTCCCCCTCCTGCTCACAGGTAGTGAAACCGTTTTGTTGATTCTCATCTCTTTCAATCCTTAATTCTATGTTTTCTGCATACCACATGGCCAAAATTTATACCTCATTTGCTTGTTCATGAAGTGTCAGAATTTATCAGTTGCAGCTGATTCATGCAACCAAAATGTAGCTTAACTATAATAGTTCTGTATGAAGTGTGGTTGCATTTTTCGCATAGTAGTATCACTAGACATGATTTGTCAAATGTGGCCTACTTCGTCACTCAATTTCTTGTCTAGCAAGTACATAAGACATAGCTTATCGTTTTGATCATATTTTATCCACAAGTCGAATTTAGTTTTCCTCATATTTTGCCTTCTAGTCATTGCAGATCTGATGCTATTTCCCCTAGCAAATGCTTAAGCCCCTTTTACCCGTCTATGTATTCACGGGGTGTTAGATGGGCTAGCTATGAATCAGTGAATCTGGTTTTGTCTGATGATGGGAAACCCAAGTTTGAGATTGAGGAGGTGGAGCCTTCGAAGAAGGGGAGGTTTTTAACAAAGAGGCGTTTGAAGCTTCAGAGGAAGCGGGAAAAGAGGAAGAGGAAGGAGGCCAATAAAAACGATCCACGCCGTATCAGACCCAAGGGGAAAAAAATAAAACAGAAATTTCCTACACCTGAAGCTCGGCTCAAATACAAGATCGAGAAGGTACCAACAAGTTAGCTTTATTTTCTTTTTTGTCCATTTGGTTTGCTTGGCTACTTCCTTGCTTTTTTCTATATTATAAATAGGACTTTCTAATTGCTACACAATATTTGAATAATCACTTTAATCCATCCCATGAGCATTCTGCTTTCCTAATGTTGCTCTATTAGTAGCTATTCTAACCATAACAGGGTTGGTTCATTTTGAACCTGTGATTGGCCATTTAATAATGTTGGAAAATGGAAATGCCACATAGTCCTCTACCAGGATTGGCCCTCATTTAGGATTATCTGTTTAAAATCATAATTAGCTTGTTTGATGGAAACTTTCAATACCATCGAAGCAAATGCTTAAGTGGTTGAAGATAAGATGCTTAGTTTCTCATTTTGATTCGTACAAGAGGATTTATTAATATGTGTTGTTTCTTTTCCAGTCCAAATTAAAAGAAGCTATGTTGGTTGAGAAGCTAAAGAGGTATGAGGTTGCGAAAGCTGAAGGCCCCGTCGCCAAACCAGACGATCTTGATGGTGAGGAAAGATTTTATTTGAAGAAAGTTTCACAGAAAAAGTCAAACTATGTCCCGATTGGAAGGCGAGGAGTATTTGGGGGTGTAATTCTGAACATGCATTTGCACTGGAAGAAACATGAGACTGTCAAGGTCATCTGTAAGCCCTGCAAACCAGGGCAAATCCAGGAGTATGCAAATGAGATAGCTCGGCTTAGTGGTGGTGTCCCTATTAATGTTATTGGAAATGACACCATAGTCTTCTACCGAGGAAAGGACTATGTTCAACCAGAAGTCATGTCACCAATTGATACACTGTCAAAGAAAAAGGTAGGTAGGATAGGTTGTTGGTTTATTCTATTTCCATAGATTGTCTCAACTCTCAAGTTGATGCTTGCTAATGGTTGGTAGTAAGTAGCAATTAGGAACTACAGAGAATTTCCCCTTTTTCTACTCTTTTGAACTTTCTGTTATTTTCTTTGTGGATGGCAATGCTTTGCTAGTTTGCTTATAATACTGTAGAAGTGTAGCTTTCAAGATTAATGTTTAACAAAAAAAAGATAGTAAGAAAAAAGAATAATCAACAAACTGCTACAATTTATATTTAATACACAACAAAACACAAATATTATTGTAAACTGTAAACTTGAGCATGGTTTGACAGTAACATCCATTCAGAGTTTATGTCAGGATCATACTAGCAGCTTGTTGCTAGTTCATATGTCCAAAAACACAGCTTAAGTTCAGTGGCAGCATTTGGTTCTGATCATTAGCCATCAGGCTGACCGTATATACATGCACATCTTTCCCACTGACACATGTCTTCTGTTTATCTCCAGGCACTTGAAAAATCAAAATATGAACAATCGCTGGAGACAGTTCGGCGTTTCATCGCAATCTCTGAAAAGGAGCTCGAACTATACTATCGGCATGTTGCACTCTATGGAAAACCACAACCCCAGAATGCTGATCTGGCTCATGGTGGTGGCATCCAAGCTTCTTCACTGGAAACAGAGGATATGAAGCACGGAAAGGATCAAGCTTTCTCTGATGTTGACATCATGGATACATCCGAGTCTGATGAGGAACATGATTCTAGTAGTGAATCTGATGCCAATGATGTTGCAACTGGAGATGCTACAGACAGCCCTGAAGATACTGATGTTTCTGATCATCAGCTGTTCTAGGTGAGTGAGGTGCAGTTACCTCTCGTGGCACTCTTCTCTTCATAAAAATTGAGTTGCTTCTGATTGAGCCGCACCATGATGGCATTGGTATTTTCTCTTCATTTCAGATAGACTTGAAAGTTCCCGAGACAATGTTAATGTGCTAAATCACTAAGGGTGCAAGTGGGGTTGTGACTGCCCCGTAAGACGATGTCCTGCCCTGCAAACCAAGCCAAATAAACGCCACTTGGCAGACCGCATTTGCTCAAGTGGATTCAAGCTGCTATGCCGGCTTTGTCCGGTGGGCATCCCACATATCCTGCAAGAAGAGTTGGCTGTCTCTCCCAATGAAACCCCACCAGGTCCATCTCCTTTTTCTGCCTAGAAGCTACAGCAGGCAGCAGTGTGACCACCTCTGTCGCCAGTGTCCCCTGCAGTGCATCATGTGGCGTTTGCCATCAGCATAGTAGCCAATTGTGCCAACTGCTATCAGCAAAATAGCCAAGAGAGCTTGGTCCTGTAAATTTCATGTTCCAGAGTTGCTTGCTACTACTCCCTTCGTCCGAGGATACTTGTCGAAGAAATGAATAAAAATGGATGTATCTAGAACTAAAACACGTCTGGATACATCAATTTCACCGACAAGTATTTCTGGACGGAGAGAGTAAAGACCCAACATTGCCCTTACCTAAGTTTAATCACAATTCACTGCGATGGTGGTCCGCTCATGCACTTCACCTCACACACCGTTGGCAATCTCCCATGGTGATGCTAATGACATCGATTGGTGTTCTGCAATTCGGTGCATTGGTGGTCCGCCCGTTGATGCAGTAATCCTGCATCTCATTTTTTGTCTTCTGATTTTACTCTCTAGTACTTGCTCTTTAGTACTCCCTATGTTCCTAAATATAAGTCTTTTTAGAGATTTCAATATGGAGTACATACGGATGTATATAGACATAGTTTAGAGTGTAGATTCACTCATTTTGCTTCATATGTAGTCCATATTGCAATCTCTAAAAAGGCTTATATTTAGGAACAGAGGGAGTAGCAGCGAACTCAATCTGCAATAACTTTACCTCCCAGGCTGATATTATTGAGCTCTTCATGCTGAAAGAACAGAGGACAGGCAGAGAGGCTTTGGTCCGAAGCAAGGCTCTGTCTGAAGCTTGTGTGTTGCTGAAGCTTCTTTGTTCACCGAAGCTTTTATGCCTCATGTATGGGAGTACTAATGTCGCCGGCCTAATCGCATTCGTGCAAACACTTTAATTGCCTCCATACTTGCTTGAAGAAAACACTTTAGTTAGGTCAAAATATAACTTGCCATGGAAAACACCTGCTTTATGCCCAGGAACTCATCCATGGCCTCCCATCTGCCACCAAATGCAGTTGATCAAATGTTGTCTCATGTTTCCAAAAGTGCCCTCAGCCCTCACGGTCAAAAAGGGAGCTTGTGGGGAGGCCTTGCAGTTGCAGATACGCAGCTGTCAAAAGGCCAAAGTGTACAATACCAGGGTGGCCTGCTGTATTATACTACTGTTTGCCCTTCTCACTTTTTGGCAGGCCATCATGGTCTGATCCACTGGGATTATTATTTCAGGTCAAGGCCTTAGCCTGGTCGTGATTGTGATGACATGTGGACCCAAGCTCGGCAACTAATAATAGTGCTATCCCGCAAAAAAAAAAAACTAATAATAGTGCTGTGTAGCTTCCAGCAGGTTTGCATACACAGCGGTGTAGCCAAGCCCAAGTTTGGCGCTGTTTAGGGCTCGTTTGATTCAAAGGAATTCTATAGGATTTTTGGAGGATCGAAATCCTTTGTAATTTTTTCTACATTTGTCCTTTGATTCATAGGACTGAATCTCACAGGAATTTTTTCCAATGGAATCTTTTGTACTACATTTCATAGGAAATCTAACATCCACTCCAACCTCTTTTTATAATTCTTTTGATTTTCCTGTGAAATCAAACAATCCTTCTAATCCAACGTGGGCATGAGATTCCAATCCTATACCTTTTCTATTCCTGCGTTTTCAAAATCCTGCGAATCAAGGAGACCCTAGTGTGTGTTCGGTCTGGGGCCTGGCCTGATCCTGCCTATGCCACTGTGCATACATATGAGACATACTTTTTTTGTGTGCAGAGAATACATATGAGACGTACCAATAGTAGAGAGCAATGGTTGAAACTATCAACGCGCTAAAGAGGGAATTAACCATACATGACACTCCACGCAAAAAAACAAACAAACATGACACTCATGTTACTTAGCAATAAGTAGCAGTCTAAGGAGCTTGGGAATTAAGACCCTAATCCCTTGACTTAACTATACCTTTTTTTTTGAGAATTTGCTTAGCTATAGCTATAAGTTCAAGGATTGGGTACCCTTTGGGCCTTAGCGAGGCGTAGAGAAGGACCAGCGCGTCCTCGACAGTGAGAGCACCCATCGGCAAAGCTAGCCCACATGAAAACCCGAGCTTGCAATAGATAGATTCGTACTCGTTGACACATTACAAGGGAAGGTCGCGTAGATCAAGACGGCCCACGCCCCCGAGGCTGACAACCAGTACACAGTCGCCAACACCTGCATCCATGCGCGTGAAATGAGTTTCTTCAAATAAAATAGTATAGAAAATATTAATTTAGACAATGGTGAGTTAGAAAAATAACGTAAAGAGATTATACTTATCCACTCAAAGGCGATAATGGGCTAGGAGAAGTGGTCGCGCGGCCCCTCCCCCCGCCAGTCGTGTAGGTTACTGAAGGAAGACTAGCCTCAATGGGCCCAGGACCATCAAAACACCACTTAAGCCAAAGTGAGCTCAGCCAGATCCACACCCAACCCCTCTTCATTTCCGATAGGAGTGGACAGATAGATTTGTTAATGTTCATATTGTGTGATGTACTAAGATTTTAGGCACAATTTTGGTTTCTGTATTGTGGGGTAAGGGGGCAATGCCCCCCTACCCTAACATAAGTGGGAGGGGAGGACCGCTGTCGTGTACCCTAAAAACCAGATAGGAGGAAAAAACAATAGGGAGGAGGAGGGGGGGGGGGGGGGATAGGCATTGTATCTTTTCGAAGGAATTAAGCCCCTAATCCCTTGGCTTGGATATACCTACAAGATCAAGGAATCACGACCCATTGGACCTTAGGCAGCCTTAGAGCAGAACCAGTGTGTCACGCCCATTAGCAGAGCCAATCCACAGGAAAGCCTGAGCCTGCGACAATGGACTTGTACTCGTCGACACTGCCCAGACAGAAGGTCGGGTAGATCAGGATGCCCCACGCCGCTGAGGCCGACACCCAGTACATGGCCACTAACACCTGCATATGTGCATGAAGTTAGGGTTTTTCAATAAAATAGTATGGAAAATATTAATTCAGGCAACAATTAATTGGAAAGATAAGGATATAGATTATACTTACCCACTCCAGGATGACGACCAGGTAGGAGAAGTGGTCGCGTGGCCCCTCCTCCCGCCAGTCGTGTAGGTTGCTGAAGTGGAAGGCCAACATATGTAGCCGTATGCCTACCCTATAGGCGTTTCCCCGTCAGTAGCTGTAGCCATGCACCTAAGCTGAAGGGGTATGTTATAATCTCCATCGTTGATTCACTTAAAAGAGGGTGTACTGAAGCGGAAGTGAAACAAAAAACATATGACTTTGTTCTCAACAGAACGAAGTTAACAAGAGTGTGTTCGTCCACTACTTCACGATGGTCAACCACAAAAGTCCAAATGAGCTACATATTATACGTAACAGAGAGTAGGGAGCAATAATAGTTAAACCTATCCACACGCACTAATCAAATAAGGGCCGTGTATTGCTCTCCCACTGAGAAATATTTTTCCCATACTTTCACTTTGATAAGATCGATCGATTTAAAATTCTTTCCTCCTTATGGACTTTGGTTGCTGAGGGGATCTTTACCCCGTCCTCTCCTTTAATATACAGTGCGTATTCGAGAAAAATAGGACTTTGGTTGCTTTCCATTGATGTATTGCTTTCATGGTGTCATTTCATAGATGGGTGTGATCATTTGGGGGTTCTCATTACACCTAAACTATTCATTATGGCTACATAATTTTCATTCACATCATAGTTTACCCAAATCACACTAAATTAAAGTTACAAAAGTTATGGCATAGCAACTGAAAATTCTATCTCACTGATCACTTTTCGAGAAATGTGCGCATGTCAACCGAGCACGGGGCTTGACAACCGCCGAGTCAGCCTCTCGGGCCCAACTGCCGTACGAGGGTCCCACCAACTTGAGAAGCAAGCTATTGGCGCCCGACATGGTCCGACGGGACCAAGGGGCGCGAGCCTGCTGACGATCCGACCCAAGCCATGTAATTCTAGCTCAGACAGCTATATAAGGCAAGCTGGAGATCTTCTCGGGGACCGAACACATTCTAGATCATAGTAGAGTTACGGTTCTCACCTTCCATCATCTTCTCCCTCTCTGCTTCCAGGCCGAGAGCTTGTGACCCAAGAAATCGATCTCTCAGGCAATCTTCCCGATTGTCGGTGAGCACTCGAGCAATACAACCACAAACGTGCTGTTTTCCCATTAGCATAATAGCCAATTGTGCCAATTGCCATCAGCAAAGTACCCAAGAGAGCTTGGATTTTGACCAGCATTTTTATGTAAGTCCTGTAAATTTCATGTTGTGTGCTGCATGCTAGTAATGAACTGATATATCCATTTCCTGCATCCGAAGTTTAATCCGAAATCAATGTAAGGGTTGTCTGTTCATGCACTTAACCTTTTACTGCTGACAACCTCCCAGGGTGATGCTAACGTAATCGAAGTGGTGTTTTGTAATTCTGTGTAATGGTGGTCAGCTCGTTCATGCAGTAACATTTTTGTCTTATGATTTTACTTTGCGGTGCTTGCACTAGTAACAGAAATTCAACCTGCAATCATGGTGACCTCCCGGGGCTGCTTTTACTGAACTCTGAATCCTGAGAGAACAGAGGGCAAGCAGAGGCTTTGATCCGAACCAGCGTTCTAGTGGTTTTGCCTGAAGCTTTTGTCCAACGAAGCTTGTGTGACATGTAACGTTGCCGACCTGATCACATTCACGCAAAAACTTTAAATCACTATTTTCTTGTGTGAGGAAAAAAATAATTACATCAAAATGTATTCTTCTCTCTCAGTACTATTACTTACACTTGTAATATTGGTTGTAGTTTCTGATGATGGTTTGCCATGTAAAAGTATGCACTGAAACTCAGCCCTGGCCTTCCATCTGTGACCAAATGCAGTTAGTTGATACAATGTTCGCCTGATGTTTCCAAAAGTGCCCTAAGCCCGCACGGTCAAAACGGAAGCTTGTAGGAGGCCTTGCAATTTCAGATACGCAGCTGTCAAAAGGCTAAAGTGTACAATACCCGTTTGGCCTGCTGAATTATACTGTTCGCCATCCTCACCTTTTGTCTGGCCATCATCGTCTAATCCACCGGGATTATTATTTCTTGTCATGGAAGGACTTTGGTTGTGATTGTGATCACGCCTGGGCCCCATAATCAGTACTTAATAATGTTGTTGTTTGGCATCCATCAGATTTGCAAAATTGTATATCCAGAGAAATTTTCTAGCCGAAGGTCATGAGAAGTTTTAACGTTTACTCACTGTTGACGCTCAAAAGTGGCATAGTCATAAAATTAGCTTAGGCTATATAAAGACTAATTCAAACTTAGGATTGGAGGTCACTCCGGATGGCTCTCTCTAAGAAGATCGAGATGGATATGAAGATGGTCTATAGAGGAGCTCGGATGTAATAGTTATGACAAGTTCAGAGATGCTCATGTTGACACCAGATTAAAGAATGGCATGAAACTCAATTAAGACGGCCTCTGATGAAAAGCGTTTCAACATTAAAGTTGTGCGTCTTGTCGAAACGGTGGATTTTGATATACAAATCATCTTAATCCGAGGTCGTATGCAACCTGTGGAGGCAAAACAAGGTCAGAAACAGAAGCTGCAGAGTCATTTCAGACCGGCCGAGTTGATTTGATCGGTGAGACAGAATTGGTCCGAAAATCTACCAGAGAGTTGGCAATGTTGACTCGGTAGGACCGAAGCAAACCAATCGGTGAGACCGAGTTGATCCGAGAAATTACAGAAGGATACATAGAGTTAGCAACGTTCACTCGGTGGGACCGAAATGAACCAATCGGTGAGTCCGAGTTGGTCCGGGAAATTATCAAAGATTCCTGTCCGAGTTAGGTTAGGGTTTTTGATGTTTTGGACGGAATTTTTAGTCCTTTTCTTGTACGGGAAGTCCAGCCGCCTCATAAATAGATGAGAGGTGACGGCCGATTGAACAACACACAATCGCAAAAAACACATCTACTACTTTTTCATCTACGTTTTGTCCCTCCCTCGTTCTTGCTCATTCGTTCTTCGTCGTTCTTCGTGTTGGAGAGCTGCGAATACCGAGGCTCTAGGGGCGGCTTGACCGACCTAGGGCAGCCCATAGCCGCCGCACCCCCCGACGGGGTCCCTCCCGGAAGTGTGGGGTTTCGGGTCCCCAAAAGCTCTCGCCGGTCGACTTGCGAATACTCCTTCGACGTGAGCTGCGGTGCATCACCCCCGGCGTCGAGGGTACACGTGACGTGTTTGTGTGCGGACACTCACAAGGGAGACTCAGATAAGGCCAAGAGCTAGAATATATGTGGATCATTTCACTTTTTGGAAATGAAACATACTAGTACATTATGTTTTGTCGTACCGAGAAAAGCCATTGTTTGGTGAAATCTAAGTTGAAGCCTACACATTGTCTGTATTATCGAAGTATATACTTATTCATGTGTGCGACACCATTCTATATAAAACAGAGTGTATCATCTAATCCACCAAATGCCTTCATAGGTTTAAATTTAATGGTCATGTATGTCCATGGAGAGTTGCTTAATAAATAGAATAAAAGCCTGACCTCATAAGTCAACACGCGTATCCCAAAAGTAGTGACGTGTTATTCTTGACTTATAAACAAAACAAAATTAATAACAATGTGTTCGTCCACTACTTCGCAAGGAGCAATGGCTAAAGTACAAAAGAGGTGGATACATATGATACGTAACAAGAATAGAGAGCAATAATTGAAACTATCAACGCGCTAACTAAAAGTTAAGTAGTTAGCATGGGTAGCTGTCATCTCAAAGAGGATTCATGTATAGTTGCCCCACGCAGCAACAATATTATGTCTACCCTTCTTTTTACAAGATTCTACTTTTCTCATGTTCTTTTTAGTTTTCTAGCTTAATGTTAGTTGGGCTGCCGAGTGTGGCCATTTGGAGCCCGGGCTCTCCGGTGAACCCATGATAATAAAAAATATATACTAACATTTTTAAGTTTTGAAGAAATCTGAAAATAATTCCATATGTATTCTACATGTGTATGAAATTTCAGTAATATATACTTTTAACATGTAAATACTTCTTTTCTTGTGTGTGGGAAAAATATTTATATCACTTTTTTTGTGTGTGGGCATGCAAATAAGACATTTTGATTACTCCAAACTGTAATTTTGTAAGTATTACCTACAATATTGTTTGTAGTTTCCGACGATGAATGCACTTGGTACAATGTTGCCTGATGTTCTTGAAAGTGCTCTCAGCCTCATGGTCAAGAATTGAGCTTTGTGGGGAGGGCTTGCAGTTGCAGATACGTAGGTGCCAAAAGGCTAAAGTGTACAATACAAAGTGGCCTGCTGTATTATACTGTTTGCCCTCTTCACTTTTTGGCAGGCTGATAATCGTCTAATCCACTGGAATTATTATTTCTGGTCATGGGTGGAGTTTGGTTGTGATTGTGATCACATGGGGCCCGAAGCTCGATCAACAATTCCGCGAAAAAGAAGAAGCTCGATCAACATTAATAGTGGCGCTGTGTAGCATCAGATTTTCAATAATATATTGAGAACTTCTTCTCGTTCGTAATGTGTAGTAGCAGATGGTTTTTGAAATTTTGCAAGGCCATCACAGGTTTTAACGTTATCTCCCAAGGGAGATTCTGATAAGGCCAAGAGCTAGAATTAATATAGAATTAATATATGTTTTGAAAATGAAATTTATTACTCTCTCTCTTATCCATATTACTTGTTGCTCAAACAGATGGATCGGAGGGAGTAGTATATTTTCTTTTTCTAACAGAGAGCAATTCAAACATATGTTTTGTCATACTAAGAAAAGCTATATATATTTTAGAATACCTCAAGAGGGGCAGGGAGTTCCATTCCATTATAGAAGATGAGAATTGCCCAGTTAATTGAGGATAACTAGGTGAAAACAGGATAAGAAGGCCACCAAGCCCCCGCCGATGGACAAGCGATGGAAACTCAAGACAAAAATGCACCACCAACACACCAACACACCCATGAATGCCTCGACGAGTAAAACAGATCTGGCATGGTCACCACCCAAAGGGGGTGGAGGGACCCCGACGGCTCCCGAATGAGCACGCAAGACGCCGCGCATGAAGCACCACACCACCACATCGCAAGCACTGCCGTCGTCAAAGAGGTACATAAATCACCACGACTGTGGGAGGAGCTGAAGTGTGAAACTCTGACTTCGAAAGCAAGGCAAGCACACCTCCAAGACCTCGAGTGGTCTTCAATGTCCCAACCACCGAAGACCCACCACCCAAGGCCGCCGCCTCGGTATCCAAAAGAAATGCTACAACCTCCACAGCCCACCTCCACCACCCTCCGGGGGCACCGCCAGGACATCCTTCGCTTGCTTGCAAGCTCTGACGCTGCACGACCCAGAAATCCTGTAGCCACTGCTACCCAGGTCGTCTACTTGCAAACCACAGCCGCCACGCCCACTCTCGAGATGTTGCCTCGACATCCAAGCCAGTTAGACCTAAGAGGGGTGAAGTGGCCGGGCTGCCACCACCCCTGCAACGCAGAAATGGCACCCACACCAAGCACGGCTAGAACCCCGCCACATAGAGCAATCGCCGCATCGTTTCCGGGGCCGCGCCCTTGCTTCCATCCTGATGATCCATCGCTCGGAGCCTCTGCCACGACGTCCACCATCACGTCAACGAAGACCATAGTGTCGGGGAACGTAGTAATTTCAAAAAATTTCCTACGCACACGCAAGATCATGGTGATGCATAGCAACGAGAGGGGGGAGTGTGTCCACGTACCCTCGTAGACCGAAAGCGGAAGCGTTAGCACAACGCCGTTGATGTAGTCGTACATCTTCACGATCCGACCGATCAAGTACCGAACGCACGGCACCTCCGAGTTCAGCACATGTTCAACTCGATGACGTCCCTCGAACTCCGATCCAGCCGAGCTTTGAGGGAGAGTTCCGTCAGCACGACGGCGTGATGACGATGATGATGTTCTACCGACGCAGGGCTTCGCCTAAGCACCGCTACAATATTATCGAGGTGGATTATGGTGAAGGGGGGCACCGCACACGGCTAAGAGATCCAAGGGATCAATTATTGTGTCTCCAAGGGGTGCCTCCCTCCCCGTATATAAAGGAGTGGAGGAGGGGGAGGGGGCCGGCCACCCTAGGCGCGCCCCATGAGGAGTCCTACTCCCACTCCCCCCTTCCATGTGGGAGTAGGAGAGGAGAGGGAAGGAGAGAGGGGGAAAGAAAAGGGGGGCGCCGCCCCCCTCCTTGTCCAATTCGGACTGGGGGGGGGGGGAGGGGGCGCGCGGCTGCCCCTTGGCCGCCCCTCCTCTTCTCCACTAGGGCCCAATAGGCCCATAAGTCTCCCCGGGGGGTTCCGGTAACCCCACGGTACTCCGGTATATGCCCGATACTCCCCGAAACCATTCCGGTGTCCGAACATAGTTGTCCAATATATTAATCTTTATGTCTCGGCCATTTCGAGACTCCTCGTCATGTCCGTGATCACATCCGGGACTCCGAACTACCTTCGGTACATCAAAACACATAAACTCATAATATAACCGTCATCGAACTTTAAGCGTGTGGACCCTACAGATTCGAGAACTATGTAGACATGACCGAGACACGTCTCCGGTCAATAACCAATAGCGGAACCTAGATGCTCATATTGGCTCCCACATATTCTACGAAGATCTTTATCGGTCAAACCGCATAACAACATACGTTGTTCCCTTTGTCATCGGTATGTTACTTGCCCGAGATTCGATCGTCGGTATCTCAATACCTAGTTCAATCTCGTTACCGGCAAGTCTCTTTACTTGTTCTGTAATACATCATCCCGCAACTAACTCATTAGTTGCAATGCTTGCAAGGCTTAAGTGATGTGCATTACCGAGTGGGCCCAGAGATACCTCTCCGACAATCGGAGTGACAAATCCTAATCTCGAAATACGCCAACCCAACAAGTACCTTCGGAGACACCTGTAGAGCACCTTTATAATCACCCAGTTACGTTGTGACGTTTGGTAGCACACAAAGTGTTCCTCCGGTAAACGGGAGTTGCATAATCTCATAGTCATAGGAACATGTATAAGTCATGAAGAAAGCAATAGCAACATACTAAACGATCAAGTGCTAAGCTAACGGAATGGGTCAAGTCAATCACATCATTCTCCTAATGATGTGATCCCGTTAATCAAATGACAACTCTTTGTCTATGGCTAGGAAACATAACCATCTTTGATCAACGAGCTAGTCAAGTAGAGGCATACTAGTGACACTCTGTTTGTCTATGTATTCACACATGTATCATGTTTCCGGTTAATACAATTCTAGCATGAATAATAAACATTTATCATGATATAAGGAAATAAATAATAACTTTATTATTGCCTCTAGGGCATATTTCCTTCAGTCTCCCACTTGCACTAGAGTCAATAATCTAGATTACACAGTAATGATTCTAACACCCATGGAGCCTTGGTGCTGATCATGTTTTGCTCGTGGAAGAGGCTTAGTCAACGGGTCTGCAACATTCAGATCCGTATGTATCTTGCAAATCTCTATGTCTCCCACCTGGACTTGATCCCGGATGGAGTTGAAGCGTCTCTTGATGTGCTTGGTTCTCTTGTGAAATCTGGATTCCTTTGCCAAAGCAATTGCACCAGTATTGTCACAAAAGATTTTCATTGGACCCGATGCACTAGGTATGACACCTAGATCGGATATGAACTCCTTCATCCAGACTCCTTCATTTGCTGCTTCCGAAGCAGCTATGTACTCCGCTTCACATGTAGATCCCGCTACGACGCTTTGTTTAGAACTGCACCAACTGACAGCTCCACCGTTCAATAAAACACGTATCCGGTTTGCGATTTAGAATCGTCCGGATCAGTGTCAAAGCTTGCATCGACGTAACCATTTACGACGAGCTCTTTGTCACCTCCATAAACGAGAAACATATCCTTAGTCCTTTTCAGGTATTTCAGGATGTTCTTGACCGCTGTCCAGTGATCCACTCCTGGATTACTTTGGTACCTCCCTGCTAAACTAATAGCAAGGCACACATCAGGTCTGGTACACAGCATTGCATACATGATAGAGCCTATGGCTGAAGCATAGGGAACATCTTTCATTTTCTCTCTATCTTCTGCAGTGGTCGGGCATTGAGTCTTACTCAACTTCACACCTTGTAACACAGGCAAGAACCCTTTCTTTGCTTGATCCATTTTGAACTTCTTCAAAACTTTGTCAAGGTATGTGCTTTGTGAAAGTCCAATTAAGCGTCTCGATCTATCTCTATAGATCTTGATGCCCAATATATAAGCAGCTTCACCGAGGTCCTTCATTGAAAAACTCTTATTCAAATATCCTTTTATGCTATCCAGAAATTCTATATCATTTCCAATCAACAATATGTCATCCACATATAATATCAGAAATGCTACAGAGCTCCCACTCACTTTCTTGTAAATACAGGCTTCTCCAAAAGTCTGTATAAAACCATATGCTTTGATCACACTATCAAAACGTTTATTCCAACTCCGAGAGGCTTGCACCAGTCCATAAATGGATCGCTGGAGCTTGCACACTTTGTTAGCTCCCTTTGGATCGACAAAACCTTCCGGTTGCATCATATACAACTCTTCTTCCAGAAATCCATTCAGGAATGCAGTTTTGACATCCATTTGCCAAATTTCATAATCATAAAATGCGGCAATTGCTAACATGATTCGGACAGACTTAAGCATCGCTACGGGTGAGAAGGTCTCATCGTAGTCAATCCCTTGAACTTGTCGAAAACCTTTTGCAACAAGTCGAGCTTTATAGACAGTAACATTACCGTCAGCGTCAGTCTTCTTCTTGAAGATCCATTTATTCTCGATGGCTTGCCGATCATCGGGCAAGTCAACCAAAGTCCATACTTTGTTCTCATACATGGATCCCATCTCAGATTTCATGGCCTCAAGCCATTTTGCGGAATCTGGGCTCACCATCGCTTCTTCATAGTTCGTAGGTTCGTCATGGTCTAGTAACATAACCTCCAGAACAGGATTACCGTACCACTCTGGTGCGGATCTTACTCTGGTTGACCTACGAGGTTCAGTAACAACTTGATCTGAAGTTTCATGATCATCATCATTAACTTCCTCACTAATTGGTGTAGACGTCACAGGAACCGGTTTCTGTGATGAACTATTTTCCAATAAGGGAGCAGGTACTGTTACCTCATCAAGTTCTACTTTCCTCCCACTCACTTCTTTCGAGAGAAACTCCTTCTCTAGAAAGGATCCATTCTTAGCAACGAATGTCTTGCCTTCGGATCTGTGATAGAAGGTGTACCCAACAGTTTCCTTTGGGTATCCTATGAAGACACATTTCTCCGATTTGGGTTCGAGCTTATCAGGTTGAAGCTTTTTCACATAAGCATCGCAGCCCCAAACTTTAAGAAACGACAACTTTGGTTTCTTGCCAAACCACAGTTCATAAGGCGTCGTCTCAACGGATTTTGATGGTGCCCTATTTAACGTGAATGCGGCCGTCTCTAAAGCATAACCCCAAAACGATAGCGGTAAATCAGTAAGAGACATCATAGATCGCACCATATCTAGTAAAGTACGATTACGACGTTCGGACACACCATTACGCTGTGGTGTTCCGGGTGGCGTGAGTTGCGAAACTATTCCGCATTGTTTCAAATGTAGACCAAACTCGTAACTCAAATATTCTCCTCCACGATCAGATCGTAGAAACTTTATTTTCTTGTTACGATGATTTTCAACTTCACTCTGAAATTCTTTGAACTTTTCAAATGTTTCAGACTTATGTTTCATTAAGTAGATATACCCATATCTGCTTAAATCATCTGTGAAGGTGAGAAAATAACGATACCCGCCGCGAGCCTCAACATTCATTGGACCACATACATCAGTATGTATGATCTCCAACAAATCAGTTGCTCGCTCCATAGTTCCGGAGAACGGCGTTTTAGTCATCTTGCCCATGAGGCATGGTTCGCAAGTACCAAGTGATTCATAATCAAGTGATTCCAAAAGTCCATCAGTATGGAGTTTCTTCATGCGCTTTACACCAATATGACCCAAACGGCAGTGCCACAAATAAGTTGCACTATCATTATCAACTCTGCATCTTTTGGCTTCAACATTATGAATATGTGTATCACTACTATCGAGATTCATCAAAAATAGACCACTCTTCAAGGGTGCATGACCATAAAAGATATTACTCATATAAATAGAACAACCATTATTCTCAGATTTAAATGAATAACCGTCTCGCATCAAACAAGATCCAGATATAATGTTCATGCTCAACGCTGGCACCAAATAACAATTATTTAGGTCTAAAACTAATCCCGAAGGTAGATGTAGAGGTAGCGTGCCGACGGCGATCACATCGACTTTGGAACCATTTCCCACGCGCATCGTCACCTCGTCCTTAGCCAGTGTTCGCTTAATCCGTAGTCCCTGTTTTGAGTTGCAAATATTAGCAACAGAACCAGTATCAAATACCCAGGTGCTACTGCGAGCTCTGGTAAGGTACACATCAATAACATGTATATCACATATACCTTTGTTCACCTTGCCATCCTTCTTATCCGCCAAATACTTGGGGCAGTTCCGCTTCCAGTGACCAGTCTGCTTGCAGTAGAAGCACTCAGTCTCAGGCTTAGGTCCAGACTTGGGTTTCTTCTCTTGAGCAGCAACTTGTTTGCTGTTCTTCTTGAAGTTCCCCTTCTTCTTCCCTTTGCCCTTTTTCTTGAAACTGGTGGTCTTATTGACCATCAACACTTGATGCTCCTTCTTGATTTCTACCTCCGCAGCCTTTAGCATTGCGAAGAGCTCGGGAATCGTCTTATCCATCCCTTGCATGTTATAGTTCATCACGAAGCTCTTGTAGCTTGGTGGCAGTGATTGAAGAATTCTGTCAATGACGCTATCATCCGGAAGATTAACTCCCAGTTGAATCAAGTGATTGTTATACCCAGACATTCTGAGTATATGCTCACTGACAGAACTATTCTCCTCCATCTTGCAGCTGTAGAACTTATTGGAGACTTCATATCTCTCAATCCGGGCATTTGCTTGAAATATTAACTTCAACTCCTGGAACATCTCATATGCTCCATGACGTTCAAAACGTCGTTGAAGTCCCGGTTCTAAGCCGTAAAGCATGGCACACTGAACTATCGAGTAGTCATCAGCTTTGCTCTGCCAGACGTTCATAACATCTGGTGTTGCTCCTGCAGCAGGTTTGGCACCTAGCGGTGCTTCCAGGACGTAATTCTTCTGTGCAGCAATGAGGATAATCCTCAAGTTACGGACCCAGTCCGTGTAATTGCTACCATCATCTTTCAACTTTGCTTTCTCAAGGAACGCATTAAAATTCAACGGAACAACAGCACGAGCCATCTATCTACAACAAACATAGACATGCAAAATACTATCAGGTACTAAGTTCATGATAAATTTAAGTTCAATTAATCATATTACTTAAGAACTCCCACTTAGATAGACATCCCTCTAATCATCTAAGTGATCACGTGATCCAAATCAACTAAACCATAACCGATCATCACGTGAAATGGAGTAGTTTTCAATGGTGAACATCACTATGTTGATCATATCTACTATATGATTCACGCTCGACCTTTCGGTCTCAGTGTTCCGAGGCCATATCTGCATATGCTAGGCTCGTCAAGTTTAACCTGAGTATTCTGCGTGTGCAAAACTGGCTTGCACCCGTTGTAGATGGACGTAGAGCTTATCACACCCGATCATCACGTGGTGTCTGGGCACGACGAACTTTGGCAACGGTGCATACTCAGGGAGAACACTTTTATCTTGAAATTTAGTGAGAGATCATCTTATAATGCTACCGTCAATCAAAGCAAAATAAGATGCATAAAAGATAAACATCACATGCAATCAATATAAGTGATATGATATGGCCATCATCATCTTGTGCTTGTGATCTCCATCTCCGAAGCACCGTCATGATCACCATCGTCACCGGCGCGACACCTTGATCTCCATCGTAGCATCGTTGTCGTCTCGCCAACTATTGCTTCTACGACTATCGCTACCGCTTAGTGATAAAGTAAAGCAATTACAGGGCGATTGCATTGCATACAATAAAGCGACAACCATATGGCTCCTGCCAGTTGCCGATAACTCGGTTACAAAACATGATCATCTCATACAATAAAATATAGCATCATGCCTTGACCATATCACATCACAACATGCCCTGCAAAAACAAGTTAGACGTCCTCTACTTTGTTGTTGCAAGTTTTACGTGGCTGCTACGGGCTGAGCAAGAACCGTTCTTACCTACGCATCAAAACCACAACGATAGTTCGTCAAGTTAGTGCTGTTTTAACCTTCTCAAGGACCGGGCGTAGCCACACTCGGTTCAACTAAAGTTGGAGAAACTGACACCCGCCAGCCACCTGTGTGCAAAGCACGTCGGTAGAACCAGTCTCGCGTAAGCGTACGCGTAATGTCGGTCCGGGCCGCTTCATCCAACAATACCGCCGAACCAAAGTGTGACATGCTGGTAAGCAGTATGACTTGTATCACCCACAACTCACTTGTGTTCTACTCGTGCATATAACATCAACGCATAAAACCTGGCTCGGATGCCACTGTTGGGGAACGTAGTAATTTCAAAAAATTTCCTACGCACATGCAAGATCATGGTGATGCATAGCAACGAGAGGGGAGAGTGTGTCCACGTACCCTCGTAGACCGAAAGCGGAAGCGTTAGCACAACGCGGTTGATGTAGTCGTACGTCTTCACGATCCGACCGATCAAGTACCGAACGCACGGCACCTCCGAGTTCAGCACACGTTAAACTCGATGACGTCCCTCGAACTCCGATCCAGCTGAGCTTTGAGGGAGAGTTCCGTCAGCACGACGGCATGGTGACGATGATGATGTTCTACCGATGCAGGGCTTCGCCTAAGCACCGCTACGATATTATCGAGGTGGATTATGGTGGAGGGGGGCACCGCACACGACTAAGAGGTCCAAGGGATCAATTGTTGTGTCTCCAAGGGGTGCCTCCCTCCCCGTATATAAAGGAGTGGAGGAGGGGGAGGGGGCCGGCCACCCTAGGCGCGCCCCATGAGGAGTCCTACTCCCGGTGGGAGTAGGACTCCCCCCTTCCATGTGGGAGTAGGAGAGGAGAGGGAAGGAGAGAGGGGGGAAAGGAAAGGGGGGCGCCGCCCCCCCTTGTCCAATTCGGACTGGGGAGGGGGGGGAGGGGGCACGCGGCTGCCCCTTGGCCGCCCCTCCTCTTCTCCACTAGGGCCCAATAGGCCCATTAGTCTCCCCGGGGGGTTCCGGTAAACCCCCGGTACTTCGGTATATGCCCGATACTCCCCGAAACCATTCCGTGTCCGAACATAGTTGTCCAATATATCAGTCATTATGTCTCGGCCATTTCGAGACTCCTCGTCATGTCCGTGATCACATCTGGGACTTCGAACTACCTTCGGTACATTAAAACACATAAACTCATAATATAACCGTCATCGAACTTTAAGCGTGCGGACCCTACGGGTTCGAGAACTATGTAGACATGACCGAGACACGTCTCCGGTCAATAACCAATAGCGGAACCTGGATGCTCATATTGGCTCCCACATATTCTACGAAGATCTTTATCGGTCAAACCGCATAACAACATACGTTGTTCCCTTTGTCATCGGTATGTTACTTGCCCGAGATTCGATCGTCGGTATCTCAATATATACCTAGTTCAATCTCGTTACCGGCAAGTCTCTTTACTCGTTCCGTAATACATCATCCCGCAACTAACTCATTAGTTGCAATGCTTGCAAGGCTTAAGTGATGTGCATTACCGAGTGGGCCCAGAGATACCTCTCCGACAATCGGAGTGACAAATCCTAATCTCGAAATACGCCAACCCAACAAGTACCTTCGGAGACACCTGTAGAGCACCTTTATAATCACCCAGTTACGTTGTGACGTTTGGTAGCACACAAAGTGTTCCTCCGGTAAACGGGAGTTGCATAATCTCATAGTCATAGGAACATGTATAAGTCATGAAGAAAGCAATAGCAACATACTAAACGATCAAGTGCTAAGCTAACGGAATGGGTCAAGTCAATCACATCATTCTCCTAATGATGTGATCCCGTTAATCAAATGACAACTCTTTGTCTATGGCTAGGAAACATAACCATCTTTGATCAACGAGCTAGTCAAGTAGAGGCATACTAGTGGCACTCTGTTTGTCTATGTATTCACACATGTATCATGTTTCCGGTTAATAGAATTCTAGCATGAATAATAAACATTTATCATGATATAAGGAAATAAATAATAACTTTATTATTGCCTCTAGGGCATATTTCCTTCACATAGCCACCACCATCCAAACACGCAGCACCTGCCTACCAGTCGCCGGACAACGCCACGCCACCACCCAGTCGCCCCGAGCAGAATATGCAGCAGATCTGAAGGCAGGGGCCGAGCACACTGCCCTAGGTCCACGACACCGTGACGTACCACCTGGTGAGGTAGGAGGGCAGCAGGGGGAGGAGGGAGCAGGGCGGCGCCGACCACCACTGAATCATGGATGTACCGCCGCCGAGAAGGAGAGCTTCCTTGACGTCGTCTTAGCACCCGTCCATGCCGACGCAGAATGCCGCTAGCCCATTCATTTGGCCACCGTTGCGCACCGCACCCGGCCACACCGCGCTACCACCACCAGGTCTAGGGCCACCGCTGTGACCTCCGTTCTCCATAGCACGAGATGACCGGAGGATCGCTTTCCCCTTTGAGGAATTTGGCCCGCAACCACCATGATAGGGTCGGCGTCAGTAGCGGCATGGGGAGGCGACGGGAATGACAGGTGGCGCCCACGAGGAGCTTGGTGGGAACAACTCGGGCGAAGGGAAAGTTACCTAGAGAAAAGCCATTGCCGACAACAAGTTTGGTGAGATCGAAGTTGAAGCCTACAATTAACATTATCTATGGTATTCAAAGAAAAGTATATGCTTGTACATGTATGCATGCCAATATTTAATCCATCAAGTGCCTTCATAGGTGTAATGGATGTCTATATTGCTGGGCAGTTGCTTAACAAATACTACCTCCGTTCTGAATTATAAGATGTTTTGGATATTTCAATATAGACTACATATAGAAGAAAATGATTGGACAAACACATTAAAATGTATCTATATACATACAATTTAAAAAAATAGAAGATCTTATAGAAGTGAATGGAGGGACTGGAATAAAAGTTGGATACTCAAAAGCCAACACACGCAGTGAAGTTTTGTTTTTGTCTTTGTCCATTGCTACTTCGCAAGTAGTAACATCAAAAGAGGTCCCTCCACCGGCGGGGCCCGAGGTCTTCTGCACCTCCACGGCCCAACGGCCATCACCGCATTGGAGGCAGTGTGGGCAGACGGCGTCGCCAACAGAAGGAGGCAAATACCTAATCACCCGAGAGTCGCCTCGTGGGGAGGAGATATATTTGATACGTAACCACATTAGAGAGCAATACTTAAAACTATCAACATGTTAATTAAAATTCAAGTAGTTAGTGTGGGTAGCTGTCATCTCAAAGGATGTTTCATGCATTGTTGTCCCATTAGGCAACACTATGTCCACCTTCTTTTAGATGATGTACAAATCATGTTCTCTTCATCGCTCATGTTTTTTTAGTTTCTAGTTTAATTTTAGTTAGATCGCGAGTGTGCCGATTGGAGTTCAAACTCTAGTTTACCCGCAATTTAAAACTATTTTTTTACATATAAAGTTTTGAACAAAACTGAATATAATTTTATATGAGTGCAAAATCTCATTAAGAGATACTTTTAACATGGTCTACGAAAAAATATAAATTTATGGACATTTAATAGCACACAATACATGTACAATATGCTATTTTAAGATCCACATAATTGCCTTTTTTTGTACTCGGGAATAAGAACATGTATAACATACAAATTTGTAGCACGTGCATAGATCACATCTATGTTCATATATTCCTTTTTAGGTTTTTTTCTAAATTCAAAGCATATTATTTTTATTTTAAATCCATGATCACTAGAGCCAAGTCATTGGTTTTAACGTTGTCTCCTGGAGAGGTTCTGATGGGAACAAGAGCTGGAACATACGCTGAATTGATTGACTTTTGGAAAGGGATTATATGATTAATTTATGTTGGTTTTTTCTTATGCAATGTTTCATCGAATACTATCTTCTTTTGCGAATGGGGAGCGTCTCAAATATTCCGATATACCTGAAAAGCCATTGTTGACGACAAGTTGGTGAGACCAAAGTTGAAACTACAATTAGCATGTTCGCTCCATGGGCCATACATGGACCATACACATATATACCTTTTCAGGTACATATATTATTGTCTAATCCACCATTCATGGGCGTAATTATCATATATGTGCATGCTTAATAAATATAATCAAAATTTAACAGACATATACCTAAACCAAAGTGAAATACAAAGACAAAAAAGATGACTTTCTTCTGAACAGAACAAAATTAACAAGAATGTGCTCGTCCACTACTTCACAATGGTCAACCACAAAAGTACAGAAGAGCTACATATGATACATAATGAGAGTAGGGAGCATAATAATTAGACCTATCACAAACTAATAAAAGTCAAGCAGTTGTTAGTATGGGTAGCTGTCATCTCAAAGAAGGTTCACGTATTGTTCTCCCACTCAGCAATTTTTTCCCCATACTTTCTTCTTTGGTAAGATCAGTCGATTTGCAATTATTATTCTCCTTATGGATTCTGCTGATATATTGTTTTTATGGTGTCATTGTCATAGATGGATGTGGTCATCTTGGGGTTCTGATTACACCTAACAAATTCATTACGCCCACATAATTAAGAACACATATCATTAGTTTGCCCAAATCGCATATACTTATTAATTCAAAAGCTATTGCATAGCAATTGAAAATTCTATCTCACCGATCACCTATTCACCTTTCATCTTTCAAGCTCTTTCCTTCCCGACCTTGGTGTGCAACCTGGCAGCACTTCATAATAAATACTGATACGATAAGAGGAAGCATAATAATTGCAATATTTCCACACCTTATTCCTAGTTTCATGCACGGATGGGTGTAATTAGAGCGTCATTGATTGTACCCAAATTACTTACATAACAATTCAATAAGATTCTGAATGGCCGAATAAAAATAGAATCACCATCGTATTTGTTATGCAAAAAAGGGTTGATTCTTGGAGACCATACCCATATCCAAAACATCATGTGCTCAGCCTGGTCATGTTGAAGTTGTCACTCTGGACGATAGAGAAATTTTGACTACAAATGTCTTTCATATATTTCTCTAATCTTATAAAAAACCGAGTTGGTGACGATGGTGTGTCTGCCATCTTCCAATATAGACCGTTCGATCTATATCTAACAGATAGAAAGCAAACCATGGCAAAAAAAAATACCCGCCTCCATATTTGCAGATAAGGCCTTCCCTCGTTCATCCTTATCTCCCACAACCTCATTGTTGAGCAATTAAAAAGGAAGCCTCTGGAACAATCTGGCATGGTGGCCGCTGCCGGCGCCGTCCATCCCCATGCCTCCGCTCAGTCCGACCAACAATCACCACGACGCCCCACTTCTCCTCACCTTATCTCTCCTCTTTCTCGAGATATCATTAGTTTTTAAACATGGGATTACTCCCGCATGGATCAATCACAACAAGTGTTTTGTAAAAAAATGCATCTTGGTGTTCCGTGCAATGCACGGGCAATATGCTAGTAGTTAATCTAAATACTTAGAAAACCACACTTGTGGTGTTCACAAAAAACCACACTTGTGATTTTTTTAAAGTACTTTCAAAACATACATGTTTAGTGTCCACCATGAAATCTTTTGAAATATCTAGGTGTTTTTAGGGCACCTGAGAAAGTATTTACCTACAAACACTGGGAATAAGTGCATGCAGCGTAGTAAAATGCAAGCAAGGTCCTACCCCCACCTCCTCTAGTCCTCTTTCTTTCCCTTTTGCCAGCTAACTTTCGTTTTCATCTTCTTCCTTCCCAATCTCCCTCTCCCTCTCCCTCTCTCTCTCTCTCTCTCTCTCTCTCTCTCACACACACACACACACACACACACACACACACACACACACACACACACAACAAAGGACATGTGGATTTTTAAGAGCAGACAATACATATATGTACTGTTTGCTATTTTAAGATCCACATAATTGTTTTTTGTTACTCATGTGTAATATAAAAACTAGTGGCATGTGCATAGATCACATCCATGTTTATATACTATATGTTATTTTTTAGAAAAATCAAAGCTTAATTCTGAATCTTTTTATTTAAAAATCATGGTTCACTAGAGCAAAGTCATCACGGATAGATGAGCACAAGAGATGGGACATACGTGAATAAATTGACTTTTGAGAAAAATATATTATTAATTTGGGTCGGTTGTCTTCTTACGCAATGTTTCATTGAATACTATCTCTTGTGAGCCCCTCAAATATTCTTATGTAGCTGAAAAGCCATTGTTGACAACAAGTTTAGTGAGACAAAATTTGAAGCTACAATTAGCATGTTCGCCCCATGGGCCATACATGGCCTGTACACATACACTTTTTCAGGTAAATATAGTATTGTCTAATCTCGCATTCATAAGCATAATGATCATATATGTGGATGCAAAATCATTTAGCAAATAGAATCAAAAGTCAACACACATATAATTAATGCAAAGTGAAATACATGAAATAAACACACAAAAAGGTGTCTTCTTAACAGAACGAATTTAACAAGAATGTGTCTGTCCACTACTTCACATGGGTCAGCTGCAAAAGTACAAAGAGGTACATATGATACATAATGAGAGTAGGGAGCGATAATAGTTAAACCTATCGACACACTAATTAAAGTAGTCAAGTTGTTAGTATGTGTAGCTGTCATCTCAAAGAAGGTTTGTGTATTGCTCTCCCACCAATCAATATTTTTTTCTCATACTTTCTTCTTTGATAAGATTGATCGATTTACAATTCCTTTTTCCTTATGGATTTTTATTGCTTTCCATTGATATATTGCTTTCATGGTGTCATGTTCATAGATGTATGTCATCATTTGGGGGTTCTCATTACACCTACACAGTTCATTACGGCCAAAAAAAAACTCATTCATATCATTAGTTTGCCCAAAGCACATATAATTAATATTACAAAAGCTATGGGCTAGCAATTGAGAATTATATCTCAATGATCAAATTTAATCTTTCAAGCTCTCCTCTTCCGGGCCTTGGCGTGCAACCTTGACGAGGATATGACATTTGGGCATGTTAATCGAGCAAGGGGCACATGTCTACCCATGGTCCGACTTGAGTTGTGTAACCCTAGCTCAGCCAGGTATATAAGGCAAGTTGGGAATCTTCTCCGGGGATCGAACATATTCTAGATCGTCCTAGAGCTAGGGTTCTCACCTACCACCATCTTCTTCTGGTCCGCCACTAGGCCGAGAGATTGTAACTGAAGAAACCAATCTCTCTGCTGATCCTCTCGATCGTCGGTGAGCACTCCAGCAATACAATCACCAAATGCAGGAGTAGGGTCTTACCTTCTCCCGAAGAGCATGGACATGGTTAAATCCCATGTCTCCTGTCTTACCATCTTGATTCACCGCTCGCACCCCCTCTGAATATCCGTTTCGCTTCTCGATGGCACTGCCGCACTCAAGATCACCAACAAACCTACCAACAACTTAATAATAAATATTTTATGACAAAAGAAAGCATCATAAATTGCAATCGCTTTGCACCTAATTCCTTAGGACAAGTAGTTTCATACATGGGCGTGGGTAATTAGAGCGTCACCGATTATACCCAAATTACTTACGTATAATTAAAAAAGACTTGGAGTGGTCGAATAAAAATAGAATCACCATTGCGATTGTTACGAAAGGGTTAATTCTTGGGCCTTGATAATGCCACACGTGTGGCACGAAACAATTCTGCTCTGACGTTTTTTGATGGCAAATTTAGTTACCCGAGGATGACAACTTTAGTTGTGAAGCATGGCGACTTTCTGTTTTGATGGCAAGTTTCAGTTTTTTTGGTTCTTTTCGGATGGCAACTTTAGTGTGGCATTTATCATTTGGGTTATTTTTGAAGACCGTGCCCATATCCAAAACATCGTGTACTCAGCCTGGCCATATGTTAAAATTGTCACTTTGGACGATAGAGAAATTTTGACTAACTACGGATATCTTTTGAATATTTAGTTAATTTCACGACATCATTACACATACATACATAAAAATGTTGGAACATGCAAGGAAGGTCCCACCCCTACCTCCTCGAGTCCTCTTTCTTTCCCTTTGCCGGCTAACTTTCGCTTTCTTTCTCCTCTCTCTTTCCTCCCCTCTCTCTCTCCTCCCAATCCCCAATCCGTCCGTCTCTAGAGGGCCTTAGGCGAGCACAGGCATCCAGACTAGCAGCTAGGGTTGTTGGTGCAAGCTTTCCTTTCCTCGGATCCCTTGCACATCAAGCCTCGATCGCACCTCACCTCGCGCTTTTTTGACGTCCCCCAAAGCACACACAGACGCAGGGTGCCAGGTTAGTTATTAGTTCCTCTCTCGGTTGGTGGACAGACACTAGCCAGCCAGAGAGAGATCACGAGATCAGGAGAGGCCGCCCAGAGCTAGAGCTAGAAGAAGCAGAAGGAGGAGAAGGGGATGTCCATGGCTCATCAGGCGGCGGCCGGCGGCGGCGACACGAGGCTGACCAAGGTGTTCGTGGGGGGCCTGGCGTGGGAGACGAGCAAGGAGGGCGTGCGCGGCCACTTCGAGCGCTTCGGCGAGATCCTCGAGGCCGTCGTCATCGCCGACAAGGGCACCGGCAGATCCAAGGGCTACGGATTCGTGAGTACCCTACCCCAAACAATTCTCCCTTCCCCTCATCATCGATCCATCTTCAGCAGTTAATTCTCTTGCTGAATTGAGCTCCCGATAATTGATGCTTTGTACTGGATGGATGCTGTGCAGGTTACGTTCCGGGAGGCGGAGGCGGCCATGAGGGCGTGCTTGGATCCATACCCGGTGATCGACGGCAGGAGGGCCAACTGCAACCTCGCCTGCCTCGGGGTCCAGAGGTCCAAGGCGCCGCAACCACTGTCTTATCTGCAACCATATGCTGGTAATTAATTAGTTTGCTGCTTTGATTCACTTAAAATTTACTGAATTATGCTAATTAGTTAGGGGATAGTTAGTGAGAACTGAGCGCCATGCACGTCTTAGTTTGATCGTTAGTCGTTGACCATGAGCAAGAAGCTAGCTAGACGTGCTTGCATGATGCAATTATATACCAGTTACTGTTTGCTCAATTAATTAGTTAGATGTTTTTATTAACTTGTAATTTTTCTCAACTATACTTCTAGCTGATGACCATGAGCAAGAAGCTATGCTTGAGCACGTCGTGCATGCCACATATATATCAGTTACTGTTAGTTGTTTCCTAATCAAGATCTACCAACTTATAATTAATCTGCCATGTTGAATTGTAGACGATCAGTGACCAGATGATGCAAAGTTCTTGCCAGACTTAGTACTTTTAGCTAGAGATGCACATGGTTAAGGATGCACATCATTTTATGCATGCTTAGTGCAATTGCTGAAAACTACAGGTGTTGCAGATTTGCTGGTACTAATTAAGCTGCGTAAACACCTAATGGTCTTGCTGATGTTTACACTGCCGAGATTACACTTTAAGAAAGTATGTTTCTTTTGTTTAGATTGAGTCTTAAGAACAAAATCTGATTTGATTCCTACATCACTCTGGAACAATCTGCAAGGATTTGCTAATTCTCAATGATTATTAATTTAATACTGGTGTAACTTTTGGCTGTTAAAGTATGTTTAACACTATTCAGAATGGTAATGTGAAAATAATATGTTTTTATTTGTTACGAAATAGTATACTTATAGAATATAATTCTTGTACTAGCATATACTCCCTCCTTTTTTCGAGGGAGAACGTATACTCCTCATATAAGATGTTTTGGACATGTCTTGAGTCCACATTGACTACACATATCATTTTAATTATTCAGAATGATAATTGAAAAACCGTATCTGTAGATTTTTGTCGGAAATTATTTATAGAATAATATAATTTTCTCGATCCTTATTCATATAGTAGTATTCAGTAGACATTAATAGTCAAATCTACACCTTAATGACAGTGCCAATACCTAAAATATCAATAATGATTTGTGACATAGAGTACAATGACATGCATATCCGCATATGACTAGTCATAGTGGGAGTAACATAGGTAGTAAGATGCATACTCATGCAATGCCAAGTAGGCATATTTGTGACATGACATAGTATTAACTGAGGAAAGATGGTGGCTATGTTACCATCGCATAGCGCTTCTCTAGAGAAAATGAGTCTATAGGCTAATAAATAAAGATATTAACACTATGAAGGTAGTGACATAGGCTATTGTCATATGCATGACACTAGTATAAGTTACTCTCTACAAGGACTAGCCTACCAGGGTGTAACGGTCAAAGGAGTATGCATGTCAGAGACTTGTTAGCGTCGACCAAACCGAGCCTAGGGGGGGATTTTGATAGACTAATCAATCGATGATGCCACAGTACACTAAACATGAAATTTCAGCCTAGGTTAAGGGCCATGGATAATGCAAATTGAGATAGTACATGCACAATACCGTTAGTAGTACTAGTATGCATGCGCCCGACAGATTTTCACCGGAGGTGAAAAGGTAGCCCGCGCATGCATGACCTCCAGCTAGATAGCTTTGCTGCAAAGCTGTAAAAGGCAGGCACGGTTCGTTATTCTCGGGAGCTGTTCCTTGCTGCAACATCCACCAACGTAGGAGTAGTAAATAAAGTTCGGTGCGTCTGTCTCTGTCCCGGATCTGCACTTTTTAATCTGCCTCTAAAACTATAAATACTCACTCTGTTGATCTATGCGAGGAACGGTTTGACTATCCTAAATTGAGTTTGACCAATAATTACAGTCTGACAACGATAATATATATAGATCATATCTGAACTTTACTAGTTCGACCATGGTAGTATAAACCGGTCCTTCACACAGTACCGTGAACAAGGCACCAAAGAAGGAGAAACTGCATTGCATTGGCATATCGATCTGTCTTCAATTGATTCCAGTTATGTACGATCCGTGCAAGTACACGACGAACTTATTGGCTGTTTATTAACTTGTCAATGTCCCTTCTTCGTCCCCGCACGCAGCAGTGGGCCATGTCCATGGTGGAGGCAACATCAACACGAGGGCAATGAAAGCTGCCATTGCTGCTACTGGTGGTGGTGCCACTGCCAGCTTCGTCGACCATGGCATCCAGCAAGGGATCCCCGCCGCGGCCTACAACATGTACGGGTGAGTGCACTCCATTGGTTCCCTCTCTAGATCTGTACTCTTTCTCTGTGCTTGCTGGGGCAGCTCGAGATTGCTAGCTGGAAAGGGTGTGGTTTTGGTTAAAGGGCGGTTGCATGCTCGTTGATGGTTGGCGGTTGGGGGCCAAGGACTGCACCGTCCATCCATGCTCCATGTGCCCCTGCTTCTCCCTCCAGCTTCCATGTGCCCCCACAGCTCATATATCCATATAGTACTCGCACTCTCTCGCTCCTCTCCAACTCTGTCTCTCTCTCTCTCTCTCTCTCGCTCATCCACAAAACATAAAGTGCAACTACCATGCAGACACTTTGGGAGAGAGAGAGATTAGGAGTAGGTTTAATACGAGTTGCAGTGTAAGTAGAGTGAGGGTGGGCACCTAATCATGTACTCCTAGGTACTCCCTCCGTCCCAAAATTCTTGTCTTACATTTGTCTAAATACAGATGTATCTAGTTATGTTTTAGTGTTAGATACATCCGTATCTAGACAAATCTAAGACAAGAATTTTGGGACGGAGGGAGTATGTGGGAGAGCAACTGGCATGCATTGCGGTGTACATGTATTAATGTGCTACAGATGCAGCTATACACATATAACTTCGTTGCGTAATGTTGCATTGCATCATCCACACGTACGTACGCACACGGGTGCGTCCGAATGCAACAGCAGATAAGTTCACTTGCACCACCTAATATTACAGGTAGTATACATAAGATTGTTCACTTTTCAGCTCTCTGAACTATCTGTTTTTTGTGAGGTTCAGCTTTGAACTATCTTTTTTTTGTGAGCTCAGCCTGGCTAGTTCACCTCCTTCTCCCTTCAAAACATCCTAATCTATATCCTATCTAAGTGTATTTTACACTGGTCCAGCTTAACTTTGTGATGTGGAAATGGCTTCTGCGAAATTCCTAAAAAAATGGAAAATTCGCAGATGTAGGATGTTGTGTGAAGTTTATGCATGTTGTTTTTTGTTTATAAATGACAAATTATGGCCCATGCAAAAAAAGAAACCTATTACCGTGTTGTTGCACCTATCACAGATACTCTTATTTGTAATATTTATACCTTACTTCATCCAGACTTGTAGTTTTTCAATTAGAATTATATAGGCATCCTCCTTCTAGAATTGGCTAGGCTTAATTTATACCTTACTTCATTCAGACTTATAGTTTTTGTATTGTACTCCCTTCGTCCCGAAATAGGTGTCGCTCAAATAGATGTATCTAGCACTGAAATATGTCTAGATACATTTGTTTGAGCGATAAGTATTTCTGGACGAAGCTAATCGTTGTTGATAGTTTTTTCCTACTCAGTTGGTCAAACTTTACACCATCTGACTTGAGATAAAAAGTTATAAGCCTTCTATTGGACGACGGAGGGAATATATGATATGATAGTTTAGCATGTTAAGTAAGCCAAAGCATATTTTTAGGAGAAAAGTATAGTAACGTTAATCAAGTGAATTACTGTTACAAAAAATAGCATATTTAAGTGATTTTTTTTGCATGGATGCAAGGATGGTGGTTTAAGTATAAAATCTTACCTAATTATCTCTTTATGTGTCTTAAATACATTCTCAGAATGTCCGCAGATGTACATCATGTTATAACACAAGAACCCCCCAAAAAAGCAAAAATATGATCAAATGAACAATGATGAAAAATGCAAAATGTTTTTATATTGTATGTAGAAACCAACTTGCTTTTTGAAGTACAAGCATGCCAAATTTGATTATATATTTAACAAGAAATAATGTTGCAGGTGCAGAAATTTAGTATGATGCACATCAGCTACGGAGTTTTTGAAATTCATAGACCCAAAACTCAAGCGCCCATCCTTCCATCTTACATTCACATTTACCTTTCCCGAACTATATATACATGACACTGAGAAAAAAAACAGAAAATGATTTCTTTTGAAATATATGCTGAGAAAATATTTGTTTATCTGATTTCTTTCTTCTGAAAATCAATTGCAGGTACTCTCCATATTTCTCGGACTACAGCTATCAGCCACTGGTACGTATCCTATCCGTGAAAAATCAACTGGTTTGCTTGCTTGTTGTGAATTATTGTCCAACATGTCTAATCATGTACGTGCATGCCCCTTCGCGCCCAAATTTTGCCAGACCTATTATCAGGCGTACGGTGGGCTAGCCGGAGGGGCGCAGTACCAGGTCTTCAACGGTGGGGCCACCACAGCGCCGACGGCGGGGCTAGCAATGGCTGATCCAAACGGGCTCTACCCCTATTACCAATATGCACCTGCCGTGAGTGCCGCGGCTGCATACAACATGATGCAGTACCCCCAGATGTACCAGTACGCGGCGGTCGGCGCCCCACCGGAGAGCAGCCCTACCGCGGTGTCCGGCCTCCACCAGTTCATTGGCGCGACCGCGTTTGAGCCTAGTACTGGCGGCCAGGCAGGAGGTGAGACTTTCGCTTAACTAAATTCTTGTTTGATCTAGAGATTCTAGACACATGTCAATGGTGAAAAATCCATAATATTAGTCTGAAAAATATGTTTTCTGATTTTCTCTATGCAGGTATGACACTGGCTCAGCTGACAGCTCCAGCTCTGCCGGCATCTGCACCACAGTATCCACAGTATCAGTACAGGCTCGTCTCTCCCATGCCCATTGCAACACCAGATCAGAAGAAGCCCTTAGCCTAGAAAACCATGGCTGCCTTAATTAAGTCTGCCTCTTCATGCACCTACATATCGTCTTTCTTCATTTACACATGCATATCCCTGCACTGGGAACTTACTAAGTTGCGGCCAATGACCACTATGGGTTGAGTGGTGCATTTGGCAAGCTAACAGGACTGAAAGTCCAATTTTCCATTTTGTAGTAGTCTGGTCTGGTACCTAATTAAGGTCTTGTATCTTTTGAAAAAACAATAATCTAAATGCATGCATGTGTCCTCAGTCAGCACAAGCAGCTAATCTATATGCATATATAGCTCACAAATTAATAGTTAGTCTATCTTTGGTTAAATATTAGTCGTGAAGTTCACATTACTTAGGTGTAGCAAAGTTTTTGGTGCACCTTGCGCTCTTAAGGAAGAGCGGATGGTCAAATAGTTAAGTGGTTGAGTCGCTGCTGATTTTTCATAAGCAGCTTATGTCTCCCAGGGAAAAAAAACTTTTTCATGGGGTGTAGCTCCATAGAAATTAAGCTCATGGAGTTGCACAATGAGTTTAGTTAGTCAAGGATATTTTTAAACACGTACATTGGGGTGTCCTTATATTTCTCTATTAATTTGGTCATTAACTTTGGTTCCCTTCCTCGTCCCCAACACCATGCATGCATTGCATCCATATATGCATCCTCTTCACCAACTAAGGCAGCCATGGCTAGGCCCAAGCTCGGATGAAAACTTACATACCTGAAACAGTGACAAAATTATATTTACTATTAATTCGCCGCAGATTTTATTATGTAATGACTATTATGAAATGCACATGCATATAGCCTCCATTTCAGAAGCTAATGTGCGTACAAATGCATATCTTTGGGACTTGCAACACATTGGCACTCTCTGAACTCATTTCCCGATCCTTCATTTGCATGTCACATTGCCGGTAGCTTTAGCGTTGGAAACCGTAAAATATGAAACCTCATGCACAAACAGTATTTTTTGGTTGAGATCAATGCATAGAAAAAAAACATGGGTACAATTACCTGTTACTCTTCGATTCCTCACAACACTGGGTCGGTCCTCATATTTTCATCACAATTAATATTAATGGGAAGACGTGTTAGAAATTTTTAGAAAAATGTGCACATAATGTTTCATTTGCGTTAAACCCGATTGATATAGATAAATGCGCATTTAGCACTAAGGGCATCTCCAATGCTCAGACGCTTGGTTGGGCGCTGGACAAAAATAAAATTCAAAAATTTGGCTTAGTGTCTGTGTTAGCATCCATGTCTCCAACGCAAATAACAATTGGCAGGCGCTAATAAAAGTTCATACCGTGCTTTTATGTTTATGAGCTAAAGTTTTAGCGCATTAAAGTCAAAGTATATACTTTAGTAGATACAAAGTCCATTTTTCAAATATCCACTATGATAATGAAAAAGATGCATAAGATTTTGGTGGGATTCGATTTTTCTGTTTTTTCTCGTGGGATAAAAATGCCTCGAGCGCCCGACGACTCACTCTTTACCGACATAAGCTAGATTCCTGCCTTCGAATGAGAATCGAGTGAAGTTAATGGGAAATCGATCTTCGCGTCCGTCATTAGCATCCGCGTTGTAGATGCCCTAAGTGTTCACTGCGTTTATTGGAGAAAGAAAAAAATTATTAAAATGCCAATATTTTTATAGTAAACTACTCAATACTTAATTTATAGTAAGCTTTTATACTTATTCATAACTGCATACGAGTCTTGTTTAACTATTTTATTCTATTGATACAATCGGGATTACAAATTCTTATTTTAATAATGCTAGCTAGCACCCAAAGTTTTATATAATTCAAATAATTATATACACTTACAAATACAATAACGAATAAGTATTAACTCTTTATTGAATGTTTTTTGTTTTACGTTTTAGTTTGATATGTTTTACTACAATGATTACCATCTAAATTTAAGCAAAGTATGACTAAAACAACAACAAAACTAAATCCATATACAATAGTTTATGCCTAAGATATACCATAGTGTGATTATATGTTTTAGTATCCCGAAGTATCATAGAGGCTCTAAATATACTTAATCTAACCAATATACCAAAAGAACTTTCTAGCTAGAAGACTCTAACAATATGCCAATAGAACTTTCTAGCTAGAAGAGGAATGCATCGAAAATGCCAAACTAAGACCGAGCTCCATGGAGGCCTTAATTTGAAAAAAAAAATCAAAAATTCAAACTTGCCAGTTTAAAAAAATTCTGAAAAAATGTGCATGGACCTAGTGAAATATTGTACATGTGTGTAAATTTTCAGGTTGAAATACGTTGCAAATGTGAGCTACACAAAGAAAAACAAATCGAGGGCTTTTTAGCATACTCATCCTCAAAATCCATGATTTTTTTATGCAACTCGCAGTTCAAGGTATTTTCATCCTAAAATTTTACACACATACACATTGCATCCTTGTATACTTTTTTCGAATTTTTTGAAACTAAAAAGTCTAAATTTTGAATTTTTCAGAATTAAGGCCTCCATGGAGCTCGGTCTCCAAAATGCCCTACTCGGAATGCATAGCTTATTTTAACAAATATGTAATTATATAGTGTATGTGGTGTCAATAAGTGCCTTCTCCTATGTGCATTTATTCTCATAGGAGAAATGGTAGCAAACATCATTTTTAGGACAGTAAAACCGCACCTAATCCCAGCCCTATCATGACTTGGCAGTTTTTGGCCGTTTGTTTCTTTGATCTGGCCAATGTGGACCGTTAGATGTGCTGTCAGTGAGGTGTCCCATGCAGTTTTTTTCCTGACCACTGTCCTAAAGTTACGCTACTCTGAAAGGAAAAACTGAGATCTCTGGTTGCATGGGAGGGAGGCGTTTTGGCTCCAGGGAGCGTTTGCTCCCGCATGAACAGTAATTCAAAAAAAGTACTCCCTCCGATCCATATTATTTGTCTTAGATTTGTCTTGACAAGGATGTAACTAGACATATTTTAGTGTTAGATACATATGTTTCTAGAGAACTATAAGACAAGTAATATGGATCGGAGGGAGCAGTAAAATGTTTTTAAAATATATTTTTTTTGTGATTGTACGCATTAGTGTCGCAAGCATGCTTGACAATTTTCATGCGAAATGGAGCTTTGGTGTTTCGTCGGTAAAAAAAAAAATGGGTTGACATAATTGATGGTAACATTTGGTGTTCAATTTGTTTTTATGCATAGGCCAAAATGTTTAACCTTTTATCCTAATATTTGCAGGTAGCATTTGGATGTGACTGAATCCACAAATTTTTTGCTGGGATATTTTTGACATTTCAAAATTCTTTTCTCGCACAAGAGCACATGCACCCGGAGTCAAATTGAATTTCATGGTTACTTAGGCCTTTTCTCCCGGCCCATTTGTCTACATTCCATGCAACAACACCAGAGATCCAGTCGATTGGGCAGCTACTCCAAGGAACAGTTCTCAACCTCGTGACGCGAGGGTTTCGTCTAGGGCAGCCGTCGCCGTTAGGGAATTATTGGTCTCCTCGCCTCCGGCTGCCATCTTGGCACTGAGGGATGCGGGATCTCGCATCTTCAAGAGTTCTATTTTTTCGTCATCGTCTAGTGATCATCTGTTTTGTGAGTAGAAATTTACTTTCATTCTTAAATTTTTATTATATTTTCTAATTTTTTGTATCTAAATCAGTAAAATTACAGGTGTTTCTAAAAGAAAAAAAGACAGCCAGTCAATCGCTAACCCTCAATCAAAAAGAAAATAGAAAAACAATCGCGAACCCTCGCGTCGGTCGATAGAATCGACGATGCTTGCACCGGTGGATTCATGTTGGTCGCCAACTTCACTCGATCTGCCGTGGATCTCGAAGCTGATGGACTTCTTGACCTTCTTCTCTGTATTAGCAAGCTGTACCACCAACATTCTCAATCTTCCTGCATGTCAACAGCTTCATCTTCCTCCAGCGATGTACCTTCGTCATGATCTCCTGCAGCAATCTGCAGGATCCGAGCCCCCGCTTCATGAAAACCGTGAGCATGTGAGGCAAGAGCTTCACGTTGGAAAGCATCCGCACCCATCTGGAGGGCTGCACGGTCTTCTTTGTTCTACAAACTTGCTCAATAGCAGGAGCCGGCATTACAAATTTTCTCGGCGGGTTATCGAATGAATTGATGCTATTCTTAGCTATATGCGATGGCTGTACTTTGCAAGCTTCGGGTACCGGAGAGAAACACACGCTTGCCTCCTTAACCAAGGAGGTCAAAAGTATTCTATTCGCTGCTCTAGCTTCAAAGGCACACACTAGTTCTTCATAGATTCTTCGGCATGGGTACTTTGAGATCTTGTCGTCATATTCGTGTGCATCATCCTGGAAATTCGATAGCTCCTCAGCTGTAAAAATCTGAAAGAAAGACACTCCCCCCGTGTTACAACACGAACAACAAGTTTCCAATAACAAATGTTCCTCGGTACAAAATATTTACAGATATTAAGATTTACCTCTTCCGGTTCACCAACTAGAATTTCTTCTTCGGAGAAACATATGAGCATCAGAGCTGTTGAAAGTTTCAGTAAGCTCCAGCCCTGGGTGTTGATGCCAGACACATCCTTAAGTTGCTCACCGGCACGCCTCAAGGACGCATCATGTTTCTTCTTGATTTCATCGCAATCATACAAGGCACATGCTGACAGAACAATACATTCATTGACCTGGACACAAAGAGCATTGCTTCGTCACCGATGAGAAATACGAAGGCAAAATATATTCTATAAAAATGCAAAGGCACAAATTATCGGGAAGCAAAATGACAAAGAAAGCATCACTGAAGAACAGGAAGGGCACTCACTGGGAAACTGGCAAACTCACCATCTCTGGTTTGACATCGAAGCCTTTACGATTCAGGAACATTATTAGTCCTTGACTCATGGGGAGGCGTTCCTCCTTAGTCAGCTCTGATTTTTCCATAGGCACTAGACTATGCATGATATGCTTCACGCCCCACATCACCTCCATCACAGTTTCATCGAAAATGCAAGGTATGCCCTGAAAAGAAATCGGGACAAACAGTGATCAAATTTATTCACAACCATAAAACAAACAAGGAGTATACTAACCATGCTCGCTTCTATGATTGTTTTATACTCAGGTTTCCCAACAACTAACATCTGCCCAGGACGGCGCCACCTCTTGATGAACTTAGACAGCCTTCTGCAAACACTAGTGTCAGATCTAATGGCGCTGGACTTGTCCTTGAACTTCTTGAATTGTTTGAGCCAAACAATCTGACAAAGAAAAAAAAAAGGATGACCTTGTCAAGGGGCCAAAAGAAACAAATAAACAATATCATGTGATGTTTCTTCAACGGGGGTTAACCACAAACAACTAATTCAGAACAAGCATAAACGTCTAATTCAGAATATGTTCATGTGCTAAGGCAACATGATACACTTGAACATATTGTGATAATCACGAACGATGCAAGACCACTAGTTACTCAGATTAATTTGGAGACAAACAAGCGACACAAAGAAGTAATTAAGAGAGGGAATGGAAAGGGTGGGGCACTAACATATCGCGCCATATATTCTGCTCCGAAGTTCGACCAGATATTCTGAATAATATGATGAAGAGGGAAAAGGAAAATTAATTAGCCGATGACATAAACAACAAGAGAAAGCAAGCACAACAGTAAGACAGGTACCTCCTTGGCGCCTGGTAGATAGAGCTGGACCCCATCGAAAGATAGAATTGCAAAGCCCGAGGGTGTCTCCAACAGCAGCAGAATCAGCCCGTGGTTCCCCAATTTGTAAGCTGCATGACAAGCTCAGTAAGCTTGTGCAAAACAAGAAAAGACCGCACCAAGCCACCAAGACCAATCGCCAATTCAGGTACCATCTAAAATCTAACCAAATGCCCGAACCCTAACTCGCCGACACCCTGTGGGGTTGAGACGTGTGGGATCAGGTATGAATCGATCTATATCACTATATGTTTGCCCTGCGGCGTACATATGCCACTACAAATAAGGATCCCTGCCAGTCAAGAACTCAAGATCAAGTTTTCCCTGCTGCCATGGGCGGATTCAGAGAGGGAGGATGAGATTGGCGGCGAGCAGACGGCTCACCTATACTGGTGATCGTCCCCTCCGGAGGAATAGGACCACGCTTGGTCCGTACCCCCATAGCCGGAGGACCACGCCAACGTCGCCTCCTCGACGGCAGAGGACGCAGCCTCATCGTGGAAGGGGGAGACGAGAGGAGGTTAACAGAAGTTGCGGCCGCGCGCGTGGTGATGTTACGGAGTCGAGTAGGTTTTTGTCTTCCAAAACAAAACTTTTCAACGGGGTCTTGTAGATCCTAAAAAAAAGGTGGTCTTGTTTTTTTTTTCTGTTCTTAGATTTTGTCAACGTTTGGGATCTTAGGGTATCTCCAATATCGTCCGTCCGGATGTAGCTGTCTGGAGGTAATTTATTATCCAACACAGTACCCCATCTGACTGTGCACCAGTTCAATTGTCCGAATTCCCGCAAACCGGTTGCAAACTAGGGCAGCTTTGTGGGTGTCCGGACCCATGTAAGCGTCCGATACCCCGGTACCATCCAAAAACATCTCCGGCACACGCGCCCTCTACTCCCAGCCTGCATTCATGCCGACACAGGGCGGACGCGACCTCTCATGGGAGCCGGCATTGAAGAGGTGTGCCGCTTCTCGGTCTCCGTGTCTGTTCAATGTCGGAGCAACACCACTTAATAGGACAGGCGATGCCTATCTACCGCATTCAAACTGGCTCCCGTCCGTCCATCTACCGACATTAAACAGGCGCAGCGACCGAGAAACCAACTCCTACCTGAGCGGAGTGACTAGATAGGATGGGAGGGCTATCTACTGCATTCAAACAGGCTCCCGTCTGTCCGCTTGCCAACATTAAACAAGTGCGGCGGATGAGAAACTTACTCCAGTGCCTGCATTGACACAACCCGCTGCTTAGCCTGATCAGCACCCGCTATTTGAATGCGGCCTCGCCCGACACGATCCGCACTGCACCACGACAACCTTTGATCCTCCTCCGTGCATGACCTCCGCCATTAACACGAGCTCTAGGGCGAGGTGGGAGATCCTCCTGGCGGAGTAGAAGCATGAGGTGGCCAACCTTGCGGCCCACTAGGAGGACCGTTGTGCGTATTGGATATAGGTCGGCTTGTCGGCGATCTCTTCGGGGGTGAGAGACGGCAACCCGACGACGGAGGAAGTGTCCGACTACGAGCTGATGCCCCTGCCCGCGCTGGTCCATGTCGGCTTCACCATGGAGCAAGCGCAGACCACTTCGATGTTGTCATGACATATGTGCACCCGGAGCCGCCAAGGACAAAACACTATATAGGAAACAAGCATGGCTAAAAGGGTGTGCCCATAAAGTTTTAAAAAAAAGGGTGTGCCCATACCTCGTTCAAAGCAAGGCGGAAGGCTCCCTTGCCCCGTGATATATCTCGCTTATAGCGAGACTAACATTCGCCTCGCGTGAAGTGCTCGCGTATATGGGCCAGCCCGTTAGCGATGTAGCTCGCTTACGTATGGTTTTGTCCGCCTTTTACTTCTCTTTTTGTTCCTTTTTCGCTTATTTTATTTATTCATCTGTTTTCTTTTGTTTTCAGTTTTTCATCATTTTTTTGTTTCTTTCACAACTTCTAGTTTTTTCTTTGTTTTTCTTTTTCAGTTTTTACTTGGTTTTTTGCTTTTCTTTTCTGTTTCCTTTTTGGTTTTTAAAGATTTTCTTTGTTCTCTCTGTATAATTTTTGAATACATCAGGAAAAAATTATATACACATTTAATATTTTCCCAAATGCTAAATTAACATTTTCCACAACTTATATTTTTTGATGTCTACATTTTCATACATAGTGTCCATTTTTGTATATACTAGAAACATTTTTATATAAAAATTTATCATTTAAAAAATTCTTGATTAATTTTTTAACGCATAATTTTTATTACTAGTCTTATCATAAACATTGTACAGAAATTTTATAGACCAGGAATATTTTATATATGCATGTTTAACACCTTCGAAATTAATGATTAACCTTTCCTAAAACATAATACATTTTTTATGTCTACTTTTTTCATACACATTCTACATTTTTCTGACATGTCAGGAACATTTTTTATATGTATATGTTTAACATTGTCCATACGCATTCTGTTTTTTCCATACATATTCTATTTTTTTTCGATTTACTCTTTTTTATACGCTTTGTACATTTGTTGTTTACATTAGAAACATTTTCTTCCTATAACACTTAACATTTTTAATGCATGATTAACATTTTTCAACTTTTCTATATGAAGTGGTCTTTATAATAGACATACTCGGAATATTTCGAAACATAAGAAAAGTATAAAAAAACAAATGCGAACAGGTGAGAAAAGCGGGGGAAAAATGCTGAAGGCAATTGTCAGCGTTGGGCCAGCCCAATTGGACGGCTGCCTTTACCAAGTCGTCCTACTATTTCACTTGATAGAATATAAAAAATATGATACTAACATTATAAAATATTTGAAAAAATATATTAACCTAATACGAGTAGAAAATAATTGTTTGAAAATATCTGCAAAAAATGTTGATACCATAAAAGAAAATAGTTGAAAAAATTTTGATAGCGTACAACACAATATTTGTACAATTTTAAAAATGTTCGCGCATCTAAAAACTTTTCCATATTATAATAAAATGTTAATCATGTATTTGAAAATGTTATAAATGTATACAATAAAAGTTTCCAATGTATATAAAAATTGGATAATGTTTATTAAAAGTATACATCAAACATGTATTTGAAAGAAATGTTAATCACTGTATTTAAAAATGGTTATCATGTATGAAATATTGTTAAGCGTGTATAATGTTCTTGATGTACAGAGAAATGTAGGCATCAATTATTTTGAAATTATCTATTTTCAAAATGTTTAACATGTATAAAAACAATGTATCACAAGCACATGAAAAATGTACATATAAAGCAGAGGAAAAAGGTTACAAAAAACAAATATATAGAAAACAAAAATGAGAATCAAAAAGCTTCTAAACCAGAGAAAAATCTATGAAAACCATAAAGAAAAACACATAAAAAGAAAGAAAGAAAAGGCACAAATGAAAACCGTAGAAAAGCAATGAAAAAGGAAGAGAAATGTAGAAAAATGAAAAAAAAGTCGGTGAAAAAAAAAATAAACCCCCGGGAAGAAACAAAAAATCTAAAGAAAAAAGCGAAAAAACAACATACAAGGGCAAGAGAGCGAGCGGCTGAGCAGTACTGGGCCCGCCCATTCGCTCGCTCTTTTCGGTGCATCTTCGAACAGAAAAACACCATGCCCTGCCGCAGCAATGCGCCGAGTCGACGACACGAACACGAAAGCCAGGTGTATATTTCGGTAGCCCTAAAAATAAAGGAACTGCTAGGCGTCGGTGCACCGGCCGAACAGTTCGGCCGGTCTAGCCCCAGCCACCCGATGCGCAGGATTAGAGCCGTTCGTTCACCCCTCTCCAACGTCATCATCTTCTTCCCCCTCCCCCCTACTTCAGATTAGCCGTGCGCTCGCCCCTCGGCCGCCGCGCGCTCGCTCCCGGCCGCCGTTGGATGCGCCCCCGGCCGCCGCGCGCTCGCCCCTGGCCGCCCAACGCTCTCGCCCCTGGCCGCCCAGCGCTCGCTCCCGGCCGCCGTTGGATGCGTTGCTACAGCCTCGACACCGCAAAACCCGCCCCCCGCAGCTCTCGCCCTCCATAGCCACGACGCCATCGCCCGCGGTCGCAGAGCTGGTGGTCGACGCTCACCGGGGTCCCTCAGTTGTCGCCGTCACGGTCGTCGGCAACATTAGTTGCGGCCCGCCGGCTTGTCGAGTCGAAAACTCGCCATGGTCATCATCGTACATGGTGGAAGCTTCTGCAAACGTTGGATGTAGCTTTGCCATAGCCGGTTGCAGCTTTGGTCCTCCGACCATAGCTTCTGTCACCTCCGGTTGAAGCATTTTCGTTTGCCAGTTGGAGCTTTTCCCATCAACAGTTGTACCTTCTCAGGTGCCGATTGCAGCTTCCATGGCGCCCCGTCTCAGTTTCCATGTATCTCTGGTTGGAGCTTTTTGTCAGCGGTGGTAGCATTCTCGTGTGCCGGTTGTAACAATTTGAAGTACTGGTTGTAGCACGGCGTGACAGCATTGTAGCAAAAATTCCCGCCGCCGGCTATGGCAATGCCGCAAAATGAGACACCGGTTGTAGCAAAAATCGACACAGTTGTAGCAAATATCGCTGGATCATAGTGGCTACAAACTCCGGCGAACTCGGGTTGCAGCTCTGACGAACGAGGTTGTAGCTTTTTTGTTGAACGGTTGTAGCATTTGTCGTCACACGTTGCCGATTGTAGCTCTGTTGTGCACACGTTGTAGCATCTTTGCAAGCTGATTGTAGTTTGTGGTACGTGGTTGTAGCATTCGCAACACCATCGTCGGCAGGTCTCTCGTGCAGCAACCTAATGGGGATCCGCCGGTGGTGGCCTTGCCGGAGAAGCCGCGGCGCTCGGCGGTAGCGCCTGAGGTCGCGAGGGGGGGGGGGGGGGGGGGGATGAAAGGTGGAGGGAGGTTGAGTGGTAGAAGGAAGAAGAAGATAAGGGATCGCCCGGTGGTGGCCTCGCCAGAGAAGCCGCTGCGCTCGGCGGCAGCGCCTGAAGTCACGGAGGGGAGAGGGGGATTGAAGGTGGAGGCAGGCTGAGTGGTGGAAGGAAGAAGAAGATAAGGCAAAAGAAAAAAAACTAGGAGAAGGACGCGCGAGAGACTCTAGATCCACGTGAATCGAACGCACGCGACGCGATTGGCCGAGCGTTTCGGCCGGGGCATGCGATCGGCCGAGCGTTTCGGCCGGTGCCCCGGCGTAAAACGTTTCCTAAAAAATAAGGTGTATACTTTTGGTTGTTTTCGAAGGATAAATAAATAACCGTACCTCCGCGTACCCGTCGTGACGTTCATGACGTGTACGTTCGTGACTCTGAGTTGCTCACCGAATTGGATTGGGCAGTGCTACTGGCAGCCCACATATACGTGCCCGCCCACATATACGTTGGAGATGGAGAACAAGAAGCTGATCCACCTGCTTGCGCGATCCTCTCATCCTGCACCATAGTACGTAATTAATAAATTAATTATGCCCTGAGTTTTAAGGACTACTATTTTCTTGTGATCTTACTAATGAATTCTAGTACTATCTAAGTCGCTTGGTTTTCATTTGCACCTCAATTGGATATTTTCTAGAGAATCATTGGTTCAAATCCACGGTCGGGACGTCTCTTGGGCTCCTTGCACTCATCCACGTGGAGGCAGAGTATGTAATTCCTGCGATTGATGGAATATGTAAGATGGTGAAGGCGTGAAGCAGCTCTTACGCGTGAGAAAGCAGAATGATCAACGTTAATTCTTATGTGTATATATTCCTTAGCAATTAGTAAAAGAATTGTCGTGTACGTTGTTGAGCAGTGGTTATGATGAATTGATGATTGATCATTCTACGTCGGTACCAGTGGGTGCTACTCCCTCCGTTCAATAATATAAGATCGTTTTTCAAGCTAGCACAGTTTGAAAAACGATTTTATATTATGGGACAGACGGAATAGTAGCTATAGCTTTCTTCTGTGTTTACTACGCACCGACACTTCTGCATTCATGGCGAACCTACCATGGGGTTGAGCGGTTTTTTTCAGAAACACATGAAATTTTGTTCATACTAGTAACAATTAGAGGCACGCTGATATGGGTCTAGGATAAAAAAATAAAGTAACTCCTATGACTGAGAATTACGATGAAATCTCTTGCTAACACCTTCTTCATGGTATCAATATGTGCTAAAAAAATACTCCCAAAACTTCGTTAAAGAGGCTGCAATTGGACTGAAACAATAATGTTATCACTCTTTCACACGCACGAACATTACCAATAACACTTTTTAGAAACGCCTTGAGTAGCCCATCCAAAAAGATGGGAAGTCTTGATCGATGAACGTACTTGGGTTGGGATGATCCCCAAGAAGTGATGGTCGTCGAATCACATATCTTCAGCATGGTCATCAAAGAGATACCATGTATTAGGTGAAAAGACCGACCGGGATGGCTGCACGCGCATGATCGAACCAAATTTCCCCGCCCTAGCACCCGTATCCCGTCGATCGACGGTATTTCCTATTCGCCGCTCGAGATGTCCTATAGGACGCTAGTGAGCGGCAAACAGACGCACCTTCGCACTGGTGCAATCCGACAGAGCCGGTCCATCTGGCGGAGCACTGTAGCGGCCGACACACTACATGGCTCTGACATTGTAGCGCATGGTATACTGTAGCAACCTTTTTTTGACAGGTTTCTTCTAACATTTCCTTAAAATATGAATATTCTTCAAAAATGCAGACAATTTTTGAAATTTCTGAACATGTTTTTGGAAAATATTAACATTTTATGAAAATGTAAACAAATTATGAAGTATCTGAACATTTTTTCAAAAATTGTTCAGTATGTGTTTTAGAAAAGTTCAGTGTATATTAGAAAATTGTTCACCTCATATTGAAAATAGGTTCATCGTATCATTTATTTTTAAATATCTGCAATCCACTAACTCTTTGTCCTAAGCATGCAACGCTTCCACGTCAATAATTATTTTTCACAATTAATCATGAGATTAACCTATTATATATGATTTCAGCATACCATTTTTTAGAACTGTTCCGTGTCATCGTTCGGGTTATCTACTACTATTATGAAATGTTCAGTTTGTATAACAAAATGTTCATCATATAATTACAAAAGGTTCATCATATATTAAAAAATATTGAATGTATATACAAAAAATTCAATGGTGTATTGAAAAATATCCAACGTTTATTAGAAGAAAAATACTCACGGTATATTGCAAAAGTTTGAAAAACTAGAACAGTTTTCAAAAGGAAAAAAAAGAGAAAACCCAGAAGAAAACCAAATTTAAAAAAGAAAGAAAAAAGAAAAAGCAGGCGAAATAAAGTACCAAACACATGCACACACACAAAACAGCTAAACTGAAAAACAAACAGGCAAAAAAGGTTAGCCCGGCTGGAGGCTCGCTTCAGCGAAGTCGCTGCTATTTGCGTCCCACTGCTAGCGTATTGATTGGCCTCGCTGTTCTTCGTGAAAAATGTCGGCCCAACGCACAAAACTGACGAGCAAGCAACCGAAACAGGCCAGCCAATTTAGCAGCGAGGATCTGGACATGTTTTTTCAACATTCCGGAAGGTTCTGGACATGTTTTGTTGTTTTCGGGTTTTTCTGGTTTATATAATTTTTACTTCTTCAATTTATTTTTAATTTTGTCTTAGAAACATAATTTTAAAAATAAATGTGGTTTTACAAAAAAAATGTTAGTACATTCAAATAATATTCACAATTTGAAAAATGAATTTGTTTTTAAAAAATGTTCCTAATTTGAATAAATCTATGGAAATTTGAAAGAATGTTGGTGTTAAACAAATGTTAATTTGTTTTCCAAAAAACCTGCGTTTTCAAAAATGTTTGCAATTTTGAAAAAAATGATTTAATAGAAAATCTTCATTTTTTCAAAATATGTTCATATTTTCTAAAATGTCCTTTTCCTTTTGTAGTTTTTAAAACACCAAATGAAAAAAGTTGAAAAACAATTGCTGGCTACAGTAGTCAGCTCGCGGCACTAGAGGGCCGGTCCAGTCGGCCGACTGTTTGCTACATAGAGCAGCAAATAGAAGGTCCCCGATGTTACTGCCTGTGTTCTGCACGCCGCTAATGTGCGCCTACGCTTGGCAATGAATACCTCGCCTCAGATGGTCGGCGATGGATGCGGAATAGGAGTCTGGCGGGATCACTACCTGGATTGGATGATTATATTTGTTCTGAAGAAGGAGGGCCCGGATTTATTATAAAAGTGCCCAGAACTACAAAGCACCCCCAACATAATAAAAAATGCATCGAGGTCCCTATAATACGAAATGGCCGCAACCGCCACCATAGTGAATCGCCAATGTGCTGCTGTCGCCTCTTTCCTATGCGATCCAGCCTGACCTTGTCGATGATTGCGAAAAAGTCTTCATGCACGTGTCGCTAAGGGGAGTAGCGCCGTGGAGCAGCAGTCGTTTCTGTAAAATCCTTGAATCAGTCGGAGGCACCCGACAACTTTTGTCGTCATCGCAAACAGGGGGTGAGAAACCCTAACCTTGTCATAGCAAGGATACAAGTGGAATAAACAACGGAACTCTGTCGAACCCGTCCTAATGGATGAACTCAAGGAGGATCCGAGCCTGAACGTCGTATGTGCAACAAAAAATCAACTTAGCTTAAACAACTATCTGTGGCAAAGGCATCAGGAAACCCCTTGTTGTGGAACGCAGTAATTTCAAAAAAATTCCTACGATCACGCAGGATCTATCTAGGAGAAGCATAGCAACGAGCGGGGAGAGTGTGTCCACGTACCCTTGTAGACCGAAAGCGGAAGCATTTTATCAACGCGGTTGATGTAGTCGTACGTCTTCACGATCCGACCGATCCTAGCACCGAACGTACGGCACCTCCGTGTTCAGCACACGTTCAACTCGATGACGTCCCTCGTACTCTTGATCCAGTTGAGGCCGAGGGAGAGTTCCGTCAGCACGACAGCGTGACAACAGTGATGATGAAGTTACCGGCGCAGGGCTTCGCCTAAGCACTACGACGATATGACCGAGGTGTGTAACTGTCGAAGGGGGGACCGCACACGGCTAAGACAAATCTTGTGTGTCTTTGGGGTGCTCCCCTCCCCCGTATATAAAGGAGGGAGGGAGGAGGCGGTCGGCCTAGGGGGCGCGCCAAGCATAGGGAGTCCTACTAGGACTCCCAAGTCCTAGTAGGATTCCCTTTCCTATTCGGAGTAGGAGAGAAGGAAAGAGAGGGAGAGGGAGAAGGAAAGGGGGGCCGCACCCCCACCCCTTGTCCAATTCAGTTTGGGCAGGGGGGAGGCGCGCACCACCTCTTGGCCCTTCTCCCCTCTCTCCACTAAAGCCCAATAAGGCCCATTACTTCTCCCGGTGAATTCCCGTAACTCCCCGGTACTCCGAAAAATACATGAATCACTTGGAACCATTCCGATGTCCGAATATAGCCTTCCAATATATGAATCTTTACCTCTCGACTATTTGGAGACTCCTCGTCATGTCTGTGATCTCATCCGGGACTCCGAACAAACTTCGGTCATCAAATCACATAACTCATAATACAAATCGTCATCGAATGTTAAGCATGCGGACCCTACGGGTTCGAGAACTATGTAGACATGACCGAGACACATCTCCGGTCAATAAACCTGGATGCTCATATTGGCTCCTACATATTCTACGAAGATCTTTATCGGTCAAACCGCGTAACAACATACGTTGTTCCCTTTATCATCGGTATGTTACTTGCCTGAGATTCGATCGTCGGTATCATCATACCTAGTTCAATCTCATTACCGGCAAGTCTCTTTACTCGTTCCGTAATACATCATCCCGCAACTAACTCATTAGTCACATTGCTTGCAAGGCTTATAGTGATGTGCATTACCGAGAGGGCCCAGAGATACCTCTCCGATACACGGAGTGAGAAATCCTAATCTTGATCTATGCCAACCCAACAAACACCTTAGGAGACACCTGTAGAGCATCTTTATAATCACCCAGTTACGTTGTGACGTTTGATAGCACACAAAGTGTTCCTCCGGTATTCGGGAGTTGCATAATCTCACAGTCTGAGGAACATGTATAAGTCATGAAGAAAGCAGTAGCAATGAAACTGTAACGATCATAATGCTAAGCTAACGAATGGATCTTGTCCATCACATCATTCTCTAATGATGTGATCCCGTTCATCAAATGACAACACATGTCTATGGCTAGGAAACTTAACCATCTTTGATTAACGAGCTAGTCAAGTAGAGGCATACTAGGGACACTCTGTTTGTCTATGTATTCACACATGTACTAAGTTTCCGGTTAATACAATTCTAGCATGAATAATAAACATTTATCATGATATAAGGAAATATAAATAACAACTTTATTACTGCCTCTAGGGCATATTTCCTTCAGTCTCCCACTTGCACTAGAGTCAATAATCTAGATCACATCACCATGTGATTAACACCAATAGTTCACATCACCATGTGATTAACACCCATAGTTCACATCGCCATGTGACCAACACCCAAAGGGTTTACTAGAGTCAATAATCTAGTTCACATCGCTATGTGATTAACACCCAAAGAGTACTTATGTGTGATCATGTTTTGCTTGTGAGAGAAGTATAGTCAACGGGTCTGCCACATTCAGATCCGTATGTATTTTTTGTAAATTTCTATGTATACAATGCTCTGCACAGCGCTACTCTAGCTAATTGCTCCCACTTTCAATATGTATCCAGATTGAGACTTAGAGTCATCTGGATCAGTGTCAAAGCTTGTATCGACGTAACCCTTTATGACGAACCTTTTTGTCACTTCCATAACCGAGAAACATATCCTTATTTCACTAAGGATAATTTTGACCACTGTCCAGTGATCTACTCCATGGCGAGGTACACAATAGGTCTGGTACACAACATAGCATACTTTATAGAACCTATGACTGAGGCATAGGGAATGACTCTTCTTTCTATTTTCTGCCATGGTCAGGTTTTGAGTCTTTACTCAATTTCACACCTTGCAATACAGGCAAGAACTCCTTCTTTGACTATTCCATTTTGAACTACTTCAAAATCTTGTCAAGGTATGTACTCATTGAAAACACTTATCAAGTGTTTTGATCTATCTCTATAGATCTTGATGCTCAATATGTAAGCAGCTTCACCGAGGTCTTTCTTTGAAAAACTCCTTTCAAACACTCCTTTCTGATCAACAATATGTCTTTCACATATACTTATCAGAAAAGCTGTAGTGCTCCCACTCACTTTCTTATAGATACAGGCTTCACCGCAAGTCTGTATAAAACTATACGCTTTGATCAACTCATCAAAGTGTATATTCCAACTCCGAGATGCTTGCACTAGTCCATAGATGGATCGCTGGAGTTTGCACACTTTGTTAGTACCTTTAGGATTGACAAAACCTTCTTGTTGTATCATATACAACTCTTCTTTAAGAAATCCATTAAGGAATGCAGTTTGACATCCATTTTCCAGATTTCATTAAATGTGGCAATTGCTAACATGATTCGGACAGACTTAAGCATCGCTACGAGTGAGAAAATCTCATCGCAGTCAACACCTTGAACTTGTCGAAAACCTTTTGCGACAATTCGAGCTTTGTAGATAGTAACACTACTATGAGTGTCCGTCTTCCTCTTGAAGATCCATTTATTCTCAATGGCTTGCCGATCATCGAGCAAGTCAACCAAAGTCCATACTTTGTTCTCATACATGGATCTCATCTCAGATTTCATGGCTCCAAGCCATTTCACAGAATCTGGGCTCATCATCACTTCCTCATAGTTCGTAGGTTCGTCATGGTCAAGTAACATGACCTCCAGAACAGGATTACCGTACCACTCTGGTGTGTATCTTACTCTGGTTGACCTACGAGGTTTGGTAGTAACTTGATCTAAAGTTTCATGATCACTACCATTAGCTTCCTCACTAATTGGTGTAGGAATCACTGGAACTGATTTCTGTGATGAACTACTTTCCAATTCAGGAGATGGTACAATTACCTCATCATGTTCTACTTTCCTCCCACTCACTTCTTTCGAGAGAAACTCCTTCTCTAGAAAGGATCCATTCTTAGCAACGAATATCTTGCTTCGGATCTGTGATATTAGGTGTACCCAACAGTCTCCTTTGGGTATCCTATGAAGACACATTTCTCTGATTTGGGTTCAAGCTTATCAGGTTGAAGCTTTTTCACATAAGCATCGCAGCCCCAAACTTTAAGAAACGACAACTTTGGTTTCTTGCCAAACCATAGTTCATATGGCGTCGTCTCAACGGATTTAGATGGTGCCCTATTTAACGTGAATGCAGCTTTCTCTAATGCATAACCCCAAAACGATAGTGGTAATTCGGTAAGAGACATCATAGATCGCACCATATCTAATAAAGTACGGTTATGACGTTTGGACACACCATTACGCTGTGGTGTTCCAGGTGGCGTGAGTTGCGAAACTATTCCACATTGTTTCAAATGAAGACCAAATTCATAACTCAAATATTTGTCTCCGCGATCAGATCGTAGAAACTTTATTTTCTTGTTACGATGATTTTCCACTTCACTCTAAAATTCTTTGAACCTTCCAAATGTTTCAGACTTATGTTTCATCAAGTAGATATATCCATATCTGCTCAAATCATCTGTGAAGGTCAGAAAACAATGATACCCGCCGCGAGCCTCAACACTCATCGGACCGCATACATTGGTATGTATTAGTTCCAACAAGTCAGTCGTCTTGCCCATGAGGCATGGTTCGCAAGCATCAAGTGATTCATAATGAGGTGATTCCAAAAGCCCATCAGCATGGAGTTTCTTCATGCGCTTTACACCAATATGACCTAAACAGCAGTGCCGCAAATATGTTGCACTATCATTATCAACTTTGCATCTTTTGGTATCAATATTATGAATATGTGTATCACTACGATCGAGATTCAATAAACCATTCACCTTGGGTGTAAGACCATAGAAGGTTTTATTCATGTAAACAGAATAACAATTATTCTTTGACTTAAATGGATAACGGTATTGCAATAAACATGATCCAATCATATTATGCTCAACGCAAACACCAAATAACATTTATTTTAGGTTCAACACTAATCCCGAAGGTAAAGGGAGTGTGCGATGGTGATCTTATCAACCTTGGAATTACTTCCAACACACATCGTCACCTCGCCCTCAACTAGTCTCTGTTCATTTTGTAACTCCTGTTTCAAGTTACTAATCATAGCAACTGAACCAGTATCAGATACCCAGGGGCTACTATTAACACTAGTAAGTACACATCAATAACATGTATATCATATATACTTTTGTTCACTTTGCCATCCTACTTATCCACCAAGTATTTGGGGCAGTTCCGCTTCCACTAACCATTACCTTTGCAGTAGAAGCACTCAGTTTCAGGCTTGGGTCTAACTTTGGGCTTCTTCATGGGAGTAGCAACTTGCTTGCCATTCTTCTTGAAGTTCCCTTTCTTTCCCTTGCCCTTTTACTTGAAACTAGTGGTCTTGTCAACCATCAACACTTGATGCTTTTCTTGATTTCTACCTTCGCCGATTTTAGCATCACGAAGAGCTCGGGGAATCCTTTTCGTCATCCCTTGCATATTATAGTTCATCACGAAGTTCCAGTAACTTGGTGATAGTGACTAGAGAATTTTGTCAATCACTATCTTATCTGGAAGATTAACTCCCACTTGATTCAAGCGATTGTAGTACTCAGACATTCTGAGCACATGCTCACTGGTTGAGCTATTCTCCTCCATCTTGTAGGCAAAGTACTTGTCGGAGGTCTCATACCTCTTGACACGGGCATGAGTCTGAAATAATAATTTCAACTCTTGGAACATCTCATATGCTCCATGGCGTTCAAAACGTCTTTGAAGCCCCGATTCTAAGCCGTAAAGCATGGTGCACTAAACTATCAAGTAGTCATCATATCGAGCTTGCCACACGTTCATAACGTCTCCATCTGCTTCTGCAATCGGTCTGTCACCTAGCGGTGCATCTTTGCAAGTCCCTTCAAATTATCAGTTTGGTTTGGCCTACTAGATTGATCTTTCTTGCAATGGGAGAAGTGCTTAGCTTTGGGTTCAATCTTGCGGTGTCCTTTCCCAGTGACAGTAGGGGCAGGGCACGTATTGTATTGTATTGTATTGTTGCCATCGAGGATAACAAGATGGGGTTTTTATCACATTGCATGAATTTATCCCTCTACATCATGTCATCTTGCTTAAGGCGTTACTCTATTTTATGAACTTAATACTCTAGATGCATGCTGATAGCGGTCGATGATTGGAGTAATAGTAGTAGATGCAGGCAGGAGTCGGTCTACTTGTCTCGGACGTGATGCCTATATACATGATCATACCTAGATATTCTCATAACTATGCTCAATTCTGTCAATTGCTCAACAGTAATTTGTTCACCCACCGTAAAATACTTATGCTCTCGAGAGAAGCCACTAGTGAAACCTATGGCCCCCGGGTCTATCTTCATCATATTAATCTTCCAATACTTAGTTATTTCCTTTGCTTTTTAGTTTGCTTTTATTTTACTTTGCATCTTTATCACAAAAATACCAAAAATATTATCCTATCATATCTATCAGATCTCACTCTCGTAAGTGACCGTGTAGGGATTGACAACACCTTATCGCGTTGGTTGCGATGATTTATTTGTTTTGTGTAGGTGCGAGGGACTCGCGCATAGCCTCCTACTGGATTGATACCTTGGTTCTCAAAAACTGAGGGAAATACTTACGCTACTTTGCTGCATCACCCTTTCCTCTTCAAGGGAAAACCAACGCAGTGCTCAGGTAGCAAGAAGGATTTCTGGCGCCGTTGCCGGGGAGGTCTACGCAAAAGTCAACATACCAAGTACCCATCACAAACCCTTATCTCCCGCATTACATTATTTTCCATTTGCCTCTCGTTTTCCTCTCCCCCACTTCACCCTTGCCGTTTTATTCGCCCTTTTTCCGTTCGTCTTTTCGTTTGCCTTGATGTCTTTCTTGGCTCTTTGCTCGCTTGGTTGAAATAGTTGAGTATTTATTCCTAAACAGAGAAGCTAAGATCTATGGATCCTCATCCGCTTGCTAATCTTTTTAAGAGATCCAATTATGATGAACCAATTGCTAGTGAGTTTTGTGCACTAGATTATCTTTATGAAGTTTTGCTTGAAATTTGTGAATCTGAAAATTGTGATGAAGAAATTTATGAAGAGATTCACGATAGCTCCTTGAATAAAAAGCATGATTGCAATAATTTTATTTTAAATTCTCTTGATGTCAATTGTGCTAATAATATGCAAAACCCTAAGCTTGGGGCTGGTAGTTTTGCTATGTCTACTACTTGTTGCAATGATCATGATTGGGGTGATTCTTCTTATGATCTTGAAAATTTATCTAATCCCCATGATGAATATGAGATTGATAATATTGTTTGCAATAATATTGAAAGTGGGTTTGGAAGAGTGTCAACTTTAGATCCCACATATTTGGAGAATATTCAATCTTATGAATTTTTTGATAAAAGTGGGTTTGGAGAGGTCATGACTTTAGTTAATGTTAATCCCACGATATCGGAAGAGTGTCAACTTTGCATGCATGTGGATCGTGTTGAAAATATTTTATGTGATAGCTATTTTATTGAATTTGCTTATGACCCCACATGTAATTATTATGAGAGAGGAAAATATGGTCGTAAAAAATTTCATGATAATAAATTACCTCTCGTTATGTTGAGATTGCTATTGTTTCTTTCCGCTTCCTTGCATATGCTAGTTTTTGCTTGCTATGATAATTTGTTTGCATATAAGATGCCTATGCATAGGAAGTATGTTAGACTTAGATGTGTTTGTCACGTGTTTCATGATGCTCTCTTTGTGCTTCAATTCTTGTCTTTCTTGCGAGCATCATTAAAATTATCAATGCCTAGCTAAAAGGCTTTAAAGAAAAGCGCTTGTTGGGAGACAACCCAATATATTTCCTTTCTGTCGTTGAATAAATATTTGTTCTAGCCTCTGTTTAGATGTGTTTTTATGTTTTAATTAGTGTTTGTGCCAAGTTAAACCTATAGGATCTTCTTGGATGATAGTTATTTGATCTTGCTGTAATTTCCAGAAACTTTCTGTTCACGAAACAAATTGTTAAAAATCACCAGAACGTGATAAAATACTGATTCCAATTGCTGCTGATCAATAAACAAATTCTCTAGGTCTTCCTATTTTGGCTGATTTTTTGGAGTTCCAGAAGTTTGCGTTAGTTACAGATTACTACAGACTGTTCTGTTTTTGACAGATTCTGTTTTTCGTGTGTTGTTTGCTTATTTTGATGAATCTATGGCTAGTAAAATAGTTTATAAACCATAGAGAAGTTGGAATACAGTAGGTTTAACACCAATATAAATAAACAATGAGTTCATTACAGTACCTTGAAGTGGTCTTTTGTTTTCTTTCGCTAACGGAGCTCACGAGATTTTCTGTTGAGTTTTGTGTTGTGAAGTTTTCAAGTTTTGGGTGAAAGATTAGATGGATTATGGAACAAGGAGTGACAAGAGCCTAAGCTTGGGGATGCCCATGGCACCCCCACGATAATATAAGGACACCAAAAAGCCAAAGCTTGTGGATGCCCCGGAAGGCATCCCCTCTTTCGTCTACTTCCATCGGTAACTTTACTTGGAGCTATATTTTTATTCACTACATGATATGTGTTTTGCTTGGAGCGACTTGTATGATTTGAGTCTTTGCTTTTTAGTTTACCACAATCATCCTTGCTGTACACACCTTTTGAGAGAGCCATATATGATTTGGAATTTGTTAGAATACTCTATGTGCTTCGCTTATATCTTTTGAGTTATATAGTTTTGCTCTAGTGCTTCACTTATATCTTTTAGAGCATGGTGGTGGATTTGTTTTATAGAAACTATTGATCTCTCATGCTTCACTTAGATTATTGAGAGTCTTAAATAGCATGGTAATTAATTTAAATAATCCTAATATGCTTGGTATTCAAGATTAGTAAAAACTATCTTATGAGTGTGTTGAATACTAAGAAAAGTTTGATGCTTGATAATTGTTTTGAGATATAAAGATGGTGATATTAGAGTCATGCTAGTTGAGTAGTTGTGAATTTGAGAGATACTTGTGTTAAAGTTTGTGATTCCCGTAGCATGCATGTATGGTGAACCGTTATGTGATGAAGTCGGCGCATAATTTATTTATTGATTGTCTTCCTTATGAGTGGCGGTCGGGGACGAGCGATGGTCTTTTCCTACCAATCTATGCCCCTAGGAGCATGCGCGTAATACTTTGCTTTGATAACCTATAGATTTTTGCAATAAGTATATGAGTTCTTTATGACTAATGTTGAGTCCATGGATTATACGCACTCTTCTTCCTTCCACCATTGCTAGCCTCTCTAATACTGCGCACTTTTCGCCGGTATCATACACCCACAATAAACCTTCCTCAAAACAGCCACCATACCTACCTATCATGGCATTTCCATAGCCATTCCGAGATATATTGCCATGTAACTTTCCACCGTTCCGTTTATTATGACACGCTCCATCATTGTCATATTGCTTTACATGATCATGTAGTTGACATCGTATTTGTGGCAAAGCCGCCGTTCATAATTCTTTCATACATGTCACTCTTGATTCATTGCATACCCCGGTATACTGCTGGAGGCATTTCATATAGAGTCATATTTTGTTCTAAGTATCGAGTTGTAATTGTTGAGTTGTAAGAAAATAAAAGTGTGATGATCTTCATTTTTAGAGCATTTTCCCAAGTGAGGAAAAGGATGATGGAGACTATGATTCCCCCACAAGTCGGGATGAGACTCCGGACGAAAAAAGAGAGAAGAGGCCATAAAAAAAGAGGAAAAGGCCCAAATAAAAAAATGAGAGAAAAAGAGAGAAGGGACAATGTTACTATCCTTTTACCACACTTGTGCTTCAAAGTAGCACCATGATCTTCATGATAGAGAGTCTCTCATTTTGTCATGTTCATATACTAGTGGGAATTTTTCATTATAGAACTTGGCTTGTATATTCCAATGATGGGCTTCCTCAAAATGCCCTAGGTCTTCGTGAGCAAGCGAGTTGGATGCGCACCCACTTAGTTTCTTTTGTTGAGCTTTCATATACGTATAGCTCTAGTGCATCCGTTGCATGGCAATCCCTACTCACTCACATTGATATCTATTGATGGGCATCTCCATAGCCCGTTGATACGCCTAGTTGATGTGAGACTATCTTCTCCCTTTTTTTCTTCTCCACAACCACCATTCTATTCCACATATAGTGCTATGTCCATGGCTCACGCTCATGTATTGCGTGAAGATTGAAAAAGTTTGAGAACGTCAAAAGTATGAAACAATTGCTTGGCTTGTCATCGGGGTTGTGCATGATTTAAATACTTTTTGTGGTGAAGATAGAGCATACCCACACTATATGATTTTGTAGGGATAACTTTCTTTGGCCATGTTATTTTGAGAAGACATAATTGCTTTGTTTGTATGCTTGAAGTATTATTATTTTTATGTCAATACTAAACTTTTGTCTTGAATCTTTCGGATCTGAATATTCATACCACAATTAAGAAGAATTACATTGAAATTATGCCAAGTAGCACTCCGCATCAAAAATTCTGTTTTTATTATTTACCTACTCGAGGACGAGCAGGAATTAAGCTTGGGGATGCTTGATACATCTCCAACGTATCTATAATTTTTGATTGCTCCATGCTATATTATCTACTGTTTTGGACATTATTGGGCTTTATTATTCATTTTTATATTAATTTTGGGACTAACCTATTAACCGGAGGCCCAGCCCAGAATTGCTGTTTTTTTGCCTATTTCAGAGTTTCGCAGAAAAGGAATATCAAACGGAGTCCAAATGGAATGAAACCTTCGGGAACGTGATTTTCAGAACAAACAAGATCCAGGAGACTTGGACCCTACGTCAAGAAATAAAGGAGGAGGCCACGAGGTAGGGGGGCGCGCCTACCCCCCAGGGCGCGCCCTCCACCCTCGTGGGCCCCTCTGCTCCACCGACGTACTCCTTCCTCCTATATATACCTACGTACCCCCAAACGATCAGATACGGAGCCAAAAACCTAATTCCACCGCCGCAACCTTATGTACCCACGAGATCCCATCTTGGGGCCTGTTCCGGAGCTCCGCCGGAGGGGGCATCCATCACGGAGGGCTTCTACATCAACACCATAGCCCCTCCGATGAAGTGTGAGTAGTTTACCTCAGACCTTCGGGTCCATAGTTATTAGCTAGATGGCTTCTTCTCTCTTTTTGGATCTCAATACAATGTTCTCCCCCTCTCTCGTGGAGATCTATTCGATGTAATCTTCTTTTTGCGGTGTGTTTGTTGAGACCGATGAATTGTGGGTTTATGATCAAGTTTATCTATGAACAATATTTGAATCTTCTCTGAATTCTTTTATGTATGATTGGTTATCTTTGCAAGTCCCTTCGAATTATCAGTTTGGTTTGGCCTACTAGATTGATCTTTCTTGCAATGGGAGAAGTGCTTAGCTTTGGGTTCAATCTTGCGGTGTCCTTTCCCAATGACAGTAGGGGCAGCAAGGCACGTATTGTATTGTTGCCATCGAGGATAACAAGATGGGGTTTTTATCACATTGCATGAATTTATCCCTCTACATCATGTCATCTTGCTTAAGGCATTACTCTGTTTTATGAACTTAATACTCTAGATGCATGCTGGATAGCAGTCGATGAGTGGAGTAATAGTAGTAGATGCAGGCAGGAGTCGGTCTACTTGTCTCGGAGGTGATGCCTATATACATGATCATACCTAGATATTCTCATAACTATGCTCAATTCTGTCAATTGCTCAACAGTAATTTGTTCACCCACCGTAAAATACTTATGCTCTCGAGAGAAGCCACTAGTGAAACCTATGGCCCCCGGGTCTATCTTCATCATATTAATCTTCCAATACTTAGTTATTTCCTTTGCTTTTTTACTTTGCTTTTATTTTACTTTGCATCTTTATCACAAAAATACCAAAAATATTATCCTATCATATCTATCAGATCTCACTCTCGTAAGTGACCGTGTAGGGATTGACAACCCCTTATCGCGTTGGTTGCAAGGATTTATTTGTTTTGTGTAGGTGCGAGGGACTCACGCGTAGCCTCCTACTGGATTGATACCTTGGTTCTCAAAAACTGAGGGAAATACTTACGCTACTTTGCTGCATCACCCTTTCCTCTTCAAGGGAAAACCAACGCAGTGCTCAAGAGGTAGCAGGGTCATCTTATAATGCTACCGCCGTACTAAGCAAAATAAGATGCATAAAAGATAAAGATCACATGCAATCAAAATATGTGACATGATATGGCCATCATCATCTTGTGCTCATGATCTCCATCACCGAAGCATCGTCATGATCTCCATCGTCACCGGCACGACACCTTGATCTCCATCGTAGCATCGTTGTCGTCTCGCCAGCTATTGCTTCTACGACTATCGCTACCTCTTAGTGATAAAGGAAAACAATTACATGGCGATTGCATTGCATACAATAAAGCGACAACCATATGGCTCCTGCCAGTTTGCCGATAACTTTGTTACAAGACATGATCATCTCATACAACAAATTATATCACATCATGTCTTGACCATATCACCTCACAGCAAGCCCTGCAAATACAAGTTAACATCCTCTATTTTGTTGTTGCAAGTTTTACGTGACTGCTACGGGCTTAGCAGGAACCGTACTTACCTACGCATCAGAACCACAACGATTTTTCGTCAAGTGTGTTGTTTTAACCTTCAACAAGGACCGGGCGTAGTCAAACTAAATTCAACTAAAGTTGGAGAAATAGAAACCCACTAGCCACCTGTGTGCGAAGCACGTCGGTAGAACCAGTCTCATGAACGCGGTCATGTAATGTCGGTCTGGGCCGCTTCATCCAGCAATACCGCCGAATCAAAATATGACTATTATCGCCCACAACTCTTTGTGTTCTACTCGTGCATATGAGATCTACGCATAGACCTGGCTCGGATGCCATTGTTGGGGAACACAATAATTTCAAAAAAATCCTATGATCACGCAAGATCTATCTAGGAGACGCATAGCAATGAGCGGGGAGAGTGTGTCCACATACCCTCGTAGACCGAAAGCGGAAGCGTTTTATCAACGGTTGATGTAGTCGTACGTCTTCACGATCCGACCATTCCTAGCACTGAACGTACGGCACCTCCGTGTTCAGCACACGTTCAGCTCGATGACGTCCCTCTTACTCTTGATCCAGTTGAGGCCGAGGGAGAGTTTCGTCAGCACGACGGCGTGGCGACGGTGATGATGAAGTTACCGACGCAGGGCTTCGCCTAAGCACTACGACGATATGACCGAGGTGTGTAACTTTGGAGGGGGGCACCGCACACGACTAAGACAAATCTTGTGTGTCTTTGGGGTGCTCCCCTCCCCCGTATATAAAGAGGGAGGGAGGAGGCGGCCGGCCTAGGGGGCGCGCCAAGCATAGGGAGTCCTACTAGGACTCCCAAGTCCTAGTAGCACTAGTAGAAAACGGCCCATTTGTCCCGGTTCCTGAACCGGGACTAAAGGGTCGGTACTAAAGCCCAGTACCTTTAGTCCCGGTTCTTATACGAACCGGGACAGATGGGGCTCCACGTGGCCGCTGCGGTTTGCCCAGACAGGAGGGCCTTTTGTCACGGTTGGTAGCACCAACCGGGACTAAAAGGCATCCACACATCAGCAGTTCAGGGGCTGGGGTTTTTGTTTTCTTAAGGGGGGGGGGGAGTTGTGGCACCCCGGCTCAGAGCAACCGGTTTACCTTGCATTGCCAGCCCAGAGATCAAGTCTTCTGGCAATACACAACAACATGGTACAGGAACGACCGCTTTATTGATGCTAGCGGATACATAAGTCTGATATTACATCGAGATACGAGGCCAAATGGCACACACTGTGTGGCTAAACAGTATGTACATTATTTAATGAACATGACGAGGGCCTCGATCACACGAACTACGCGGCAGCGGAAGAAAGACGAAGTGGAAACTCCATAGCACAGGGACACCGACGTGGACACGGCCTAGACACGAGATGCGCTCTGATGCAAACCGACTTGTCTGAAAGCTGGCATGACATGCCAGGTCAGTACATTGAATGTACTTGCAAGCTCACAACAAACATAAGCACGATGACAGACAATATCATGACAATTAATCAAATTAATGCAATGCAAGAACTACTAAAGATGCAATGAAACCAATACGCGCAGCGAGTCTCACAGACTCGCTTACCAGACGGTTACCTCGTAACCAAACGGTGACCATACCTGGGTCACAACTGAAACCAACCACTCATGAACAACTCAGGAGTTCATGAATCACCATGAAACAAAATGCATCACAATAATCATTTAGTTTGCAAGATTAATTATAAAAGTTGATCCATGGTGTGACTTACTTCCGAGCTATGCCCATAATCGAGGACGCGACTATCGATAGATTAAATACACTCTGCAGAGGTAGCGCACTTTACCCACACTACGGGGCCACTAGCCTCGCACTCCGATTCGGGTGGACCAAAGCTTTCCGATAAAACCCTCCCTTTGTCATGGCACTCTCCTGGCCACTCCGACCAACTCCCTCTCAGGGCTAGGTCTTGGGTGGCGCCGTGCCTACCAAAGGCACCAACGGCCACCGTCGTGGCAAAACGGTCCCAAACGGGGACAAGGTACCATAAAAACAAAAACGAGCACACAAGGTTATGTCTGCTTACCGGGCCAGGGTATGCACGCCCATAACCTTCCCTCGCGGGAGGCACCGGTGCGAGGCACAACAAAGGACCGAATTAAGACCCTCCCACAAGGTAAATGTGGTCGCACTGAATAAAAACCCGATTCAGTGGCACCATGATGTGATCAACATCATATTCAAGTTGAAATTAATCAAGTTTAACTTTGACAAAAACTTTTTATAAATAACAATGATACTTTGACATAATCAAGCAACTAACGACATGCAAAGCAAATAACACATGGATATGGATCAAACTTATCAACATAATTATTTTGCAATAGTCAGGATAAAAAACTTCATTGGTCCTAATTCATTTTTATTAACAAGCAATATTTTTATTAACTCATCATTTATATGAAAATATCACTTAATAACAGAACTATCATTATCTACCATAGCAATATAACTAATGCAAAATTTTATTCTACTTGACCAAACAAGTTCATGCAATTTTGTGGCACCCCGGCTCAGAGCAACCGGTTTACCATGCATTGCCAGCCCAGAGACCATGTCTTCTGGCAACACACGACATCTTGGTACAGAAAACAACCGCTTTATTGATGCTAGCGGATCATAGTTTATATTACAACAGGTGGCGAGGCCAAGCGGCACACACGGTGCGGCTGAACAATATGTACATTATTTATTGAACATAAAGGGGCCTCGATCATAACAACTACGTGTTCCGTCGTAGCGGAACTCCATAGCACATGGACACCGATGTGGACACGATCTAGACTCGGACAGCACTCCTTTCCAACGAGACTTTCCTGAAATCTGGCATGACACGCCAGGTCAGTACATTGAATGTACTTGCAAGCTCACAACAAGCATAAACATAATGACAAACAATATCATGATAATTAACCAATTATTAATAATGCAACAATGTATCCAACATGCTGTGATCAAGCTCTTGTGAGAAAAGTCCCTCGTAGTGGCTTACCAACGGCGACCACTCTTGGATCACAAACGTACCAAACTTGTGGTCTTAACTAGGGTTACCTCGTGATCTTTCGGCGATCACAACCACGACCAACACTTGGTCTCAAACGGTGATCCTTCCGGCGATCACAACCACGACCAACACTTGGTCTCAAACATCAAGATGGCCATCCCGCCATCGTCAACAGTGTAAAGTTCGTGACTTAGTGTGCAAAATTTATTAAACGTTGACCCATGATGTGACCTACTTTCGAGCGTGTCCGTAACCGTGGACTCGGCTATCGATAGATTTATTACACTCTGCAGAGGTAGCGCACTGTACCCACACCACGGAACCCATGGCCTTGCACTCCCATTCGGGTGGACCAACGACATTCCGACGAAACCCCTCCATTGCCATGACACTCTCCCGGCCACTCCGACTTACTCCCCACTGGGCTAGTCCTGGGTGGCCTCGTGTCTACCAAAGACACCAACGGCCACCGTCATGCCCAAAACATAAACAGTCCCACACGGGGACAAGGTACTATAATCTCAACAACGGGCACACAAGGTTATGTCTGCTTACCGGGCCAGGGTACCGCACGCCCATAACCTTCCCTCATTGGAGGCACCGACCAGAGGCATGACAACAGACCGAATAAAGGCCTTCCCATAAAGGCAAATGTGGTTGCACTGGGAAAAACTCGATTCAGTGGCACCATGACCCGCTCAATGATATATTCAAGTGGGGTTATTATCAGGTTCAACTTAAATTGAAAATAACCGGTGTCATAGTATGCCATGAAAATGCAACACGAACATATGCATCATATATCATCGGAAATAACTGGGTCAACTATATCCACACTAAGCATAAACATCAACAACTCATGACACTTCCCTGGTTATGATTAATCATCACTTTAAACAGAATCTTTACTTGGCAAATTTTATCATTTTTCTCCTTCAAGAAAAATAACTCCAAAATAATTACTCATATCCATAATCCTTCCTAACAAATATTACTTCTAGTTACTTAACCAACTTAGTTAGCTTTAGACTTTCTGTAAACTAAGCATGACAACTTAAACAAACAACCAACAGAATGTAAATAATATAATAGTGATTTAAATGCATGGATTAACTCATTCATTCAAGTTAAAAAACCACAAATATTGTAATGGACCATGAAAATGTTGTTGTGGCTTGCCTTAGTGCAGATGAGGTTCAGAAGCCTCCTGGTGATCCTCAAGACAAGCTTCACTTTCTGAAAATATTTATAAACACAAAAAGAAAACATCAAGAACCCTTCTGAAATTCACCAGAAAATCTAGACAGCAGAGAAAAATCTCATTTTTGGTGAGCTGCTAGATTTGTTCACAAAGAACACAATGCAAAAAGAATCAATTCATTTGGACTTATGGTTAAAGAGTTTTGGCTGTTTGAAGCTCTCTGGAAAAATGGAATTTGAATTTAACTAAAAACAGAACTGAGGGGGGTGACGTCGAAGGCGTAAAGCCTCGCGGGCGCCACCACTCGTACCGCTTCACGCGCGTACAGAGTGGCTGACTAGCCGGCCCCGCTAGTAAGGTTAGAGGGAGGGGGACAAGGAAACAGAGGACGGCGCGGCTTCGCCGGAGCACACGCCGGCGAGGAGAGCTTCTTGGCCAGAACGAGAGGGAAGGATCGAAAGAGGAGACGGAGGCGCACCTGCCCGTACCCGTAGATTAGCTAGGGGTGGTCGGACGACATCGGAAACAGCCTCTCCAGCGGCGACAGGAAGCAGAGGTTGCCGGAGATGAAGACGACGGCGGCTTGAGGCGACACGAGGGGCTCCAACTGGGCGGAACGGCACCACCGAGGCACGGCGGAGGCCCTAGAAGGGAGGCCCGAGCCTGGGAGGGGCTGGAGATGCGGAGACGTCCCGAGGGGATCGCCGGCGAGCTCGAGCTCGGGGACGGCGGCCCGCGGCCTGCCCGGCCGGGCTACGGCTTTCTACGAGATTGTGGAGTGTGTGGGAGGAGTGGATGGTGCTCGAGGAGGCTGGGGAGGGCTCTATTTATAGCCGAGCGTCGAGGGGGATCGGGCTCCGCCGATGGACACCTGGACACGGCGCCCGGCGACGAACGGCTTCAGTGGGTGAGGGAGAACGCGACGCAGCTCACGCGGGAACTGTGGGCGAGCGGAGACGAGCGCAGGAGCGAGAGGGTGGTGACGAGCACAGTGCGGAGCGCACTGTTGTGTTGGCCGGACCGTGGCCGTGCTCACTACGGTGAGCTCCGGCGTCGGCGAGCGCCAGGAGGGAGTTAAGAGGGTTTGGACGAAGATTGTGGCGAAGTTTGGCAAGGCTAGGCAGGCGGGGAAGCGCGCACGCGTGCAACAGAGCGCTCGGCGGCACTCAGAGCGCGGCGACATGCAGGTTGGCATCGTGCACACGCGTGGTCACCGTGTGAACTCTGACCTCAGGCTGACCTAAGCCTAAACTTCATGTGTGGTATGTTGTTCGTGGTAGTTTTAGTGGTTACCACACTTGGGTTTGATTGCAGGCGCAGTAGAATAGATTTCAACCGCCTGGTAAGTTTCTGGACAGTAACTTTGAGAGCTTACTGTGGTCAAACTACTGAGAGCTGGGAGCTGGGCTTTGGAGGTTAGCAATCATCTACTAAGGTGATGATGCACAAGAAAAATCAGCCACAATGGAGCAAGTAAAATGGTAGTTGCTGAAGAAACTACCATTTCTGTTCAGAACAAAAAATATTTTTTGTAGCAAAAATAGTCCAGAAAGTGATGAAATATTTTTTTCTCAGGAAGTTTCCCTTGGGTTAAAAGAATATTTGTGAATTTCCTTAGATTTTTGTGGGCAAGAAAAATTGGGGTTGCTTTGGAGCACATTGAGGCTAGCTAGGGTTTAAGAGAGGGAAATGAATATTTTTCCTTTAAGAAAAATATTCAAAATATTATTTTGAGGTGAACTAGAGAAGAAATGATAGTTAGAGAGGGAAATGAGGCACTTGGGTGAAAGTCAAGGGGTACCCAAGTGTTTAAGTCCATATGAAAAGATTCAAAACTCCAAATTTTCAAACCAAATCAAATAAAAATCAGACAAAGGGAAGAGGGCAAAAACCAGGCTGTCACAAACCTCCCCCACTTAGGATGAATCTCGTCCTCGAGATTCAGTTGCTTGGGAAAACCATTCTGGATAATGGGCCTTAAGAAATTCTTCCCGTTCCCAAGTTGATTCTGACTCTGTGTGATGCTCCCACTGAACTTTGTAGAACTTCCTTGCTTTACTACAAGTGACTCTTTCCATCTGATCCAAAATTCTACTGGCCTCTCTTCATATGTTAAATCCTTTGCCAACTCTATTTCAGTCATAGCAGTCTTTTTCTCAGGCGGCGATATGCATCGCCTCAACTGTGAGACATGAAACACATTGTGTACTTCTGACAATTCAAGGGGTAGCTCCAACTGATATGCAACAGTACCCACTCGGGACATAACTGGAAATGGACCAATAAATCTGGGTGCCAACTTTCCACGAGTCTGGAATCTCTTGACTCCTTTCATAGGAGTGACTCGGAGATATACATGTTCTCCGGGTTCAAAACTGATCTGTCGGTGCTTTGCATCATAATAACTCTTCTGTTGAGATTTGGCAAATTGCAATCTGTCTCGGATTTCCTTAGCTTGTTTCTCAGCTTCCATCATGAGATCTGTTCCGAAAATACGGCTATCTCCAGTTTGAGACCAATTTAAAGGAGTGCGACACTTACGGCCATACAAAGCCTCATACGGTGACATCTTTAGACTGGTTTGGAAGCTGTTGTTATAAGAGAACTCGGCGTACGTCAGACAGTCTTCCCATTTAGGTCCTTGGGCCAAAGCACATGCTCATAGCATATCTTCGAGTATTTGGTTTACCCACTCAGTCTGTCCATCAGTCCGAGGATGATAAGCGGTACTATATTTTAGCGCTGTCCCCAAGGCTTGATGGAGACGTGACCAAAAATCGGAGGTAAAAAGTGAACCTCGGTCAGAAGTGATGGTTCGGGGTACTCCATGTAGACTGACTATTCTGGATACATACAGCTGTGCAAGTTGATCCGCTCGATATGTGGTTCTGATCGGGATAAAGTGAGCTACCTTGGTTAAGGTGTCCACTATGACCCAGATTGCATCATTGCCTCGCTGAGTCTTAGGTAGCCCTGTGATGAAGTCCATGCAGACATCATCCCATTTCCATTGTGACACTGGCAATGGTTGGAGAAGTCTGGCTGGCTTCTGATGCTCTGCCTTCACCTTGTTTCATATGTCGCAACAGGCCACAAAATAGGCAATGTCTTTCTTCATTCCATCCCACCAGAATAATTGTCGAAGGTCTTCATACATTTTCGTACCTCCAGGGTGAATAGAATATGAAGATTCGTGTGCTTCCGACAGGATTTTCTTATTTAAGTCTGTCTGACTGGGTACACAAATTCTTCCACGGAATCGGAGGGTACCAAATTGGTCCTTTGAGAAATCTGGAGTCTGTCCTGCTACCATACTCTTGGCACGTTTCTGCAGGACGGTGTCAGCTGGTTGGGCCTTGCTGATCTCTTCCTCAAGTGTAGGGGCAACTTCCAAAATATTAGCAAGGCCAGCATCAACTATGACCAGGTTGAGCTGAGCAATTTCCTCTTGAAGTTCAGGAGGCAAGGATTTCAATATGACATTTAGACTGACAGACTTTCCACCGAGTGCATCGGCAACCACGTTGGCCTTACCCGAGTGGTAATTTATTCCAAGATCATAATCCTTGACTAACTCAAGCCATCTTCGTTGACGGAGATTTAAATCTGACTGAGTAAATATATACTTGAGACTTTTGTGATCGGTAAAATTTTGGCACCTCTTCCCGATGAGATAGTGTCTCCAAATTTTTAGAGCATGAACCACCGCGGCCAATTCCAGATCATGAGTAGGATAATTTCCCTTGTGGGGTCGTAGCTGTCGCGATGCATATGCTACTACCTTGCCTTCTTGCATAAGTATGCATCCAAGTCCTTGTCTGGAGGCGTCGCAGTACACATCAAAGCTGCGGTAAATATCCGGAAGAGTCAACACCGGTGCGGTCGTCAGCCGTATCGTTACCTCATTGAAACTTTTCTCATAGTCATCAGTCCATTCAAACTTCTTATCCTTTTTGAGCAGCTCCGTCATGGGTTTAGCAATCTTGGAAAACCCTTCAATGAAACAACGGTAGTATCCGGCTAATCCAAGAAAACTCCGGATCTGTGATACGGTTGTGGGCGGCAACCAATCGAGCACATCCTTTACTTTGCTCGGGTCCATGGCTATACCTTCGGCGGATAGCACATGTCCAAGAAATACAACTTGCTTGAGCCAAAACTCGCATTTACTGAATTTGGCGTATAGCTGATGGTCGCGGAGTCGTTGTAGCACTGCTCGGAGGTGTTCTTTGTGATCTTCTTCACTTTTTGAGTAAATAAGTATGTCATCGATGAAGACTACCACGAACTTATCGAGGAAGTCCATGAATACTTTGTTCATCATATGCATGAAGAAGGCAGGGGCATTGGTGAGACCAAAGGACATAACTGTATATTCATAAAGACCGTATCGAGTGGTGAATGCGGTCTTAGGAATATCTTCCTTTTTAATCTTGAGCTGATAATATCCTGTCCTTAAATCAATCTTGGAGAATAACTTGGCCCCACTGAGCTGATCAAACAAGTCATCAATCCTTGGCAGTGGATATTTGTTTTTGATGGTGACATCATTCAGCTGACGATAATCCACACACATGCAGAGGCTGCCATCCTTCTTGTCCACGAAGATAGCAGGTGATGCCCATGGTGAAGAGCCGGGACGGATATATCCTTTCTGGAGCATTTCATCAAGCTGTTTCTTTAGCTCCACTAATTCTGATGAGGGCATCCGGTCATACTTCTTGTATAACGGGGCGGTTCCGGGCACAAGATCTATAGCAAACCCAAGCTCCCGATCTGGTGGCATGCCTGGCAGTTCTTCTGGAAATACATCAGGAAACTCACCGACCACAGGAATTAATTCCAACTCACTAGCCACAACGGTGAAGACCATTTCTTTCTTGGGTATGCTTCTGCGAGCATAGAATTTTGTAGTCTGCCCCTTCTGACTGGTCAAAGTGACTTCTCGGGTCACACAATTTATGCATAGTTGATATTGGGTCAACCAATTCATACCCAAGATAACATCCAACTTTACAGACTCAATGATTATGAAGGAAGTTGGAAAACAGACTCCGTTGATATTGATTTCCATATTACGGCAGACCAGATTGCTCTTGATTAAGGATCCCGGGGTTTGTACCAGCATATTCTTGCCCAAAAGCGAACAAGGAAATTTGTTTTGGGCAACAAAACTCCGAGAAATAAAAGTGTGGGAAGCCCCAGAGTCAAATAAAATTATGGCAGGTACGTTATTAACATAAAACATACCAATGATGACTTCGGGGTTCTCTTGGGCTTCATCTGCGGAGAGGTGATGAACGTGCCCAGTAATGTTTTGTTGGGTCGGGCATGACTCCATAAAGTTGACTTGTGGCCTGATTAGTGCACTTGCCTTGCCGTTCTTGGGACACTGCCTGGCATAATATCTGGTTTGCCCACAACTGAAGCAAGAATTGTTGCGCTGGCGCTCCTCGTGCACTGGGTTGGTCACGACATTCTTGACTTGGGTGGTGGTCTTGTTAACATTCTGTTGCCAATTGGGTTTGTATTCCACCTGAGTCTGCTGCCAGGTACGAGCCTTTTGCACTGGTTGCCCTTCCTTCCTTGGTTCAAACTTGCGCTTGTAATCGTTATTAGCAGGCCTATTGTCCGATATGAGCTTGTGCTCCCTTTCAGCAATGAAAGCTTTGTTCACCAGAGTTTGGAAATCTGGGAAATCAAAAATACTGAGGGTACACCGGAGTTGCGGGTTTAATCCCCCAAGAAATCTGTCAATCTTTCTTTCTTCGGTGGCCACGTCATAAAGGGAGTAACGGGCCAGATGACTGAATTTTTGCAAATATTCTCCCACAGACTGATTTCCTTGGAGTAGTGCGAGAAATTCACGCTGCTTGCTACCTCTTGAGCACTGCGCTGGTTTTCCCTTGAAGAGGAAAGGGTGATGCAGTAAAGTAGCGTAAGTATTTCCCTCAGTTTTTGAGAACCAAGGTATAAATCCAGTAGGAGACCACGCTCAAGTCCCGCGCACCTACACAAACAAATAAGAACCTCGCAACCAACACACTAAGGGGTTGTCAATCCCTTCACGGTCACTTACGAGAGTGAGATCTGATAGATATGATAAGACAATATTTTTGGTATTTTTATGATAAAGATGCAAAGTGAAATAAAAGGCAATAGAAATAACTAAGTGTTGGAAGATTAATATGATGGAGGATAGACCCGGGGGCCATAGGTTTCACTAGTGGCTTCTCTCAAGAGCATAAGTATTACGGTGGGTGAACAAATTACTGTCGAGCAATTGATAGAATTGAGCATAGTTATGAGAATATCTAGGTATGATCATGTATATAAGCATCACGTCCGCGACAAGTAGACCGAAACGATTCTGCATCTACTACTATTACTCCACACATCGACCGCTATCCAGCATGCATCTAGAGTATTAAGTTCATAAGAACAGAGTAATGCTTTAAGTAAGATGACATGATGTAGAGGGATAAACTCATGCAATATGATATAAACCCCATCTTTTTATCCTCGATGGCCACAATACAATACGTGCCTTGCTGCCCCTGCTGTCACTGGGAAAGGACACCGCAAGATTGAACCCAAAGCTAAGCACTTCTCCCATTGCAAGAAAGATTAATCTAGTAGGCCAAACCAAACTGATAATTCGAAGAGACTTGCAAAGATAACCAATCATACATAAAAAAATTCAGAGAAGATTCAAATATTGTTCATAGATAAACTTGATCATAAACCCACAATTCATCGGATCTCGACAAACACACTGCAAAAGAAGATTACATCGAATAGATCTCCAAGAAGATCAAGGAGAACATGGTATTGAGATCCAAAGAGAGAGAAGAAGCCATCTAGCTAATAACTATGGACTCGAAGGTCTGAGGTAAACTACTCACACATCATCGGAGAGGCTATGGTGTTGATGTAGAAGCCCTCCGTGATCAATGCCCCCTCCGGCAGAGCGCCGGAAAAGGCCCCAAGATGGGATCTCACGGGTATAGAAGGTTGCTGTGGTGGAAATAGGGTTTTGGCTCCGTATCTGATGTTTTGGGGGTACGTAGGTATATATAGGAGGAAGAAGTACGTCGGTGGAGCAACATGGGCCCCACGAGGGTGGAGGGCGTGCCTGGGGGGGGGGGGGGTAGGCGCGCCCCACTGCCTCGTGCTCTCCTCATTGATTGCTTTACGTAGACCCAAGTCCTCTGGGTCACGTTTGTTCCAAAAATCACGTTCCCGAAGGTTTCATTCCGTTTGGACTCCGTTTGATATTCTTTTTCTGCGAAACACTGAAATTGGCAAAAAACAGCAATTTGGGCTGGGCCTCCGGTTAATAGGTTAGTCCCAAAAATAATATAAAAGTGTATAATAAAGCCCTTTAAACATCCAAAACAGAATATAATATAGCATGGAACAATAAAAAATTATAGATACGTTGGAGACGTATCAGTGCTTAACCATCATAATTCCAGTAGGGATATGATATTACCAGAATTGATCCTTGAATTTTGACCAGGTGATCTCCTCATCAACAGGCCACATGGCTTTTGCATTTTCCCCCCATATGGCAGCAGTGCCTTCAAGATAATGAGTTGCAAATGGAACTTTATCATCTTCTTCAGTACGAGCAATCTCAAGCTTCCTCTCAATGGTTCGCAACCAATCGTCTGCATCCAAGGGGTCAACAACCTGACTGAAACTGGGAGGCTTGGTCCTCCGAAATCTGACAGTTTGGAGTGATGACCGTTCTGATTTCCATCCTGTCCAACCACAGCTTGCACACTTCTTAATTTTTCAATCAGATCATTATTCCTCCTTTCCTCATACATACGCAGAATTTGCTCGGTGGAAGGCAGATATGGCGGTCGAGGCGGTGGTGGTATGTACGGCTCGGGAGAGTGTCCTGCCTGTCGTGCGGAACGACGAACAGGAGCATCCTCATGAGCGTTGCTACTGCTGCCTCCCCGCGGCATCCTATTGTGGATTTTTTCCAAGACAACGCAACCGAGATGAGAAACATCCAAAAATAAATTGGGGAAAAGCCAGCAACAAATCCCGAGAGAAAACAAAATAACGAAGAAAATACAGCGAATAAAATAGAGTCCCAACATAATTATACATAGACTCATACATGAAAGGTAAACAACATGCCAGGTTCAACTACTCTCATACAGGAAACGAAACATCATGACTCGTACTACGACATCCGTACACCATCCTGACGACTGCGAATACTCAGAAGCTCTACTGCTCTGCTGGTGCTGCGGGGTCCTCTCCTGAAGCGGACTCGGATCCTGAACTGACGACGTTAACGGAAACCTCCGGGTTAAAGGTAACACAACGACGCTGCCTCGAGGGCTCTCCCTCCGGGGCAGGTGTAGGGTGAAGCATCGAGGCTACAGGAGTAGTGAGAAGTGAAACCCACTCAGCAGGAGCACTGAGAGGATTCACGGTCGAGGTGCCCGAGCTACTCGGAGGAGTAACCGGAGAAATAGGTGAACTAGAACTGGATGGAATATAAGGAGTAAATCCCGTAGAGGATGGAGCAGTGACAGATCTAGTAGAGGCTAAAGCAGTACGAGCACGAGTCAGCTCTCGAGCCAGCTCGTGGATCATAAGATAGCTAGCAGTGATATAACGGGAAAGATGGCTAGCAACACTATCAGACTCTGGATCAATGACAGACAAACGGACATGACCATTGTCGTGCAGAGAAGGATAGTAGTAGAAACCTGGGTGGTTCTGCATCCGGACCTCGTTATAACGAAGCTCGACAAGAACCTCGAATGCAGCAAACTGGACAGCCTGAGAAGCGGTAGAAGCGAAACCGCTCCGAGAGGTACGAGTGTAAGTGCTAGAATCGGAACTGGTACGCAGAGTAACCACTTCGTGATACTCATACACTGAGTTTGCTAGACGCTCCCGGTACACACGATAGACTGGGTCGTCACCGAGGGGGTACAGCCGACGCCACACATTACGGAGAAGATGCGGCGACGTGTACGACATCAGCTGCAACTGGCACGGATACGGTACTGGAACCATCTACACTCACAACCATTAGCAGTTAGCATAAAAAATAAAACGAGTTCATGCAATGCAACAACCAGCTACAAATGCTACCGGCACTCAACTTAAACTCGTATGTACCGCCCAGTTAGCACGTCGTAGTCTAGCGTGGCCTACAGTCAGCGCGGCTCTGATACCAAGCGTTGTGGCACCCCGGCTCAGAGCAACCGGTTTACCATGCATTGCCAGCCTAGGGACCATGTCTTCTGGCAACACGCAACATCTACAGAAAACAACCGCTTTATTGATGCTAGCGGATCATAGTTCATATTACAACAGGTGGCGAGGCCAAGCGGCACACACAGTGCAGCTGAACAATATGTACATTATTAAGTGAACATAAAGGGGCCTCGAACATAACAACTACGCGGCAGCGGAACAACGTCGTAGGGGAACTTCATAGCACAGGGACACCGATGTGGACACGACCTAGACTCGGACAGCACTCCTTTCCAACGAGACTTTCCTAAAATTCTGCATGACACGCCAGGTCAGTACATTGAATGTACTTGCAAGCTCACAACAAGCATAAACATAATGACAAACAATATCATGATAATTAACCAATTATTAATAATGCAACAATGTATCCAACATGCTGTGATCAAGCTCTTGTGAGAAAAGTCCCTCGTACTGGCTTACCAACGGCGATCGCTCTTGGATCACAAACGTACCAACCTCGTGGTCTTAACTCGGGTTACCTCGTGATCTTTCCGGCGATCACAACCACGACCAACACTTGGTCTCAAACAGTGATCCTTCCGGCGATCACAACCACGACCAACACTTGGTCTCAAACATCAAGATGGCCTTCCCGCCATCGTCAACAGTGCAAAGTTCGTGACTTAGTGTGCAAAATTTATTAAACGTTGACCCATGGTGTGACCTACTTTCGAGCGTGTCCGTAACCGTGGACTCGGCTATCGATAGATTTATTACACTCTGCAGAGGTAGCGCACTGTACCCACATCACGGAACCCATGGCCTCACACTCCCATTCGGGTGGACCAACGACATTCCGACGAAACCCCTCCATTGCCATGACACTCTCCCGGCCACTCCGACTCACTCCCCACTGGGCTAGTCCTGGGTGGCCCCGTGTCTACCAAAGACACCAACGGCCACCGTCGTGGCCAAAACATAAACAGTCCCACGCGGGGACAAGGTACCATAATCTCAACAACGGGCACACAAGGTTATGTCTGCTTACCGGGCCAGGGTACCGCACGCCCATAACCTTCCCTCGTTGGAGGCACCGACCAAAGGCATGACAATGGACTGAATAAAGGCCTTCCCATAAAGGCAAATGTGGTTGCACTCGGAAAAACTCGATTCAGTGGCACCATGACCCGGTCAACGATTTATTCAAGTGGGGTTATTATCAGGTTCAACCTAAATTGAAAATAACCGGTGTCATAGTATGCCATGAAAATGCAACACGAACATATGCATCATATATCATCGGAAATAACTGGGTCAACTATATCCACACTAAGCATAAACATTAACAACTCATGACACTTCCCTGGTTATGATTAATCATCACTTTAAACAAAATCTTTACTTGGCAAATTTTATCATTTTTCTCCTTCAAGAAAAATAACTCAAAAATAATTACTCATATCCATAATCATATTACTTCTTCCTAACAAATATTTCTTCTAGTTACTTAACCAACTTAGTTAGCTTTAGACTTTCTGTTAACTAAGCATGACAACTTAAACAAACAACTAACAGAATATAAATAATATAATAGTGATTTAAATGCATGGATTAACTCATTCATTCAAGTTAAAAAAATCACAAATATTGTAATGGCACCATGAAAATGTTGCTGTGGCTTGCCTTAGTGCAGATGAGGTTCACAAGCCTCCTGGTGATCCTCAAGACAAGCTTCACTTTCTGAAAATATTTATAAACACAAAAAGAAAACATCAAGAACCCTTCTGAAATTCACCAGAAAATCTAGACAGCAGAGAAAAATCTCATTTTTGGTGAGCTGCTAGATTTCTTCACAAAGAACACAGTGCAGAAAGAATCAATTCATTTGGACTTATGGTTAAAGAGTTTTGGCTGTTTGAAGCTCTGTGGAAAAATGAAATTTGAATTTGAATAAAAACAAAACTGAGGGGGGGGGGTGACGTCGAAGGCGTAAAGCCTCACGGGCGCCACCACTCGTACCGCTTCGCGCGCGTACAGAGTGGCTGACTAGCGGGCCCCGCTAGTCAGGTGAGAGGGAGGGGAGAAGGAAACAGAGGACGACGCGGCTTCGCTGGAGCACACGCCGGCGAGGACAGCTTCTTGGCCAGAATGAGAGGGAGGGATCGAAAGAGGAGACGGAGGCGCACCTGCCCGTACCCGTAGATTAACTAGGGGTGGTCGGACGGCATCGGAAACAGCCTCTCTAGCGGCGACAGGGAGCAGAGGTCACCGGAGATGAAGACGACGGCAACTTGAGGCGACACCAGGGGCTCCAACCGGGCAGAACGGCACCACCGAGGCACGGCGGAGGCCCTGGAAGGGAGGCCCGAGCCTGGGAGGGGCTGGAGCTGCGGAGATGACCCGAGGGGATCGCCGGCGAGCTCGAGCTCGGGGACCGTGGCCCGCGGCCTGCCCGGCCGGGCTACAGCTTTCTACGAGATTGTGGAGTGTGTGGGAGGAGTGGATGGTGCTCGAGGAAGCTGGGGAGGGCCCTATTTATAGCTGAGCGTCGAGGGGGATCGGGCTCCGCCGGTGGACACCTGGACACGGCGCCCGGTGATGAACGGCGTCAGTGGGTGAGGGAGAAGGCGAGGCAGCTCACGCGGGAACTGTGGGCGAGCGGAGATGAGCACAGGAGCGAGAGGGTGGCGATGAGCACAGTGCACAACGCACTGTTGCGTTGGCCGGACCGTGCCCGTGCTCGCTGCGGCGAGCTCCGGCTTCGGCGAGCGCCAGGAGGGAGTTAAGAGGGTTTGGACGAAAATTGTGGCGAAGTTTGGCAAGGCTAGGCAGGCGGGGAAGCGAGCACGCGCGCAACAGAGAACTTGGCGGCACTCAGAGCGCGGCGACATGCTAGTTGGCATCGTGCACACGCGTGGTCCCCGCGTGAACTCTGACCTCAGGCCGACCTAAGCCTAAACTTCATGTCTGGCATGTTGTTCGTGGTAGTTTTAGTGGTTACCACACTTGGGTTTGATCGCAGGCGCAGTAGAATAGATTTCAACCGCCTGGTAAGTTTCTGGACAGTAACTTTGAGAGCTTACTGTGGTCAAACTACTGAGAGCTGGGAGCTGGGCTTTGGAGGTTAGCAATCATCTACTAAGGTGATGATGCACAAGAAAAATCAGCCACAATGGAGCAAGTAAAATGGTAGTTGCTGAAGAAACTACCATTTCTGTTCAGAACAAAAAATATTTTTTGTAGCAAAAATATTCCAGAAAGTGATGAAATATTTTTTTTAGGAAGGTGCCCTAGGGTTTAAAGAATATTTGTGAATTTCCTCAGATTTGTGTGGGCAAGAAAAATTGGGGTTGCTTTGGAGCACATTGAGCTAGCTAGGGTTTAAGAGAGGGAAATGAATATTTTTCCTTTAAGAAAAATATTCAAAATATTATTTTGAGGTGAACCAGAGAGGAAATGATAGTTAGAGAGAGAAATGAGGCACTTGGGTGAAAGTCAAGGGGTACCCAAGTGTTTAAGTCCATATGAAAAGATTCAAAACTCCAAATTTTAAAACCAAATCAAATAAAAATCAGACAAAGGGAAGAGGGCAAAAACCAGGCTGTCACAAATTTACCAGTAACTAAAACAAGCATATCAAGCATGATAAAGTAACTAGCAATTAACAAAATTTATTTATCAAATTTTAAATGCAAATGAAAACTCATATTCAAGTAGAAAATCACAGACATTAAAATAACACCATCCAAATGCTGGTGTGTGGATTGCCTTAATGTAGAGGAGGATCACACCCCTCTTTGTTTGCTGCAAGACAAGCTTCTCCTTCTAAAAATAATTAAAAACCACAAAAACAAATATCAAAAACCTCTCTGAATAGCACCAGAAATTCTAGGCAGCAAGGAAAAATCCACCTTTTGGTGTGCTGCTAGAGCTTTCTGAAACAAAGACCATGCAAAAATAATCAAATCATTTGGACTTATGGTTTAGAAATGGTGGTTGGTCAAAGTTTGGGTCAATTTCTGATTCAATTTGAATTAAACAGAAATTCCTGGGGGAGGGGGGCTGACGTCGAAGGCGTAAAAGGAAAGTGCACCTCCACTCGTACCGCTTCTGGCGCAAGTGGTGAGGCTGACGGTTGGGCCCCGCACGTCAGGAGAGAGAGAGGGGGAGCGAGATCAGAGGGTGACGGCGCTTCACCGGAGCTCACGCCGGCGAGGAGGGGGTTTGGGGCTAGATGAGAGGGATAGAAATGAAGCTGGGTTCACGGCGCACCTGCCCGTACCCGTGGCTTGCCGTGAGATGGCCGGAGCTGCTCGCGGTCAAGCTCGCAAGCTGCGGTGGCGGACGGGGTTCGCCGGAGAGGAAGAAGACGATGACTAGAGGCGGCTCCGGGGGCCCAGCAGCATCCAAGCAGCACCAAGGGACCTCTGATGCCACGCCCGAGCAGTTGGTCGAGCTCGAGAGGCACCGGAGCGAGGTGGCCGAGCTGCGGAGATCGCCAGAGTTCTCTAGTCGAGGCAGACGGCCAGAGGCCTGCCCGATCAGGTTGTGGCCCTTCTACGTGTTCGTGGAGGTGGTGAGGAGTGGTGCATGGCTAGGAATCGAGGAGGGAGGCCCTATTTATAGCCGGAGCAAGGGGGGTATCGTGTTGCCGCCGGAGTTCTCTAGAAATCGGCGAACAGCGACGAAATGCTCCAGTGTCCACACTCGTGGACGAGCACAAGACGCAGGGGGAAGAGGACAAGGGCACGCGCGCATTGTGGCTTTTGGCCGTGACGTGTCCGTGCTCGCTGCGGCGTCTCTGGCATCGGCGAGCGCCAGGGAGAGGTCAAGGGCGATGGGTCGGGGCTGTAGGTGCGGCGCGGCAGTCGTTGGCGAGGGTTGGCTCGAGCACGCGCCGAACAGAGGCGTTGGGGCTACCCAGAGCGCGTCGAACGCATGCCAGGCGCCGTGTCCTCACGCTGTCACCGCCCTGGCATGGCCAAGATGACGTCCAGGCGCTGCCAAACCTTGTCTACACTCTAGTCCATGCAGTGTTTAGTCTAGGAACGTTGAGAACACATAGCCAGGCCGACCAGACTTGACGCAACCAAGTTGGCAAGTTTCTGACCAGAAACTTGGTCTCCTAGTTAAGGTGGCTTCTAGATGACCATTTGGGCTGATCTCCTGGGGTTTAGGTGTTCTTAGGAGGGTAATTAAGCTCAAGAAAGATCAGGGCCAAAAGATCAAGGAAAAATGCACTTGCTGTACAAACTGCATTTCTGGTCCAGAATAGAAATGATTTTCTGTAGCAAAAATATTACAAAAAGTCATGCAATATTTTTGCTTGGGAAGGTGTGCCAAGGTCCAAAGAATATTCAGGAATTATTTCAGATTTTTAGGAGCAATAAAAATAAGGGTTGCTTTGGAGCAATAGTTTCTAAAAAGAATTTCAGAGAGGAAAATGAATATTTTTCTTTTATGAAAAATATTCATTTGATTATTTTGGGGATTTATCAGAGAAATAAGGTTGAATGGGAAGTAGATAGGTCACTTGGGTGAAAGTCAAGGGTATGTCCAAGTGACAAGTCCATTTGAAATGATTCCAAAATCCAAATCAATGCAAGGCAAAAAACCAAGTCCGGAAACAGAGAGAAGGCAAGTCCGGAAAAAGAGAGAAGGCAAAGTCCAGGCTGTCACAAACCTCCCCCACTTAGGATGAATCTCTTCCTCGAGATTCGTTTGCTTCGGAAAACAATTCTGGGTATGCCGTCCTTAAAAATTCCTCTCTTTCCCAGGTTGCTTCCTCTTCGGTGTGATGCTCCCACTGAACCTTGTAAAACCTTATTTCTTTGCCGCGAGTGACCCTTTTGTCTGATCCAATATTCTGATTGGCTTTTCCTCATAATTCAAATCCTTAGCCAAGTCTATCTCTGCCATATCAGTCCTTTTCTCTGGTGGCGAGATGCATCTTCTCAACTGCGAGATATGAAACACATTGTGTACTTCTGACAGTTCCGGTGACAATTCCAACTGATATGCAACTGTTCCGACTCTGGCCATGACTGGAAACGGACCAATGTATCTGGGTGCCAATTTTCCGCGGGTCTGAAACCTCTTGACTCCTTTCATAGGGGTGACTTGGAGATATACGTGTTCTCCGGGTTCGAAGCTGATGTGACGGTGTTTTTCAGCATAGTAGCTCTTCTGTCGTGATTTGGCCAGCTGTAGTCTGTCTCGGATTTCCTTGACTTGCTCCTCAGCTTCGAGCATTAAATCAGTCCCGAAAATACGGCTGTCTCCGGTTTGAGACCAGTTCAATGGAGTGCGGCATTTCCGGTCATACAGAGCTTCATAGGGTGACATCTTTAAGCTGGTCTGGAAACTGTTGTTGTAGGAAAACTCGGCGTAGGGTAGACAGTCTTCCCACTTGGTTCCTTGGGCCAATGCACATGCCCGGAGCATATCTTCGAGTATTTGATTTACTCGCTCAGTCTGTCTATCTATTTGGGGATGATAAGCTGTGCTGTATTTCAGAGCAGTCCCCAAGGCTTGATGTAGTCGGAACCAAAATGCGGGGGTGAAGAGAGATCCCCTGTCGAAAGTGATAGTCTTGGGTACTCCATGCAGACTGAAAATTTGTGACACATATAATTGTGCAAGTTGATTTGCATGGTAGGTGGTCCGGATGGGAAGGAAATGTGCCACCTTTGTTATGATGTCCACTATGACCCATATTGCGTCGTTTCCTTGGTGAGACCTTGGTAATCCGGTGATGAAATCCATGCAGATATCGTCCCATTTCCATTGGGATACTGGCAGAGGTTGGAGGAGTCCGGCGGGTTTTTGGTGTTCCGCCTTTACCTTGTTGCATAAATCACAACAGGCCACAAAGTATGCGTTGTCTTTCTTCATTCCATCCCACCAGAATACCTGACGAAGGTCTTCATACATTTTGGTACCACCTGGGTGAATTGAGTATGGCGCTTCATGTGCTTCTGCCAATATCTTCTTCTTCAGACCTTCGAGGTTGGGTACGCAAATCCTTCCTCGGAACCTTAGCGTACCTTGTTGATCCCTAGAGAAATCTGGTGCATGCCCTTTGTGCATCTTCTGGACATATATTTTCAATAGTTTGTCATCTGCCTGAGCACTGCAGATTTATTCTTCGAGAGTAGGGGCAACTTCCAATATGTTGTCAAGAAGGACATCGGTGATCACCAAATTGAGCTGAGTGATTTCTTCATAAAGCTCAGGACGCAATGAATCCATGAGAGCATTAAGGTTGGTTGGCTTGCGGCTGAGGGCATCAGCGACCACATTAGCTTTGCCCGGGTGATAATTTATTCCGAGGTCGTAGTCCTTAGCCAACTCGAGCCATCTTCGTTGTCGAAGGTTTAAATAGGGCTGAGTGAATATATACTTGAGACTCTTGTGGTCGGTAAATATCTGGCACTTCTTTCCAATCAGATAGTGTCTCCAGATCTTCAAAGCGTGCACCACCGCGGCCAATTCCAAATCATAAGTGGGATAGTTTCCTTCGTGTTGTCGCAGTTGTCGGGATGCATAAGCCACAACTTTGCCATCTTGCATGAGTACACATCCAAGCCCTTATCTGGAGGCGTCGTAGTAGACATCAAAACTGCGGTAGATGTTTGGAAGAGTCAATACTGGTGCTGACGTCAGCCTAATTTTTAACTCATTGAAACTCCGTTCGCAGTCCTCAGTCCATTCAAACTTCTTATCCTTCTTTAGGAGTTCGTTCATTGGCTTGGCAATCTTGGAGAATCCTTCAATAAAATGGCGATAATATCCGGCTAGTCCAAGGAAACTCCGGATTTCTGAGACTATCGTGGGTGCGGACCAATCAAGTACATCTTTCACCTTGCTTGCATCCACTAAGATTCCTTCTACCGAGAGGACATGCCCGAGAAATCCAACTTGCTGGAGCCAAAACTCACATTTGCTAAACTTGACATAAAGCTGATGGTCGCGGAGCCTTTGCAAAACTGCTCGGAGATGTTCCTTGTGTTCGTCTTTGCTCTTGGAGTAAATGAGGATGTCATCAATGAACACCACCACAAATTTGTCCAAGAAATCCATAAACACCTTGTTCATCATATGCATGAAGAAGGCTGGGGCGTTGGTGAGGCCGAAGGACATAACGGTATACTCATAAAGACCGTACCGAGTGGTGAACGAGGTCTTGGGAATATCCTCCTTCTTTATCTTGAGCTGATGATATCCGGTCCTAAAATCAATTTTGGAGAATACTTTGGCCCCGCTGAGTTGATCAAACAGATCGTCAATCCTTGGCAGCGGATAATTGTTTTTGATGGTGACGTCATTCAGCTGTCGGTAGTCCACACACATTCGTAGACTGCCATCCTTTTTATCCACGAATATCGCTGGTGATCCCCATGGTGAAGAGCTTGGGTGGATGTATCCTTTCTGCATCATCTCATCGAGTTGTTTCTTCAATTCCACCAATTCTGTTCAAGGCATCCGATAATATTTCTTGTGTATCGGTGCAGTTCCAGGCACCAAGTCAATTGCAAACTCCAGTTCTCTGTCTGGTGGCATGCCTGGTAATTCTTCAGGAAATACATCTCGATACTCACTGACCACTGGAATTAGTTCCACCACTTCTGCCACGGCTGTGAAAATCATATCCTTCTTGGGGATGCTCTTGCGGGCATAAAAACTTGTGGTGCGACCTTCCGTATTTATCATGGTAACTTCTCTGGTCGCACAGTTGATGCATACTTGGTATTGGGTTAACCAATTCATGCCCAGAATAATATCCAATTTGTTAGAATCGATGATTATCAGAGATGTTGGAAACCTGACGCCCTTGATGTCAATTTCCAAATTGCGGCAGACCAGATTGCTTCTGAGCAGGGATCCCGGGGATTGTACTAGCATGTGTTTTCCCAAAATCGAGCAAGGAAAATTGTTTTGGGCAGCAAAACTCTGCGAAATAAAGGAGTGGGAAGCCCTAGAGTCAAACAAAACTACGGCGGGCATGTTATTAACAAGGAACTTACCAATGACGACTTCCGGGTCCTCTTGGGCTTTGTCTGCGGAGATATGATGGATTTGCCCTTGGATGGTACTTGGGGCGGAATACGGCTCCATGTAGTTGACTTGTGGATGGAATGGAGCTGTTGGTTTGTTGTTCTTGGGGCACTGCCTGGCGTAATGTCCTGTTTGCCCACAGCTGAAACAGGAATTGTTGCGCTGACAATCTTCGCGCATCGGGCTGGTCACGATATTCTTGACTTGGGTGGTGGTCTTGTTGACATTTTGCTGCCAGTTGGGTTTGTACTCAACCTGAGTCTGTTGCCAAGTACGAGCCTTCTGCACTGGTTGCATATCCTTCTTCGGCTCGAATTTGCGCTTGTGATCATTAATAGCTGGCTCGTTGTCGTGTATGAGCTTGTGTTCCCTTTGTGCGATGAGGGCCTTGTTCACCAGAGTTAGGAAGTCCAGAAAATCAAACATGCTGAGGGTGCACCAGAGATGCTGATTCAGTCCTCCAAGAAATCTTTCGATCTTCCGTTCTTCTGTGGCCACATCGTACAGAGAATAGTGGGCCGAATGGTTGAATTTTATCCAGGTACTCGTTGACTGTCATGCTGCCTTGAGTGAGGGTGAGGAATTCGCGCTGCTTGATTTTCATAATCCCGGTAGGAATATGATACTTGCAGAAATGATCCTTGAATTTAGTCCAAGTAATTTCCTCGTCTGTGGGCCATATGGCCTTAGCATTATCCCACCATATAGCGGCAGCTCCTTCGAGATAATGCGTTGCGAAGGGAACCTTGTCTCCCTCAATAGTCCTTAACCAATCATCGGCGTCCAATGGATCAATAACCTGGCTGAAGCTGGGAGGCTTGGTTCGCTGAAAATCTGATAGCTTGGAGTGGTGACCATTCTGGTTTCCATTCTGCCCAACCATAACTTGCACACTTTTCAGTATTTCCAGTAGATCATTGCTCGTTCTTTATTCAAACATTCTCAGGATTTGCTCAATGGAAGGCGGATGTGGCAGTGGAGACGGAGGTGGCTGGTATGGCTCGGGGGAATGTCCTGCCTGCCTTGCGGAGCGACGGACAGGGACATCCTCACAAGCTTGGCTGCTGCTGCCTCCACGCGTCATCCTATTATTTGTTTTCCCAATACATAGCAACCATGATGAGAAAATTCCAAAATGGGAGGAAAGCCATCGACAAATCCCGGAAGAAAACAGCGAATGAAAACCAAAGCGAATAAAAGGTTCCAACGTAATTATACATAGACTCAACATGAAAGTAAACATCACAACGGGTCTACTACCCTCATACATGAAACTAAGCATCATGACACGTGCGATTACACCCATACGTCATACTCATGACGAAAACGATACTCTAGCGGTCTACTGCTTGGACTGTGCTGCTGCGGGCTCCTCTCCTGAGCCGGACCCAGATCCTGAACTGATAGTAGAGACCTCCGGGTTAAGAGAGACGCGACGGCGCTGCCTCGAGGGCTCTCCCTTAGGGGCAGGCGCGGGATGGGATCTAAGCATAGGAGCGGCAGGAGTAGCGACAAGGGAAGCCCACGCAGCAGCAGCACTGCGAGGGGTCACCGTCAGAGGGTTAACGGTATCATGCGAAGTCACCGGGGGAACGGAGGCGGAAGGAACTGGAGTAGTGTAGATGACAGTGGGAAGAGGGTTCCTAGTACGAGCAGCAGCGAGAGCTGTCCAGGCGCGGGAAAGCTCCCGAGCTAACTCGTAGTTCAGGAGATAACTGGCAGTGATATAGCGGGAAAGGTGGCTAGTGGGACGATCACATGCCGGATTAATCAAAGGAAAGCGGATACGCCCATTCTCGTGCAGAGATGGGTAGTAGAAGAGACCTGGGTGGGTGTGCATGCGAACCTCGTTGCAGCGCAAGTCTACAAGAGCCTCGATAGCAGCAAACTGAACTGCCTGAGATGGCGTAGAAGCAAGACCACCCTTAGTAGAACGAGTGTAAGCGCCGGAAGGGGAACTGTGGTGTAGAGTGACCTCAGCATAATACTCATACAATGCACCGGCCAGATGCTCCCGATACACCCGATACTCTGGATCAGCACCCTCTGGGTAGAGTCGTCGCCACACATTCTGAAGCAGGTGCGGCGATGTGTACGGAGCTGGCTCAAGATGGTACAAGATCGGTACTAGAGCCATCTACACTCACAAACCATACGGTTAGTAATAACAACAAATAATCATGCATGCAATGCAGCAACCAATTTCTATGACTACCGGCACTCAAACGAAGCTATCTACCGTTCCACTAGCGCACTAACGGTCTAGCGTGTCCTACATTTAGTGCGGCTATGATATCAAGGGTTGTGGCACCCCGGCTAAGAGCAACCGGTTTACCTTGCATTGCCAGCACAGAGATCAAGTCTTCTGGCAATACACAACAACATGGTACAGGAACAACCGCTTTATTGATGCTAGCGGATTACATAAGTCTGATATTACATCGAGATACGAGGCCAAACGGCACACACGATGCGGCTGAACAGTATGTACATTATTTAATGAACATGACGAGGGCCTCGATCGCACGAACTACGCGGCAGCGGAAGAACGACGAAGTGGAAACTCCATAGCACAGGGACACCGACGTGGACACGGCCTAGACGCGAGATGCGCTTCCATGCGAACCGACTTGCCTGAAAGCTGGCATGACACGCCAGGTCAGTACATTGAATGTACTTGCAAGCTCACAACAAACATAAGCACGATGACAGACAATATCATGACAATTAATCAAATTAATGCAATGCAAGAACTACTAAAGATGCAATGAAACCAATACGCGCACCGAGTCTCACAGACTCGCTTACCAGACGGTTACCTCGTAACCAAACAGTGACCATACCTGGATCACAACTGAAACCAACCACTCATGAACAACTCAGGAGTTCATGAATCACCACGAAACAAAATGCATCGCAACAATCATTTAGTTTGCAAGATTAATTATAAAAGTTGATCCATGGTGTGACTTACTTCCGAGCTATGCCCATAACCGAGGACGTGGCTATCGATAGATTAAATACACTCTGCAGAGGTAGCGCACTTTACCCACATTACGGGACCCCTGGCCTCGCACTCCCATTCGGGTGGACCAAAGCGTTCCAACAAAACTCCCTTTGTCATGGCACTCTCCCAGCCACTCCGACCAACTCCCTCTCAGGGCTAGGTCTTAGGTGGCCCCGTGCCTACCAAAGGCACCAACGGCCACCATCGTGGCAAAACGGTCCCAAACGGGGACAAGGTACCATAAAAACAAAAACAAGCACACAAGGTTATGTCTGCTTACCGGGCCAGGGTATGCACGCCCATAACCTTCCCTCACGGGAGGCACCGGTGAGAGGCACAACAAAGGACCGAATTAAGACCTTCCCACAAGGTAAATGTGGTCGCACTGAATAAAAACCAGATTCAGTGGCACCATGATGTGATCAACATCATATTCAAGTTGAACTTAATCAAGTTTAACTTTGACAAAAACTTTTTATAAATAACAATGATACTTTGACATCATCAAGCAACTAATCTACATGCAAAGCAAATAACACATGGATATGGATCAAACTTATCAACATAATTATCTTGCAATACTCAGGATCAAACACTTCACTAGTCCTAATTCATTTTTATTAACAAGCAATATTTTTATTAGCTCATCATTTATATGAAAATATCACTTAATAACAGAACTATCATTATCTACCATAGCAATATAACTAATGCAAAATTTTATTCTACTTGACCAAACAAGTTCATGCAATTTACCAGTAACTAAAACAAGCATATCAAGCATGATAAAGTAACTAGCAATTAACAAAATTTATTTATCAAATTTTAATTGCAAATAAAAACTCATATTCAAGTAGAAAATAATAGACATTGAAATAACACCATCCAAATGCTGGTGTGGCTTGCCTTAGTGTAGAGGAGGATCGCACCCCTCTTGGTTTGCTGCAAGACAAGCTTGTCCTTATGAAAATAATTAAAAACCACAAAAACAAATATCAAAAACCTCTCCGAATAGCACCAGAAATCTAGGAAGCAAGGAAAAATCCACCTTTTGGTGTGCTGCTAGAGCTTTCTGAAACAAAGACAATGCAAAAAGAATCAAATCATTTGGACTTATGGTTTAGAAATGGTGGCTGGTCAAAGTTTGGGTCAATTTCTGATTAAATTTGAATTAAACTGAAATTCCTGGGGGGTGACGTTGAAGGCGTAAAAGGAAAGTGCGCCTCCACTCATACCGCTTCGGGCGCGAGTGGTGAGGCTGGCAGGTGGCCCCCGCATGTCCGGAGAGAGAGAGAGAGAGAGAGGGGAAGCGAGATCAGAGGGTGATGGCGCTTTGCCGGAGCTCACGCCGGCGAGGAGGGGGTTTGGGGCTAGATGAGAGGGATAGAAATGAAGCTGGGTTCTGCTACCTCTTGAGCACTGCATTGGTTTTCCCTTGAAGAGGAAAGGGTGGTGCAGCAAAGTAGCGTAAGTATTTCCCTCAGTTTTTGAGAACCAAGGTATCAATCCAGTAGGAGGCTACGTGCGAGTCCCTCACACCTGCACAATACAAATAAATCCTCGCAACCAACGCGATAAGGGGTTGTCAATCCCTTCCCGGTCACTTACGAGAGTGAGATCTGATAGATATGATAGGATAATATTTTTGGTATTTTTATGATAAAGATGCAAAGTAAAATAAAAGCAAAGTAAAAACAAAGGCAATAACAAAGTGTTGGAAGATTAATATGATGGAGATAGACCCGGGGGCCATAGGTTTCACCAGTGGCTTCTCTCAAGAGCATAAGTATTTTACGGTGGGTGAACGAATTACTATTGAGCAATTGACAGAATTGAGCATAGTTGTGAGAATATCTAGGTATGATCATGTATATAGGCATCACGTCCGAGACAAGTAGACCGACTCCTGCCTACATCTACTACTATTACTCCACTCATCGACCGCTATCCAGCATGCATCTGGAGTATTAAGTTCATGAAAACAGAGTAACGCCTTAAGCAAGATGACATGATGTAGATGAATAAATTCATGCAATATGATAAATACCCCATCTTGTTATCCTCGATGGCAACAATACAATACGTGCCTTGCTGCCACTACTATCACTGGGAAAGGACACCGCAAGATTGAAGCCAAAGCTAAGCACTTCTCCCATTGCAAGAAAGATCAATCTAGTAGGCCAAACCAAACTGATAATTCGAAGAGACTGGCAAAGATAACCAATCATACATAAAAGAATTCAGAGAAGATTCAAATATTGTTCATAGATAATCTTGATCATAAACCCACAATTCATCGGTCTCAACAAACACACCGCAAAAAGAAGATTACATCGAATAGATCTCCACGAGAGAGGGGTAGAACATTGTATTGAGATCCAAAAAGATAGAAGAAGCCATCAAGCTACTAACTATGGACCCGAAGGTCTGAGGTAAACTACTCACACTTCATCGGAGAGGCTATGGTGTTGATGTAGAAGCCCTCCGTGATGGATGCCCCCTCCGGCGGAGCTCCGAAACAGGCCCCAAGATGGGATCTCGTGGGTACAGAAGGTTGCGGCGGTGGAATTAGGTTTTTGGCTCCGTATCTGATCGTTTGGGGGTACGTAGGTATATATAGGAGGAAGAAGTACGTCGGTGGAGCAACGTGGGGCCCACGAGGGTGGAGGGCGCGCCCCCCTACCTCGTGGCCTCCTGGAAGCTTCTCTTACGTAGGGTCCAAGTCTCCTGGATCATGTTCGTTCCAAAAATCACGCTCCCGAAGGTTTCATTCCGTTTGATATTCTTTTTCTATGAAACTCTGAAATAGGCAAAAAACAACAATTCTGGGCTGGGCCTGCGGTTAATAGGTTAGTCCCAAAAATAATATAAAAGTGGATAATAAAGCCCAATATTGTCCAAAACAGTAGATAATATAGCATGGAGCAATCAAAAATTATAGATACGTTGGAGACGTATCAAGCATCCCCAAGCTTAATTCATGCTCGTCCTCGAGTAGGTAAATGATAAAAACAGAATTTTTGATGCGGAGTGCTACTTGGCATAATGTAATTCTTCTTAATTGTGGTATGTGTTGGGAACGTAGTAATTACAAAAAATTTCTACGCACACGCAAGATCATGGTGATGCATAGCAACGAGAGGGGAGAGTGTTGTCCACGTACCCTCGTAGACCGAAAGCAGAAGCGTTAGCACAACGCGGTTGATGTAGTCGTACGTCTTCACGATCCGACCGATCCAAGTACCGAACGTACGGCACCTCCGAGTTCAGCACACGTTCAGCTCGATGACGTCCCTCGAACTCCGATCCAGCCGAGCTTTGAGGGAGAGTTCCGTCAGCACGACGGCGTGGTGACGATGATGATGTTCTACCGACGCAGGGCTTCGCCTAAGCACCGCTACGATATTATCGAGGTGGACTATGGTGGAGGGGGGCACCGCACACGGCTAAGAGATCAAGAGATCAATTGTTGTGTCTTTGGGGTGCCCCCCTGCCCCCGTATATAAAGGAGCAAGGAGGGAGGCAGCCGGCCTAGGAGGAGGGCGCGCCAAGGGGGGAGTCCTACTCCCACCGGGAGTAGGACTCCTCCTTTCCTTGTTGGAGTAGGAGAAGGGAAGGGAGAAGGAGAAGGAAGGAAGGGGGCGCCCCCCTCCCTAGTCAAATTCGGACTAGTCCATGGGGAGGGTTGCGTCCAACCTTTGGGGCCTTTCTCTCCTTTCCCGTATGGCCCATTAAGACCCAATACGAATTACCGTTACTCTCCGGTACTCCGAAAAATACCCGAATCACTCGGAACCTTTCCGATGTCCGAATATAGTCGTCCAATATATCGATCTTTACGTCTCGACCATTTCGAGACTCCTCGTCATGTCCCTGATCTCATTCGGGACTCCGAACTCCTTCGGTACATCAAAACACATAAACTCATAATATAACTGTCATCTAACTTTAAGCGTGCGGACCCTACGGGTTCGAGAACTATGTAGACATGACCGAGACACGTCTCCGGTCAATAACCAATAGCGGAATCTGGATGCTCATATTGGCTCCCACATATTGTACTAAGATCTTTATCGGTCAAACAGCATAACAACATACGTTGTTCCCTTTGTCATCGGTATGTTACTTGCCCGAGATTCGATCGTCGGTATCAATACCTAGTTCAATCTCGTTACCGGCAAGTCTCTTTACTCGTTCCGTAATACATCATCCCGCAACTAACTCATTAGTTGCTATGCTTGCAAGGCTTTAAGTGATGTGCATTACCAAGTGGGCCCAGAGATACCTCTCCGACAATCGGAGTGACAAATCCTAATCTCGAAATACGCCAACCCAACAAGTACCTTCGGAGACACCTGTAGAGCACCTTTATGATCACCCAGTTACGTTGTGACATTTGGTAGCACACAAAGTGTTCCTCCGGTAAACGGGAGTTGCATAATCTCATAGTCAAAGGAACATGTATAAGTCATGAAGAAATCATTAGCAACATACTAAACGATCGTGTGCTAAGCTAATGGAATGGGTCAAGTCAATCACATCATTCTCCTAATGATGTGATCCCGTTAATCAAATGACAACTCATGTCAATGCCTAGGAAATGTAACCATCTTTGATCAACGAGCTAGTCAAGTAGAGGCATACTAGTGACACTCTGTTTGTCTATGTATTCACACATGTATCATGTTTCCGGTTAATACAATTCTAGCATGAATAATAAACATTTATCATGATATAAGGAAATAAATAATAACTTTATTATTGCCTCTAGGGCATATTTCCTTCAGTCTCCCACTTGTACTAGAGTCAATAATCTAGATTACACAGTAACGATTCTAACACCCATGGAGCCTTGGTGCTGATCATGTTTTGCTCGTGGAAGAGGCTTAGTCAACGGGTCTGCAACATTCAGATCCATATGTATCTTGCAAATTTCTATGTCTCCCACCTGGACGAAATCCCGGATGGAATTGAAGCATATCTTGATGTGCTTGGTTCTCTTGTGAAATCTGGATTCCTTCGCCAAGGCAATTGCACCAGTATTGTCACAAAAGATTTTCATTGGACCCGATGCACTAGGTATGACACCTAGATCAGATATGAACTCCTTCATCCAGACTCCTTCATTTGCTGCTTCCGAAGCAGCTATGTAGCGTCACACGTAGATCCTGCCACGACGCTTTGTTTAGAACTGCACCAACTGACAGCTCCACCGTTCAATGTAAACACGTATCCGGTTTGCGATTTAGAATCGTCCGGATCAGTGTCATAGCTTGCATCAATGTAACCATTTACGATGAGCTCTTTGTCACCTCCATAAACGAGAAACATATCCTTAGTCCTTTTCAGGTATTTCAGGATGTTCTTGACCGCTGTCGAGTGATCCACTCCTGGATTACTTTGGTACCTCCCTGCTAGACTTATAGCAACGCACACATCAGGTCTTGTACACAGCATTGCATACATGATAGAGCCTATGGCTGAAGCATAGGGAACATCTTTCATCTTCTCTCTATCTTCTGCAGTGGTCGGGCATTGAGTCTTACTCAACTTCACACCTTGTAACACAGGCAAGAACCCTTTCTTTGCTTGATCCATTTTGAACTTCTTCAAAACTTTGTCAAGGTATGTGCTTTGTGAAAGTCCAATTAAGCGTCTTGATCTATCTCTATAGATCTTGATGCCCAATATATACGCAGCTTCACCGAGGTCTTTCATTGAAAAACTCTTATTCAAGTATCCCTTTATGCTATCCAGAAATTCTATATCATTTCCAATCAGCAATATGTCATCCACATATAATATCAGAAATGCTACAGAGCTCCCACTCACTTTCTTGTAAATACAGGCTTCTCCAAAAGTCTGTACAAAACCAAATGCTTTGATCACACTATCAAAGTGTTTATTCCAACTCCGAGAGGCTTGCACCAGTCCATAAATGGATCACTGGAGCTTGCACACTTTGTTAGCTCCCTTTGGATCAACAAAACCTTCCGGTTGCATCATATACAACTCTTCTTCCAAAAATCCATTCAGGAATGCAGTTTTGACATCCATTTGCCAAATTTCATAATCATAAAATGCGGCAATTGCTAACACTATTCGGACAGACTTAAGCATCGCTACGGGTGCGAAGGTCTCATCGTAGTCAATCCCTTGAACTTGTCAAAAACCTTTTGCAACAAGTCGAGCTTTATAGACAGTAACATTACCGTCAGCGTCAGTCTTCTTCTTGAAGATCCATTTATTCTCAATTGCTTGTCGATCATCGGGCAAGTCAACCAAAGTCCACACTTTGTTCTCATACATGGATCCCATATCAGATTTCATGGCCTCAAGCCATTTCGCGGAATCTGGGCTGACCATCGCTTCTTCATAGTTCGTAGGTTCGTCATGGTCCAGTAACATAACTTCCAGAACAGGATTACCATACCACTCTGGTGCGGATCTTACTCTGGTTGACCTACGAGGTTTAGTAATAACTTGATCTGAAGTTTCATGATCATCATCATTAACTTTCTCACTAATTGGTGTAGGTGTCGTAGAAACGGATTTCTGCGCTGAACTACTTTCCAATAAGGGAGCAGGTACAGTTAACTCATCAAGTTCTACTTTCCTCCCACTCACTTCTTTCGAGAGAAACTCCTTCTCCAGAAAAATTCCGAATTTAGCAACAAAAGTTTTTCCTTCGGATCTGTGATAGAAGGTGTACCCAACAGTCTCCTTTGGGTATCCTATGAAGACACATTTCTTCGATTTGGGTTCGAGCTTATCAGGTTGAAGCTTTTTCACATAAGCATCACAGCCCCAAACTTTAAGAAACAACAACTTTGGTTTCTTGCCAAACCACAGTTCATAAGGCGTCGTCTCAACGGATTTTGATGGTGCCCTATTTAACGTGAATGCGGCCGTCTCTAAAGCATAACCCCAAAATGATAGCGGTAAATCAGTAAGAGACATCATATATCGCACCATATCTAGTAGAGTACGATTACGACGTTCGGACACACCATTATGCTGTGGTGTTCCGGGTGGCGTGAGTTGCGAAACTATTCCGCATTGTTTCAAATGAAGACCAAACTCATAACTCAAATATTCTCCTCCATGATCAGATCGTAGAAACTTTATTTTCTTGTTACGATGATTTTCAACTTCACTCTGAAATTCTTTGAACTTTTCAAATGTTTCAGACTTATGTTTCATTAAGTAGATATACCCATATCTGCTCAAATCATCTGTGAAGGTGAGAAAATAACGATATCCGCCACGAGCCTCAATATTCATCGGACCACATACATCTGTATGTATGATTTCCAACAAATCTGTTGCTCTCTCCATAGTTCCGGAGAACGGCGTTTTAGTAATCTTGCCCATGAGGCACGGTTCGCAAGTACCAAGTGATTCATAATCAAGTGGTTCCAAAAGTCCATCAGTATGGAGTTTCTTCATGCGCTTTACACCGATATGACCTAAACGGCAGTGCCACAAATAAGTTGCACTATCATTATCAACTCTGCATCTTTTGGCTTCAATATTATGAATATGTGTATCACTACAATCGAGATTCAACAAAAATAGACCACTCTTCAAGGGTGCATGACCATAAAAGATATTACTCATATAAATAGAACAACCATTATTCTCTGATTTAAATGAATAACCATCTCGCATCAAACAAGATCCAGACATAATGTTCATGCTTAACGCTGGCACCAAATAACAATTATTTAGGTCTAAAACTAATCCCGAAGGTAGATGTAGAGGTAGCGTGCCGACCACGATCACATCGACTTTGGAACCATTTCCCACGCGCATCGTCACCTCGTCCTTAGCCAATCTTCGCTTAATCCGTAGCCCCTGTTTCGAGTTGCAAATATTAGCAACAGAACCAGTATCAAATACCCAGGTGCTACTGCGAGCATTAGTAAGGTACACATCAATAACATGTATATCACATATACCTTTGTTCACCATGCCATCCTTCTTATCCGCCAAATACTTGGGGCAGTTCCGCTTCCAATGACCAGTCTGCTTGCAGTAGAAGCACTCAGTCTCAGGCTTAGGTCCAGACTTGGGTTTCTTCTCCTGAGCAGCAACTTGCTTGCTGTTCTTCTTGAAGTTCCCCTTCTTCTTCTTCCCTTTGCCCTTTTTCTTGAAACTGGTGGTCTTATTGACCATCAACACTTGATGATCCTTTTTGATTTCTACCTCTGCAGCCTTTAGCATTGCGAAGAGCTCGGGAATTGTCTTATCCATCCCTTGCATGTTATAGTTCATCACGAAGCTCTTGTAGCTTGGTGGCAGTGATTGGAGAATTCTGTCAATGACGCTATCATCCGGAAGATTAACTCCTAGTTGAATCATGTGATTATTATACCCAGACATTTTGAGTATATGCTCACTGACAGAACTATTCTCCTCCATCTTGCAGCTGTAGAACTTATTGGAGACTTCATATCTCTCAATTCGGGCATTCTTTTGAAATATTAACTTCAACTCCTGGAACATCTCATATGCTCCATGACGTTCAAAACGTCGTTGAAGTCCTGGTTCTAAGCTGTAAAGCATGGCACATTGAACTATCGAGTAGTCATCAACACGTGACTGCCAGGCATTCACAATGTCTGCAGTTGCTGGTGCAGGTGGTACACCTAGCGGTGCTTCCAGGACGTAATTCTTCTATGCAGCAATGAGGATAATCCTCAAGTTACGGACCCAGTCCGTGTAATTGCTACCATCATCTTTCAATGTTGCTTTCTCAAGGAACGCATTAAAATTCAACGGAACAACAACACGGGCCATCTATCTACAATCAACATAGACAAGCAAGATACTATCAGGTACTAAGTTCATGATAAATTCAAGTTCAATTAATCATATTACTTAAGAACTCCCAAGGATCACGTGATCCATATCAACTAAACCATGTCCGATCATCACGTGAGATGGAGTAGTTTCAACGGTGAACATCACTATGTTGATCATATCTACTATATGATTCATGCTCGACCTTTCGGTCTCCGTGTTCCGAGGCCATATCTATTATATGTTAGGCTCGTCAAGCTTAACCTGAGTATTCCGCGTGTGCAACTGTTTTGCACCCGTTGTATTTGAACGTAGAGCCTATCACACCCGATCATCACGTGGTGTCTCAGCACGAAGAACTTTCGCAACGGTGCATACTCAGGGAGAACACTTATACTTTGATAATTTAGTGAGGGAACATCTTATAATGCTACCGTCAATCAAAGCAAGATAAGATGCATAAAAGATAAACATCACATGCAATCAATATAAGTGATATGATATGGCCATCACCATCTTGTGCTTGTGATCTCCATCTCCGAAGCACCGTCATGATCACCATCGTCACCGGCGCGATACCTTGATCTCCATCGTAGCATCGTTGTCGTCTCGCCAATCTTATGCTTCTACGACTATCGCTACCGCTTAGTGATAAACTAAAGCATTACAGGGCGATGGCATTGCATACAATAAAGCGACAACCATATGGCTCCTGCCAGTTGCCGATAACTCGATTACAAAACATGATCATCTCATACAATAAATTTAGCATCATGCTTTGACCATATCACATCACAACATGCCCTGCAAAAACAAGTTAGACGTCCTCTACTTTGTTGTTGCAAGTTTTACGTGGCTGCTATGGGCTTAGCAAGAACCGTTCTTACCTACGCATCAAAACAACAACGATAGTTTTTCAAGTTGGTGCTGTTTTTAACCTTCGCAAGGACCGGGCGTAGCCACACTCGGTTCAACTAAAGTTGGAGAAACTGACACCCGCCAGCCACCTATGTGCAAAGCACGTCGGTAGAACTAGTCTCGCGTAAGCGTACGCGTAATGTCGGTCCGGGCCGCTTCATCCAACAATACCACCGAACCAAAGTATGACATGCTGGTAAGCAGTATGACTTATATCGCCCACAACTCACTTGTGTTCTACTCGTGCATATGACATCTACGCATAAAACCAGGCTCTGATACCACTGTTGGGGAACGTAGTAATTTCAAAAAAATTCTACGCACACGCAAGATCATGGTGATGCATAGCAACGAGAGGGGAGAGTGTTGTCCACGTACCCACGTAGACCGAAAGCGGAAGCGTTAGCACAACGCGGTTGATGTAGTCGTACGTCTTCACGATCCGACCGATCCAAATACCGAACGTACGGCACCTCCGAGTTCAGCACACGTTCAGCTCATGACATCCCTCGAACTCCGATCCAGCCGAGCTTTGAGGTCCGTCAGTGCGACGGCGTGGTGACAATGATGATGTTCTACCGACGCAGGGCTTCGCCTAAGCACCGCTATGATATTATCGAGGTGGACTATGGTGGAGGGGGCACCGCACACGGCTAAGAGATCAAGAGATCAATTGTTGTGTCTTTGGAGTGCCCCCCTACCCCCGTATATAAAGGAGCAAGGGGGGAGGCGGCCGGCCTAGGAGGAGGGCGCGCCAAGGGGGGAGTCCTACTCCCACCGGGAGTAGGACTCCTCCTTTCCTTGTTGGAGTAGGAGAAGGGAAGGGAGAAGGAGAAGGAAGGAAGGGGGCACCCCCCTCCCTAGTCCAATTCAGACTAGTCCATGGGGAGGGGTGCGGCCACCCTTTGGGGCCTTTCTCTCCTTTCCCGTATGGCTCATTAAGGCCCAATACGAATTCCCGTAACTCTCCGGTACTCCAAAAAATACCCGAATCACTCGGAACCTTTCCGATGTCCGAATATAGTCGTCCAATATATCGATCTTTACGTCTCGACCATTTCGAGACTCCTTGTCATGTCCCTGATCTCATCCGGGACTCCGAACTCCTTCGGTACATCAAAACACATAAACTCATAATATAACCGTCATCTAACTTTAAGCGTGCGGACCCTACGGGTTCGAGAACTATGTAGACATGACCGAGACACGTCTCCGATCAATAACCAATAGCGGAATCTGGATGCTCATATTGGCTCCCACATATTCTATGAAGATCTTTATCGGTCAAACAGCATAACAACATACGTTGTTCCCTTTGTCATCAGTATGTTACTTGCCCGAGATTCGATCGTCGGTATCTCAATACCTAGTTCAATCTCGTTACCGGCAAGTCTCTTTACACGTTCCGTAATACATCATCTCGCAACTAACTCATTAGTTGCTATGCTTGCAAGGCTTTAAGTGATGTGCATTACCAAGTGGGCCCAGAGATACCTCTCCGACAATCGGAGTGACAAATCCTAATCTCGAAATACGACAACCCAACAAGTACCTTCGGAGACACCTGTAGAGCACCTTTATAATCACCCAGTTACGTTGTGACGTTTGGTAGCACACAAAGTGTTCCTCCGGTAAACGGGAGTTGCATAATCTCATAGTCATAGGAACATGTATAAGTCATGAAGAAAGCATTAGCAACATACTAAACGATCGTGTGCTAAGCTAACGGAATGGGTCAAGTCAATCACATCATTCTCCTAATGATGTGATCCCGTTAATCAAATGACAACTCATGTCAATGGCTAGGAAACATAACCATCTTTGATCAAGGAGCTAGTCAAGTAGAGGCATACTAGTGACACTCTGTTTGTCTATGTATTCACACATGTATCATGTTTCCGGTTAATACAATTCTAGCATGAATAATAAACATTTATCATGATATAAGGAAATAAATAATAACTTTATTATTGCCTCTAGGGCATATTTCCTTCAGTATGAATATTCAGATCCGAAAGATTCAAGATAAAAGTTCATATTGACATAAAAATAATAATACTTCAAGCATAGTAACTAAGCAATTATGTCTTCTCAAAATAACATGGCCAAAGAAAGTTCATCCCTGCAAAATCATATAGTCTAGTCATGCTCCATTTTCGTCACACAAGAATTCTCTCATCATGCACAACCCCGATGACAAGCCAAGCAATTGTTTCATACTTTACTAATCTCAAACTTTATAAACCTTCACGCAATATATGAGCGCGAGCCATGGACATAGCACTATGGGTGGAATAGAATATGATGATGGGGGTTATGTGGAGAAGACAAAAAAGGAGAAAGTCTCACATTAACGAGGCTAATCAATGAGCTATGGAGATTCCCATCGATTGATGTTAATGCAAGGAGTAGGGATTGCCATGCAACGGATGCACTAGAGCTATAAATATATGAAAGCTCAACAAAAGAAACTAAGTGGGTGTGCATCCAACTTGCTTGCTCACGAAGACCTAGGGCACTTGAGGAGGCCCATTGTTGGAATATACAAGCCAAGTTCTATAATGAAAAATTCCCACTAGTATATGGAAGTGACAAAACAAGAGACTCTCTATCATGAAGATTATGGTGCTACTTTGAAGCACAAGTGTGGCAAAGGATAGTAGCATTGTCCCTTCTCTCTTTTCTCTCTTTTTTTTTCTTTTTTTGGGCCTTCTCTCTTTTTTATGGCCTTTCTCTTTTTTTTATTCCTCACTTGGGACAATGCTCTAGAAAATGATGATCATCACACTTCTATTTATTTACAACTCAATGATTACAACTCGATACTAGAACAAAGTATGACTCTATATGAATGCCTCCGGCGGTGTACCGGGATATGCAATGAATCAAGAATGACATGTATGAAAGAATTATGAACGGTGGCTTTGCCACAAATACTATGTCAACTACATGATCATGCTAAGCAATATGACAATGATGAATGTGTCATGATAAACGGAATGGTGGAAAGTTGCATGGCAATATATCTCGGAATGGCTATGGAAATGCCACAATAGGTAGGTATGGTGGTTGTTTTGAGGAAGATATAAAGAGGTTTATGTGTGAAAGTGCGTATCATATCACGGGGTTTGGATGCACCGGCGAAGTTTGCACCAACTCTCAATGTGAGAAAGGGCAATGCACGGTACCGAAGAGTCTAGCCATGATGGAAGGGTGAGAGTGTGTATAATCCATGGACTCAACATTAGTCATAAAGAACTCACATACTTATTGCAAAAATCTACAAGTCATCAAAAACCAAGCACTGCACGCATGCTCCTAGGGGGATAGATTGGTAGGAAAAGACCATCGCTTGTCCCCGACCGCCACTCATAAGAAGGACAATCAAAGAACACCTCATGTTTCAAATTTGTTACATAACGTTTACCATACGTGCATGCTATGGGACTTGCAAACTTCAACACAAGCATTTCTCAAATTCACAACTACTCAACTAGCACGACTTTGATATTATTACCTCCATATCTCAAAACAATCATCAAGCATCAAACTTCTCTTAGTATTCAACACACTCATTAGAAAGTTTTTACTAATCTTGAATACCTAGCATATTAGGATTATTTAAGCAAATTACCATGCTATTTAAGACTCTCAAAATAATCTAAGTGAAGCATGAGAGATCAATAGTTTCTGTAAAAAAAATCCACCACCGTGCTCTAAAAGATATAAGTGAAGTACTAGAGCAAAACTATATAACTCAAAATATATAAGTGAAGCACAAAGAGTATTCTAATAATTTCCAAATCATGTATGGCTCTCTCAAAAGGTGTGTACAGCAAGGATGGTTGTGGTAAACTAAAAAGCAAAGACTCAAATCATACAAGACGCTCCAAGCAAAACACATATCATGTGGTGAATAAAAATATAGCTCCAAGTAAAGTTACCGATGGAAGTAGACGAAAGAGGGGATGCCTTCCGGGGCATCCCCAAGCTTTGGCTTTTCGGTGTCCTTAGATTATCTTGGGGGTGCCATGGGCATCCCCAAGCTTAGGCTCTTGCCACTCCTTGTTCCATAATCCATCAAAATCTTTCACCCAAAACTTGAAAACTTCACAACACAAAACTTAACAGAAAATCTCGTGAGCTCCGTTAGCGAAAGAAAACAAAAGACCACTTCAAGATACTGTAATGAACGTATTCTTTATTTATATTGGTGTTAAACCTACTGTATTCCAATTTTTCTATGGTTTATAAACTATTTTACTAGCCATAGATTCATCAAAATAAGCAAACAACACACGAAAAACAGAATCTGTCAAAAACAGAACAGTCTGTAGTAATCTGTAACTAACGCAAACTTCTGGAACTCCAAAAAATCAGCCAAAATAGGAATACCTAGGAAATTAGTTTATTGATCAGAAGCAATTGGAATCAGTATTTTATCACGTTCTGGTGATTTTTAACAATTGTTTTCGTGAACAGAAAGTTTCTGGAAATTTCTGCAAGATCAAATAACTATCATCCAAGAAGATCCTATAGGTTTAACTTGGCACAACACTAATTAAAACATAAAAACACATCTAACAAGAGGCTATATCAAATATTTATTCCTAAACAGAAGCAAAAGCAAAAAAACTAAAAATAAAATTGGGTTGCCTCCCAACAAGCGCTATCGTTTAACGCCCCTAGCTAGGCATAAAAGCAAGGATAGATCTAAGTATTGCCATCTTTGGTAGGCAATCCATAAGTGGCTCTCATGATAGATTCATATGGCAATTTTATTTTCTTCCTAGGGAAGTGTTCCATGCCTTTCTTTAATGGGAATTGGAATCTAATATTCCCTTCCTTCATATCAATAGTTGCACCAATCGTTCTAAGGAAAGGTCTACCAAGAATAATAGGACATGAAGGATTGCAATCGATATCAAGAACGATAAAATCTACGGGCACATAATTCCTATTCGCAACAATAAGAACATCATTAATTCTTCCCATAGGTTTCTTAATAGTGGAATCCGCAAGGTGCAAGTTTAGAGAGCAATCATCAAAATCATGGAAATCTAGCAAATCGCACAAAGTTTTTGGAATAGTGGAAACACTAGCACCCAAATCACATAAAGCATAGAACTCATGATCCTTAATCTTAATTTTAATAGTTGGTTCCCACTCGTCATAAAGTTTTCTAGGGATAGAAACTTCCAACTCAAGCTTTTCTTCATAAGATTGCATCAAGGCATCAACGATATGTTTAGTAAACGCTTTATTTTGACTATAAGCATGAGGAGAATTTAGCACGGATTGCAACAAGAAATACAGTCTATCAAAGAATTTTCATAATTAAATTCCTTGAAATCCAAAATAGTGGGTTTAGCAACATCTAGGGTTTTAATCTCTTCAATCCCACTTTTATCAATTTTATCATCAAGATCTAAAAACTCCGAATTTTTGGAACGCCTTCTACGTAAAGGTGGACCATATTCAGCCCCATCATTATCAAGATTCATATTGCAAAACAAAGATTTAATGGGGGACACATCAATAACTTTTAGATCTTCATCTTTATTTTCATAGAAATCCGGTTTAGCGGCCATCTTATTAACTAATGTAGCCTGCTTATCCGATAGTTCAGCAGTCAACTTCTCAAGACGAGCAATTTGGGATCTTAAACCATCAAATTCTTTAGACATATCATCGAGCTCTTTATTCATATAACTCATAAAACTTTTTTGTTCCTTAAGCTCGTTTCTGAAGAAATTATCATGCTCAAATTGCAAAATCATAAAACTCCTGACGTTGCTTTCAATCTCTTCTAACCTTTTAAGGTGAAGATCACCAAATCTAGGTAGAGCCATGCTGACAAGCAAGCAATCCAACACACGAGCAAACAAGAGACGGGCAAAAAGAGGCAAACGGAAAAGAGAGGGCGAATAAAACGGCAAGGGTGAAGTGGGGGAGAGGAAAACGATAGGCAAATGGCAAATAATGTAATGCGGGAGATAAGGGATTGTGATGGGTACTTGGTATGTTGACTTTTGCGTAGACCTCCCCGGCAACGGCGCCAGAAATCCTTCTTGCTACCTCTAGAGCACTGCGTTGGTTTTCCCTTGAAGAGGAAAGGGTGATGCAGCAAAGTAGCGTAAGTATTTCCCTCAGTTTTTGAGAACCAAGGTATCAATCCAGTAGGAGGCTACGCGCGAGTCCCTCGCACCTGCACAATACAAATAAATCCTCGCAACCAACGCGATAAGGGGTTGTCAATCCCTTCACGGTCACTTATGAGAGTGAGATCTGATAGATATGATAGGATAATATTTTTGGTATTTTATGTTAAAGATGCAAAGTAAAATAAAAGCAAAGTAAAAACAAATGCAATAACAAAGTGTTGGAAGATTAATATGATGGATATAGACCCGGGGGCCATAGGTTTCACTAGTGGCTTCTCTCAAGAGCATAAGTATTTTACGGTGGGTGAACGAATTACTGTTGAGCAATTGACAGAATTGAGCATAGTTATGAGAATATCTAGGTATGATCATGTATATAGGCATCACGTCCGAGACAAGTAGACCGACTCCTGCCTCCATCTACTACTATTACTCCACTCATCGACCGCTATCCAGCATGCATCTAGAGTATTAAGTTCATGAAAACAGAGTAACACCTTAAGCAAGATGACATGATGTAGAGGAATAAATTCATACAATATGATAAATACCCCATCTTGTTATCCTCAATGGCAACAATAATACAATACGTGCCTTGCTGCCCCTACTGTCACTGGGAAAGGACACCGCAAGATTGAAGCCAAAGCTAAGCACTTCTCCCATTGCAAGAAAGATCAATCTAGTAGGCCAAACCAAACTGATAATTCGAAGAGACTTGCAAAGATAACCAATCATACATAAAAGAATTCAGAGAAGATTCAAATATTGTTCATAGATAATCTTGATCATAAACCCATAATTCATCGGTCTCAACAAACACACCGCAAAAAGAAGATTACATCGAATAGATCTCCACGAGAGAGGGGGAGAACATTGTATTGATCCAAAAAGAGAGAAGAAGCCATCTAGCTACTAACTATGGACCCGAAGGTCTGAGGTAAACTACTCACACTTCATCGGAGAGGCTATGGTGTTGATGTAGAAGCCCTCCGTGATGGATGCCCCCTCCGGCGGAGCTCCGGAACAGGCCCCAAGATGGGATCTCATGGGTACAGAAAGTTGCGGCGGTGGAATTAGGTTTTTGGCTCTGTATCTGGTCGTTTGGGGGTACGTAGGTATATATAGGAGGAAGAAGTACGTCGGTGGAGCAACGTGGGGCCCGCGAGGGTGGAGGGCGCGCCCTGGGGGGTGGGCGCGCCCCTTACCTCGTGTCCTCCTGGAAGCTTCTCTTACGTAGGGTCCAAGTCTCCTGGATCATGTTCGTTCCAAAAATCACGCTCCCGAAGGTTTCATTCCGTTTGGACTCCGTTTGATATTCTTTTTCTGCGAAACTCTGAAATAGGCAAAAAACAACAATTCTGGGTTGTGCCTCCGGTTAATAGGTTAGTCCCAAAAATAATATAAAAGTGGATAATAAAGCCCAATATTGTCCAAAACAGTAGATAATATAGCATGGAGCAATCTAAAATTATAGATACATTGGAGACGTATTAGGTTCACGGCGCACCTGCCCGTACCCGTGGCTTGCCGTGGGATGGCCGGAGCTGCTCGCGGTCAAGCTCGCAAGCTGCGGTGGTGGACGGGGTTCGCCAGGGAGGAAGAAGACGACGGCTAGAGGCGGCTCCGGGGGCTCAGCAACATCCAGGCAGCACCAAGGAACCTCCAATGCCACGCCTGGGCAGTTGGTCGAGCTCGAGAGGCACCGGAGCGAGGTGGCCGAGCTGCAGAGATCGCCGGAGTTCTCTGGTCGGGGCAGACGGCCAGAGGCCTGCCGGACCGGGCTGTGGCCCTTCTACGTGTTCGTGGAGGTGGCGAGGAGTGGTGCGTGGCTAGGAATCGAGGAGGGAGGCCCTATTTATAGCGGGAGCGAGGGGGGTATCGTGTCGCCGCCGGAGTTCTCTGGAAACCGGCGAACAGCAACGAAATGCTCCAGTGCGAGGGGGCAAGCGTGCAGCATCAATGCGGGAGCTGTCCATGCTCGTGGACGAGCACAGGACGCAGGGGGGAAGAGGACAAGGGCACGCGCGCACTATGGCTTTTGGCCGCGACGTACCCGTGCTTGCTGCGGCGTCTCCGGCATCGGCGACCTCCAGGGAGAGGTCAAGGGCGATGGGTCGGGGCTGTAGGTGCGGCGCGGCAGTCGTCGGCGAGCGCTGGCTTGAGCACGCGCCGAACAAAGGCGTTGGCGCCACCCAGAGCGCGTCGAAAGCATGCCAGGCGCCGTGTCCTCACGCGGTCACCGCCCTGGCATGGTCAAGACGACGTCCAAGCGCTGCCAAACCTTGTCTATGCTCTAGTCCATGCAGTGTTTAGTCTAGGAATGTTGAGAACACATAGCCAGGCCGACGAGACTTGACGCAACCAAGTTGGCAAGTTTCTGACAAGAAACTTGGTTGCCAAGTTAAGGTGGCTTCTAGATGGCCATTTGGGCTGATCTCCTGTGGTTTAGGTTTTCTTAGGAGGGTAATTAAGCTCAAGAAAGATCAGGGCCAAAAGATCACGGAAAAATGCACTTGCTGTACAAAGTGCATTTCTGGTCCAGAATAGAAATGATTTTCTATAGCAACAATATTACAAAAAGTCATGCAATATTTTTTCTTGGGAAGGTGTGCCAAGGTCCAAAGAATATTCAGGAATTTTCAGATTTTTAGGAGCAATAAAAATAAGGGTTGCTTTGGAGCAATAGTTTCTGAAAAGAATTTCACAGAGGAAAATGAATATTTTTCTTTTATGAAAAATATTCATTTGATTATTTTGGGGATTTATCAGAGAAATAAGGTTGAATGGGAAGTAGATAGGTCACTTGGGTGAAACTCAAGGGTATGTCCAAGTGACAAGTCCATTTGAAATGATTCCAAAATCCAAATCAATGCAAGGCAAAAAAACCAAGTCCGGAAACAGAGAGAAGGCAAGTCCAGAAAAAGAGAGAAGGCAAAATCCAGGCTGTCACAGGTTTGGGGGTTTTGGGGGTTTTGTAGGGTTAATTTAGGGGTTTCATATATTGTGTTAGCTAGCTAATAGAGAGAAGTGTCCTCTCTTATCTCCGTGCTTGGTCGACGCTACGTACTATACGTATAGAGAGGACTCGACACGCTAGCTACTAAGCAAATGAAGGAAACCATTAAGTACACAAGATCGTCATGAACATATACAAAGAGAAGTGATCGACCTCTCTTTCTCCGAGAGATTGGTCGAACAACAAGTTTTTGTACATCTATCCGACGCTACTAGCTACATATATACAATATAAGATCTCTTACAATCCCTAGCATCTGATGTCAAGTTCCACATGGTATTCTCCATCTTTATCTATGACGTGGTCAAGAAAGAATCCCGCCAATTCCTCTTGAATTGCTTTTATGTGATCATGTAGTAGGAGTACATCCCGCAGCTGCCAAAGCTAATTTGAAGAAGGGGGTCAATACATATATATATGAGTGAAACTCAACACAAATGATGGTAATAAAATAAAATTGTGAATATTATTGCTTACGCACTTCATAATCTTCTTCAGAGTAGCCCGCTTAGAGGTCGCCGTGTTGTAGATGTACTCGCAAACGTAGTATCCACAAAAATTATTCCCGCCTTCCTGCCACAACCACTTTACGAGAAATAGAGGTCAATCAAACTGATAATCAAGCATTATAAATGGTATTGATGAAACTAGCTAGAATCAATGGGAGATGCGCGGAACTAGCTAGTAGTACTTACTTTCGGGTGTGTAAATCGCAGCTTCCCCGGCAGTCCCAGAGCTTCTGCGGTGAACACTTTCCAAACCCTGCGAGACAAAGAAAATAATTATTACTTGATATCAGGAAATGAACAAAGTTGCCGATATGGTGCAATAATGATCGATTGAACTTACTTCTCGAGCATTTCAGTCATGTCCGCATACTCCTTTGGATCTTTTCGTCTTGAGTCTAAGACGGTTACTAGTCCCTGCTCAAGCTTAATCTCTAGGAGAATAATGTGGAAGCTGTGCACGCATGCATAACTCATCAATTACATTACTATAACACCTCGAGTAATAAGGGAAACCGAATATGCACAAGACAGTAACACTCACTTGAAGTTGTAAGGAAAGAGTATTTTATCTTTGTTTTGATTTTTAAGCAACGATTTTAGCAAGTTGGCCTCGACTTCTTTGGCATCATGTTTAACCGTCCATTCATCTATGAGATTTGTGTTAATGAACCCAATATCATAGATTTGTCTTTTCTTGCATTCGATGATCTTCAATCTGCATAATATAGTGAGGATAATTATATATACATGCAATGAAAGAGCTGAGCTATATATAGAGACTTAATTACAGAAGTAGTCTTACAAACAGTAGCAAGTGATGATTATTTTATCAAGGGTATTTTGATTGAAAAACTGGAAGAACTCCTCAAATGGAACAGACAACAGATCAATTCCAACGAGGTCGTGCTCCTCTTTAACTCTCAGCATCAAAATATCCTTCCCAGACTTGCAGGTGTCCATGTACCACTTATGGAATCTTTGCATCATCGTTGTTAGATGAGGATGACCAGGTTTGACGAGAGGCTTCCCGTACCGGTATTTGTGTTCGTCCGCCTCCATTGATTCAAAATGTGCATCGTCGGGCAGGTAATCACCAGGATTGGTACCGGGTAGCATCCCCGGCAGATGTACGACGATATCGCTAGACACCTTCAGCGGGGGGCACAATTGGTTCGCCTGTTCGCCGAGCTGGGGAATTTTTTGCCACTTCTTCGTTCTTGTAACCTTTTGTCACTTGAAGTAGTTCCCGACCGGCGCGCTTCTTCCACTGCCTTTTTAAGAGCGCGGACTGATACGTCTCCAATGTATCTATAATTTATGAAGTATTCATGCTATTATATTATCCATCTTAGATGTTTCATATGCATTTATATACTATTTTATATGATTTTTGGGACTAACCTATTAACCTAGAGCCCAGTGCGAGTTTCTGTTTTTTCCTTGTTTCTGAGTTTTACAGAAAAGGAATACCAAACAGAGTCCAATTGACATGCCAATTTTGGATGATTTTTTATGGACCAAAAGAAGCCCCTGGAGTAAAATAGTTGGGCCAGAAGAGTCCCGGGCTATCCACGAGGGTGGGGGGCACGCCCACCCCCCTGGGCGTGGGCCCCTGCCTCGTGGACGACTCGGAGACCCCCCCTGACGTGAAACCAATGCCAAAAATTCCTATAAATACAGAAACCCCCAGAAAATAACCTAGATCGGAAGTTCCGCCACCGCAAGCCTCTGTAGCCACGAGAAATCAATCTAGGCCCTCTCTGGCACCCTGCCGGAGGGGGCCATCGTCACCGGAGGCCATGGAGGAGGATCCCGGAGGGGCCATCATCACCATGAAGGCCAAGGACGAGAGGGAGAACCTCTCCTCATCTAGGGGGCATGGAGGAGGAAGCACAAGGGGGAGAACCTCTCCTCCTCTCTCTCAGTGGCGCTGGAGTGCCATCGGGAGGGGAATCATCGCCGCGGTGATCGTCTTCATCAACATCACCATCCTCATCTATTTTACGCGGTCCACTCTCCCGCACCCCGCTGTAATCCCTACTTGAACATGGTGCTTTATGCCACATATTATGATCCAATGATGTGTTGCCATCTTATGATGTTTTGAGTAGATATCTTTTGTCCTTGGGTTGATTGATGATCTAGATTGGTACGAGTTGTATGTTTTATTTTGGTGCTATCCTATGGTGCCCTCCGTGTTGCGCAAGCGTGAGGGATTCCCGTTGTAGGGTGTTGCAATACGTTCATGATTCGCTTATAGTGGGTTGCTAGAGTAACAGAAGCTTAAACCCGAGTAAGGGAGTTGTTGCGTATGGGATAAAAGGGGACTTGATGCTTTAATGCTATGGTTGGGTTTTACCTTAATGATCTTTAGTAGTTGTGGATGCTTACTAGAGTTCCAATCATAAGTGCATATGATCCAAGAAGAGAAAGTATGTTAGCTTATGCCTCTCCCTCATATGAAATTGCAATGACGACTACCGATCTTGTTAACGATTGCCTAGGACAATTCCGCACACCGACCCATCATTATTCCACACTCGCTATTTATAATATTTAGTAATATATTCTAACTTTATGATAACAGCACCTACTTTTATATTTTAGCTCTCCGATACCATGCAAAGTTATCCTCTTCATACCCACAATGTAGTTTTATTTCTCGTTTCTAGTTGGAAGCAAACGTTCGGTGTACGTAGAGTCGTATTAGTGGCAGATAGGGCTTGAGAGAATATTGACCTTACCTTTAGCTCCTTGTGGGTTCGACACTCCATACTTATCACTTCCACCTTTGGAAATTGCTACGATGATTCTCTGCACTTGGGGATTATCACGGACATGGTTGTCATCCGGCGGAGGCGGTGGTGGTCGTTTCAGGGCATCCAAAGTGCGCTGAACTTTCACCTTATCTATCTTCTCCTCCGGAGGTGGAGGTTTCTTTGCAAAAAAATCCTTCACATAGGTTTTACAGATGTCCGCATTTTCCTGTTCGGTCATCTCGTATGGTAACTTCTCTAGAGGCTTGAGAGATGGACCGAAATTGTATTGCCTCCCGCCTCTACTGTACTGCTAGACGCCGGAGCAGGCGGAGTGGCTGCAGCTATCTTCTTTCGTTGCTTACAAGGCGGAGAAGAAGGCAGAGTGCTACGACGCGCCGGAGCAGCCGGAGCGGCGGTGGCTCTCTTCCGCCCTTGCTGACGAGGCGGAGGAGGAGGCGGGCTGCTCGGACGCGCCGACGGAGGCGAAGAAGGAGGCGGAGTGCCGCCACGTGCTGGAGAAGGAGGCGGAGTGCCCTGATCACTCGCCGGAGGAGGAGGCGGAGGAGGAGGCGGAGGAGGAGGCGGAGTGCCCTGACTCGCTGGACGAGGAGGAGGAGGCGGAGGCGTCCAGTTTGGAAGGTTGATGAGCTCCTTCCACCATAGACATGGAGTCTTCAGAGAAGGACCCAGCCAAGTCTTCCCTTCACCGATAGGGTGGTCAAGCTCGAGCTCCTCAAATCCCTCCGTTATTTCATCCACCATCATAGCAGCATATTCTTCTGGAATCGGACGGCAGTGAAAAGTTGCGCCGGGTTCAAGAGGTGCAACAGAGCCGACTGTCGCCTTGACTTTGAAGTTCTGCCATTGCATCATAAGCTAGCAATCATGAGACTCCGTGATAGCATCCACGGGGTAGCTAGCAGGAGCCGTGAAGACAGGCTCCTGAAGCAGCTCGGTGGAAGCCACGCTGCTTCTCCGCTGAGATGGCGGGGTAGCTTCGGCAGGTCGCTTGCTGTGAACTACTTCTCGTTCCTCTAGCGCTTGTACCCTTGCGTGCAGCGCCTGCAGTTGGGTCTGCTCCACTTTCCTCTTCCTCTCCCGGCCTTTTTAACCGCCTGCGTCGGGAAACCCAGCCTTCCATGAAAAGGAGCCTGGCGTGCCTCATGTCCGTCCAGGGTGCTCAGGATTCCCGAGGGCCATTGTGAGCTCGTCGTTCTCTTTGTCGGGAACGAACGTCCTTGCTGCGCTGCGGCGATATACTCATGAAGCTTCATGATGGGTATTCGCAGTTGCTCGTTCGTCCAAACGCACTTCCCTGTTTCAGGGTCCAACGACCCCTCAACCCCGAAGAACCAAGTCCTTGAATGGTCTGGCCGGTGCAATGTCTCTGGTTCGACCCCTTTATCAAGCAGGTCATTCTCATCCTTCTCCCACAACGGCAGGGCTTTGAGGTAGCCACCTAACCCCGTGCGATGGTGATGCTCCTTCTTCGCAGCATTTTTCTTGTTTGTCGCTAACATCTTCTTACTCTTGTCCGATGTCTTGTGGGCCACAAATGCGTCCCAGTGATATCTTATCTTTTCATATAGGCCGGTGAATTCTGGAGTCTTGTCTTTGTCGACAAATGTTGATTTCAGCTCATTCTTCCACCTACTGAATAGATCCGCCATCTTCTTAAGAGCATGAGCCTTGACCAATGGCTCTATAACTGGCCTCTCCGGATCCTCCTCCGGCGGTAGGGTGAAATTTGCCTTCAGCTCGGTCCAAAGATCATCTTTCTGCCTATCGTTGACATAAGACACCTGAGGGTCTTTGTTCTTAGGATTATACCATTGGTGGATGCTGATCGGGATCATGTCCCTAACAAGAACCCGCACTGAGCAGAAAATGTATCCTTGGTCTGGATGGGTTCAATCGGTTGGCCATCACGCGCGATTGCTGTGATCGTGAACCTTTCATCATGGCGCAACCTTTTCTTCGGGCCTCGTCTCGTTACCGAAGTTTGGCTCGATCCGGAGGGCTAGAAAAGAAGAAATAAGAGAGTTAATATGTGTACATACCAAAACAATTAATATATCAATTAGCTAGTCAGCACAGGCTTAATTAATATATATACCTGGCCGGACTCCATTCGGTCACTGGAGCCGTCATCACGGTGTCCTTCCCACCGGCATTCGGTCACCGGAGCCATCATAATCATGTCCCTCCTTCTCCATTGTTCGATCACCGTAGCCTGCTTCACCATCTCCTTCCAGACCATCGGTGTCGTTGAGATACGACATGACATCACCTCCACCGAGGATTATGTCCCCCAACACCTGTTCTGCTTCCAAGTCTCGGTCCTCCATAGTTTCTGCAAATATTACAACATGGCAATTAATATACAAACATGACAGATGGATATATTAGTGGCAAACGTAGACCTAGCTAGCTAGCTAATCACAACAAGGAATCATATTAATGGCCTCGACGCTTCTATAGTTTGGGGTGGCCTCGGCAATGCTTCGTTTGGGGTGGCCTCGACAACAACACTCTTTTAACTTGGAAAATTTGGGTGGCCTCGGCAATGCTTCTAGGGTTTGGGTCGGACCGCCTCTCATATGATTGTCCGACGTTTTTTTAGTGTCAAAGGATTCAACAAAACCATGTCTTCATCATTAGGAGAAAGTAACAGGCGCATGATGGTACGAAGCTCTCCAAAGTTGTTTTGGAACGGAGTCCCAGATAGGATAATTCGCTTTTTGGTACAAAGTTCAGCAAGAGCCTACCGAATATCGCTATTTGGAAGGCCTGTGCTGAAATTCGTACCAAAAGGCGGATTATCCTATCCGGGACTCCGTTCCAGAACAACTTTGGAGAACTTCGTACCATCATGCCCCGGTTACTTCCGGCTAATGATGAAGCCATGGATTTCTTCAATACTTTGACACAAGGCAACCTGATCTCGACCCCTCGGCGATCCTCGACCCTCGACCCCTCAACGACCCTCGACTCTCGACCCTCGACCCTCTACCCTAGTTCACGACCCTCGACCGCTCGGCGATCCACGACCCTCTACCCTAGTTCCCGACCCTTGACCCCCTCATGTCACGTTTGTATATTGTCAAAGGATTCAACAAAACCATGTCTTCATCATTAGGCGAAAGTAACAGGCACATGATGGTACGAAGCTCTCCAAAGTTATTTTGGAATGGAGTCCCAGATAGGATAATTCGCTTTTTGGTACAAAGTTCAGCAAGAGCCTTCCGAATATCGCTATTTGAAAGGCCTTTGCTGAAATTCGTACCAAAAGGCGGATTATCCTATCCAGGACTCCGTCCCAGAATAACTTTGGAGAACTTCGTACCATCATGCCCCGATTACTTCCGGCTAATGATGAAGCCATGGATTTTTTCAATACTTTGACACTAGGCAACCTCTCGACCCCTCGGCGATCCTCGAGCCTCGACCCCTCGACGACCCTCGACCCTCGAACCCTCGGCCCCTCGAACCCTCGACCCTCGACCCCTCGACCCTCGAACCCTCGGCGACCCTCGACCCCTCTGTGACCCTCGACCCTCTACCCTAGTTCCCGACCTTCGCCCCTCGAACCCTTGGCGACCCCTCACCCCCCCCCCCCTCATGTCGAAGTTATCTGGGAAGGGGTATATCGACCCCCCTCATGTCGAAGTTATCGGGGAGGGGGTATATCGACAACGACATACCCGATAAAAAATAAGAAGAGGAAGAAGAAGAAAAAGAAGAGGAGAAGAAGAAAGGAATAGAGGAGAAGATCGAAGAAAAAAAGAAGAAAAAAAAGGGGAGAAGAAGACAGGAATAGAGGAGAAGAAGAAAAAATAGAAAATATTCTATTTTTTCTTCTTCTTCTCTATTCCTTTCTTCTTCTCCTCTTTTTTCTTCTTCTTTTTTCCTCTTATTATTTATTTCTCCTCTTCTTCATCTCCTCTTCTTCCCCTTCTTCCTCTTCTTATTTTCCTTTTTCCACTCCTTCTTTTTCTTCTTCTTCTTCCTTCTTCCTTCTTCCTCTTTTCTTCCTTTTCCTTATTTTACTTTTTCCTCTACACTAACCTAAAATGCACTAACCTAAAATCGATATCTACTAACAACCTAAATAAAAAAATTAATACATATATGAAAAAAAAACATCATTTGATCATATGAACAAAAAAACGTCATATGAACAAAAAACATCATAGAAGGACGCCGGACCGTAGAGCGGGGCGATGACGGCTTCGGGGCAGGGGTGGCGCGGGGCGGCGACGTTGTCGGGGCGGTGACGGCGCGGGGTGGCGCGCGACGACGGCGGGGGTGGTGACAGCGCGGCGACGGCGTCGGGGCAGGGGTGGTGCGCGGAGATGGCGAGGTAGAGAGGGGCAGCCGGGCGGCGTTCGGAGGGATCGAAGAACTAAAACGAAAATTTCACAAGTGCTGTTTATATAGACGAAGCATTGGTCCCGGTTGGTGGCTCGAACCGGGACAAATGCCCCCCTTTAGTCCCGGTTGGTGCCACCAACCGGGACCAAAGGTCTCTTTTCAGCAGCCCAAAGGGCGAGAAGCAGAGGCCTTTGGTCCCGGTTGGTGGCACCAACCGGGACTAAAGGGGGGCATTGGTCCCGGTTGGTGCCACGAACCGGGACCAAACGTGGGCATTGGTCCTGGTTCGAGCCACCAACCGGGACTAATAGTCCGTGACTCGCATAGCCGCGGTGGATGTTTAGTCCCACCTTGCTAGCTGAGGGGCATGTGCACCAGTTTATAAGCGCGATTGTGCCTCCCCTTTCGAACTCCTCTGAACTGCAGGCCTACGGGCCTAATATGACAATGCTATGTCTGTGGGCCTACTTGGCCCGCCTCGGGCCTGCATCCTGGCCCAACATACTAGTTGGGTTTCTAGTCGTATGCAGGTCGTGGTGGCCCTATAGGCGGCATTTTTTTAATTTTTTTGTTTTCTTTTTTGCTTTATTTATTTTATTTTCTTTCTACTTACAACAAAATACTTACTGTTGCAATTTTTATTTATTTTATTAAAGTTTATTTATTTTTCTTTATTAAAGTTTATTTTGTGAAATTTTATTTATTTTATTTTATTAAATTTTATTTTATTTTGTTTCTACTTATTTATTTTATTAAAGTTTATTTTATTTTATTTTGTTTCTACTTATTTATTAAAGTTTATTTTGTTTCTACTTATTTATTTTATTTTGTTTCTACTTCTTTATTTTATTTTCTTTTTTGCTTTTTTATTTATTTTATGAAAAATTCTTTTTGTTTATAATGTTTTGAACAGAAAATACTTTGATAATTTTAGTTGCATAAATTTTATATAATTTTAGTTTCAATAATACTAGAGGTTTATAAAAGCTTTTTAGTTGATTCCTTTTGCTATTAGGGTTTCATTAAAGTTACAAAGGGATTTCATTTTTTGAAATTATTTGAACTCCAGACTTTGTTCAAAATGCACCATTAAAAGCCACATCATGAATTTTCAACTCTTTCTGACTTCATTTGTTATTTTTCATGCACTTACTGATTTTTTGAGCTAAATGACCCTGAAATTGAAAAGCACTTCAAATGAACTCTGAAAAGGTTGAAAGTTGGCATGGTATCATCATTTCACCCAAATAGCATGTGCTTAAAAGTTGAGAGGGTTACGGCAAAAACTGGACGCACTTCGTGTACAAAACGGACAATCTCTTTCGAAGTATCAGGGTTTCAAATGGAAACTCGTCTATTACATGGATATTCTAGATCAAAGGCATCATCATAATAGTTGTGGACAGAAAGTCTTCACTTTTTCTTCGCTTGTGTCCTTTGCTTATTGCGCCGTAACCATGGATAATCTTCATTGTTTATCAGGGTGCTTGGGTCAGCCTTGACTTTGAAGGGAGGAATTTCATGAAACTTTTCATAATCTTCGGACATGTCTGTCTTGCCCTCCACTCCCACGATGTCTCTTTTTTCGGAAAGAACTATGTGGCACTTTGGCTCATCGTATGATGTGTTCGGTTCCTTATCTTTTCTTTTTCTCGGTTTGGTAGACATGTCCTTCACATAGAAAACCTGCGCCACATCATTGGCCAGGACGAACGGTTCGTCTGTGTACCCAAGATTGTTCAGATCCACTGTTGTCATTCCGTACTGTGGGTCTACCTATACCCTGCCTCCTCACAGATTGACCCATTTGCACTTAAATAAAGGGACCTTAAAATCATGTCCCGCAACCAAGGTAACAATTGATCCAACGGCATAATGATACCAAGCCTCGGTATGAATGTCATATTTTCTAATCTTTCTAATCTTCAAACGCATTGCGTCCATCTTGATCTTGTGATCATCGACGACATCCGCAACATGCCACTTCAATATCATCTTCTCCTCCTCACTTTTTTTTATTTTTTACTTTCTTCAACTAAATTTAACCTCTCGACAATAGGGTTGGTTAGAATTTCCGGTTCACATACCTCCTAGATAAATAAAATCTATGTCACGTTGGTCGGCATAATTGTCATAAACAATAAATGAACCAAATAGTTATAAAAGATAATATATACCACATCCGAATCATAGACAGGACGAGGGCCGACGGGGGCGGATGCCAAAACCATCGCACTATATAATAACAAGCAATAATAAAAGTAAGAAAAATTAGACAAGTATCTATCTAAAGTAAGAATTTTTTTTCTTTCTAAAAGAAGATAAGAACAAGAGGCTCACCATGGTGGTGCCGTCGACGAGATCGGCGCGGGCGATCGATGGCGGTGAAGATGGGGACGGGACATGACAGACCGCTAAACCTAGACAAATCTCGGTGAAAATGGAGCTTGGAGGTCGAGCTTCGAGAGGAGAAAGCTTAACTAGTGTGGCTCGGGCATTTCATCGAACACCTCATGTGCATAGGAGGTGAGCTAGAGCACCACAAAGATCTCCCCTCGCCGGCCAGAAAAAACAGAGCAGTGTGGAGTGCTCTGCTGCGGCGATGGGGTATATATAGGTAACTCATTGGTCCCGGTTCGTGGGTGGAACCGAGACTAAAGGCCCCCCTTCTGTCCCTGTTCCAGCCATGAACTGGGACCAAAGGATGTGGGCCAGGAGCGAGGACCATTGGTCCCGATTCGTGCCTGGAACCGGGACAAATGGGTCTAGAAGAACCAGTACAAATGCCCCACGAGGCATGGCCGGCCCCCTGGGCGCACGAACCGGGACGTATTCCCCCCATGGGTCCCGGTTCGTGACTGAACCGGGACTAATGGGTTGGCCAAGCCCCAACAAAAGCCATGTTTTCTACTAGTGTAGGATTCCCTTTCCTATTCGGAGTAGGAGAGAAGGAAAGAGAGGGAGAGGGAGAAGGAAAGGGGGGGGTCGCGCCCCCACCCCTTGTCCAATTCGGTTTGGGCAGGGGGGAGGCGCGCGCCACCTCTTGGCCCTTCGCCCCTCTCTCCACTAAAGCCCAATAAGGCCCATTACTTCTCCCGGTGAATTCCCGTAAATCCCCGGTACTCCAAAAAATACCCGAATCACTCGGAACCATTCCGATGTCCAAATATAGCCTTCCAATATATGAATCTTTACCTCTCGACCATTTCGAGACTCCTCGTCATGTCCGTGATCTCATCCGGGACTCCGAACAAACTTTGGTCATCAAATCACATAACTCATAATACAAATCGTCATCGAACGTTAAGCGTGCGGACCCTACGGGTTCGAGAACTATGTAGACATGACCGAGACACATCTCCGGTCAATAACCAATAGCGGAACCTAGATGCTCATATTGGCTCCTACATATTCTACGAAGATCTTTATCGGTCAAACCGCATAACAACATACGGTGTTCCCTTTAACATCGGTATGTTACTTGCCCGAGATTCGGTCGTCGATATCATCATACCTAGTTCAATCTCATTACCGGCAAGTCTCTTTACTCGTTCCGTAATACATCATCCCGCAACTAACTCATTAGTCACATTGCTTGCAAGGCTTATAGTGATGTGCATTACCGAGAGGGCCCAGAGATACCTCTCCGATACACGGAGTGACAAATCCTAATCTTGATCTATGCCAACCCAACAAACACCTTCGGAGACACCTGTAGAGCATCTTTATAATCACCAAGTTACGTTGTGACGTTTGATAGCACACAAAGTGTTCCTCCGGTATTCGGGAGTTGCATAATCTCATAGTCTGAGGAGCATGTATAAGTCATGAAGAAAGCAGTAGCAATGAAACTATGACGATCATAATGCTAAGATAACGAATGGGTCTTGTCCATCACATCATTCTCTAATGATGTGATCCCGTTCATCAAATGACAACACATGTCTATGGCTAGGAAACTTAACCATCTTTGATTAACGAGCTAGTCAAGTAGAGGCATACTAGGGACACTCTGCTTGTCTATGTATTCACACATGTACTAAGTCTCCGGTTAATACAATTCTAGCATGCATAATAAACATTTATCGTGATATAAGGAAATATAAATAACAACTTTATTAGCCTCTAGAGCATATTTCCTTCACCCCTCCCCGTCACAATTCCTCAGAGCAGCAGACCGAGTGGAGGAGAATCCATGGTTGATCCGCAAATCCTAAGGGGATTAGATCTGATGCCGTTGCTGCTTCTGCCGTAGCGGAGGAAAAGATTATCCGAGGACTTGATGATTGTATTTGACCATGTGTGGTCGATGATGCCGCTATTGACACATTTACATGAACGCTATCTCATTTCAATACTTGTTTGTTTCACAAAACCAAGCCTAGACTCGAAATGCTTTTTGGATCCCGGGCACAGTGAGCTTGGATTTTTGAAATAAATCAATAATAAATTTCTGTAGTGTCTAATAATTTGAATGTTCTTGACATGTGTACACATGGGTTTGGTCTATATGCCTATAAATTCAATATAATAATATGTGGGTACACAAAAAAAACTATGTGGAATTGACAATAACAGATAGCGCACACATGATTTGCTGAAATATCCACATTTTCTTTCTGTAGTTCACATGGTAAACCTTCTCTTAATGCAACATTTCACGCCCCCCCCCCCCCCCCCCCGACACACATGTTTGTTGTATAATGCGAGGATATCTATATAATCCTATGTACCTAAATAGTTGATGCCCAGTAAACTTTGGTTGTCTCCACATGCACCGAAACTAATCGATCATGTCACTCTGCATGGAAAAAGATCCACTTTAACATGCACCATGCGTAGTACTGATATTAAATAAATATTCTACAACTATATAATAATCAAATACTATATAGTACATGTACTTTAATTAGTTTCAATTATGACATTGTTAATCCCAATACTAATGTTTTAGAGAAACAAATCTCATGGAAATAATTTTATCAAATTCTCGGTGCCACAAGATGTACTCTAAGCTGATGGCTTGACTTCTTCACCAAACTTAGTTGTCTTTTGATTCTTTGTGCGTGCAAACTTCAAGCCAGGCAGCCTAGAAACTTCCAGCAAAAGGTTGCACGCCACTCAAAAGACTCTACATATTTCTACCTACAAAGGTCTACTGGAAAATTGTTTTTCTTGGTACATTCCGAACCTCCATCAAGATACTTATAGATACTAAAATAGGAACATAATCATACAGTCACGCTATAGTATATATTTGAAAGGGATGGATGTGATGTTCTGAAGAACGTGATATTGTGCTTATGTTAAGATGGACTCATTTCAGCGAAATACCACAAACTAAAAAGATGATGCTTTCAAGAATAAATTTTCACTTTATCATTGGTGCACTTAGAATAATAGTTGTTTGATTTTTCAAACAAAAACTTTGAGTTTAATTATTAGAATTTAGCTATGTAGCTATTGTTGCTGGATGCAATAGAAAAAATTGTTCTAGTTAATGTTTCTAGATGCAACGAAAAGTAATATTTCATATTAAAATCATCTACAAAAATAAGTAAAAAAGTTTAATATAAAATTAATTTCTCCTAAACTATTATTAATGAAAACCCAATGATATTTAGAAATTTATAACTTCTGAAACTCCTTTCACTTGATGTGGTCTTTCCTTGCTTAATGGTCACTACGGGTTGGGTACCACATTTTTAAAAACATCCTAGTCGTGGCATATTGCTGGAGCAACCCCGTGTCTATTTTTAAGTTTTTTCGTCAGTGCGTAGGTTGAAGATGAAACAACCAAAGTTGGCCAAGGAAAATATAGTTGTGCTAGAGTGCATCCAAGCCAAATGGGCTGTCAGCCCAGGCCAATACTAACCAGTGAGAGTTGTCCAGTGGAACGATACGTTAGCTCCAGTTTTTTAACAAGAAGAGCAATTTGAGAAAATTGCCGATGGTTTTCGAAAAAACATTTTTTACAATGTAAAAAAAATCTAAACACACATACACATGTATACAATGTATGTGCAAAATTTGATAACATTTTACTTTTATATGTGACGTACAAAACAAAGACAAAAATGCATTTTCGAATGTGCCACTTTTTTGTTGTTGGGCTGGAATTTTTTTTGTACAACTTACAAATTATTTTTTTTGAAAACAAAATTTCATGGATCCATAGTGAGCACATACAAGTTTCCACAAAAAATTTTAAACTTTAAACATGGTTTTGATTATTTTTCCAACAAAAAAGGGCACCATAACTTGCCCTCAGTTTGGCTATCCCGATCAAGGAATTGAGGACTACCGAACGGGCCATGTAGCCACACCCAGCCACCTCAATATGGATAGGGACGGGGTCACATATCGTGTTGTAGTGGACCAGGGGCGATGTCAAGATAGCTCGGCAGAGGAATTTGTCGGCGGAGGTCAGGTGGGACGACAGCAACACCAGCTGCGAGTATTTCAATCGATACGAATCAACATGGAGTCGGACAATTTTTTCTTGCTCGGGAGACAACAGAAGGGGATTGCCGAGACATGGTTTATCGATATTTCTCGGTCATGTGTGGTGTGTGCGTACTCTTTGCCTTTTCTCTCTCTTTGAGACATGTACACTAACTTATACAAACTGATTAGTATCTCAAACTAGATGTCTATGTGTACAAATGAAACGTTATATAGTTTGCTACTATAAATTGTACTATGTAGTTGCATCTTATTTTATACGTATAAGAATGAGCTAATCTCATTCCTGCTCTTTTTCAAATGCCTATAAAAATAGAAATAGTTAAATATAGTACCCCCTTCGTCCTATATTAATTATCGCTCAAACAACACTGAAATACGTCTAGATACATCTATTTCGACGATTAATATGGGATAGAGGAAGTATTAGATAGTAAAATTTTGTATGATATCAGTGATTGAGCCGCTAGAAATATATCCATTAGTATAGTGTTTGAAAATGCGGCCATTGCATCTATATTGTAAGTTATGGGACCTTTGATAAAATATACTACAACAAGTATATATAGAGATGGGATTTAAGACACCTACTGGAGTGGAGAGGAACACACATGCGGAATCTTTGTAGGGGAGGGAATTAAATATATATCACATGCATTGGATGTGCTTCAAGCATGCACCACTGACTCCAATAATCCAAGTCCTTTCATCCCTCTTGCATTGTCCCTAGCTCCTGTCACTGCATCCGGCTCCTTTATTTGTTGTCACTCGGTAAGGTTATTGCATGCCTTCTCTTGCCAGAGAAAGGCTTCCACTATGATCGATCTCAACTAGGAGATGGTGCCAACCAAACGCTCATGGTGAGGATGTGTCGAAGTTGTTGAAGACAAAAGCAGACGAGCCACTGAGGAGGTGTATAATGACCGTGTCTAGAGAATTCTAACAAGAATAAGCTGACAATGCGAGAGAAGGATGAGGGCTTGGCTGCCTTTGAGGAGAATGAATAGCAATGGATGGACTAGGAAGAGTATATGTCGGTGTCATAGCTGACCAGGGCCATGAACATTGCCAATGATGTGCAAACTTATTCATGTTGTAGTTTTTTTGTCGTTACATTTTTTGCCTTTAAAACTCCCTAAAGTTATAAATGACATTTGGCTTTGATAGCACAGGTGCTACTACGCTTTGTCAGGTCTTCGAGGTGTTTATTTTCTCTAGAGACTACTGGTTTCTATGTGCATGCTACACTATAGTTGCTATATGCAGAATCATTTTTTGAGTAGTTGAGTGTTTGTGATGCCCATCATTGATGCTCCTCCTACTGTACATGGGGTGTTGCGAGTTTCTTAGCTGTAAAGCTGTCAGGTCACCTTTCTCTCATTTTTATCATGTTCATCTATGGTCTTCAAGTTCTATAAGTTACTTTGATACCTCTACTGTTTTAGAAGAAAAGAAAATGAATTATAGTTTAGGACAGTCAAACTGCATTCTTTCTTAGAAAACAAACTTATTGTACACTCTACAATATATGTTTATGTCATTGACCTATCAAAAAATTTAGAAGAGACATAATAAAGTAGATATAGCAAGGAAAAATAACCATGTATAAATGAATTTTTTTTTGGAAAATGAGGTTAAACCCCCGGCCTCTGCATCAATCGATGCATACAGCCATCTTTATTAATTATTCCACAAAGGTCTGACAAGAAAATACATCAAGACACCCGAAGCCACCACTCACACCTACAAACTCGATAATGTGGAGTGCTCTCACCCCCCATATCTAAAACTGGTGTCGTCGCCGATCCATCCACATAACGTATCGGGACCAACAACCGGTGCAGCAGACCTAAAGCGCGCACCACATGCACACGTTTTAGAAGTCAGAAGCCGCCATCATCCTCGGACCGCTGACCCATCTTCAAGATAGTGATCCGCATCATCCTTGCCAATCCAGACATCCATCGACGCCACCACGACGCCCAACGGCACCACCGCCCTGCGTGCATTCATCCAGACGCGAAGACTCTGGAAGATTTATCGTGCGTAGCACCTGCCGACCAGGCATGACTTGACATCTCCGCCGAAGCTCCGTGCAAGACTTAGCCGCTCCACCTCCTGCCTCTATCTTCCAGCGCTGCTCCACAAACGATGCTCCCAAGAGAGTAACGACACCGCAGTACCGCCATCGTCCGATCTGGATGACCAGATCTTAGGGTTTCCCCCGAAGCAGCACGAGTGGGTTGACAGAAGTTACAGGATGATGCCTTCATCAAGGTAATGACGCAAGACGCCGCCAACTCTGTCTCCCCAACTCGCAGCCGGGACTAGATGACGGATCTGGAGATCCGACCACTCAGCCTCAGGCTGACCATCTCCGGCGAAGGAGGCGGCCACCACCGCCACGCCCAGGGCCGGAGCCCCCGACGTCCTCGTGATGTGGGTCGATCCTAGGGGCAGCCTGCCGTTGACGGGACGGTACACGACGTCAGCAAGTGCGGCCTGCCCGAAGCCCATCTGGACCCAGATCGGATGCCCAAGCCGCCGCCGTCCTGACCAAGTCTTTGGCGAGGAGAAACGCCACCGCTGCCGCTGCGGCACACAGGCTTTGCCTGCGACGCAGGAAACGGTGCGCTGGAGTGAACGGGAGACGGCCGACGGGGGCGCTCCGGTGAGGCGCGGCGGCGCCACATGGGAGCGGGGTAGGGTTAGGAGCAGGGCGGAGGTAGGGTTAGGAGATCGGTCTCGAGGTCTAAAAATGGGAGAGATTTTCACTTCCCGGCCTCTGCACCAACTAGAGATGCATACAGCCATTTTAGTATAAGTACCAAGATAAACATGGTCCTCAGAATTTTTTAAATGAGTATCAAGATATTTCTTCATGAGTGGTTCCACACCACACCAAGCTTGATCCTCAATAAATGGGAGAAAACCCCCTGTGCATCACCTGTCAATTCTAGAAATCGAACTCGGGTCGTTAGGCTGTCCAACCACATGCCCAACCAGTAAGCCAAGGCTCTCTTTGCACCTTGTATAAATGATAAAGGAGAAAAATGACGCGGCAACACGCGCCCCCTTGCTTCTAGTTAATACCAACCTGGAGCTCGACGTGGAGTATCGGGCAACGCCACATCATGAGCTAGCTTCGCTCGTCAGCTTTATGTGACGCCGAATTCCGTGATGGTGATCACGGCACGCCCCCGATGGATGCAATAGGAAGAAGACTTGTACGCTCTCAAAATTTTGAATCAATTTCCCTAAGGGTTTGCGGAAATAAAAATAAATTGGGTATGATGTGTCTAACACGTCAGCCCCCCACGGGCAGCTTGGCGTCGTGTCGCCGGCCATTCAACGCAGCTCCGGGCACCAATGCAAAGTGCTTGTGGTGGGTACCAATCGATGGGCATGCCGATGGTTAAACTTGTCAACCAATGGTAGTTGTTGGATCTCGAAGCCGGATGGGCTATGGTACAAATAGCACGTGTATGAGTTGAACAGAGCGGGTGTACCTGCGATCTGTCCTAAAATGAACAAAATAATGGGTGATCTACTGATCTGAAGCTTTTTCTTCAATATTTTCAGTAGCTTCTCAAATTCATTGTCAGATATATCATTGTTTGCCTTCCACTGCAGCAATTCCAGTATGGTACCGAGCTTTGTGTTGCCATCTTCGCAATTTGGGTACAACCTTTTTTTGTGATCCTCTAACATGCGATCGAACTTCAACTTCTCCTTTTCACTTTCGCATTGTCTCTTTGCATCAACAATGACCCGGCGAAGATCATCATCGGGCACATCGTCTGGTTCCTCTTGATCCTCAGCTTCCCCCATTGCAGCATCACCATATTTAGGGGGCACATAGTTGTCATCATCCTCTTCTTCGTTGTCTTTCATCATAACCCCTCTTTCTCCGTACTTGGTCCAAACAATATAGTGTGGCATGAAACCCTTCATAAGCAGGTGGGTGTGAAGGATTTTCTGGTCAGAGTAAGATTTTGTATTCCCACATATAGGGCATGGACAACACATAAAACCATTCTGCTTGTTTGCCTCAGCCACTTCGAGAAAATAATGCACGCCCTTAATGTACTCGGAGGTGCGTCTGTCACCGTACATCCATTGTCGGTTCATCTGCGTGCATTATATATAATTAAGTGTGTCAAAAAACATTACAGAACATCATGAATATAGAAGTGACCAAATTAATAGAAGTTCATCATCACATTAAAACCAAAGTACAGTAGTGATCAAATGTTATTACTGAAAAATAAATGCATAAAGTTCATACATATATAATTCTCATTGAACAACATATAGCTCTCTAGAGCATCTAATTAAACCATACATTGAAACTATGTAAAACATTTCAATGCAACAACAAATGTGATCATAATCGCAACTAAGGTAACAATTGATCCAACGGCATAATGATGCCAAGCCTCGGTATGAATGGCATATTTTCTAATCTTTCTAATCTTCAAGCGCATTGCATCCATCTTGATCTTGTGATCATCGACGACATCCGCAACATGCAACTCCAATCTCATCTTCTCCTCCTCAATTCTTTTCAATTTTTTCTTCAGGTAATTGTTTACTTCTTCAACTAAATTTAACCTCTCGACAATAGGGTCGGTTGGATTTCTGGTTCACATACCTCCTAGATAAAAACATCTATGTCACGTTGGTTGGCATAATTGTCATAAACACTAAATGAACCAAATAGTTATAAAAGATAATATATACCACATCCGAATCATAGACAGGACGAGGGCCGATGGAGGCGGATACCAAAAACATCGCACTATATAATAACAAACAATAATAAAAGTAAGAAAATTATATAAGTATCTATCTAAATCATACAAGTAAGAACTTTTTTCTTTTAGAAAGAAGATAAGAACAAGAGGCTCACCACGGTGGTACCGGCGACGAGATCGGCGCGGCGATCGACGGCGGTGAGGACGGGGACGGGGACGGGACAGTATGGACCGCCAAACCTAGACAAATCTTGAGGAAAATGGAGTTTGGACAAGGAGCTTCGAGAGGACGAAGCTTAAGTGTGGCTCGGGCATTTCATCGAACACCTCATGTGCATAGGAGGTGAGCTAGAGCACCACAAAGCTCTCCCACGGCCGGCCAAAAAACAAAGCAGTGGCTCTGCTCGCGGGCAGGGGCGAGGGTATATATAGGCCACTATTTAGTCCCGGTTTGTGGCTAAAACCGGGACTAAAGGACATCCTTTGGTCCCGGTTCCAGCCACCAACCGGGACTAAAGGTGGTGGGCCAGGAGCCAGGGCCATTGGTCCCGGTCCGTGTCTGGAACCGGGACCAAAGGGGTCAGACGAACCGGGACCAATGGCCCCCAAGGCCCGGCCGGCGTCCTGGCCTCACAAACCGGGACTGATGCACCCATTGGTCCCGGTTCGTGACAGAACCGGGATTAATGCTCTTATCTGGCATGGACCAATGCCATGTTTCTACTAGTGAACTCCAGAAAAACAACATGGGGATCAATGACGTGCAGCGATCTGAATAACGCGGATCCGCTCGATGGCCTCCTCCATCCGCTCAGTGTCCCGCCGTTTCCCCAACGGCATCCAGGTCTGGAGGAACAAATGACATTTGAAAATGATGTCAGCTGGGTGCGAAGGAAACTTATGCTCAATGGTAATCTTGTTTCGAGTGGTCCAAAGAGAGTACAACGGCGCCCCTACGCAACGCCAAAGGACCCTAGCAAAACCACCCCTATGGAAGCAGAGAATGGCGCGCAGCTCCCCACCGGAGTGGGGGTTCCAGTTCTGCGCCCAAAGGCTTCCCGGACCGCACTCGAAGCAAACCGGGCGAGGTGGCAGTTGAAAAAGATGTGGTTGGCATCCTCATGAGCCCCACAAACCGCACAACTACCATCTGAAGGTCCCTTTCTCTTGGCAACGTTGTTGGACGACAGGAGACGGTCGTGGAACATTTGCCAGAGAAACACCTTGATTTTGAAGGGGGGGGGGGGCACTTTCCACAGCCCCCTAGCTATGTCAAGTGTAGGACCCTCCGATAACTTAGCATAGAGCGACTTAACCGAAAACTTCCTAGAGTTTGTGAGAGACCATGACACCGCGTCTTGCTCGGTGCTCAGCACAGTACTGGACAGCGTGTTGCATAACCCCTCCCAGCATGCTCGTTCAGGTTCTGAAAGGGGCCGCGTGAAGGAGATTGCTGGAGGGGATGCTCTAAGCACATCAGCCACTAAAATTTTGGTGTTCGTAGCGAGGTGGTATAAAGACGGGTGGCTACACCATAGCGGCTCGGTACCACACCAGGTATCAAGCCAGAAGCGAGTCGACCTACCATTGTTAACTCGAAAGAGGGCTCCTAGCGCAAAAGCCAGTTTGACAGCCTGGATCTCATTTCATGAGCTAGCTTCGCTCTGCAGCTTTAAGTGCGCTAAATTCGGTGATGGTGCTCACGGTGTGCCGCCCGATGGATGCAACAGGAAAAAGACTTGTACACTCAAAAAATTTAATCGATTTCCATAAGAGTTTGCGCAAATAAAAAATAAATTACGTATGATGTGTCTACCACGTCAGCACCCTCGTGGGAGCGAACCAACTTGTGGTTGGATGGTTAGAGGGACTGTGATATCCCCAGTCCATCAGGGTTCAAGTCCTGGTGCTCGCATTTATTCCTGGATTATTTCAGGATTTCCGGCGATGCGCATTCAGTGGGAGGAGACGTTCCCGTCGACGACGAGGTGCCTACGGCGACTTCGTAAATTTCAAGATGATATGCCGGCTCAGTCTTCCGGAGGTGCTCATAGGGGTAAGGTGTACGTGTGTGCGTTCATAGGGATGAGTGTATGAGCGCTTGGGTTTGTACTGTGTTCAAAAAAAAAGGCACCCCCGTGGGCAGCTCGGCGTCATGTCGCGGGCCATTCAACGCAGCTCCAGGCACCAATGCAAAGTGCTTGTGGTGGGTACCAATCGATGGGCATGCCGATAGTTAAACTTGTCAACCAATGGTAGTTGTTGGATCTCGAAGCCGGATAGGCTATGGTACAAATAGCACGTGTGTGAGTTGAACAGAGCGGGTGTACCTGCGATCTGTCCTAAAATGGACAAAATAATTGGTGATCTACTGATCTGAAGCAGTAGTACTAGTATCATTTCGTACCGTTGCGGAGTTTGAAAAAGAAGTGCACCGATGCTAGAGCCGGGCGCGTCGTGGGTGTACATGATCACGCATGCACCGATGCTAGAGAACCGATTGCTTTGCTAGTAAGATCCGTCCGTGGAATTAATTTGCACTGCCGATGCTAGAGTCTAGAGAGATGGGTGGATCGTGCTCGCGGACGCATGTGATGCATGGAGCGAGAGATCGATTGATTTGAATATTTACGGTATCGTCAGCGTCGTGTAGCACTTCATTTGGGAACACCTTTGCGTTAAAGTTGCGTGAGTCCCATGTCTTCCGCATGATTGAGAGGGCGACGGTCGGCCAGATTGCCGCATGTCCCAAGTTTTGCTGGATGGACGCCACGCCAGCGGTGCGAATCCAAGATTGTTCGGCGTATACTACGTTGTTGCAGCGGGGGCAAGAGCGCGTGCTAACAGCAAACCTGTAATAAACTACTACGCCCTCCGTAAACTAATATAGAAGTGTTTAGTTCAGTATTTAGTTATCTAAACGCTTTTATATTAGTTTACGAAGAGAGTAGTAATGATCATGCATGTAATGCACGGGGCGTGCTTGAGGCTGACTTGGTTGCGTCGTGCATGCATGTAACGCAGGGATCCCGTCCGTAGCTCATGCAAGTATGGTTGATTGGATAGGAAACGATACTCATGCATGTGCTGCTGCCAGCGGGAGTCCCAGCTATCGTGTCTCCACGCCGCCGCACCTCCCTGCAGCCTCCTCCGCGCGGCCAAGCCACTGCTCCGCCTATGCACTTTTGGTGCAGTGGAAAATGTATGTCAAAACCCGTATCTAATCCGGCCTTTGGGGGGTATATACAGAGTACATGGTAGGGAGGCGGATTAAACTACATAACAAGTCATGCTATTCATCATCTAGGGTGCAGAATAAGTTATTTTGCACCCGATGTATACTTACGATCATTTCATCAAAAAATTATGTTTGTCATACAAATAGGTATGTTTATATTGATTCACTACGAAAAATTAAAATATACTGTAAATCATAATACCAAAAATATATTTTATGTATATTATGTACTATGCTTTTACATTTGTAATTTTACATAACATAAAATACCTTTTACAGCCGACTTTTTTTCTACGTTCTCATTTGACTTCCGATGTAAGACAAAATTTGCGGGATGTAAAAATACAATGTAGTGATGTTAAAAGACTGGGGGTGACGAATAGTGCGACCCTAGGTGTCGACCCATTTCTTATCTTGAACTCGAACCCAATAATAAGTTTGGCATTCCCCTTCTGGCGTAGTGGGAGCAAAGTTGGCGATTGCATTAATTTGAAATCTTGCGTTTTTGTCATCTTTTCGCTTCGCCATCATTAAATATGTCTCTGATGGGTCGACAACTAGGACACTGGCTGCGTCCCCTTTTCGTGCCTTCACGGCAGAGGTGTCGTGGATGCTAGTAACGATCCAAATGTTGTAGGCTGTAGTTGTTGCCGATGAGTACATGTTTACCTAGCCTTAGATGACGATGTCAAGGTAGTAGATCATGATGAAATACCCATATCGAGGTAGTCGTGGTCGATGGTGTAATCGTTGCATCGGTGTAGCCACACAAAAAGCCAGAGGCGCAAAATTTGTGATGTACTATAGATGACAGGGCAGTAGCCGTGGACGATGCACCTTGCAGATGTCAGAGGATGCTGTCTGCAAGGAGATTGTCGGTTTTGCTAGGTCTATAGAAAACCCATCGAACACACATCGAATTTTTCAGAACGGCATGGCCGTTTAGGGAGTCATCACAATAGAGAGGTCGTGTCGATGTATTCATGTCATCGTAGATGACACATTCAATGTTCGTTGTCGTGGCACGGTCTTTCCCATTGTCGATGGCACGTTTTGCAACATAGTCTGTCAGAGAACGTTAGAGGTGTCTATCTTGTGGATGAGGTAGTTGCTGTGTGCGCGCGAAAGAAGTTCACGAAGACCACTTGATGAAGACGTTGGTAACAATGTGTCAGCGACAGCGTAGTGTCAGACGTGTCGACAGTGATGTGTCGCTTGAAAATATCCCTTGTGGCCATGTCGGAGAAGTCGACGACGACCGCATCACGTTGCACACCGGCATTTCGTCTGGATGGTACGCGTTGATTGCGTGCGCTTGACGATGACTTTGGTTTAGCCCGTCGCCGACGCGCGTCGAGGCTCAGAGTAGATGGCGCAGCTCGCAGATCGTTTTTCCCTTTCACCACCACACATTCCAGGGTCGAGGTGGGAAACTCACGCGGCTCCAGCGCCGGCTCACACGCAGAGACTCTGTCGCGATCACACGTGCTCCAGCTGCATGCATGGAAGGGATGTCACCACGTAGTGCCGGCATGCAATGTGTATGAACATATCGTATCACATACAGCAAGAAAGTGGGCACGCATGGTGCACGAAGCGGCACGTCCTCTCGTCCAGAACCAGCCGGTCGCAGCTGACCTTCTCCGCGATCTGATCGATCGAGCCGCCCAGCTGCCTCGAAATATATTAATAACCACGGGCGGCTCGTGCATGCAATAAACTAGTAGCCATGCATCCAATGCGGGGAGCGAGAGGTATCGATTGCTTTGCAGATTAATTCACCATTTTTCTTCTTAAGATAATCAGGTTGGGTGCTCGAAGCCCATCACACCGGCTCCATTAGACGAGACGAGCAAAGATGGGCAGATTCACCCGGACACCCTGAAGCTGCATGCATGCTCGTGGTTGAAGCTGGCTTGGTTGACGTCCTGCATGATGGGGATCCTGCCCATATATATCTCCCCTGCATGTATGATTGACTGGATGTGAGATGCCCATGCGCCGCTGGCCGGATCTTCCAATAAGATCTGTAGGTGCCCTGCCTCAACCATCCTGGCCGCTCGTGTTCCTCGGGATCGTCCCAAAGTCGTCGGGTGGTGAAACCAAGACCAGCTCATCGTAATCCCTTCCGTTTTGCCCTAAAGCCTGTTTTTCAGTGTAACAATCAGCACTACGTACGACTGTGCCCAGGGTGCCAAATAATTGGAGCACAGTTAACCAGCATGCACACTGGACAGAGGGAAGGACAAAAGGCATTTTTCGGGTCCCTCCGCCGACGTGCGCATCTTTCGTGTTCGCCACCCCAAAAAAGCGAAAAACTAAGCGGCCAATAGACTGTCAGTACTGTTAATCTGTCCTGGCCAGCCAGTCTGACTGAGATGACTTTAGTAAATCGCAGTTTCAATGATCCAACGCGGATCTCCAGACTTCCTCCCTGGTGTGAAGCGGCGACCACGATAATGCGGCAGGCAGGTACGCGTAGGCGCGCAAAATCCGCATCATATCTCATATCCGCGTGCCATCTCATGGAGTAAGTATGACACCAACCAGCCGACGGGCTAGCTAGAGACGAACAGCAAACTGCAGACATCCCAGAGCCAGGCCATTACTATATATACACACATCGGCCTGGGAACGATAACAGTCAACGACGACGGAACACGCAGCTACACTCCCACACTCTCACCAGCTCCTCGCCGAGCCTCTTGTCCTACGACGGTGAGCATGGGCGGAGGGGACGAGCATGGCGCGTCGGCTCGGCTGGAGAGCATCCTCACGGACTCGTCGGCACCGCGGGCGGAGCGCGTGTGGGCGGCGGGGGCAATCGAGCTCGGGATGCTCTTGCGGCTGGCCGTCCCGGCGGTGATCATGTACATGATCAACTTCCTCATGTCCATGTCCACCCAGATCTTCTCCGGCCACCTCGGGAGCCTGGAGCTCGCCGCCGCCTCCCTCGGAAACACAGGCGTCCAGATGTTCGCCTATGGCCTCATGGTACGCACTCACGCACGCTCACCTCCATCTCATCTCCAAAACAATCGTGTACACGTGTAATATCTGCGTAACCAAAGCACTCGCTGATGACATTCTCCATTTCAGTTCTTTGTCGGGGTTTATCGGCCTCATGTGTTTTGAATCACACTTTGGCTTTAATTTTAATTAACAAAGTATAAACTATGTGTCAAAACATACCATGGAAAACCTGTTTTAAAATCATTTGCGTAGGTGAAATATTTGCGCAACCGAATAACTCCTTGATGGCATTCTCTATTTCATCTTAGATAGTAGTACTTTCACTGTCTAGTTTGGGGACTATTAGTCTCCCGTATTATGAGTCATATTTTGTCTATATGTCATAAAATTTATACCATGAGAAAACATTTTTAAAATCATTCGCGTATGTGCAATATTTGCCTATCCAAATCACTCCTTGATAACATTCTACATTACGGTTTGGTTAGTACTTTCTCGGTCGGCATTCATTGATCCCCACCATAATTTCGGTCATATTTTGCCAGTAAAATTAACTAGTAAACTATAAACTAAATGTCACAAAAATTATACCATGGGAAAGCTCTTTTAAATCATTTACGTATGTGCCTAACCGGACCACTCCTTGATGACATTCTCCATTTCGGTTTAGCTAGATAGTAGGCACACGCAATGCTAGTTTGAGTACATTCGGTGTTGTAGGCGCTGCAGGGCGAAAGATGCGCGGGGAAAGCTCTAGGGAATATTTGGAGCCGCGGGAAATAGCCGATCGCCGCGTCTTTTTCTCCCACTTATCCAAAATCTGACAACTAATCCTGTGTTTAGTGCTGTGATGGTCGCTAAAGCATGCAATAATTGCACGTCCCACGATCCGCTCGGCACGTGCATGCATTCACGGTTCAATTAACCTGTCATTAATGGGCGTTGATTTGACCAAAGAGTAGCAGTTGACGTTTTTTTATTGCCACGAGCTTGGATCCTGTGTCACTCATGGTGTTCATTTCTTTAATGAATGATGAGTGGTTGATGGACTGCAACGGCGATCGACTTGAGACAAATTTGACTCGTTGAGTAGTTGGCACGTCCTAGAGAGAAGTTTTTCACGTGATTGGGATATGGATGTATTTGCCCTAGCTACTACATGCTCATGTGTCATGCACCACGCAAAAAAAAAATTGCTCATGTGTCATGCATGCGTACATCTTTTCGTGGAGAAAGAACTTGTGATGTGATCTGGAAAATGTGCTAAAAAAACAAGTACTACCAAAGCTACTTTTTTTAGCACAAGACATGTGTTGTAAGCGATACAAGCTAGACTAGAGTGCAATATATGACAGTAACAAGACAATATGTTTCTGCAGCTGGGCATGGGTAGTGCAGTGGAGACCCTTTGCGGACAAGCCTACGGTGGACACAAGTACGACATGCTCGGCACCTACCTACAACGCTCCGCCGTTATCCTCTGCTGCACCGGCATACCTCTCGCCGTGATCTACGCCTTCTCGGAGCCAATCCTCCTCCTGCTGGGGCAGTCGCCGGAGATAGCCCGCGCGGCGTCCATCTTCGTGTACGGCCTCATCCCTCAGATCTTCGCCTACGCCATCAACTTCCCGATCCAGAAGTTCCTGCAGGCGCAGAGCATCGTCCTCCCCAGCGCTTACATCTCCACGGCGACGCTCGTGTTGCACCTGCTGCTCAGCTGGGTCGTCGTCTACAAGGTTGGTCTCGGGCTGCTCGGCGCCTCGCTGGTGCTGAGCCTGAGCTGGTGGATCATTGTGGTGGCGCAGTTCGCGTACATCATCATGAGCCCGACGTGCCGGCGGACATGGACAGGGTTCACTATCAAGGCCTTCTCCGGGTTGCCGGAATTCCTCAAGCTCTCCGCCGCGTCCGCGGTGATGTTGTGCCTCGAGACATGGTACTACCAGGTCATGGTGCTCATTGCTGGCTTGCTCCCCAACCCCGAGCTTTCCCTGGATTCCCTCTCAGTATGGTGAGTCCCCTTTATCTGCACGTGTTCATTATTTTTGGGTTGTAACTTGTACTTATATACCTAGTAATCAATCTATAGAGTGGGTGTTGATTAACTTGCGACTTGTGCAGCTTGACAATCTCTGCTTGGGTGTTCATGATATCAATAGGTTTCAACGCCGCCGCAAGGTTCGTGACTCTAAACGGAATGACTTGGAAACAAACTAATTAGTTACTTAACTATGGATAAGCTAATGGACAGTGTTTCACTTCAGTGTTAGAGTGAGCAATGAGCTTGGTGCCGGCAACCCCAAGTCTGCATTTTTCTCGGTTTGGGTCGTGACAGTGCTCTCTGCAATAATCGCCGCCGTCCTTGCTGTTGTGATCATGTGCTTCCGCAACTACATCAGCTACATCTTCACAGAGGGTGAAAGAGTTTCCGACGCCGTGGCGGATCTGTGCCCGCTGCTCGCCATCACCATCATTCTCAATGGCATCCAACCTGTACTGTCAGGTAAATTTTACAATATTTCTGCATGCCAACATGGTACTATCTTTATTGTTGACTTACATTATGGGGCGGAGGGAGTAGTACATTAGCACAATCTTTCATAAAAGTGCTCATGTCAACTGCATTATTCAAGCAACTGGGCAGGTTGATTTTGCTTCCAATTCTAGTGCTAGGACAATTTTATTGTGTGTGAAACATTGTATCTAAGCTCTATTTTAACATATATACATGGTGATTGAACTTTACTGACATGCATAGAGATATCAGGTGTTGCTGTTGGGTGTGGGTGGCAACAATTTGTTGCCTACGTCAACGTCGGCTGCTACTACATCGTAGGTGTTCCCCTTGGTGTTCTTCTTGGTTTTGTCTTCAACTTTGGCGTGAAGGTAATCGATTTATCTGTAAATTCTAAGAGTATATAATACTCCTGCATGACGAAATATTCAGTTCTGTATATCTTCTTACTTATATTTCATGGTGAAATCATGTGCCAACTCACAGGGCCTTTGGGGTGGCATGATTGGAGGAACGGCCATGCAGACTGCCATTCTGTTGTGGGTCACCATTAGAACTGATTGGAGCAAAGAGGTAATCCCTGTGACTTAACCTATAGAGCAGCAAGCTTAACTTTATAGCTCCATGTATTTATTTTGCACAAAAATGTAAATGATGAAAACGAAGTTAAACTACCTGAGGTCTGAAGATTTAGTCGATCACTTGCTTGCTCACCATTGCTCCTTCTTGACAGTATATGTTAATGTAAATTATCTAAAATATGTGTTGATAAAGCTAATAAAGATACAATATGTAATTGCATTTGTGTTTTTATGTTTGTGTAACATTCAGGTAGAGGAGGCACAAAAAAGATTGAACAAGTGGGATGATACAAAGAAGGAGCCGCTTCTTGTTGGCGTCACAGATGATAACTAATGGATCGCCGCAGAGTCATAATTGCTTTGGGTTTGAGTTAACTGGGAGCAACAGAATTCATGTGACCTGATTCTTCAGTGGATTACCGGAGAGTTTCTGTACTAATTTGGTTGGCCTGACAGTCATATGCTTCTTAGTATGTAGAGTAGACATGGTTGGCAAGTTAGATTTTTCTTTCGTTTGATTGTCTTGATGTTATTGATCTTTCTCTCTTCCTAGTAAGGCCACTGTCTGGCAATTTTTTAATCAATATTGTAATAAATGTAGAGGTGTGGCAATAAAATTTTGTATTATCTAAAAAATCAAGATTTCAAACCTTTGTGACAGTAACATGAGGTCATAGGCTTCTCTCGAAGGGCCGTTGGCCGTATTTTATTAGATAGGGAAAAGATAGAGTACAAGGGGTTACAGTCTAGGAGAACTAGACCTGCAACCACAACGTTACAGCACGGCACCCCAGAGACCTCAGAAACTACGAGCTAACTAAGTAGGCGAGCTATATCAGGCCGTCAGGTTGCTGATGCAGCCAATGGCCCTCCACATGGCCGATATCCTCTAGGACCAGGTCCCGAACCCTGTCTGCACTGCTAGTCACATTATCGAAAATCCTCGCGTTCCTTTCCTTCGGGATCCCCTCTCTCGCCTTCAACCACCATTCTTCCGTAGTACTGAAGCTGTCCTCCGGTATCATGAAATCAGCTCCAGTCCAAGCCCTGAACCGAAAGAACCACGATGAACCACTCGAGAAACAACCATTAGCAATAAACCGTAAAAACATTGTCCGCCTCCCTTCCTAGCGGTGGCTTGGCCTGTGTGAATCCCCGACAATTTGATGCAATAAGTGTCAAAAAGGGATTTGCATCACCTATTATTGCAAATTAGAATCAGTGCTCGCCTACATGCACATGCCTGTGGGCCGCAGCCCATCAAGCAAATTTTTCACTAACTTTAGTTAGAGTGTATGATTTTGTTAGAAATAATCTTGAGTTTGTGTCTAGCCCTGGTTAGCAAGTTAGGTGCAGTACGTGTCCAGGGTTAGAGTCTAGTCCGGCCAGGAAACTGAAAGCAGCGTGAGTTGCAGTAGTCCGGCTAGGATTAGTCTACTTGGCCGTATTGATTAGCGTTTGAGTCTAAGTACTAGTAGTCCGTCCGTGTAGGCTTTGGATTCTAGACCGGAGTCGGCTTGCTACCTATGCGTGCTTAGCTTATATCTAATCTATACCTATTATTAAAGGAAGGTGATATTCTTGGTTTGGTCCCACTTCAATTAATTTCACGTACGCTATTGGTTTCATTATTTGCCATCCGTTTTGGCCCAACGGAGAAAGCCTACCTGGTGGCGCACTGAGGCCCAAGTCCGGAGAGCTGGCAAAAAATAAAATTGCCGATGGGAGGGTTCGATCTCATAACCTGCGAACCGGCCACGCATAGTTTGTCCAACTGACCCAGCTAGAGATATGAGAGGATTTTTTTTCTCCCGTTGCAACGCACGGGTCTTTTTGCTAGTATATGTAGAACATCGTGTGAGGAAAACAGAGGGAAAAAGAGAGAAACAAAGGGCACGATACGGGCCCTTGGCTATCAAGTTTTGTGTGCGCGTGTTCTTTGTAATTTGATGTGATCGATCCTGTGGGCAAAGTTCCAACAGATTTCTCCTATACTCGTTAAAGACCAATGTGTTTTTTTTTCTTCTGATTTTGGTTATACTCATGTATGAGAATTTGGGTGTGTGAAATTAAAGTGACATGATCTACAAACTTGTAGATAAGGTTGCCACTCGAAACTAATGTCCCACTCTTCATTTCTTTATAGCAACATCTTTTCGTTTTAAAAATATAAAGAATAAACACTTTCACATCAAACCACATTTGTGCATGTCACTTTTTAACAAGTTATTATTACTCTTCTGGCCTCTGCACGGAGAAGATGTACACATTGGCAATATTGGCCTAGTTCCTTGCAATTACAATGTGTTCCTTTGGCCAATATGTGTCATATCGTAATTTGTTTGGAATATGATGATTAACCCCTAAGGACTTTTTTGTAAAACTCGTGATGATGTAATACATTGGAAATTGTGTTTCCAACTGGTATGCCATATATGCATAATCTCCTCGAAAGTGTTACCCCCCCCCCCCCCCCCCCACGCGCGAAATCCTACATTTGGGTGCTCGGTATGGTCGGTGCTGGTTTAGTCTGGCTGTCGGCGTGAGATGATTGGTCGAACTATGTTCAACAGATATGGGTGCCGGTCCAGTAGTAGGATTGAAGCTGCATGAGTGCATTTTGTCATCATGTTCGCGTTTGTCATAGCGATTGAGCTATTATCATTTCTTTTCTATGAGTTGAGACTTGGCAATAATATATGATCGTGTGCATCACCGACATAGAGACTAGGGGTTAGACCTTCATTTTGAAAAGAAAAACAAAAAAATATGCCCACCTCATGTCATTATGAAGCCTGTCTGAAATCTTGATGAATGGTGCTACAACAGGATAATCAAGACACATGAATTCTGCCTTCCAAGTTAATTCCCCATACTCATGGTGAATCTCAAAGCCAGCTCAATTCTCGATTGTTGAACAAGGAACATAGATCTACACTAGACCACTAACTAGCTATTGTCCGTGGCCGCCGTAAGGAGGGGCTGTTTCTTGGTATCATCCCACTTGTTCAATCTTTTATGCGCCTCCTCGACCTGAAGGTCAAATAAAACATTACACATTTGAATAGTGTATCTTTAACAATGCATATTTTTTAACAATTTGCATCGTCCATATGTACTCCTAAGAAGGTTACGAATCATGCGACAGAAAGCACGGTAGTGAGCAAACAAGAGATTGATCTGGATGTTAAATTTATGGCAACAAATAGCTATGGCGATAGAGGGAGGTAGAATGAATCTTCGGACCTCGCATAGTTTAACTCCATGTTCATCATTAACACTTTTGTGAAAAATAACGGAAATGTTTGACTCAACTTTCTGCTCTATACGTTTAGTGAAAGGGGTACCTCTTTGCTCCAATCGGTTCTGATGGTGACCCACAGTAGAATGGCCGTCTGCATAGTCGTTCCTCCAATCATGCCACCCCAAATGCCCTGCGAGCATGCATACGATGCCATCACCAAACACAAGTTAGAACAGCAAAGTAAAGGTTTCATCATCACCAAATATATATATGAAAAAATTGAAGGATAAATCCACCACCTTTACGCCGAGGTTGAAGACAAAACCGAGAACAATGCCAAGGGGTACGCCTACGATGTAGTAACAACCAATGTTCACGTATGCAACAAATTGTTGCCATCCACATCCAACAGCAACACCTGATATTTGTATGCATGTCAGTAAAGTTCAAAATCCATGTATATTTTCCCCTATTGTTTGAGTAATGCAATCGACGTGAATACTTTTTGAAATATTATATTAATGGACTAATCAAGATAGCACATGTTGGCGTGCAGAAACTTTCTAAAATTTACCTGACAATACAGGTTGTATGCCATTCAGAATGAGCGTGATGGCAAGGAGCGGGCAGAGATCCGCCACCGCGTCTGAAACTATTTCACTCTCTGTGAACAAGTAGCTGATGTGGTTGCGTAGGCAGAGCATGACAATGGCAAAGACAACAGAGATGGCTGCACAGAGCGAAGTGACGACCCACACTGAGAAAAATGCTGACTTGGGGTTGCCGGCACCGAGCTCATTGCTAACTCTTACACTGGAGTGAAAACATATCAATTCGTTAATTAGAGTACTTATTTCCTAGCTATCAGTAAGCAATGATAATGTTGTCAAGTCATTCGGCTTAGAGTCGCGAACCTTGCGGCGGCGTTGAAACCTACTGAGATCATGAACACCCAACCAGCGATTGTCATGCTGCACAAATGTAAGTTAATTAGCACAAACTCTGCAGATTGATTGCTAGGCAGAGGCACAAAACATCAGCAAGAATTATGGATGAATGATACTCACCACACAGAGAGGGAATCCAGGGCGATCTCGGGGTCGGGGAGCAAGCCAGCAATGAGCACCAGGATCTGAAAGTACCATGTCTCAAGGCACAGCATCACAGCCGACGCGGCGGAGAGCTTGAGAAAGGCCGGCAAGCCGGAGAAGGCCTGCCAGGTGAACCCGGTCCACGTCTCCCGGCAGGCCGGGCTCACGGCGATGTACGCGAACTGCGCCCCGACGATGACCCACCAGCTCAGGCTCAGCACCAGCGAGGCGCCGAGCAGGCCGAGGCCAGCCTTGTACACCACGACCCAGCTCAGCAGCAAGTGCAACACGAGCGTGCCCGTGGAGATGTAAGCGCTCGGCAGGACGATGCTCTGCGCCTGCATGAACTTCTGGATGGGGAAGTTGATGGCGTACGCGAAGATCTGAGGGATCAGGCCGTACACGAAGATCGACGCGGCGTGGGCGATCTCCGGTGACTGTCCCAGTAGCACGAGGAGCGGCTCCGAGAAGGCGTAGATCGCGGCGAGAGGTATGCCGGTGCAGCAGAGGAGGACGGCCGAGCGTTGTAAGTAGGTTCCGAGCATGTCGTACTTGTGTGCACCGAAGGCTTGTCCGCACAGGGTCTCCACTGCACTACCCATGCCCAGCTGCAAGGATGTAGTGTCTTGTGAGTGTGATGAAGTGCGATTTAACAGTCAAATATACTCCCTTTGTCCCATAATATAAGAGCGTTTCTGACACTAGTCTAGTGTCAAAAATGTTCTTATATTATGGGACGGAGGGAGTACCTTTTAAAATCAATATGTAATAAGTAATAATTAAGAAAATAAATAAATAATACTCCCTCCGTCCCAAAATTCTTGTCTTAGATTAGTCTAGATACGGATGTATCTAATACTAAAGCGTGACTTGATACGCCCGTATGTAGACAAATCTAAGACAAGAATTTTGGGACAGAGGGAGTACAAAGATATTCAAACATTTTTTGGAAATTATATATTGAAGAAAACCTGGTAAAAAACCCTGAATTTGTTTTTTGAGACAACTTATCAGTCTCAATAAGCATGCTGAATAGTCAAGGACCACTATATTATACAGGTCTTGGCATCGTTAGAGTAGCATCTAGGGGATTTTCTTGCAAGGTTTTCCTCATTAGAACCTACCTAATATCTAGACGGCGGGGCAGCGAGGATGATCTAGGAGTGTCGTATGTACAAGTACATATAACCACATATCACCATTTAAGAAGAAATTTTCAGACGCAAGGTGTCAAAAGGAGTGAACGTCTCTCTGCAAAAAAGGAGTGAACGTCCTAACCAGGAACCAAACCAACCTGAAATTCGACATGTCAACGTAAAACACTCAAGGGGGTGATATACCCGGTTTTAGAGATTTCATGGTGAAAACGGCGTACGAAAATGGATTTGTGGGGGTTATTTGTTCGTCGCTCCACATATGAGATTAAAAAAAAATACTGTTTTTTTTCTTTTCTACCACTTCAGTTCTGCCCATAGCACACAGTCCTATTAATCCTATGTCTCGCTAATTGGGATAGCGAAGCAGTGCTTGCCTACAGGATTGATGAAGTGGGCCCGCCCAATAAGATGGTAGCGATCGGTCTTGGGAAGCTTCCGCCCGGTTTTGAAAAGGTCCCATGTGTTTTCTTCCTGTGTTTTTCTCTATAGTTTTTTAGGGTTTTTTCAGATTTTTTATTTTCATTTTTCTGTTATCTGTTTATGTATTTATTTATTTTTGAAATAATATCAACTTTTTTAATACAAGTTGAACATTTTTAATATACAGATTGTGCATTTTTCATATACGCAATGAAAATGTTTCAAATACATGTTGAACATTTTCCAAATGCACACTGAATTTTTTTAGTACAATGTGAATTTTTCTAACACACATTGATTTTTTATAAATCATGAAGAGTTTTGAAAATGAGCGAACATTGTTTAAACGTTAGCATTTTCCATGGCACAATGATCTTTTATATGTTGCAAAAAAATTAAAACTATATGAGGGATTTTTCAAAAGAAAATATGAAAAGAAAATTTATTAAAACTTAGAATTTTTAGAAATAACAAGATTTTCAAAATTTTCATGAACATTTTAGAAAATGTTGGGTCCATATTTTGAAACATGTGAACAGTTTTAAATATCGTGAACCTGTTTTTGATTTATGCAACCTTTTTTAAAATGCCAACAATAACCTTACATGCCACAAACATTTTTTAAGTGTGCAGTGAATATTTTTGTAATGTCCGGTATATATATAGAAGATTTTTGGAATATAAATATAAGTAAGGAAAGAAAAAGGAAAAAGTTGTGTCCGGCCTGAAAGAAAAAACGCTGGAACGTTTGAAGTTTCTATTGGACCAGCCCACTTCAAGGTTCGCTGACCCAAGCGCTTTCATCGTCTCACTAAAAGCAAGATATAGTCGCCCCCTTGTGGGAGGGGAGCTCCTACTTGACGTGCGTTGCGTGCAACAGAATGTTAGCTAATTGCATAGCAACAGCGCGACTGTGCTGGCCCACTTGCGCTTATTGTTGTAACGATATATCTAACGATATATTTAAAAAGGATTTAAAAATAAAAACAGGTAGAGAAAACAATGGAAAAAGAAAATACCGGGCTAAAATCTAGTAGAAGCTTCGTGAAATAGGAAAAATTAGACTAGAACCTTTCCGATTAATTGGGCACTCCCATCTCATGTGGTTAGGTGTGTTTTCTTGACATTTTTTTCATAGAGAGTGACCAAAAGGAAATACCTTTTGATGAGGACTGCTCCACAGCACCGATCCACACATATGCCAGTTCAGGTCAGGAGCCTTTCCTTCTCCCATAGTTTTTTTTTCTTTAGTCCCTTCTCTCCTTGCGTTGTTTGTCATACACTATAGCTCATTACCTAGCTGGCTAGCTTAGTGTCTCCCTCTCCCTCTCAAGTAAAAGTTGGCAAGCTTAGTGTCTCCCTCTCCCTTTCCCTCTCAAGTAATGGACTTTGTGTGTGCTAAGAATCGTCAACTTTTCAACGGTAGAATCTGGACTTTATGGTTTAGGCAAATAATGAACTTAGAGAGCTTGAATTTATATGGCAATAATCATTTTCTAGTGAGGTAGGCCATGTTTAGAGTTTGGGGCATGCCCCTGGTTTTCCTTGCTCGGCCCTGTTTCGACGTAGAGGATTTGGGGCCAAATTGCGCACATGGCCCCGAGTCGAGATTCTCAGTTGGTAGCGAATTGATCATACATGACATCATGCCTAGTGCAACCAAGTGTGATTGAAACAATATTTATAGGAAAAACGAATATTCCAAATCACATGGGAAGTTTCCTACTAGGTACAAGTGGCCTATAGGAGCCGACGCGACTCAACAAGTCAATTTTTGTATCGAGCCGATCGCCGTTGCAATCCATCGACTATACGCAACCATAAACAAATCAACCCCATGACAGACACACGAGCTTGGTTCTGCTTGTCACCAGTAAACAAACGTGAAATGCAGTGCTCTTTTGGTCAGATCAATGCTTCCCAAAAGTGACAGGTTCATCGAACATTTCGATCTGGTAAGCTGTGGGTAATTCGTTTTTTTTTTTTGAGAATGTAAGCTGTGCGTAGCGTAATTAAGGGCAGCAACAAGTGAAATAGCTGTACTGTATAGTATAGGGCCAACACTAGCTCTTGGTCCAACTCCAATCAGCGCCCATTGACGAGAGGTTAATCGAGAGCATCTCCATCTATTCTACTCTGAAGCATCCAAAAATATATGTAGTAATCTTTCGGTCCAGCAATGGCAGGTTCATTGAACATTCCGATCTAGAGGAGTGGGTACATTCACCAATACGCAGAGTGTCACCTAGAGGAGTGGGTACGCCGATATATTTCTCACGGAAAACAGCGAGCGCTGAATGATTTGGAGAATAGATGGAGGGGAGAGAGTGGTGACGTACCATGAGGCCGTAGGCGAACATCTGGACGCCGGTGTTGCCGAGGGAGGCGGCGGCGAGCTCCAGGCTGCCGAGGTGGCCGGAGAAGATCTGCGTGGACATGGACATGAGGTAGTTGATCATGTACATGACCACCGCCGGCGCCGCCAGCCGCGTCAGCATCCCGAGCTCGATCGCCCCCGCCGCCCACACGCGCCCCGCCAGCGGCGCCGTCGAGTCCGTCAGGATGCTCTCCAGCCGGCCCGGCGCTTCCCCGTCCGCCATGCTCGCGCCGCGAGGAGCTGTTGGCGTTGACTGCTATGGTAGCTCCGCTCGGCCAAGTCCGTCGACGGACGGACGCTGGCGTATATAATGGCGCGATCTGTGTGTGTGTTTGCTTGCTCCTTGAATCAAATCAATGCGGCAGCTACCGACCGGACCGGTGACCAGTTCGCCTGTAGCTGTAGGCTGCTCGCCACAGGTTGGTGTAGTAATGGCTTACTAAATCTCGCCGGCTCGCCACGAGATTACCTGTCGCTCCCGCTGACAGTGGGGCCCAGCTAGCCAGCGACGGACATACCGAGCGCTCAGCAGTCAGCACTCGACCGGCTTCCAAAATCCACCCCCAAAAAACAGTTTCCCGTACAAGCTAGTACTAGTATACCTGGAGATTCCTGACAAGGAAAATTACTACTATTATACTCGGGAAGCCCACTTTACTATTAAAAAACTTTCCCTTTTTTTTTTTAGGATCTCCGGCCCATGTAGGGCTACGTGCGTATTGCATTGGCGATTTTCCCCGATTGGTCTTTCAGCTGTTATTTGTTTCAATTAAACTGGAGAAGCCCACTTTATACTCCTCTCTCCGTCCCATAATGTAAGACGTTTTCTTACACTAGTGTAGTGCCAAAAAACGTCTTATATTATGGAACGGAGGGAGTATTAAAAAACACTTTCCAAATTTTGAAGAAAAAGTAGGATCGCGAGCAAAAACATGCAGGTCTAGATCTCCGGCCCGTGTAGGGCTCTGTGTGTGTTGCATTGGCGATTTCCCCCGATAAGGTTTTCACCTGTTTTTTATTTATCCCTTAAAAAAGCTATTTTTATTTTAGTTTGTTTTTCTATTAAAACAGATTAACAATTATAAAATATCCAGAATTTTTCATGTGTTTATAAATTTCAAGAAATGTTCTTGAATTTAAAAACTATTCGTAAATTCAAACATTGTTCATGAATATGATTTTTTTTCATAAAATCAAAACTAGGTTTAAGAATGTTAAATGTGTTAAATATTTCTTAAAATGTTAGTGGTTTTTTTGTCAATTTATATATTGATCATGAATTTTAAAATGTTCACATAGTATAAAAATGTTCATCCATTTAAAATATATTCCTATATTTCAAAAAAATATTAATATATTGAAAATACTCACGAATTTCAAAATAAAAAATAAAACAGAAAACAAATATAAAGGCTTCCGGATCATAGAGCTAGGTGTAGCAGATAGCCAAATAGGTGAACTGAGCACTGAGTAATGCTTCACAACAAATTAAATTTCAACACTATTTTGAACAAAAGGAATCACGTAGACAGGAGATATGTAACTTGCAAATAAGCTGTACAAAAATGTCCTGACAAATGAAATATATGTGTTTTCGACATTGACAATTCAGCTGCGCCGAAGTATAAATTGAATACAAATATGTGAAATGGATGGAATATATATAGAAGAGATTTACTCACAAATGTGAATTGTAATTCATAATACCTTTCACCATGGTTTATGATAAATCTGTCATTTGCTAGTTGTTTTACAAACAAAATAAATAATGGCCACTGGAGTTCACTTGTTCATCGTTCTCACAAGAAATAAATGCAAAAAGAATGAGAAAAAAGAGAAGAAAAAAGGAAAGATACAAAAGAAAACGAGAAAAAATGATGAAACCCGAATAAACAGAAGGAAATGGAGAAAGAAAAGAAAGAAAAATGGAGAAATGAAAAACAAACAACAAAAATCCAAAAAAAAACAATGAAAAAACAGCTCTTTTCCCTATAAGTAGGTTGTGCCCTAGTATTCAACACGAACACGGTGCTTACCCGGTGGTTAGGTTCTCTACTACTCATCGAGAAGACCTAAATCCGAATCCTGGTCCCACCTCCCTCCCTTTTTGTTTTAAGTGCCCGCCTATTGGTCCAGCCTTTTACGATAGCGTTCGACGCGAGGGTTCCTTCTGCCTCGCATAATGCGAGATATACCGCTCGCGATGCGAGACAGAAGGTGTGCCCGCCTGAAAGGAACTTCTAGTGGGTCGGCCCAGTAGGGACCTGTCGCTCGGTTCGTTCACTGGTCTTTGTTTTTTAGTCTTGTTTATATTTTTCTAATATTCTAAATACATAAACTCCAAAATATAATTTACTCAAATTTTGAAAATGCTCATTGCACATTTAAAAAGTGATCATGCAATGTAAAATCATGTTTGCAAATTTTTTAGAAAATGTTGATAGCACTAAAAAAATGTTTGTGAAATTAAAAAAGTGTACATGTGTTCCAAAAACAAAATGTTCGCTACTCTTTTGAAAATGTTTGCCTAATGTCAAAAAGAATGTTCACCTAATTTTTTTTAGCATTTAAAAAATGTTTTGTACCATTCATATAATGTTCAGCATGCATTGAAAAATGTTTTGCATGTACCCAAGAAATTTCAAACAAGTATTTGAATAAAATGTTCATCATGTATTGAAAAAAATGTTCAACATATGCCTATGAAATGTTACACACGTATATGAAAATTTTAGCACGTATGTTTTAAAAAGTCAACACGTGTTTGAGAAAATAAAAGGAAAAAGGAAGAACAAAAACAGAGAAACCTGATATCAAAACAAAGAAAGAAAGAAAGAAAGAAAACAACTTACACAACTTTCTAACACCGATCCAGACCAGAACATGGAATCTTCTTAAAACAGCTCAGGGGAGCTACAGTTTTTGGCCGGCATGCTAACTTCATGCCAGTGGCCCGACTGTAGCTTGTTTCGTTGCAGGCAAGATAGGGGCGCGCTTATGTCTTGCTTATAGCGAGAGCAACTAATTGAGAAGCACTCGTTCGGAGCCTCCCCAAGGGTCACTTGAGGTGGGCTGAGAGCGTGTCACTTGTCATGCTTTGGGTGCTCCCTCTGGAAAAAAATTTATTTTCCCGCACATGTTTTTGGTATTTTAGATGGTTTTTTCTGGGTTTTTTTGGCTTTCCCGTTTCCACCATCATCTTACCTTTTCGACAAAAAATTATTTATAAAAATTGCGCCAAGAACACGTTTTTTATTTTTGTTTCCGCGAGAGGCACGGTCCTGCTTGTTGGAAACAGAAAAAAAAACTCGTTTCTATTTTCCTTCCGCGAAAGGCACGGTTTTGCTTCCGTGAGAGGCATGGCCGTGCATCTTGAAAACGGAAAAAGAGTGTTTTTTTGTGAGAGGCAGGGTTTTGCTTTTGCGATGGGCATGGCCGTGCCTCTCGGAAACAGAAAAAACGTGTTTTCTCTTTTTTTTCCTTCCGTGAGAGGCTCGGTTCTCAAAAATGGAAAAATACGCTTTTCTATGTTTTCCCCTTCCGTGAGAGGCAGGGTTTTGCTTCTCCGAGAGGCACGGATTTGCTTCCGTGAGAGGCACGGATTTGCTTCCTTGAGAGGCACGGATTTGCTTCCGTGAGAGGCACGGCCGTCCCTCTCGGAAACGAAAAATGTGTTTTTTCCTTCTGCGAGAAAGACGGTTTTGCTTCTGTGAGAGACACGAATTTCCTTTCGCGGTAGGCACGACTGTGCCTCTCGGAAACGGCTTTCGAAAAGGGAAAAATCGTGCTCCCGGTGTGGTTTTCTCCGGGTTTTTTTCGTAGAAAAAAGTTCATCAAAACCTATCAAGATGGGATCTAGTTTTGAAGATCTCGATGCGAGGAATCCAGCAGTGAAAACGGTTCGAGATATGGATGCACAGTTTAAGAGATAAAACATTTTGAATAAACAAATGTACGAAAAAAGTGAAAACTTCCTGATTGCGACAAGTGGGGCATGCAACACGCCACTTATCACACCCTGGGGAGGTGGAACTAATCTTTGGAAGAAGTACTCCTTAATTAGTGATTTCGGCTTATGACCAGGTAAACTGTTGCCTTGTCTGTGAGCACACTACAAGGTGTCGGTGTTGGCCCAGTAGGGACGTCAGTCGTTGAGCTGATGTCACCCTAATATCGTTTTTCATATTTTTTTATTCTTTACTTTTACTCTCTTATTTTGTATGAATATATTTAAAAAATATTTTCTTTTTAAAATTTAAACCATGAATTTGAAAAATGCTAACACAGTAAAAAAATATGAGCTCAATTTTAGGAAATGTTGAAAGCTTTCTAATTTTTTTGTGAAAATGAAAAAATGGTTTTGCGTTTAAAAAATATATATGTGATTATTACAAATGTTTATACAATATATAAAAGTGTGTAGTATAAAAAATGTTTCTTAACATTAAGAAAAGAACATGAAATTTTGAAGAAATGTTCCCCTGTTTTGAAAGAATATTTGTGAGATTTACATAAATGTTTATTCAAATGTGAAATAATGTTCATGTAGTTCAAAAACATGTAAGTGAATTTTAAAAATGTGTATAAAATGTAAATAATAAGTTGTGTAGTATAAGAAAAGTGTTTCATACCATTAAAAAAAGTGCATAACAGAAATATTCCCTTGTTTAAAAAAATGTGTATGACATTTAGAAGGACTTGTATACAAATGTAAAAATGTTCGCATAGTTAAAAGAATTATTTGTAATTTTTTTATAGAAAATGTATAAAATGTAAAAAAAAATGTAGTGTACTATAAAAAATATTTCTTACTATTAGTAGAAGTGCAAGACATTTTGAAGAAATGTTGCGCCGTTTCAACAAAATGTTTCTGGCATTAGCAAAATTGTTTATACAAATGTAAAAAAAAGTCATGTAGCTCAACAATAATGTTTCAACGTGTATTTTTTTTTTGCGGGTGAAAAGAGGATTCTCATTACTCACGGAGGCTTTTCAGCTAGAGCCAAGTTTACAATAAAGTTTAACCCCGAGTGCAACCAAACAGCGGTGCGAGGGGTGCTCCTACCATACTTGGCAAGCTCATGACTAACTTTGTTTTGCGAACGACAACAAAGACTAAAAGAGACCTCCCTCCCCTCCATCGTTGCCAGTCTCCTGATTTCCTCAATGACGGTGCGATGAGCCGACCGGTCCTGCACACGAGCTGTGATCATTGTCACCGCCTCCGCACAATCAAGCTCGACTTTAATGGGTGCGTCCGTACGGAAAAGAGCTAGTTCCAGGCCCTCCCGACACGCCGCTAGCTCTGCCATGAGCGCATTATCGCATGCGCGAATTTCTCTACAAGCACTGAAAATGATCTTGCCCTCAGAATCTCGAAGGACCATGCCCCCTCCAGCCAATCCTGTCGCCGGTATGAAGCTACCATCTGTATTAAGTTTAGTATTGCCTAGCTCTGGGGCAACCCATCCTCGCTCCTCCTTGAGAGGAGCCGGCTCTCTAGTGAGTATCGGTGGTGCATTGAGTATCATCTTTCCCTTGACCACATCTCCACTTGGGTGTTGCTGCACGCACAAGAGTGAATTGATGTATCCATGAAGGAATCTGCGAGAAGCTTCTGTGGGTGGTGGCTTCTTCTCATGCGTAATCTCATTCCGCACATGCCAAATCCTCCACATGAACATGAGCACAATCATCCGTGTCGCCTCATCCAGTGGCTCCAGAAGTGTGAAGAGCCATTCCGGCCCAATTATGGATGGCATCGACACTCGGTATAGGCCAGTCCAAGGCCATAGCATGCCATAATTCCTTAGCTAGTGGACACCTGCAGAACACATGGAACCCATCCTCTCGTTCCACACCACAAAGGGGACAAATATCAGTAATCTCAAGGTGCCGAGAGAATTTGTTTGCCCAGGTAGCAAGTGAGTTTGTAACAATCCTCCATGCAAACACGCGTACCTTCGGGGGAGTAGGGCACCCCCATATGATCTTCCAGATGGCGCGACGACCATCCGGTGCCCTGCTCATGGCTGTGGCCGATGGACGCTCGCGCTCGTCCATGTCCATGATCGTGCTCGTCTAGGCCGGTCCAAGGCAGATCGAACAGTGAAGATATCATTCTTCTCCGGAGCCCATGCGATGATGTCGTCGGTGACACGAGATGAAGTGCGGATGCTGGCGATCGCATCGACGTCTGCCGGAAGGAAGTAGCGCCGGAGTAGGTCCATGCGCCAAGTCCCGTCCGGGCCAAGGAGCTCGGCCACCCGCCGGAGCCGACATGTGCCCTGCTGGGAGACAGGTTGGCGCGATGGCTCCCGGGGGACCCACCGATCCCGCCATATGCGGATGTTCTGGCCATCCCCTACCCGCACACAATGCCCTTCTTTAGTAGCTCTAGTCCATATTGTATGGCCTGCCACGTAGAAGAAGCATTTCCGGAGAAGACTGTGTCCTCTAGACGTGTATTTGATAAAATATTGACAATAAAGTGTTCAAACATGTATTGAAAGGAAAATGTACATCATGTATTTGAAAAATGTTTGTTTTTAGCAAAAATGTATTTTCACGTGTACACTAAAAAAATATTGTGCGTTGAAAAAAGTGGACATGTGTTAAAAAGGAAAACCAATGGAAACAGATAAAAAACTAAAAGAATAAGGAGGAAAACTGAGAAAGAAACAAAGAAAAGTAAGGTATAACAAAGAAAAAAAGAAACAATGGAAACTGGTGAAAACAAAGAAAACCCAAATATAACAAAGAAAAGATAAAGAGCCGAAGAAAAAAACAAAAGAAAACAAAGACATTAATCACACAGTGTGTACTTGCCCTGTTCACCCCCTCGTTGCTCCCTTGGGGCGACTTGGGTGGCTCCAAATCCTAGTCTGCCGCCGGCCTTTCCCCTCCTCCCCCTGACGTCGTAGCCATCGGAGACACCGCCGGCAAGCCCGCGCGGTGCTGAGGAAGGTGGCGGTGAGGCTGCCGCTTATGCCTCGCATGAAGGGCATGGCGTGCCGGGGTGGCGGCCCCGGTCAAGGTGGGCAGTGTTGTCCCTGTGGTGGACGGCGGCTGTGGGTGCTCGACTAGTCTCCTAGGCTTGCTTGGCCGTGAGGGGAATGTATCCGGTGCACCCGCACTTGTGGTGCTACCGGTGCACTAGATGCCATAGAATATTTTAAAAAATCTGAAAAAAAATCTAGCATGTTAACACAGCATCAATGTATGATGTCACAAAATTTTATATAAAAAGTTGATTTTTTTTAGATACAAAAATGACAAATTTGACATCGCTGTGATTATGGGCCAAATCTAAAGCCCAAGTTATGTTATGTACTATTCAGTGTTGAATTTGTCATTTTTGTTTTTGGAGTTATGTTTTGAATTTTGACTTGAGTTTTGTGACAATCTACATTGATTTTGTGCATGCGTGCTAATTTTTTCAGATTTTTTTTGAATATTTTAAAAGCTCATTGTGAGTTCGGTGCACCGGTAGCACCATAAGCTCCGGTGCACCAGATATTTTCCCTGGCTGTGAGATCTTGGTGGATGGAGCTCGCGGTAGGCGGGATTCGTTTTGTCGGTCGGCCAGATCTAAATCGACCAACACCAACTCCATCCTTCTCACCCTCTCTGCTATTCGATCCGGGCTCCGGTGTGGCCCTGCTCGCCGGATCCAATGGTGGTCGTTTTGGCGGTGGGGTTCTTGGAATCGGGGGAAACCCTTGGCCTGCGGTGGCAGCCACAACGATGACAACGCTGTGGCGTCGAAGCACTTCTTGGAGTCTTCGTTGAGGTATCCCACCCACCACACATCCTCCCCTGTCTTGGTCCTTCTTCGGGACGACAGCGAAGCTATGGCACCGTACCGCTTTCTGAAGGCGCCGTGCTTGGACCGCGGGGTGGTGGATATCATGTTGGGATGTGCTGGTGGCTGTTGTGGCTGCATTACTCTTCGTCAACTTCTCGCCGTGTCGATTTGTTTCGTGTTCCTATCCTGCGGTGCGCGTCTCCTTCGCGGTTGTGCCATGGCAACGACTATTTCTTGTGGAGCTCAATGTAGTCTGTTGTAGCCCCTCTCATGGTACACCTGGTGGCCATATGTGAATTCGGGTTCTTGGGGAACCATTTCACCTGCCGACGGTGCGACGCCCTTCTGGTCCGGGACGATAAGATTGTGGCCTTCTACAGCGACGAAGACATTTGTCATTGTGCCCAGGTTGTTCATCATGCAGGAGTGGACTTGGGCCTTCTCCTTTTACATTGTTGTTTTCCACAAGCTCGGTGGTTGCCTGCTGCTGGCTACTTTGGTGGCCGAAGACCTCGATGGATCGATCAAGCTTAGTTCTTCAGCTTCATCTTGGTAGTTGCTTGTGTAGTCTTAGGTTTGTGCACTATCGTGTTTTGCACCTTGTATCGACCGGCTGATGTTGTGTCTTTCTTTACCATCTTTTTTTCATGTTGCTTGTAAGTGGATGGTCGATGTAATCCTGGTCAATTGGTGGCTTTGTTAAATCTAAGTCGGACAAGGTTTGAGCCTTCTCTCGGGCTCGGCCGATGTCTTTTCTCTAAAAGGAAAGGGTGTGACTAGGTCTCAGTCGACTGAGATTTAACCAAGTCTCGGTCAAGTGACATAACATGCAAAAAAAGAAAAAGAAAATTTTACACGAATCTTAATGTAGCATCTCACAGATATAGCATCGACTGAGACTCCGTTAAATTTCAGTCGATTGAGACTTAGCAAGACTGAAAAAGAAAACGGAAGCAAACAATGAACCATCTAAGCAACAGCGAGCGATCGACGAATGCACGAATATAGGCTGGTCGAGTAGTGCAGCGCGTAGGAAATCCTTCAGTCAAGACCTGGTTCCATCTCGTGTTGAGCGAGATATATTTCTCGCGGTTCCCACTTCCCGGCGGCCTCTTCAGTTGAGTTGGGGTCATTCGTTCCCACGTCCGGTTTATAGAGGACAGATTAACCGCCGCCTCTTCCGATCCAGGCGGCTGGTGGTTAACTCCACGCCGTGGTACGTGGCTGGCGACGCCATTGATTGTCCCAGCGTCGCCGCTCTCCATTTGCTTTTCCCGGCCGTAGCAGCCCGGCCGGCCGATAGAGATCCAAAAAGTTGCGGTTGTTCAACCCACCAGCCATAGATCGGTCGCTGGAAAAGTTCTCCAATTTATTTTGGAGGCACGTACACGCGGCACGCGTCGCGTCTCGGTTGGTTTCGTTCCTCTATTAAGCGCGCGCGCGCGGCGTTTCTTGGCGATCCCGTCCGAGCAGAGCAATGGCGTGCTGCGCTGCGGTGGTGGCGGTGGTGCTGGCGGCCGCGGTGGCGGGGGCGCCGGTGGAGGGGCTCGGCGTGAACTGGGGCACCTTGGCCACGCGCCGGCTGCCGCCCAAGGTGATGGCCCAGCTGCTCAAGGACAACGGGTTCAAGAAGGTGAAGATCTTCGACGCCGACGAGACCACCATGATGGGGCTCGCCGGGACCGGCATCGAGACCATGATCGCCGTGCCCAACGACATGCTCGCCGCCGTGGCCGCCGACTACCGCCGGGCCAAGGAATGGGTCAAGATGAACGTCACCAAGTACGACTACCACGGCGGCGTCAACATCAAGTACGTGCGAGGCTTGCAGTTACTTACTTCGTCATTTTCATCCGTCTTTCGCGCAACTGATCTGATCTGTTGTTGATCCATCAGATTCGTGGCGATCGGGAACGAGCCGTTCCTCACGGCGTACAACGGCACGTACGACAACGTCACCGTGCCGGCGCTCAAGAACATCCAGCGCGCGCTCGACGAGGCCGGCCACGGCTCCGCCATCAAGGCCACGGTCCCGGTGAACGCCGACGTCTACGACTCTCCGGCCAGCAACCCCGTCCCGTCGGCGGGGAAGTTCCGGGACGACGTCGCCGCCGTCATCACCGACATGGTGAGGTTCCTCAACCACAGCGGCGCGCCCTTCAGCGTCAACATCTACCCGTTCCTCAGCCTCTACGGCAACGACAACTTCCCCATCGACTACGCCTTCTTCGACGGCGCGCCTCCCAACCCCGTCATCGACAACGGCGTCAACTACACCAACGTGTTCGACGCCAACTTCGACACGCTCGTCTCCGCGCTCGACAAGATTGGGTTCGGGAGCATGCCGGTGGTGATCGGCGAGGTCGGCTGGCCGACGGACGGCGACAAGCACGCCACGGTGCCCTACGCCGAGAGGTTCTACAACGGGCTGCTCAAGCGGCTGGCGGCGCGGCAGGGCACGCCCCTGCGCCCGCACGCCAGCATCGAGGTGTACCTCTTCGGGCTCATGGACGAGGACGCCAAGAGCGTGGCGCCCGGCAACTTCGAGCGCCATTGGGGCATCTTCACGTTCGACGGCCGCCCAAAGTTCCCGCTCGACCTCCGCGGCAACGGGCGGCCGGTCATGCCGGCGGGGGCCAGGGGCGTGCAGTACCTGCCGCGGCGGTGGTGCGTGCTCAGCCCCAACGCTTCCACCAACGCGACCGCCGTCGAGGAGAACGTGGCCTACGCGTGCTCGCGCGCCGACTGCACGCCCCTCGGCTACGCCTGCAGCTGCGGCGCGCTGGACGCCGCCGGGAACGCCTCCTACGCGTTCAACGCCTACTACCAGGCGCAGGGGCAGGTGCCGTTGGCGTGCGACTTCCAGGGCCTCGCCCTCGTCACCGACAAGGACGTGTCACGGCCACCCTGCAACTTCACCGTACAAGTAGTTGCCGAGTCGCGCGCCACGGCGGTCACCACCAACACAACCGCCGCCGAGTCAATGGCGCCCGACGCGGCCGCGGCGCGGCTGACCGCCGCCGTGATGGCTTTCTTGCTTGTGCTCGTCTCGGCATAAGGGCAAGGAGTAAGTGTTTTGTAGATACTATGTGGCGGTGAAAATGATGTACGTTACCTTAATTAATTGGTTGATGCTCGTGCTAAATTAATTATTACCATAGTACATTCTCTTCCTTTCATAAGTCAGTCAGTCAGTCAGCATCTAACCGCGAATAAAAACCACTATATTCATACAGCACCGATGTTCAATGGTTCATGCTTCTTGGTGGCTCTTGGAAATAAAGATAGTTTCTAGTTTCTAGTAATTGTAAGTGTTCGGAAATAAAGATAGTTTATAGGGTTTTTTCTTTTGAAATGACAGCAAAAGAATAGTTTCTAGTAATTGATGCCTCGCTACCATGGTTAGTTTTTCAATAGTGCAGAAATGCTTACACACAATCTTAACAGTAGCGCGTCATTTTTTAATTCACGCCACTGGGGTTCAGCTCCTCTGCAGTTAAGTGTTTACTGTATGGGTACAGTAGCATGTACGATCGGCCGTCAATTTTAATCCAACTGCTCTCCTTTCTTCCCCTTAATTCTATTTCAATTCTTCAAAAAAATATGCTCACTGGAAAGAAAATATAGACCGGAGAGCCGATCCTCCAGCGGCCAGCAATGCCTCCGATGGGATGAGCGCGGCTGCCGTCCAAGGCCATGCTCGCGTGCCGCTGTATCTCCCGATGGTCAAGGACGGAGGCCCGCGGCCAGATCCGGGGAGAAGGAGCTCCAGCGAGCTCCTCTAGAGCACGACGATGACAAGCTGGAGGCTCCTTCCGACGATGACAAGCTGGAGGCTCCTTCCGGCGACCTCAGCGAGGAGGAGGGTGGCAGACCGATGAGGGGAAGAGCACGCCGGAGTCGCCGCGCTCTCCTCTGACGAGTGGCGACACGGACGGCGCCCCCATGATCCTCTGGCTGCAGGAGGACCGCGGCGGCGCGGCAGCTGGACCTCTTTGGCCACCTGCTCGGCCAAACTCCTCAAGCTGCAGCTAACGGATCGAATCCAAGAAGCCTCCAGCCGGCTAACTTAGAACTGCTTGCTCCTTTCTTTATTCTCCCATTAGAGAAGCTACAACATATGGTTGTTTAATGATCTGTATAATTCTTCATGGCAATATGGTTCGTCAATAGCCAGTTGTGGTACATGCATGTGTGTTGAGTTTAATTTCAGTTATGGTCTTAGAGCATCTACACCCGGCCGCCCAAAAACCGTCCTCAAACGCCCGGGTGGCCCGCCGATCACTGACAGATCACAATATTTTGACCTAGAAGGACTCCTCAAACGGGCCTCAAACGCCTGGGCTGACCGGCACTCCGACCAGTCCGGATCCGTCAACTGGGGTGTTATCCCGTGCGGGTTCGAGGAGGCAACGGTGCACGCGGCTTCCCTCGCCCGGATCTGCTGCTGGATCTCGTAGCGGCGCTCCGGCGTCAGCATGACATAGTACGTGATCTTGCTCTGGACCATGCTGGAGTGCTGAAGCGTGGATAGAGCGCCGGAGCGGGAGAGGGAGGAGGTGGATGGGCTCGGACTAGCGGCGCGGAGAAGGGGAAGGGGGTCGCGTTAGGGTTGCGGGATGCCGGCCGGCTTAAATAGCCGGATTTCATCTTGGGCGACGAGCCGGAGCGGCGTCACGCAGCGTTCACACCGCGGCGACGGATGTGGCATCCGTCGGACCGCCGGGTTTCCGGGCGTTTCATGTGGGGCCATGCCGTCAGGCCGACGTGGCGGGCGTGCCCGGGAGCCCCCATATCCGCTCCATATTTGGGCTGGATATGGGGGGTGCCGGTAAGCCCGGGCGTTTGAGGGCGGTTTGAGAGGCCGTGTCTGGGTTCAAATTTCCTGATTGGATAGTGACCGGGCGACCTGCCCGGGCGTTTCAGACGGGTTTGAGGGATCTGGTTCTAGATGCTCTTAGTGGTCACTTGCTTTGTCGATCTTTGTCCATGGAGTATAATTTTTATTCAAAAAGTTCCTGAATTAGGAGGAACTTCGCAGCCATGCCATTGGTGACCTTCAGATAAGTTGTTCCATGCAATGTGCTAATCTTGCCAAGAACAAAAGAATTGCTTACTCTGCATCATGTTAGAATCTCTGATTCAGTAAGAATGGTCATGTGTTAGGAGGAACGAGGGATGGATAGGAGGATTTGGCGCTAATTCTACAGGCGTGGAGGGGTGTTTGTTTCTGGTTATTAATTAATTGAATTAAGGGAGAGAAAGGAGAGCCATTAGATTATAACGGATGGCAGATTCTGCCTGCTACAGCACGTGTACAGTAACGACTGTACAGCAGAGGAGCCGAACCCACGCCACTGGTATTTTACTTTCATAAATACCAATGCCGTGGGCGTATTTCCTACACCACAAATATTACCTTACTGATAGTGTGTTGCCTAAAATTACGCTACTACTGATCGAATCAACCTGTCGCAGGCGTGTTGCCTAAAAAAATAGATCAATTACTAGTGGCGTGCGCCCGAAGTGGCATGCCACCGCCACCGCCACCGCCGTGGTTGAATGCATGGAATCGGGCAAAGTTGGAGTGAGCGGCTAGTTCAACAAGAGATGGCTGGGCTGTCATACCCCTTTCTCCCGCCCACATGCAAACTCTCGTCTAGGGTTTCCTTGCCTCCGCCTCATCTCCTATATTCCTTGGACCATGAAGGCACGCTAGATCCCGGCTCTCGCCTGCGGGAGGGCTCTATTTTTAGATGCTTTTCTGAGTTTTGTTAGGGTTTGTGTCATGCTCAAGAAGATGGGGCGGCGGTGGCTTATTGAAGATGGAATAAGGTCCTCCCCGCCTAGTCCCCGTCCTGGTGATGTTTCAAGCATCGTCGAAAGGCGTGTAGAGGTTTGTCTCCGACGGATCTCGTGGGAACTGGTCGGCGTTTGTCTTCGACGGATCCGACTGGATCCGGTCTTCGTTCGTCTACGTCTGTGTGACTGCAGGTTGGATCCTTTCGGTCTATACTTCTCTTCATCGATGGCGGTTGCTGTTCTGGTGCGCCGGTCTTATGGGGCCTTAGCACGACGACTTCCCGACTGTCTACTACAACAATGTTTGCCCGGCCCCCACGAGGAGGGGCGATGACGGCGGCGCGCCTTCAGCTCGCTCCGCGCTTGTAGTCGTCCCTAGGTGGTCTACGGACCTGGATGCAAATTTTATTTCTAGTGTTCTTTATACTACCTTGACAGTTGATGAATAGATCGAAAATTTTCTCAAAAAAAATACCTCGACGTACATAAGTGTTCGTAGGCCTGTAGATATGTGGCAGCAGTCTGGAAAATGATTTAAGTTTCCGTAATTAATTGGTTGTTGCTCGTGCTAAATTAATGTGTCTTAGAACAATCACCCGCGAGAAGAAGAAAAAAATTGTCTTAGAACAATGCCAAATCACGGCCACATAACGAGTTTACGCTGGCACGAGCTGGTTCTGCTCAATGCACATGCATGCAGTAGTAACCTGCCTCACACAGGCACGTCAAAAGAAGCAGCCCAAAACTGAGTCCCATGTGAGGAGCCTACCTAAATCCTGCCTCATGTCGGGCGGTTTGGAGATTTTATATAGCTTCTACCCACTCTGTCCCAAAATCTAAGAACGCAAAACGTTCTTATATTGTGGGATGGAGGGAGTAACTTCTAACTAAGAGCTAAAACTTTATAGAAATATATACATATGATTTTTGAAAGCACTACGAGACCTTTTCTTAGATATACATGTACTTCAAATTCATATTATATTCATTAAAAAGCTTCAAATCCATTTAATAATGGAATAATAAAAATAAATTCAAAAAAATCCTCGCTTTGGTATGAACAATATAATGTACTCCTTCCGTGAACTAATATAAGAGCGTTTAGATCACTATTTTAATGATCTAAACGCTCTTATATTAGTTTACGGAGGGAGTAGTATGTTCCACGTTGAAAAGGTCTGGAGTATAATAAGGTGGAGCAGAGCAGGGGCAGCCCACTCCGCAAGACCAGCCCCAAAAGCCCGACATCCAGACCAGCCCCAAAAGCCCGACAACCAGAGCAGACTGGAAATGTACTCTTCCGCTCAAAGCCTAGTCCAGAAGCCCAAAAAGCCAACATCGCATATTTTATTTAGCAAATAGGTACTACCTCCGTCCTGGTTTATTGGTCCCTATTGTAATCTGTGCCGAATTTTCACCATAAATTTAACTAACAAAATGTTCATGCATGTCACAAAAGATATATCATTGAAAACTATGTTCAAATACGAATCCAACAATATAATTTTTGTTGACATGCACAAATATTTTATCACTTAAATCTTTGATCAAAATTTAGCACAAATTACAATAGGGACTAATAAACCAGGACGGAGGTAGTATAATCTAGTATTTTATGCCCAAAAATAGTCATTTTAATTAGGAAATGCCATTGTTCATGTGTTTTTGGCTGCTCACTGTTATACGAAAATCAAAGACAAAGCCAAAACTGCTACAGAGGAAGAATCTTGTGTTGACGTGGGAGGTGGGACTACGTGGTACAATCTGTGGTCTACATATGCTGCAACCACACATGCATGTCAACGGTTATATACCAAGAGCATGAAAGTTGACGAGTGTTCTTTTAGATGCACTCGGTTTATACTGGTCCATATCAAGTACCTGATAAATAGCATTTGGCTTAGATCCAAATAATGGGCAGTATTTTCCCTGTAGTGTCGGCTGGTGTGCACTAGCGGAGCTATAACAAAGCTGGATAGGCAATGGTTCGCCCAGCCTAGAGAAAAGACAGTGGGGACGATGAGATTAGAGCTAATTTTTTTAAATAATACTTTTTTATTAAATTACAGAAATATTACGCTGAAAAAAGAATTTTCAAAAATAATACACCGTCGGCCCGCTGCAGGCCGACTGAGCCCAGTCAGCCCACAGCAGGCCGACTGGTGGCCCATCAGCTTGCTGCTGGCCGATTGGGCTGTCGGCCACCAGATCAAGCCCAGTCGGCCTGCAGTTGGCCGATAGGGTCCAGTCGGCCTGCAGTGGGCCGACTAGGCTCAGTTGGCCTGCTGTGGGCCGACTAGGCTCAGTTGGCCTGCTGTGGGCCCACGTCAACTCAACAACGAAATACAAGTATTAGACATGTCTATATATTACCAGGACCATAGTAAATTTGACGATCAATATACTTTAATTTATGTGGACGATTATGATGAGTTGCTTGACTCTTATTTTAATAATAATATAATAAATAGGCCCATGTTTAGTAATAATAAATAGGCCTCAAATAATAATAATAATATAACCGACAAATATGATAATTCAGTTTATTTTAATAAATAGGCCCATGTTGATGTATTTTTTATTTTAATCTATTTTAAGAATAATTTAGAAAAAGGCATGCGTCTTTTTTCTATGATCATGTAAAATTCTTCCTTGCAAAGAAGTTTTTATCCGAAGTTTTTTTGTTAGTAGGACCACGTTGAGGCATTAGCGGGGTGCTATTGCTTGTTATGGATTAAACTACAGCGTGACAGTTTAAAAAAACAGTGTGGCATTGAGACGTACTTTAGTTAATGGACTTTAGAAAATACGCAGAATAAAGGTTAGCGTGTAATCCGCTTCAATTTAGCATCGGATACGGACTGAAACGTTTTTTAACATGTAGTTGTACTTTTCCTTTTTTGTTTGCTTGTTAGATTTCCATCACACTGACATGCTATGCACATGCCGACCCGAACTCTTTAAAAAAACTTGTCTCTTCTTTCGAACTTTTTATTCATGTTTCCAACTTCTTATCACGCACCTGTGTACGTGTCAAGTATTAAGCAACAACTTATTATCCCCACTAACAACTAATACAATTCACACACCTACAACTATATTACGAATATTTTCCGAAGCAACTACAAATATTTACGTATACTACCGGGGCAAATAACAATAATCGCACACAAAATTTATTTCACATCGAAATATATTAACAAATACTACCGGAGCACCTACGAAAAATAAAATGTAGGCTTAAATATACCCTTGAAGCGTGCGTGCGAACGAAGAACGACGAACGACGAACGACGAACGAAAAACTGCCGGTGCTCCGGCTCCAACGAAGAACGACGAACAACAGCTTCACCACCACCACACTGCCCCAACTTCACCACCACCACACGGCCCCAACTTCACCACCACCACCTCCACCAAAATGCTCACCACGAGCTACCCCATCAGTAGATCGAGACCTCTTTTGGCTGCCCTAAATGAGTTGAACCCATTCACGGTGCCAAAACCGCGAAAAACTTGCTCATTTAGGTGTATAAATGGGTGGCATTTTTCTGTAGAGAGAGGAGAAGGGAAGAACACAGAGAACAGAAGAAGAAGCGAGCAAGGGGAGAAGAAGAAGGGAGGAAGGGGAGGATAAGGCACGGGCCGGCCAGCGCGTCAGGTGGCAGCACACTGTCGGCCAGCAGCTGGCCGATCGGCGGGCGGTAGGCCGACAGGGGCGCACCACGCCGACAGCCCAATCCCTCCCCCTGCGACGTGGCCCGACCAACCAGAGGCCGCCGCGTGCCAGCCGGGCCTGCAGTCGGCCTGCTGTGGGCCGATTAGGCCCAGTCGGCCTGCAGCGGGCCGGCGGTGTATTATTTTTGAAAATAATATTTTCGGCGTATTATTTCTGTAATTTAATAAAAAATGTATTATTAAAAAAAATTAGCGAGATTAGACCGGCCCAATTTGACGAAAATAGGGGGATTTCTATGTACCGCCCGCCCCATATTTGGCACTGCAGTTCCGCCACTGCGGGTGTGCATCCGGGAGCTAGAAGAATGACCCAACCAATATATACTACGAGCAAGGAAACGAGCGCGAAAATTAGTACGTACCAACCAAACCACATACCAGATATGCACAACGTACGTACGGCGGGCACGGAGCTGGCACCGGCAACGTGTTGACGACGCGCAGAAGAGTCGTGAACCGACGGCAGTGGCGGTGGCGGCGGTGGCGCCATCCCGCGACGACTTCCACGCCGGGCTGGACACCACCATCATCCTTCCGTCTTCCCCATCCAATGTGCGTGTCAATTCCGCACCGCACACCAATCGTTTGCATAAAAGCACGCTCCGTCGATCGTTCTTGCATCACAATATTCACAATCGATCAAGTCACAGCCCATGATCATGATGCACCGTGCTACGATCATCGCGCTGATCTGCTGCCTCGTGGCAGGCGGCGGAGCGCGCGCGCAGCCGTTCGACTACCCGGCGGCGAGGCTGGCCACGACCTGGGCCAACACGGACGCCGCCCTGCCGCACCACGTCGTTTACACCGACGGCTCCGTGGCGCGCGCCGCCCTGCTGCGGCTCAACCCGGCGGGCCTCGGCCCCTCCTACGCCTTCGGCTTCTTCTGCACCGCCAGCCGCCCCCGTGGCGACGGCCCCGCGGCCCCCTGCACGGAGTTCCTGCTCGGCGTCGCCGTCGTGTACTGCAACAGCGGCGCGGGTATGACGTTCGTCACGGCCGGCGTCCCGCAGGTCGTCTGGTCGGCCAACCGCGGCAGCCCGGTCTGCGAGGGCGCCACCGCGGAGCTCACGCCGGAGGGCGACCTGGTTCTGAGGTCGGGCCCGGGCGGAGCGGTCTTGTGGTCCACCGGCACCAAGGGCCGGTCCGTCGCCGGGGCGCGCATCGGCAGCGACGGAAACCTGGTGCTATACGACGGGCGCAACGCCACGGTGTGGCAGTCGTTCGACCACCCCACGAATGCGCTCCTCGTCGGGCAGTCGCTGAAGCACGGGGCGCGGCTCATCGCCAACGTGTCGGCCGCGGACTGGCGCGATGGCCGGCTCTACCTCGCCGTCGGCGATGACGGCCTCAGCGCCTACGTCAACGCCGCGCCGCCGCAGCGCTACTACCAGCTCGGCCTCAGCGAGACTGCACACGGCGCCTACGCGACGTACACCAATGGCAGCCTCACGGTGTCCGCCCGGCCCGGTGCGCCGCCGCTGGCCGCCATCGAGCTGCCCACCGTCGGCGCTGGCACGGTGCAGTACATGCGGCTGGAGCACGACGGCCACCTCCGGATCTACGAGTGGCGCTCGGGCTGGGCGCCGGTGTACGACGTGCTGCGCCTCTTCCCGGACGGCGGCTGCGCATTTCCGACAGCGTGCGGCGCGTACGGCGTGTGCACGGACGACACGCAGTGCAGCTGCCCCGACGCGGCCAACTTCCGGCCAGTGGACTTCCGGAGGCCCAACCGCGGCTGCGTCCCGACCGCGCCGCCTCCGACGTCGTGCCGCCCGTCGCGGCGGCCACAAACGCAGCACCGGCTGGTGTCGCTGCCGCGCACGGCCTACTTCAACGACCACACCACGAGCATGCGGGCCGTGGACCGGGTGAGCGAGGAGGCGTGCAAGAAGGCGTGCCTGGACGACTGCGCCTGCGCGGCGGCGCAGTTCTACTACGGCCCGGACTCCGGCGACGGGTCCTGCTACCTGCAGTCGGAGGTGTTCTCGATGCAGACGGTGCAGCCGGACGTGGTGCACTACAACTCCACCATGCATATCAAGGTGCAGGCCAAGCCTGCCAGGAACTGATGACTCCTGAACACTATACGCACATAATACACTAGCATATGGCATTGTCCTTGAAAAAATGACACGAATAAAGTTCTGGGACATATATATGAACAAATTCCAATATTGAAAAAATGGCATGAATCGTCTCTCCATTCTCTCTACATTGAGCACCTCATGACAAATGCACGGCGACTTCCTTGTGATTAGCTTGTGCCAAAGAGCAATAATATCTACAGTTTTGCTAAGTCTCAGTCGACTGATACTTCGTGAAGTCACAGTCGATACTATACCCGTGAGATCTTACATTGAGATCATTCTTCAGTTTTTTTCTTTTATCTTTTGCATGTTATATTACATGATTGGGACTTGGTTAAATCTCAGTCGACTGAGACCTAACCACACCCATCTACAAAATCAACAATAAGAAAATATCTTCATTTAGCAATTAACCATGACATTTCTCTGTGGCTCCTATGCATATAGAAACAGAGCTTCATAGAAGTGCGCTCACATTGGAACTAAAAAAAAACATAACTGGCCATGGGAATGAATACAATGAAGAAAAAGTACTGATTTTTTCCATTCCTTATTCTTACATTTTGTTTCTTTATGTTTTGTCACTTTTTCTCTATTTATTTATTTTCTTTTCTTTTCATATGTGAACATATCTTTTTGAATACACGAACATTATTTTTCAACACATGGATATTTTCTCACTTCTAAAAATATTTTAGACATATATACAGAACATTTTCCCAACATACATAAGGGACACCTTTTTTGTGTTTGACCATTTTTTGATGTTACACGACAATTTTAATTTGGAAATACCAAGTTAAGGTAACAATGTTTTATTTTCAGCGATTAAGGTAACATGTGTTAAACCTGATCATTCCGCACCGGGCCAAATTTTGGGCGGCCTTGACAAGTCTGATATGCAAATCCCAGGCCTAGTCTAGAGGACCCCTTGAGGGAGTCCTGGACTAAGGGGTCCTCGGGCGTCCGGCCTGTTATCCATTGGGCCGGACTGAAGGGCTGAGAAGACATGAAGGCCGAAGACTGTACGCGTGTCCGGATTGGACTTTACTTGGCGTGGAAGACAAGCTTGGCGACCGACTATGAAGATTCCTTCTTATGTAACCGACTCTATGTAAACCCTAGATCCTCCCAGTGTCTGATATTCATTACCATGGTCATATAGGCTAGACTTCTAGGGTTTGGCCATTACGATCTCGTGGTGGATCAACTCTTGTAATACTCATATTCATCAAGATCAATCAAGCAGGAAGTAGGGTATTACCTCCATAGAGAGGGCCCGAACCTGGGTAAACATCGTGTCCCCGTCTCCTGTTACCATCGATCCTAGACGCACAGTTCGGGACCCCCCTCCCCGAGATCCGCCGGTTTTGACACCGACATTGATGCTTTCATTGAGAGTTCCACTGTGCCGTCGACGAAAGGCTCGATGGCCCCTTCGATCGTCTATAGTGACGCTGTCCAAGGAGAAACCTTCCTCCCCGGACAGATTTTTGTATTCGGCGACTTCGTACTGCGGGCCAACTCGCTTGGCCATCTGGAGCAGGTCGATAGCTACGCCCCTGGCCATCAGGTCAGATTTGGAAGCTTGAACTACGTCGCGGATATCCGTGGAGACTTGATCTTCAATGGATTTGATACCGCGGCGATCGCTCCCCCTCGCTCCGATGAACATGACTTAAATCTATCATCGGATCACATCCAGGAGATGGTCCCTGTTGCTGCAACGGCCTTAGAACCAGAGCAGATCGTGTCATCCAAAGCCATAGAGTCCGCGGCGTTGGAGCCGCACACGGACTCAACACCCTACAATATTTGCGTCAACGGAACTTCGGACTCGTCTCCGGCTATAAGTTCCGGACCATGTACGCCTACGGACATTGAGCTAGATCGGTTATCGATCTTCGAATTCAGCGCCACAGACGTTTTCCAGCACTCACCTTTGGGCGATGTACTGAACTCTTTAAAGATTTTTTTCTTGGAGAAGGATTCGCAGCCGAACTATGTTCGGTTCGAGTTAGAGGCTGACGATGGGGACTTTTGCTTCCCACCCGCCACCCACTTCATAGCTACCGTCGATGACTTAACCGACGAGCTCGATTACGGCTCCGAAGACATCGACAATATGGACGACGATGCCGACAAGGAGCAAGGCCAAGACCCGCCATTCACCGGACGCTGGACGACCACCTCTTCGTACGACGTGTACATGGTTGATACACCTAAAGGACCTGGCGACGATAAAGAAGAGCCAGATGCGAATAACCTTCTGAGACACAGTCCAAGTGCCAGCGCCCCAAACGCCGTTCTAAGCCTCGTCGCTCAAAAGATGGCAACACTGGCACCGGAGAAAATAGTACTCCGGGCGACGCCGAAAACAATGAAGACCCTGTTGGAGCTGCATCCGAACAGGAGGAACAAGATAACGAGCAAGTTAACCCTGATAAACAGGCCACGCCCAATGACCCGGATGATGATAGTTATCGTCCACCCCCCGAGGATGATGAGAGCCTTGGCAATGAGGACTTCATCGTGCCTGAGGATGCTCTGGAGCAGGAGCGCTTTAAGCTTCAGCTCATAGCCACTGCGAGGAGCCTGAAAAAGAAACAGCAGCAGCTTCAAGCTGAACAAGATCTGCTCGTTGACAGATGGACAGATGTCCTCGCAGCCAAAGAATACGGCCTCAAGCGCCCAGCCAAGAGTTACCAAAAACGTAGACTGCTACCTCAGTTCGACGAGGAGGCACCAGACCCCATACCTCCCTCGCGCAATGCGGACCGACCACCATGTGGTCGGATAGTGCGGCGGACCAACCACCCCGCGGCCGGGATAAAACGGCAACTCAGGCCGAACAACAGCCCGCCCCACCGCCTCGCAAAAACAGGGACATAACAGCTTGGGACCATACATACGACCTTCGGCAGGAATTGGACAGTAGAGCAGGACACACCAGATCAATCTACGGATCGCGAGGACGCTTCCCTACTCGGGATGACAGCTACCTATTCGGACGTGACAAACTTAATCACACCCGGGCCGATAACCGCAGACGGACTTCATCGGAGGTGCGCCGTGACGCGGCCCGCTATAGAGGCGCCGCACACCCTCTCTACTTCACAGATGAGGTGCTGGATCACGAATTCCCCGAGGGGTTCAAGCCTGTCAATATTGAATCATACAACGGAACAACCGATCCCGTAGTGTGGATCGAAGATTTTATTCTCCACATCCACATGGCCCGAGGAGATGACCTCCACGCTATCAAATACCTCCCATTAAAGCTCAAAGGACCAGCTCGACACTGGCTAAATAGTCTGCCTGAGAATTCCATCGGCAGCTGAGAGGACTTGGAAGAGGCTTTCCTCGATAACTTCCAAGGAACTTATGTCCGGCCACCAGATGCCGATGACTTAAGCCACATAGTTCAACAACCTGGAGAATCAGCCAGAAAATTCTGGATTAGGTTCCTAACCAAAAAGAACCAGATCGTTGACTGTCCGGATGCCGAGGCCCTAGCGGCCTTCAAACACAGCATCCGTGACGAATGGCTAGCGCGCCACCTCGGCCAAGAAAAGCCGAAGTCTATGGCAGCCCTTACGGCACTCATGACCCGCTTTTGCGCGGGTGAGGACAGCTGGTTGGCTCGTAGCAAAAACACACCCAGCGAGGCAGGCCCCTCCGAGGCCAAGAACAACACCGGCAAGCTCCGGCACAATAGACACAAACGCCGAAGCAATGGCGACAACACCTATGACACCACAATTAACGCCAGATTCAGCGGCTCCAAGTCGGCCAACGGAAGAAGCCCTACAAAAGAAACAATGAAGGACCTTCCAGCCTGGACCGCATACTCGACCGCCCGTGCCAGATACATGGTACCCAAGATAAACAAGCCAATCATACCAACAGGGATTGTTGGGTCTTCAAACAGGCTGGCAAGTTAAATGCCGAAAACAAGGAAAAGGGGTCATAAAGTGAGGACGAGGACGAAGAGCCCCGACAGCCGAACACCGGGGGCAGAAGAAATTTCCCCCTCAAGTCAAAACGGTGAACATGATATACGCTACACACATCCCCAAAGGAGAGCGTAAGCGAGCACTTAGGGATGTCTACGCGGTAGAGCCAGTTGCCCCAAAATTCAATCCGTGATCGTCATTCCCGATCACCTTCGATCGTCGAGATCACTCAACTAGTATCCGGCATGGCGGTTCAGCCGCACTGGTCCTCGACCCAATCATCGACGGATTTCACCTAACACGAGTCCTAATGGACGGTGGTAGCAGCCTCAACCTGCTCTATTAGGATACAGTGCGGAAGATGGGCATTAATCCCTCACGAATCAAACCCACAAAGACTACCTTTAAAGGAGTCATACCAGGCGTAGAGGCCCGCTGTACGGGCTCAATCACGCTGGAGGAGTCTTCGGTTCTCCGGACAACTTCCGAAGCGAAGAGTTAATCTTCGATACCGTCCCCTTCCGCAGCGGCTACCATGCACTGCTCGGACGAACCGCGTTTGCTAGATTCAACGCAGTGCCACACTATGCTTATCTCAAGCTCAAGATGCCCGGTCCACGTGGCGTCATAACAATCAATGGCAATACTGAACGCTCCCTCCGAACAGAGGAGCATACCGCCGCCCTAGCAGCAGAGGTACAGAGCGGCCTTCTCAAGCAGCACCATAATACGGCTGCCGAGCCCTTGGACATCATTAAGAGGTTCCGGATTACACTGCAACAGGACAGCGCGGCTCGTCAAGGGCTCGATTAGCAATTCAGCCTCCGTCCCAGTCCCGATGAAGTAGTGGCATTCGTACCATGCGTACATAATTACGCACTCAAAATTCCATGGACATCGACGAAGGCACAAGCTAGCCCGGTATCTACAGTTCAGCTAGACCGATCCCGGACACACATATAACTTTACTATTTCCTTTTTCCGTTTTTCACGGGTTTGTCTTATGCAGGCCTCTTTTGACGGCCTGATTTATGATCCCGTCAAAGGACAAATACACCGGATCGACATGGAGCACAAGCGTACAGGGGCAGCCCTAGAGGCCAATCCAACAATTACTCTATCTGTTTTCAGGACCCTCACGCAGCTCGCCTTTAGTTGTGGCATGTCAAATAGCCGATTGCTTATGGCATTATTTGGTACCAATGCGCTTTGACGCATTAATCCAACTATAATGGAAATAGTTCATGGTCAAAGTTCAAGGGCCATAGATACCATCTCTGTTCTCCTTTTGCTTTCCTTTCAATTACCTATTTCCTAGCAACCGTACACTCTGGTACGTTTTCATATTTGCCAGGGGCTCCTCATCGCCCCATAACACGGCAACAAAGTCCGAACACTTCTTATAGAGAAGTTCGGCACCCCGAATTTAGCATTATATGCATTGGCTCCGAATCATGTCTTTGGTCAATAGTTGGGTTGCCCGGCTCCTGTGCTTGCTACCCTACGTTCCGCTAAATCGGCTAGGGTAGTAAAGGGAGAACTACTGCGATTGTTCCCTGGCCTTGACTAGATGAGCACCTCAGTAGAGAAAGCCGAAAACTGACTGTCATAATACGGCGAGAGCCGGTCAGCTGTTCAAGGGTTACAAATCGTTGGAGATTTTTTCTGCATTATGCGAAAGATCGGCACTTCCCGATCATATGCTGACAGCACTCTGGTTTGAACCAGGGGCTGCACGCATACTTTATTATAAAACTCCTATGGCTAAGTGAGGGCGTTTAAGCCGCATAGTCTGATTGCCTTGTTCGTGCGCTAAACAACTCCTTCAAGGACCATATAATTGGATCAAGATTGTTTAGATTCCATCCCGAACACCTCCGTACTACCTACGTGAGGGCAGAAGCCAACGACTGGCCAACCCTCAGATTACATACAACACGGCCGCACAGGAGGAAACAATTAAAGCATCACAACAATTATATTACAAACAAGCTTTGTTTTCATAATACAAGGCAAAGGCAACATGAATACATTTATTCAAATACAATGTCCTGCGAACCTTGTGCTGCCGCAAGGCGAGATCCATCCAGGACATCCGCAAAATACCGTTCGGGTGTGCGGTGCTCCTTGCCCTCCGGTGGCCCTCTGGTCACCTCGACGGCGTCCATCTTCGCCCACCACATCTTGCAACGGGCAAAGGCCATGCGCGCGCCTTCAATACAGGCAGAGCGCTTGACGACGTCCAGCCGAGGATAGGCGTTCACCATCCGCCTCACGAGTCCGAAGTAGCTGCCTGGTGATGTATACTACACAACCTTCTTCTTGTAGACGTTGTTGGGCCTCCCAGTGCAGTGGTTTGTAGGACAGTAGCAAATTTCCCGCAAGTGGATGACCTAAGGTTTATCAATCCGTGGGAGGTGTAGGATGAAGATGGTCTCTCTCAAGCAACCCTGCAACCAAATAACAAAGAGTCTCTTGTGTCCCCAACACACCCAATACAATGGTAAATTGTATAGGTGCACTACTTCGGCGAAGAGATGGTGATACACGTGCAATATGGATGGTAGATATAGGTTTTTATAATCTGAAAATATAAAAACAGCAAGGTAACTAATGATAAAAGTGAGCGTAAACGGTATTGCAATGCTAGGAGACAAGGCCTAGGGTTCATACTTTCACTAGTGCAAGTTCTCTCAACAATAATAACATAATTGGATCGTATAACTATCCCTCAACATGCAACAAAGAGTCACTCCAAAGTCACTAATAGCGGAGAACAAACGAAAAGATTATGGTAGGGTACGAAACCACCTCAAAGTTATCCTTTCTGATCGATCTATTCAAGAGTCCGTAGTAAAATAACATGAAGCTATTCTTTCCGTTCGATCTATCATAGAGTTCGTACTAGAATAACACCTTAAGACACAAATCAACCAAAACCCTAATGTCACCTAGATACTCCAATGTCACCTCAAGTATCCGCGGGTATGATTATACGATATGCATCACACAATCTCAGATTCATCTATTCAAACCAACACAAAGTACTTCAAAGAGTGCCCCAAAGTTTCTACCGGAGAGTCAAGACGAAAACATGTGCCAACCCCTATGCATAAGTTCACGAGCGGAACCCGCAAGTTGATCACCAAAACATACATCAAGTGGATCACGTGAATATCCCATTGTCACCACAGATAAGCACGGCAAGACATACATCAAGTGTTCTCAAATCCTTAAAGACTCAATCCGACAAGACAACTTCAAGGGGAAAACTCAATCCATTACAAGAGAGTAGAGGGGGAGAAACATCATAAGATCCAACTATAATAGAAAGGCTCGCGATACATCAAGATCGTGCCGAATCAAGAACACGAGAGAGAGAGAGAGATCAAACACATAGCTACTGGTACATACCCTCAGCCCCGAGGGTGAACTACTCCCTCCTCATCATGGAGAGCGCCGGGATGATGAAGATGGCCACCGGTGAGGGATTCCCCCTTTCGGCAGGGTGCCGGAACAGGGTCCCGATTGGTTTTTGGTGGCTACAGAGGCTTGCGGCGGCGGAACTCCCGATCTAGGTTATTTTCTGGAGGTTTTAGTATTTATAGGAATTTTTGGCGTAGGTCTCACGTCAAGGCGGTTCCCGAGTCGTCCACGAGGTAGGGGCCCACGCCGGGGGGGGGGGGGGGGGGGGGGTGGGGTGGGCGCGCCCTCCACCCTCGTGGACAACTCAGGACTCTTCTGGCCCAACTCTTTTGCTCCGGAGGCTTCTTTTGGTCCATAAAATATCATCAAAAACTGGCACGTCAATTGGACTCCGTTTGGTATTCCTTTTCTGTAAAACTCAAAAACAAGGAAAAAACAGAAACTGGCACTGGGCTCTAGGTTAATAGGTTAGTCCCAAAAATCATATAAAATAGCATATAAATGCATATAAAACATCCTAGAAGGATAATATAATAGCATGAATACTTCATAAATTATAGATACGTTGGAGACGTATCACCTGGCATAGCTTCGGCGGGCCATAGCCGGATTATCAAATCCTTGATGGCTAGTTCGGCCACCCTATGTAGCTCCACCAGCTGTTTCAGCTGATCGGTGAAGGACACAGGATGCTCTGACGCCGCGTATTGCGACCAGAATAGCTTCTCCGTAGAACCCCCTCCTTCGGCTTGGTAGAACTCCGCGGCGTCCGACACACTGCGTGGTAAATCCGCAAAAGCCCCTAGGGAACTCCAAACCCGGGTTAGTAAAAGGTACTGCTTCTCCGCATACTTGCTTTGCATCTTAAATGCCTTACCCGCAGTGATCTTCTTGGCCTCCTGGATCTCCTGGAGGGCGGCCTGGGCCTCATTCCGTGCGGTTTCCGCACTCTGACAAGCCTTGGCCAGTTCGGTCCCTCCAACCGACGCATCATGCTCCAAGGCCTCGCATTTCTTCACCGCATCCTGGAGCTCCTGCTGGACTTCCTTGACCCGGGCCTTGAGTTTCTTACAGGCGGCTTGCTGTTGGGCAGCTTTCTCCTCAGCCTCGCCCAGGGACTTCCTTAGGGCCTCAACCTCGGTCGCGGCTCCTGCACATATTACGCCACTACGGTCAGTATACAGCACTTATTCTTTCCGAACACATAGCAAGTCGTCATTCACCTTGCTTCTCCTGGAGCCGAATTTTAACCTCGCCAAGCTCGTTCTTGGCCTGCTCCAACCTCTGCTTCAGTTCAGAGACTTCGGCAGCATGCGAGGTTGCGGCCAACAGCGATGCCTGCTTATTCATACATATTACGTTAGTCACCTACAATAAAAGGTTGATCCTCTGTCCGGTTCTTCTCGCCAAACACCGGGCAGTGTCTCAGGGGCTACTGACTACATGGGGTTTTTTCTCTTTCCATGTCACTTACCTCGAAACCCGTCAACAGGTTGCTGCAGGCTTCGTTCAGTCCACTCTTGGCGGACTGAACCCTCTCGATCACCGCACCCATAAGGACACGGTGCTCGTCCACAACGGAGGCACCAAGTAGTGCCTCCATCAGGTTATCTGGCGCCCCTAGATGGACAGGGGCCACCGGTGGAATCGGCGCACCCCCCTCCTTCGAAGGGGGCTGCTCGCCTGATTCTGGAGCCATTTGGGTCTCCGGAATAGTATCCGGCTGAGGACCGAACTGAATACGGCCCTCATCGCCAGTTTCCATGGGGATCCGCTCCCCCATGTGTCCGACAGTGGAGGTCTCGCCTTGTGGCGCTTCCCGGACAGCGTCCTGGGCTCCTCCCCGGTTCAGAGCGGTCCTCTGGGACAGCACTTCGGTGTCGTCCCTGGCCCCGGGGGAGTAAGCAGGCGGTGGCGACATGCTCGCCATCTCCGACAGAGCCAACGAAACTCCAGATGAGGATCGCTGGATCAGGTCGCGGGCCGGACTGCATTAGTACAGCTAACTATGTTAATATAATGAAGAGAAAGGGCCGGATGTGCGCATGAGCGAGCCGTGTCACTTCCGATGCGGCCTGGGGCTTAGTGCGGGGGCGTCGTTCCGGACTGTTGTCAACGTCCCATGCGGTGTTGACCGCTGGGACGCCTTTCCCCTTCTTGGGCGTTTCCGCCTCCAGATGCGCCGAAGCCGCCCTCTTCTTCTTCCTTTCCTCAGGGGGAGGGTTGGTTTCCTCCTCCTCCTCCTCTTCCTCTTCATTGTCCTCAGGGACAGAGGAATGAGCTTCGTCATCTTCGGACATCACGCCGAAGTGCCCTTGCGACGGGGGCCACTCTTGGCCCCCTTGGCCTTCTTCTTGGCCTTCTTTTCTTGCGCCTTATAGGGCGCCGGCTCCAGCATCTTCGCCAGACGCGGGATGACCGGTTCTTCGGGCAGCGGAGCCGGACATTGGATCCGCTTCGCCCTCTCCATCCAGTCCTGAAAAAGCAACAATAAAAGCTCAGGCGTCATCCTTGAAACAAACAAGTGGAGAAGGCATCAAAAATGACAGACCTCGCTAGCGAGGTGTTTAGCGTCGTGCCCGCGATCTGAATCTGCGGCCGGCGGTTTCTCGTTGCCCTTAAAGAGCAACTTCCATGCACCTTCGTGAGTAGTCTCGAAGAGCCTCACCAGGGTCTGGTGCTTCTTCGGATTGAACTCCCACAGAGGGCGGCTTCGGCGCTGGCACGGAAGGATCCGGCGAACTAGCATCACCTGGATCACATCAACGAGCTTGACATTCTTGGTTACCATGCTCTGAACGCGCGTCTGCGGCGCTATCAGCTCGTCCGGTGAACACCAGTCCGGACTCTTCTCGACCCAGGAGGTGAGTCGCATGGGAGCGCCGGAGCGGAATTCGGCAGCTGCGGCCCAGGTGGTGCCGCGAGGTTCTGTGATGTAGAACCACTGCCTCTGCCACTCCTTTACCGTATCCACAAAAGTACCTTTGGGCCAGGAGACGTTGGACAGCTTGCTCACCATGGCTCCTCCGCACTCCACGTGCTGGCCATCCACCACCTTCGGCTTCACGTTGAAGACTTTGAGCCACGGCCCGAAGTGGGGTTGGATGCGGAGGAAGGCCTCACACACGACGATAAACGCCGAGATGTTGAGGAAGGAATTTGGGGATAGATCATGGAAATCTATCCCGTAATAGTACATCAGCCCGCGGACGAAAGGGTGGATTGGAAACCCTAGCCCGCGGAAGCAATGGGGGATGAACACTACCCTCTCGGTGGGCTTCGGCGTGGGGACGACGTGTCCCTCGGCCGGAAGACGGTGGGCGATCTCCTTCGCCAAATATCCGTCCGCCCGAAGCTCACTAATGTCCTCCTCCTTGACAGAGGAGACCATCCACTTGCCCTGGCCTCCGGATCCGGACATGGTTGCTTGAGTGGAAAGGAGATGAGTACTTGGGCGCTGGAGCTCGAGATTGGAAAGGCGGAGATAGAGAGAGGGCGTGAGAGAGGAAGAGGGAATCCTTATCCCCTTATAGAGGCAGCAAATATTAAACGCCTCCTCACTCGCCTTAAGATTCGCCTATTCCCAAGGGTTGTATAAACGACATGGTTGGGTTACCCATGCCCGCATTGATGAGAATCCTGCGATAAGGGGACACGATCTCTGCTTTGACAAGACGTGCCAATGGCAACTGCGTCTCGGGACATGGGGCGTCGAACATAAAAGCGGTTTCGAATTATGGCCGGTTAGATGTAAGGTCGTGCTGTAAAAAGTTGTCAGTGGATAGAACTCGTGTAAAAATATATTCTCTCTGCGGTTGTGTATGGTGTGTGTGACAGGTCCGGATTCTATCATCGCATCCGAAGACTATCTTTGAGTTCGGAAAGGGGAACCCGCCTTGCAATGCCGAAGACAATCTACGCGCCGGACTCCTCGTCATTGAAGCCAGGTTCAGGGGCTACTGAGGGAGTCCTGGACTAAGGGGTCCTCGGGCGTCCGACCTGTTATCCATTGGGCCGGATTGAAGGGCTGAGAAGACATGAAGGCCGAAGACTGTACCCGTGTCCGGATTGGACTCTACTTGGCGACCAACTATGAAGATTCCTTCTTATGTAACCGACTCTATGTAAACCCTAGATCCTCCCGGTGTCTATATAAACCGGAGGAGTTAGTCCGGAAAGGGGACATATATTCATTACCATAGTCATATAGGCTAGACTTCTAGGGTTTGGCCATTACGATCTCGTGGTAGATCAACTCTTGTAATACTCATATTCATCAAGATCAATCAAGCAGGAAGTAGGGTATTACCTCCATAGAGAGGGCCCAAACCTGGGTAAACATCGTGTCCCCCGTCTCCTGTTACCATCGATCCTAGACGCACAGTTCGGGACCCCCTACCCGAGATCCGCCGGTTTTGACACCGACACCCCTCCCTTACATACAAAGTTCTACCAAGTTTAAAAGTTCCCTTAAAGAACAAATAAGATGGTATAAAAACAGGGGGGATCAAAATAACGAAGTTTCTAAGAAGGAATGAATAAGTGGCATTTGTATTACATTTTAAGAAGAAATAAAATAAAATAAAATGTTGAAACAAAATAAAAGTAATGAAGTTTTTAAAGAAATAATGAATTAGTGGCATTGGTGTTACCCCTCAAGTTGAAAATAAATAAAAGATAATGTCAAATTTTGCACATAATTTACATAGTAATTGCTCTTTTATACTCCCTCTGTTCCTATATATAAGGTGTATAGTTTTTGGCATGAAAATTAAAGAATGCACGTGGAGGGAAAATTTCACAAGTTTTGGGCGAGATTACGCCTGACTAATTGACATGAGAAAATAGAGGAGCTCGCATGATATAAGGAAATGTAATCGAATCCCTAAAGAAGTTATCCAAACAAGTGGTGCAACGCAATAAACCTTATATTTTGAACTTTTTCTCAAAAAATTATACACCTTATATCAAGGAACGGAGGGAGTAATATGCAGGAATAAACATATAATAGTGAAATTTTCAAATAAAAAACTTTCCTAAGATATTGGCATCGGTATTACCCTTAACGAAGAAAGCAAATAAAATAAAAACAAAAACATAAAAAAAAATGATGCTTTGTAAGGATTAATGAATTTTCAGAATTGGTATTTCCATTTAAATAATAAATAAAAGGAAAAATATTGAAACAAATAGCGCCTTATTGTAATATGCAATAATAAGCATATAATAGTGAAATTCATAAAAAGAGCAGTTTCCAACAAGAAAATCTATTAGTGGAATTGCACTGAAATTGTGTTTTTTACCATACGCAAGAACAAGCATATAACAATGGTTTTTTTCTCAAAAAATGAAGTTTCATAAGTAAGAATAAATTGATGTGATTGGAATTACCCTTAAAGAATAAAATGAAAAAAAGAAGCTAAGTAAGTTTCCTAAGGAAGAATGAATCAGTGTCTTTAGTATTACCCTTTAAGGAGAAATAAAATTAAACAAATAAAACAAGTAATGACAAAATTTGCACACACTTTATACAGAAATTGCTTTTTCCATAATATGCAAAAATAAGCATGCTATACTGTATTTTTCATAAAAGAAAATTTTCTAAGAAGGAATGAATTAATGGCATTTGTATTATACCCTGAAAGAAGAAATAAAATAAAATAGAAAATACAAAAAATTAAAGAATGAATGAATTAGTGGCATTAGTAATACCCTTCGAGAAGAAAGAAAATGAAAATAATTAAAATAAAACTAGAACAAAATAAATTAGTGGAGTTAAGATGTTTCCTAAGAAGGAATGAATTAGTGGAATTGATATTATCCGTAGTGAAGAAAGAAAATGAAATAAAACTAGAACAAAATAAAAATAAAGATTTTTTTATAAGGAAGAATGAATTAGTGGCACTAGGATTATTCAATAAGAAAAAAGAAAAACATATAAAAACTAAAGCAAAACCAAAACAATGATTTTTTTAAATGAAATAGTGGCATTGGTATTACCCTTTAAGAAGAAAGGAAACAAAATAAAAATAATTGCACTCAACTTGACATTGAAACTGCACTTTTTAAATATGCACAGAATAATCGTACAATAGTGCACTTTTCACACTCTAGTGTAGTTGACACACATATTGTACAGTAATTGCGTGGATACATTTTCACTCATCCAAATGCAAAAAAATAGCCATATGGAAATAAACGATATAAAAAATAAAAGCAAAAGCAAACAAGCATAGAAAAAAAACAACGTATAACGGGCTTCAAGCCCAATCGAAAAATTGACTTACCCAAATAGGGGCAAGTCAAAAATTCAACCTAAGAAAAGATTGACTTACCCCAAACAGGGGCAAGTAAAAAATGTAGCCTAAGAAAAAATTGACTTACCCCAAATAGGGACAGGTCAAAATTCAACCTAAGCAACACAAGAAAGAAAACAACAGAAATCTTCAAAAAAAAAAATCAACGGTTAGAAAATTGACTTATTCAAATTTAAAATTCAGACGACTTACACGTAGCTAAAGTGGATAGTTTTTTTTTATTGCTGATTCTGTATGTGTGCACTAGTACCAGATACAATTGTATACTGTCATAGTTTTAGAGGTGTTTTTTCTTTTCTAAACATAGGGGTTTCCTCCGCCCCAACTTTATTAAGCCAAGGCAGAAACCAACATAGTTTTTAGATGTGTTTCTAGGATTATAGACATTATTGTGTTTGGCACAAGCTAATTCACCATCCATCTGTCATGAGGTGATAAATGTAGAGAGAACGGACACAAGATTTATGTCAATTTTTTCTATAATGGAATTTGTACATACATGTCGCAGAACTTTATTTGTGTCATATTTTCCTAGGACATTGCCATATGCCTTGATGTATGTATGTATGGTGCTCAGGATTCATCAGTTCGTAGCAGACTTGAGCACGTCGTACACCGGCGTCCAGCCCGAGCGCCACTCGTAGATCCGGAGGTGGCCGTCGTGCTCCAGTCGCATGTACTGCACCGTGCCGGCGCCCACGGTGGGCAGCTGGATGGCGGCCAGCGGCGGCGCACCGGGCCGGGCGGACACCGTGAGGCTGCCGTTGGTGTACGTCGCGTAGGCGCCGGGTGCGGTCTCGCTGAGGCCGAGGTGGTAGTAGCGCTGCGGCGGCGTGGCGTTGACGTAGGCGTTCAGTCCATCGTCGTGGACGGCGAGGTAGAACCTGCCATCGCGCCAGTCCGCGGTCGACGCATTGGCGGTGAGCCGCGCCCCGTGCTTCAGCGACTGCCCGACGAGGAGCGCGTTCGTGGGGTGGTCGAACGACTGCCACACCGTGGCGTTGTGCCCGTCGAACAGCACCAGGTTGCCGTCGCTGCCCGATGCGCGCCCCGGCGACGGACCGGCCCTTGGTGCCGGCAGACCACACGACCGCGCCGTTACTGGACCTGAGCACGAGGTCGCCCTCCGGCGTGAGCTCAGCCGTGGCGCCATCCCGGACGGGGCTGCCGCGGTTGGCCGACCAGACGACCTGCGGGACGCCGGCCGTGACGAACGTCATGCCCGCGCCGCTGTTGCAGTACACGACGGCGACGCCAAGCAGGAACTCCGTGCACGGGGCCGCGGGGCCGTTGCCGCGTGGTTGACTGGCGGTGCAGAAGAAGCCGAAGGCGTAGGAGGGGCCGAGGCCCGCCGGGTTGAGCCGCAGCAGGGCGGCGCGCGCCACGGAGCCGTCGGTGTAGACGACGTGGTGCGGCAGGGCGGCGTCCGTGTTGGCCCAGGTCGTGGCGAGCCTCGCCGCCGGGTAGTCGAACGGCTGCGCGCGCGCCCCGCCGCCGGCCACGAGGCAGCAGATCAGCGCAACGAGCGCGATGATCGTGTTGGAGCCGAGAGCTCCGGCGAGGCCTAGATCGCTGTCACCGCCGCGGAAGAGAGGTAGACGAAGACGACAGAGAGTTTTGTGCGCAGCTCTGATACCAATGTACAAATAAGCTGAAGATTAATGAGAAAAGCTGCAGAACTGTGCGCAGCACAAAACTCTCTGTCGTCTTCGTCTACCTCTCTTCCGCGGCGGTGACAGCGATCTAGGCCTCGCCGGAGCTCTCGGCTCCAACAAGTGGCATCAGAGCCGCGTAGTTCCTCGGTGACCATGGCCGGCTCGACCTCTCCGGCGAACGCGGCAGCGGCGCGCACTGCAGCCCACCAGCGCGACGGAAGCGGCAGTGGTGGCGCGCGCTCGCCGACTCCCGACCGCGGTCGTAGCCGTGGTCGCAGCCGCACCCGCCGGTACGGCAAGGAGGTCGTCATCCACGAGCGCACGGTCCAGGAGCGTCTCGTCCCGAGCGGCACCACCGTGTGGCCAATGCTCACACCGACAAACTACTTTGAGTGGTCTATGTTGATGCAGATTAACATGGAGGCTAACTTGATGTGGGACGCGGTGGAAGGGAACCCGTCGAGCGTCCCCAACGACAAGGCGGCGCTGGCGGCCATTCTGCGATCCATACCGCCAGAGATGGTGGGTGCGATCGTGGTTAAGAGGACCGCGAAGGAGGCATGGGATACGATCAAGACCATGCGCATGGGAGTCGCGCGCGTGCGCGAGGCCACGGCGCAACGGCTGCGCTCCGAGTTCGAGGCGATCGCATTCCGCGACGGTGAGACGCTTGACGCGTTCGGCATGCGGATCACCTCACTCGTCAACAACCTGCGCTCGCTCGGCGACACCATGGAAGAGGTGAGGGTGGTTCAGAAATTCCTGCGCGTCGCCCACGTCAAGCGAGTCGGCCCCGGCATCGACAAACTGGCCGACCGTTCAACGCCGATGATTTTCATCGGGTACGCTGAAGGAGCCAAGGCGTACAGGGTGTTTGATCCGGCCACGAACAAGGTGCACGTCACACGTGACGTTGTTTTTGAAGAACGGAGGAAGTGGGACTGGACGCCGACGCCAGGTGCTGCGGCGACTCCCACGGACGAACACTTTGTGGTCGTCTACAGGGACGAACAGAGCGTCGACGTGCAGCCTTCCTCGTCGAGCTCAGATGGGTCGCCCTCGTCATCCTCTTCACCAAGCTCCTCCTCGCCGGGGAGCTGTCCGGCTACACCGACAACGCCAGCGTGCTCTCCAGCCCCTGATGACGACAGCTGGGCTACGCCGCCCAGTGACGACTGGGAGCGGCACGACCTCGACCATGCGCCAAAGCGCTACCGCAAGATGACACATGTACTGGCTGAGGTAGAAGCGGCGAGAGAAGACCAAGTGGGTCTCTGCCTCATCGCTGCTGAAGGACCCGCTGGCGTCGATGAAGCACTGGAGGAGGCGTGCTGGATGCGCGCCATGGACGCCGAGCTGGTCGCGATCCGTGAGAACAAGACCTGGGAGCTCGCCGCGCTCCCGCCTGAGCACCGAGCGATAGGGCTCAAATGGGTGTTCAAGGTCAAGAGGGACCCCGCCGGCAAGATTGTGAAGCACAAGGCGCGTTTGGTGGCGAAGGGCTACTCGCAGCGGCAAGGCGTGGACTACGACGAGGTGTTCGCGCCGGTAGCTCGCATGGAAACAGTGCGGCTACTGCTGGTGTTGGCGGCGGGGCAAGGGTGGCAAGTCCATCACATGGACGTCAAGTCGGCGTTCTTGAATGGTGACCTGATCGAGGAAGTCTACGTTCACCAGCCGCCGGGTTTTGTCATCGCCGGCGAGGAAGGAAAGGTGCTGCGTCTCCGGAAGGCCTTGTACGGTCTGAAACAGGCGCCCCGAGCGTGGTACGCCAAGCTGGACACGTCGCCTGCGTCGCTCGGGTTCGAGCGCAGCCCCCTCGAGCATGCGGTGTACAGGAGGAGCACCGGCGCGGGGACACTGCTGGTCGGGGTGTATGTGGACGATCTGATCATCACCGGCGGCAGCATCGACGACATCAAGGCGTTCAAGGAGCAGATGCGCAGTGTGTTTGACATGAGTGATATCGGCCTCCTGAGCTATTATCTTGGGATCGAGGTACGACAGAAGGACGGAGAGATCACTCTCTGTCAGAGCGCCTACGCCATGAAGATCCTCGAAGCTGCTGGGATGAGGGGGTGCAACGCTAGCGACACTCCTATGCAGAATCGTCTCCAGCTGTCCAAGACTGGCGCCGGCGATGCCGTGGACGCCACACGGTACAGAAGCGTCGTCGGCAGCCTTCGATACCTTTGTAACACACGACCCGACATCACCTACGCCGTTGGCATCGTCAGCAGGTATCTGGAGGCGCCTGCAGAATCGCATCGGGCTGCGGTGAAGCAAATCCTCCGCTATGTTAGCGGGACTTTGGAGTATGGTTGCTGCTACAAGCGGGGAGGTAATTCAGCGCCGGAGGTGATCGGCTACAGCGACAGCGATCACGCCGGCAACGTTGATGATCGCCGGAGCACGACTGGTGTGGTGTTCTTCCTCGACTCCAGCGCGATCACGTGGATATCTCAGAAGCAAAAGGTCGTCGCCATCTCGTCTTGCGAGGCTGAGTACATGGCGGCGGCATCTGCAGCATGCCAGGGCGTGTGGCTGTGCAGGCTCCTTGGTGAGCTCACTGGCGACGCGCCAACGACGGCGAAGCTGCGCGTCGACAACAAGTCGGCGATAGAGCTCAGCAAGAACCCGGTGCATCACGAAAGAAGTAAGCACATTGACATACGATATCATTTCATTCGTGAATGCATTGAAGATGGCAAGGTGGATGTCGACCATGTTGGCACTGACGGACAGCTTGCCGATGTCCTCACCAAGGCGCTGGGCAGAATCAAGTTCATTGAGCTCCGACAGAAGCTCGGCGTCGTCAAGGTGATCCCAGGGCACAAGGATTAGGGGGTGAATTGTTGAGCCTGTAATCCTTTGCCTGTTAGGATAGTTCTTTTGCTTTCTTCAGTTAGCTGAATAACCGGCTCTGACTCGTGTGCATGTACAAGCAGAAGCTATCTTTTCGTTTTCAGTTAGTAGCTAGCTAGATTAGTGCGGCCGTTGTGAGCTCATGGGATGGCATGCAGCATAGGACTCGGCCTGCACTCACCTCACGCACGACGGACGATGTGGGATGGCACATCCGGTAGGCTCGGTGGCGTGGAGGGTTTTTCGCTTTCTAGTTGATGTACAAATAAGCTGAAGATTAATGAGAAAAGCTGCAGAACTGTACGCAGCACAAAACTCTCTGTCGTCTTCGTCTACCTCTTTTCCGCGGCGGTGACAGTGATCTAGACCTCGCCGGAGCTCTCGGCTCCAACAGATCGTAGCACGGTGCATCATGATCATGGGCTGTGACTTGATCGATTGTGAATGTCGTGATGTGGTACGGGACTGGATCGACGGAGCGTGCTTTTATGCAAGCGATTGGTGTGTGGTGCGGAATTGGCACGCACATTGGATGGGAAAAGAATGATCTTACGTGGTATCCAGCCCGGCATGGAAGTCGTTGCGGGATGGCGCCGCCACCGCCGTCGGTTCGCGACTCGTCTGCGCGTCAACGCGTTGCCGGTGGCCAGCTCTGTGCCCGCCGTGGTATACGTGGTCTGGTTCCTACTATGTAGTGTACAAATTTTCGAGCTCGTTTCCTTGCTAGTAGTATATTGGTTGGGCCATATTCTTCTAGGTAAGCACAGAGCACAGTGCCTACGTCCAACCTCTCGCGTGCTCCTAAGAATGCGCTCCATACCACCAGCCGAATTTTTATTTCACTGATTCAAAAATTGTTAAGTTCAATCTAGAAAAAAACATCGAAAAAATACAGAATCGTGTGTATGAAAAACATTCATCACGAATTTGGAAAAATGATCGGTGCGTATTTGAAAAAAAAAATATTGCATATTTAGAAATATTTTTCATGTATTTGAAACATATTGGTTATTTATTTTAAAATGTTAACTACTGTTTTTTAAATTGGCATCCCCTTCTATATCTCTATATCTATCTATCTATCTATATCTATCTATCTATCTATCTATCTATCTATACCTATACTAATTAGAGACTTCCAAGAAATTACCACGTTAATTAGAAATTACGAGCCGTTAATCCGGTGGGACTGAATTATAACGGTTTAGATTAATCCATGTATTTTCCAGCTTAACAGATTATATCTTTGAAATTATAGTTGAGAAAATAGCCATCTATGCCATCACGTTATTTAGAGGCATCTTTTTTTACCGCTTAGAGTGATATCTACACTTCAAACAAATACATGGTTTCTTAGGAAAAAAAACACTTCAACGAAAAGATCGCTGGCTAACACAATGTAAGGAATGTCATGGTGCACGCTCCTTTTTCTTGGAGGCTGGTGCAATCCCTGCCGTGAGAAACATGGCTTCTTCAAAAAAGAAAAGACTTTTTTATGCCTCTGGTCAAGTTATCTTTCTCAAAAAAAAAACTCTCTCTCTGTTCCTCTTGGTATACGTAGATCCATGATTTCTTCTTTCTTCCCAAGGTAACACCAGGCCCCGATCTCTCCTTCCTCGAGCAGTCAAGCGCTTAGCCAATTCATTGCCCCCTCGGTCAAGCACTTATCTCATTCATGGCCCTCTCCTTCGATCTAAGAGGAATAAGTATCCTCTACTTTTGCGTCCCTAGGTGGTTTCCAGTCATGTAGGATTTCCCTGTGCGTCCATCTCCTGCTAATTAACTTTCCGGCTTCGCCTGCAAATTTTTAGGTTATTCCTGACTCGAATTGTCAGGTACTCCTTGGTCTCCAAAATGAGAAAGAGCGGCAGCGGTGGCCTGAGACTTCCATCTTATTATCGTTGTTGCTGGTGTGCAAATCTTGGGCGCATGTCCATGTGGGACATGCGAGCACCGGTGGCTTCTGGAGCACGAAGAGCTGGAGCTGCTCATTAGATGAAAGCGGCGGCATGGAGGCCACCTAAGAGACACCAGGCATCTTGATGAAAGAAGGTGATTCTAAACTTGCATGATGGTTTATTGCTAGCTTGATGGCAAAGATAATTTGTTGTGTTTTTCCAAAAATAAAATTCCCCGTACAGGATTGATCTAAAATTTGTGTTTTAAAATTACCTGCATCGGAAGTTTCCGTTGCAGTCGAGGACGACGATATGGTGTATATGGTGCTGAAGAAAGATGACATCGACACCATGGGGGCCACCTTAGACGCCAAACATCTAACTAAAGAACCTGCTTCAGAACGTACATGTTGGTTGACTGTTGGGTTGATGCTAATGTTAATTTGTTGTGTTTCCAGAATTAAAAATTCACATACAGGATTGTTGCGGTCGAGGACTAGGATATGGTGTATATGGCGCTGAAGAAAGCGCAGAAAAAAGCATCTTGATGCAAGACATGGATAAGATTATGCCCATGAAGGGGGAAAGCCGGGAAGTAAAACGTCATTGATTTCCCGTGGTTAATGTGAAAGAAGGTTTGGTTTCAGCAAGAGGTGGATTCAGAAGATAACAACAGATCAACATCGCAAGGCATATGATACGGCGTGATGTGGTTGCTTGGAGATATATTTGTACAATAACGTGCATGCACTAGTGCAGAACAGGGATTTAGCACCGGTTCGTAAGGGCCTTTAGTGCCGGTTCTGTAACCGGCACTAAAGGGTGGGGACTAAAGCCCCCCCCTTTAGTACTGGTTCGGCACGAACCGCCACTAAAGTGCCACCACGTGGCACGAGCCAGGCCCGGGTGCGGGAAGACCATTAGTACCGGTTGGTAACACCAACCGGTACTAAATGTTTGGGGGGCGGGGGGTTGGTTTTATTTTTAATTTTTCCTTTAGTTTTGTGTTTTCAATTTAATTTAGAGATTGTTTTTACATTATAATGAGTTGTTAAATCATTAGGTGAAAGTACCGCAGATTAGTTTCGACTGGATGCATGGATCCTAGCTAAGTGATCAAGTATATGCCATATCCATATTACTCGATCACGATGAAGTAATATGGATATGGCATATACTTGATCACTTAGCTAGGATCCATCCAGTTGAAACTAATCTGCGGTTTCTTTCATAAATGATATAATAACTCATCATCATCATCATAATAATATAAAAACTCTTGCATCATATCATCACCAACAACAGTATACTAGCTAGCTAAAAATCATCATAGTCGTCATTACCACTATTTAATCACCATATAGTCATTACCGCTATCTAATCACCACCAGCACTAGCTTAAAGAAGAAACATTCACTTGTACCAGAAGCAAAGATATCATTGAGTTCAACATGGTCATGAGATTATAAGCGTTCATAAGACCACAAAAGCCAAATCACTCTTTGAGATTAAGTTCAGGACGAAGAACACAGGCATGAGAGGACAAGTACTAATTAAGAGCATGAACTAGCTAATAATCACTCCTGCTGCTCTCTCTCGGGTAAAATAGCATAGAACATGTATAGCTCTCCTGATTCATCATATTGGAGCATGCAGATGAACCTGTCTCCTAATCGTGGGCTGCGCTTTTGTTTGCTGCCCCCTAGTACTTCTCTGCGATCGTTAACAATTTTGCTCCAATCTTTCACTATTAACCATTCCTCGCTTTTAGAAATCCTGAATGCACTCATGTGCATTGTAGGATGTCTTGGCCGTAAGCTAACCATTGACATGCGACCTTTAGTACCGATCCACTGAGGCACAACTGTCATCGGGAGTCCCTGTTTAAGAACATATTATAGTAACATTACTTAACAATGAAGTTTAGCTTGAAAAATAATGTATGCAAAAGATGCACTGAGGAAAAATAGTAAAAATCTTACCATCTTTCCTAAATAGATGTGACCGTAGTTCAATACGATCACTATTGGTCGCACGTTTTGAGTACTAAGATTTTCAAATTCAGGAAAATAATTTGTCTTGACAGCATCAAGATCCTCAAGCCATGAAACATAATGATTTATCTCCTCGCAATTTAGTTCAACCCCGGGACAGTGGACGGTCATGTCTACCAAGCGCCGGACATGTTTGCTTAAATGGAAATAAGCTGTCAATAGAAATTAGTTGTCAACTATTCTTGAATAAACAATATCGAAGACATAAATATGGTTGCGAAACGCACATCGACCCAAATGTCTCTATTACCTTCAATATCATCTTCGGGACGAATATCAAAGGTGATAAACATATCAGGCTCAAATGCATAAGCCTTGCATAGTGCTTGCCAAGTTTTGCATTCAAAATAGGTGTAGGTGTCTGCATTGTATAATTTGATGTTGAAGGTATAACCATGCTCGGTCTTCAAGTAACTCTCTTTACCTCCATAGTTTTGTTAGGACTGAAACCTATCTTATCCAAGACAAAAATTCTTGCATGGCAGGGGATACGCTAGTAGAATAGTGAAAATTTAAAATTATAAGTTGAAGCAAATGAAGCATAAGTCATACTTAATTACGAAGGAAGACTTGTCGTTGTGACTTACTGTATCCACTTTGAAAGTCTCATCCAGCTTGATGCCGAAGCGCCTATCATCAACTAGGAAATTTCTGTCGCACATGCCGCGCTGGTCTTCGCAGTATTCGCACATAATGATATTGTTTTCGTCGTCAGACGACATTTTCTATGTTCATAATTCAAACATTAATTAATAAACACTTATATTACTAGCTAGCTAGTTCTATATTAATTCAACTAGCTAGTTCTATTAATTCAACTAGTTCAATTCAACTAATTCAACTAAGCACTTAGTAAAAATAAACTAGTTCAATTCTATTAATTCAACTAGTTCAATTCAACTAATTCAACTAAGCACTTACTAAAAATAAACTAGTTCAATTAATTTTCTTACTAAAAATAAAGTAGCTAGGATCTATATATAGTAAATTTAATATATCTAACATTTGACATTAATATATCTAATTCATCTATAACTATAAAAGTATTAAAAACTAACTCATCTAACATTAATATCTAGCTAATTCTAATATCCATCTAACATTTGACATTAATATCTAACATATATTTCTATCTAATTCATCTAACATTTGACATTAATCTAACATTTATATAAACTAAAAGTATATATATAAAACTAAAAAACAAAAAACAGAAAAAATCGTGTGTGTGTGTGTGAGGCCGCCGAAGCGCGGCAGTGCCGGGGCACGGTCGATCTCTTACAGCGGGGCGACGATGGGGACGGGCTGGGGCGCGGCGACGGGGGCGGGGCGGGGGCGGCGACGACGGCGGAGGGCGCGCGGCGACGACGGGGGTGGGCTGGGGCGGAGACGGGGGCGGCGGCGACGGGGACGGGGACGGGCTGGGGCGCGACGGGGGCGGCGACGGGGCGCGTGCGACAGGGGCGAAGAACAGATGAACTGAAACCAACTGAAATTTTCGTAAGTGCTGTATATATAGGAGAGGCCATTAGTACCGGTTGGAGCCACCAACCGGTACTAAAGGCCTATTTTGGCCAGGCCAAGCGGCGGGAAGAGCACACCTTTAGTACCGGGTCGTGGCAGCAACCGGTACTAAACACCCCCTTTAGTACCGGTTGGAGGCACAAACCGGTACTAAAGTGGGTGCGCTCCCATCCCATGGTACAGAAAGTTTAGTCCCACCTCGCCGGGCGAAGGGCAGCCGCACTGGTTTATAAACCCAGCCGCGGCTGCTCCTTCGAACTCCTCTGTAAAGCGGGCTTATGGGCCTAACTATGGCGCGCTGCCCTGTGAGCCTGCTGGCCTGAATTTCCACGCCCGAGGCCTAGCAGGCCCACTGGGCAGCGCGCAACAAATTTTTATATAGTTTTTTCTTTTCTGCTTTATTTATTTTCTTCTATTTATTTCTGTGTAGTTTTTATATAGTTTTTTTTTTCTGCTTTATTTATTTTCTTCTATTTATTTTTGAGTAGTTTTTTATATAGTTTTTTCTTTTCTTTTTTATTTATTTTCTTCTATTTATTTTTGAATAGTTTTTTATAGTTATTTTCTTCTATTCTTTTTCTTTTTTTATATAGTTTATTTCTTTTCTGCTTTATTTATAAAGAGAGTGTCCAGTTTGTATACGAAGTGCATACAGTTTTTGCCGTAACCATGTTTACGTTTTTGCACATGCCATGTGGGTGAAATGATGATACCATGCCAAGTTTCAACCTTTTAAGAGTTCAGTTCTAGTGCTTTTCAATTTCAGGGTCATTTAGCTCAAAACAAATCAGTAAATGCATAAAAAGTATCAAATTATGTCAGAAAGGGTTGAAAGTTGACGACGTGGCTTTGAATGGTGCATAATGAATGCAAAAAAAGCCCGGAGTTGTAATAAGTTTAAAATAATGAAGTGCCTTTGTAACAGATGAGTTTTCGTCCGAAACCCTGATACTTCGAAAGAGAGTGTCCAGTTTGTACACGAATTCCATCCAGTTTTTGCCGTAACCATCTTTACTTTTTTGCACATGCCATGTGGGTGAAATGATGATACCATGCCAAGTTTCAACCTTTTAAGAGTTCATTTGTAGTGTTTTCAATTTCAGGGTCATTTAGCTCAAAACAAATCAGTAAATGCATCAAAAATATCAAATTATGTCAGAAAGGTTGAAACTTGGAGACATGGCTTTGAATGGTGCATAATGAACGCACAAAAAGTCTGGAGTTGTAATAAGTTTAAAATAATGAAGTGCCTTTGTAACAGATGAGTTTTCGTCCGAAATCCAGATACTACGAAAGAGAGTGTCCAGTTTGTACACGAAGTGCATCCAGTTTTTACCGTAACCATCTCTACTTTTTTGCACATGCCATGTGGGTGAAATGATGATACCATGCCAAGTTTCAACCTTTTAAGAGTTCATTTATAGTGCTTTTCAATTTCAGGGTCATTTAGCTCAAAATAAATCAGTAAATCCATAAAAAATATCAAATTATGTCAAAAAGGGTTGAAAGTTGACGACGTGGCTTTGAATGGTGCATAATGAACGCAAAAGAAGTCCGGAGTTGCTTTGTAACAGATGAGTTTTCGTCCGAAACCCTGATACTTCGAAAGAGAGTGTCTAGTTTGTACACGAAGTGCATCCAGCTTTTGCCGTAACTTTTTTGCACATGCCATGTGGGTGAAATGATGATACCATGCCAAGTTTCAACCTTTTAAGAGTTTGTTTGTAGTGCTTTTCAATTTCAGGGTCATTTAACTCAAAACAAATCAGTAAATGCATCAAAAATATCAAATTTTGTCAGAAAGGGTTGAAAGTTGATGACGTGGCTTTGAATGGTGCATAATGAATGCAAAAAAGCCCGGAGTTGTAATAAGTTTAAAATAATGAAGTGCCTTTGTAACAGATGAGTTTTCGTCCGAAACCCTGATACTTCGAAAGAGAGTGTCCAGTTTGTACACGAAATGCATCCAGTTTTTGTCGTAACCATCTTTACTTTTTTGCACATGCCATGTGGGTGAAATGATGATACCATGCCAAGTTTCAACCTTTTAAAAGTTCATTTGTAGTGTTTTCAATTTCAGGGTCATTTAGCTCAAAACAAATCAGTAAATGCATCAAAAATATCAAATTATGTCAGAAAGGTTGAAACTTGGAGACGTGGCTTTGAATGGTGCATAATGAACGCACAAAAAGTCCGGAGTTGTAATAAGTTTAAAATAATGAAGTGCCTTTGTAACAGATGAGTTTTCGTCCGAAATCCAGATACTACGAAAGAGAGTGTCCAGTTTGTACACGAAGTGCATCCAGTTTTTACCGTAACCATCTCTACTTTTTTGCACATGCCATGTGGGTGAAATGATGATACCATGCCAAGTTTCAACCTTTTAAGAGTTCATTTGTAGTGCTTTTCAATTTCAGGGTCATTTAGCTCAAAACAAATCAGTAAATCCATCAAAAATATCAAATTATGTCAGAAAGGGTTGAAAGTTGACGACGCGGCTTTGACTGGTGCATAATGAACGCACAAAAAATCTGGAGTTGTAATAAGTTATTAAAATTTTGAATAGCCGGTGTAACAGATGAGTTTTGGTCTGAAACCCTGATACTTCGAAAGAGAGTGTCCAGTTTGTACACGAAGTGCATCCAGTTTTTGCCGTAACCATCTCTACTTTTTTGCACATGCCATGTGGGTGAAATGATGATACCATGCCAAGTTTCAACCTTTTAAGAGTTCATTTGTAGTGCTTTTCAATTTCAGGGTCATTTAGCTCAAAACAAATCAGTAAATGCATCAAAAATATCAAATTATGTCAGAAAGGGTTGAAAGTTGACGACGTGGCTTTGAATGGTGCATAATGAACGCACAAATAGTCCGGAGTTGTAATAAGTTATTAAAATTTTGAATAGCCGGTGTAACAGATGAGTTTTCGTCCGAAACCCTGATACTTCGAAAGAGAGTGTCCAGTTTGTACACGAAGTGCATCCAGTTTTTGCCGTAACAATCTCTACTTTTTTGCACCGGTTCGTAAAATGTAAAATATACCCCCTCTATAAAGAAATATAAAAGCATTTATATTACTAAAATAGTGATCTAAATGCTCTTATATTTTTATTTATAGAGAAATACATAAAAAATACATTGATCATCAATGATCTTTTTGTGTACAATCTGAATTGACATTATGAGTCCTCACCGATTTAGAAACCGGAGAAAACTCATATTGTGGCCACAAATTCTACACATAGAGTTCAATGAAGACCAAGTGGTTGTGATAGTTTGAGAAATAACATATTTAAGGTGGTAAAAACCTGTTAGCCGAGCGAGGTGGGACTAAAAAACCGCTGCAACTAAAAACCTGTAGTATCGGTTTGTGGTATGAACCGGTACTAAAGACGCTCGTGGGGCCCCAGCCGGACCACGGCGTGCCACAGCCTCTTTAGTACCGGTTCGTGCCACGAACCGGTACTAAAGGTTCGCGACGAACCGGTACTAATTAGCTCCGCCCGCCTAGCCGTTCGAACCGGCACTAATGGACACATTAGTGCCGGTTTTGTTACAAACCGGTACTAATGTGCTTCACATTAGGCCATTTTTCTACTAGTGATGCATGAAGATTCCCGTAATAGGAGATTGAAAAAGAGTTAATGTTAGACACTCAATTCCGGTAGCTGAAGGAAAATTGCAGAAGAAAATTCTGTAAGGCAGCAGCCCAATAGATTGTATAAACACACGGATGGACGCAGATGATGATGGACGCTATATCATGTCAGATCCAGAATTAATTAAATGTGTGTTTTGCTTTAAGTTTCCAGTTCTTGGCCTAACCAATCTGTTCTCTACTTTGTTTAAGTTATATGTGATGTGGACCAAAGAGTTGCTACAGGAGGGTTCACTTCAAACAAATCTTGACCAAAGTCATGGCTTACAGGGCCAGCACATGTACGTTGCTTCTATTTTCCTATCCAACCAATCTTTTGACACCTGCATGGCTAGCTAAGTGAAGATGGAGGCTCGACACCAAGGACAATCATGAATTATGGTGACGGCAAAGGCTTCAAGTGAAAGCAAGGAGGAAATGGTGAGAAGGCAGAGGTCGTGATGAAAGAGTTCTAGATGTGGGGAGAGACTGTGGGCAAGAAAATGCATCGAGGTAAACGGCAAGAAGAGGGGATCAAGGGCCAAGAGGTACGTACGCGGCGATTGGCGAGAAGCTACATCATGATGACAAGTGATGCCAAATTTAAAATTTATGAATTTAATGTTGGGCAACCCTCAAGGTACGTAAGGCAAGACATATTAACAGATACTTCTATTTAGAAAAACACATAATGTTCTGAAGAACCTTAATAGTACCTTCCAAACACCCATTCTTGAATATTGACGAAACATTATATACAAGAAAACTTTTTGCAAGAGATGATTTTATAGGAGATATTCTTGAGAAGATTCAAATATCTATTTCAGCCTCTTATTTAGAGCATGGCTAGAGTAGTACCCCTGTCTACACAATAGGACGTGTGAGTTACATGAATATAAGAACTTGGAACACATGTTTAGAGCATGTATTGAATTATTGGTTCATCCTTCTACTTGTTTCTGCACAAAACAAAAACATCTGCCTCTTCAATTCACCGAATTGTTTACACCTTCTGTTCTTAAATGGTTCAATATGTTTCTGAAAAGGTTTTCCGGTCCAATGGATAACAAAATGAGAGTAACCGATGGCTCAAGTTGTTTCTGTATATTTCCAATGGTATCCTCAATAAATGTTGGTACCATCTCCGATCCATTGTTTCCAACCATATAATACTGAACACGACGCCTTTCCTACTTATGCTCTTTTATGGCTGGCCTTGCTCTTTTTAGATCATGCAAATTTATAAAACGGCCCTATTTTTATTTGTAGATTTTATATTGCATATTTAGGGAGAATACGTAGCATTTTGTGTGGATAAACTTATCAAGTTAGAGAATGTTGTGCAACTTCCTTTTCCAACTAAATAATTTAGAATTAGTGATTAGCACAAAATCAAATTTTCAATATTTAGGAAGAAAACCCAACTTTATATATGTAAGAATATTGTAGAACCATTAATTACTGACGAATATTATTTAGACTTTTTCCCAGAAGAATATTGTGCAGTCTAATTAAATTATATCAAACACATATCATGTAATACTATATTTGAGTACTATTAGTCAAAGTTTGCTTGAATTTTAACCATCCCAGACTGCATGACATAATAGTTACAAATTATTAATTTTTACTATTGAAGAAAACTCAAAACATTGTTTTTTTAACCAAAAAAACCCTACGTAGATTTACTGCAATGATTGACAGAGAAGACACAAGCCGGAACTTAATTAGTTTAACTATTTCAAAATATAACTAAAACAGTGAGCATGACATTTAAAAAAATATGGAACATGATATTTCTCCCATGCAAATGGAAAATTGTGTCCAGTCTTTACATGAAAATTTCAATCAAAACAATCAGCATAAAAAATTTCTATATTAAATTTCGATACATAACAAAATTGGAAATTACTGTTCACGTTATGGAAATCAACTGCTAATAATATGACCACAGTGTCATATATTAAGCGAAATAAGTATTTGTATAGAGCCAATATTGTATTATTACCAACTATTTTAAAAGTTATGTGATGTTTATATCGCATATATACATGTGAATTTTTTAAATTGTTAGTGTATATAAGTACTGAATATGTGTACAGGTCCACCTTTAGTTTTGTTATGTGTTTTAGTTCTTTTATTTTATAGGAGGCAAGCCATAGCACAAATAACTATTGTTGATTCTCCTACCGTAGAAAATTGTATTGCACCGTGCGAATGCACGGGTTGGCGACTAGTTCCATTAATTGCTCAACAAGAATACACCAGTTTCCATTTTACAACTAAACACGAACCAGAAGTAGGGAGAAAATGAGAAAAAAGAGAGCAAGGTGGAGCATTATGAGGAAGCTGCTACATGTGATTGCCATCAAAGCACTTATCACTGAACCAAATGGTGAAAACTTTGAAAATCGTCACCAAGCTAGAATCTACTACTCCCTCCGTCCCATAATGTAAGGCGAAAACGTCTTACATTATGGGACGGAGGGAGTAGTCAACATTACATGCAAAAGGCCCAATGAGGCACCACACACTTTGCAAACACCAACAACCAACAACAGAATCTTGTCCTCCATGTGGTGTCATGCCATGATTGGTGCGGATATGGTCATTGTCATAGTTTGCTAATCGCGTATCTGATCGTTTTATGGATTTTTTCCCCCGCCTACGCATAGCTTTGGTCTTTGCATGGTATCTTCGTCGCGGAGTCATTCTTACTAAAGATAACCTTATTAAGAGAAATTGGCATGGAAGTCCGCACTGTGTTTTTTGTCATCATGATGAGACAATAAAACATTTGTTATTCCAATGCAAATTGGCTCGTTCTGTATGGTCAGTCATCCAGATAGCTTCTGGCTTGTATCCTGCTTGTAGTGTTGCTAATGTATTTGGCAACTAGTTACATGGGATTGATCACAGGTTTAGAACTCTTCTTAGGGTGGGAGCGCTTGCCGTTATTTGGTCGCTTTGGCTATGTAGAAATGATAAGGTTTTTAATGATAAAAGTACTTCTCTGATGTAGGTTATCTACAGATGTACCGGGACTCTTCGTTTATGGTCCTCTCTATAACGCGTGGAGAATCGAGAACTGTTTACGGAGGTGTGTACACGGTTGGAAGATACGGCAAGGGATACTTTTACCCAACATGGGTGGCAGCATGATTTTAGGATTGACCCCACCTTTGCTTTAGGCATTATACGGATTCTACATGTTTCTTGGTATTTCGCTTTTTTATTTTTCTTTGTGCGAGAGGACTTTATTTGGCTGTGTGCTGTTATGCAGAGGCCGGGTATAATGCTTAAACCTTTTAAGTAATAAAGCGTCCCTTTTCGAAAATGAATTTGGTATTTGCTGACGTCCTTTTGTGTGTGTTTTCCTGTTGGTTGTGTGCGTCTTAACTATGTAGAGGTCGGATGTATGCTCATTATGTTTGTATCTTTTTGATGCTCCGTCTTGAGGCAATCAAATTCACCATTTGTTGAAAAGAAAAACAGCTTCTAGGTAATACACCCATCATTCGGCAAGCTCATGAATCAACAATCCACAAGGCACCAGGATCAGCACCCATAGGTGACGTATGGCGTGCTAACATGGTCGCTTCCTACATGATCGCGTGAACTCCCTCCTGGAACACTGCATTGTTCTCCTCCTTCAACAAACCCGTCCAGTATAACGAAAACAAGCAAACTGCAAGGATAACCACAACTAGCGTTCACCTCACATGCCCCTCAAAAGTGATTTTGTTTCGAGTAGTCCATATCCCCAAACATGCAGGAAAGCAAACAACCAAGAAATACTTTGCGACAAGTTTGTAGGACAACAACTGACCCTAGTAACTTTTTCAATAATGCACCAAATAGCTCTAGCCGTCCAAACTAAAAGAATGAGTGTCTAACTGTTTCACATTCTTTGCAACAAGAGCATAAAGGATTGCCATACAAGCTTTTTTCATATTATCTCTAGTGCCCCATCAAGATTTTAATTTTTAAAGGAATAACAACTTTCCTCGATTAACTTATTATTTGCCCCAATGTTAATTAGTATTTAAAATTTCTATATGTATTTAAAACTTTAGTTGTGTATTAAAAAATGATTACTCACAAATTAAAATAAATTTCGTTGCGCTTGTACAAAATGTTGATCGCACATTGGGAAAATTATTTATCGGCTAGTATGAAAATGTCCGTCCTGGATTATTAAAAAGGTTTGTGTATACATAACACATCGAAAGCAAAAAAAAAAAAAACTTGATAGCAAATGCATAAATATAAACCAAAAAATGAAATTAAAAGAAATAAAAAATGCACAAACAAGAACAAAAGAACCGGGAAATATCTGAAAGGAGAAAACAAAAAAGGGTACAAAAAAGAAATTCGACATCTACCCAACTAGGCCTGGCTTGATAATGTTGCCCGCTTGCTCTCTTCCACGCCTAGGACACTGGAATATGCACTCCCTATTTGTTGAGACAAAATGTCACCATTTACACCAAGGCTAAGTATCACCCATACAAATATTTCATATGTCTCGCCAGAAGGATTTTTCTATGAGTCGTTACCCGGCCAGCCAGTTTCTTCTCTTCGTGGCAAGCGAACCAGCGGTACCTCGATCGATCGCTGTTGTTCGTCTATTTTTTTCCTCTTCTTTGTTGTTTACTAGTTGGATTGGTGTGGTATTCACCTTTTTTACTGTCGTTTTTGTGGCTTTTTTCGGTTTTGCTAATTTAATCTACGGGGTTTTATTGGGCTTTTCACTGTTTCACATGGTTTCTTCAGTTTTTATGTCTTTTCTCTTTTTTTTTTCATTTTTTCTTTTTTTTTCATTTTGTATTTCCTCTGTTTTCATCTTCTTTTCTCCTTATGTTTCCTTTTTTCGTAGGCATTGTGCATTGTTCATATACACCAAGAACATTTTTTACACGTTTAAATTTTTAAATATATGTTTAACATTTTATTCAATCGTATATTTTGATGTCTATTCTTTTGATACACATTTTTAAATTTTTCGTATACATCCAAAACATTTTTTATAATTTTTATTTTTTTAAATACGTGATTAATATTTTTTCAAAAAGGTTTTAATTATTTTTTATAATTGTTTAAAGTCTTACGAATACATGTTGAAACATTTTCTGAATGGTACGAAACATTTTTTACAGTGTGCAAACACTTTTCTGTAAAATATCACCAATGTATTTTGAACTTGTAACGATTTTCTGTATGTAACTATTTATTGAATTACACGATTTGTTTTCATTGTATAAACCTTTTTCTTGAATGTCATGTACATGTTTCATGAAATGCGCCAATATTTTGTAAATGTCACACATTGTTTTGAATGCTATAAACATATTGCTGAAATCACTCTAGAATTTTTTTGCAGTGTGTTAATCTTTTTAAATTCAAAGATTTTTTTAAAGTAGTTCTAAGTTCTGGGAAGTAGGCATTTCAAAAGATTTAAACTTTACTAACAAATTTAGATAATCAAACGAATGAAAAAACTCGTATGTTCATTTAGCTAGCGCTGCAGGCGACGCTCGTGTAGGTGTCGCTACGAGTGGTACCTAGTCGCTCTCCGCCTTTAAAACAGGGAGGGCAACTAATCAAGGAGTACTCCTTTGAAAGCCCCCGCAAGGGTCACTTGGGGTGGGCTAGGATCACGCCACTTGGTGCTCTCTGCTGCCACCACGTGTTGCACTCTTAGCCGCCGCCATGTGTCGCGCTCTGGGCACTCCCTCCGAATTTTGTTTTAATTTTTATCTTTCTATATGCGTTCTTGGCTTGTAGATACATTTTTTTTTGTTTTTTCGGCCTTTCGGATTTCTTCCAGTTTTTCTTAGGTTTCGGACAAAAAAAATATTTTTTTCCAAATTTTTTTTGACGCGAAAAGACGCATGTTCCTTTTTTTCCCCTTTCGTGAGAGGCACAAATGTACTTTTCATGGAGGCACATAATTGCTTATGCGAGAGGCATGGTCGTGCCTCTCGTAAAAGAAAAAAAGCATGTTTTTTTTTCCTTCACAAGAGACACATATTTACTTCTCATGGAGGCACGGATTCGCTTCCGCGAGAGCCACGGTCGTGCTTCTCAGAAAAGAAAAGAAAAACACATTTTTTTCTTCCGTGAGAGGCATGAATTTCTTGTGGAGGCATGGATTTGCTTATGCGGTATGCACGACCATGCCTCTCACAGAAGGAAAAAACACATTTTTCTTTCTACTACGAGAGGCACGGATTTGCTTCCGCGAGAGGCACGGTCGTGCCTTTCTGAGAACGAAAAAAACACGCGAGAGGCACCAATTTTTTTTGAGGAACCAATTTACTTCTTGTGAGGGCATGGATTTGATTCCGTGAGAGGCACGGTCGGCGAGATGCGGTTGCGAAACGTGGGCATCTTAATGCAAAATGCGATGTAAAGGACGGCAATTGCTATTGGACGCTCGTAGCAGGAAATTGTGGAAGCTTCACAAGATGGGTAACAATATTGACATATTAGACAGTACAAGCCATCCAGTTTTGGGAATGTTTCTGAATCTGTTTTTCTTCTTCTTAATTTTTTGTTTACAATTTTTGGTTTGTGTTTTTTACTTTAAATGTTTCTAGTTTTTCATTTTCTATTATTCGTATGGACTTTAAATTATATTTTGACATTAAAAAATGTTGAATTTTCAAAATAAATGTTCAAAAATTTCAGAAAATGCTTGCATGTGTCACAATTTTATATAAATTCAAAATTTTCATGTTTTCGAAAAATCATTCAATTTCTAATATTCTCCAATTTTTCAGTTTTTCTTCACATGTTAAAAAATGTGTAGGAGTTTCTATTTTTTTGAGATTTCAAAATTTTGTTCATAATTTCCAGAAATGTTCCAGTTTACAAATTTGTTCATAAAGTTAAAAAATATTTGCGAATTTTAGAAAATGTTAGTGTCTTCAAACAATGGTTCAAAATTTGTTTGCTTTTTCCAAAGAAACGTTGGCAATTTCAAAATTTATTCACATTTAAAAAGTGTTCACTTTTTTAAAAAAATTGCGCATTTAAAAAAATTGACTTTGAAAAATGTAAATTCATCGCACTGGTACGGTGACCCATTCTCCATAGTATTTTACAAATAGTGAGAGTTTTTTTTAACAACCAGTGCAGAGTTAAAGAATTACTTTGCTATAGACTACATTTTCAAAACTCGTACAATGGCCTGTTCGCTACAACGACCACTGATGGGCTGCTCAGTCACGCTCGCGCTATGCATCATGACTCTATTTGACGCAAGGTTGAGCAACTAGCTGGAAGTTACAAGATTCTAAAAAAAACCTGACAATTACCCATTTGCGTCGGTTACCGGTGGGTGCTCAAGATGCAATGTGGTCGCGACGCATGGTGCACTTAGCCGCCACCATGTGTCGCATGGTGTGCGCAACCGTGGGATTTTTCTTAGGTTTTCATTATTTATTTTACCTTTTATTGGGTTTTCCTTGTGTGAATCACACCATGCAAAAAGCACCGTAGTGGTGCTTCACATAGATGTACAACCGTGTTTGTCTGTGAAGCACAATGAAAAGCATAGCTTTTCTTCTTGAAAAGCGAAAAGAATAGTTGTGCTTCACTAGAATTGTGCTTCTATGTGAGGCACAATTGAAAGGATCGGTATGGTCGACGAGAGGGGGGCTGAATAGGCCACTAACAAAATTTTAGCATCTTTGACAAATTTTAGGCCACAACAACAACAACAACAACAACAACAACAACAACAACAACAACAACAACAACAACAACATAATAAGCACAAAGTAAAGGACCAAAATAACCACAAGTGAACTCGATGGAGATGAGGATGTGTTGCCAATGTTCTCTCCTTTGGGGGAGGTATGTCTTCGTTGGAGGGGTGTGGAGGGACGATACTCCCCAAGAATCCCAAGGACTCACCCTATTCTCCTCACGCCTCGCACAATGCAAAGTGCCATGAATCCACTTGCGGTTTCGTTGAAGGCAGCAACCGGGACCTTTACAAACAAATCTTGGAACTCTCTCCACAACTTAATTGGAGAATCCTAACACCATTACGAAGCTTCATCACAATGGATTGTGGCTCTATGGTGACCTCTTCCATCTAGGGTGCCCAAACAACTAAGAGTAACAAGTTGATGATGATGTAGAAGTCGGGAAATGCAAAACGGTTTGGTAAAAGTGTAGATCGGGTGAATCTCCTCCAATCCCCAAAGTATTATGGAGTTTAGGTGGTTGGGAAGGAGATCTCAAGCTTTTGGAGGTTTGGAATGGTGGAGCAAAGATTGGCACGAATTGGGGTTAGGAGGAAGAAGAAGAAGGGGCGTATTTATACCCCCCACGGGGAAAATGACCGTGTATAGCCGCAATTCCGGGCACCTGGACACATCAGAGAGCAAGCCTCTTGTCCCAGGCACCTGGACAGAGAAGAGGCCGGGCAGAGCAGGGAGGCCGAGCACCCCGGGGGTCCAATACCCTAGGCACCCGGGCACGAAAGAGAGGCGCGGGGAGGATCCCGGGCACCCGGACCACGGAGGCCCCGGGCACCCGAACGAGGCCGAGCCAAAGAGCCAACTCTCTGCTGCATCTGGGCACCCAAACTCCTCTGTGTGGGTATTTTCTCGATGTAACTTTCTTCCGACGATATGAGGAATCTGTTGGGCGAAGTGTATATGAAAGAGTTTGAGTTCCCCAACTCCCTAATCACAGCAAAACCTCTTGATAGTACATATGTTCCTATGACTCAAATTGAAACTGAAAAACTTTCTAAGTCCTTGCCGAACTCTGTCTTTCTCCTTTTTCGTATCGATGGGGTTACCAAAGTTTGTAGACCATGAAGAGAAGCCAATGCCATGTGATAAACTTGTCAACCGACACTAGTTCTCGCAAAGCATATTGTGACGAACACCAAATCGTAATTGAGTGACAATTGCACTTTCAATCTCCCCCCTTTTGGTCAATTGATGACAATGCAATTAGCACATGGCAAACAATAAAATTAGAATTATAACTATAAGATGTGCGACACAGTTAATGTAGGAAGCTCCCCTTTGATGCGTGCATATTTTAAAATACGCTATGAGACCACATCACAACATCAAGATGGCTCCCTCTACATCAATAGACAAGTGCAACAAGATAAATGCGAATGATATAAGCATGTTGCACAAGCTAGTTTGTGATCAAGAAGAATATAAATATCACGGTGCCATGGTTCACAAACTAGAGGTGTTCTGAGGACAGAAAATATGTGCGAGATGCAGTGTCATGCATAAGAAGATAACTATAATAAGCTCAAGCTACCAAGGTCTCACACAATCATAAATAAGTAGCTCAGAACCAAAGTGCTAGATATGACAAATAAAAGTATTACAAGACCATACAAGAATCAAAGAAAACACGAGGGCTTGCAATGTCCAAGCGCATGACGAATCCTAATAGAACACTTCTCCCCCTCTGGGGTGAGACACCAAAAAGGGACAAGACAATGGTAACAAGATGTCCTAAGTTCGAGGAGGAGAATTGGTAGTATCATCATCCTCATCCTCAGGAATGTAGCCAAGGCAAGGGTTGGTGTAGAGTGTGGTAGCACTGTCAGTGTCCTCTGGCCCTCAAGACTGCCACACCAGACTCAAGCTCTCTCGCAACCTTCTTGTCTCACATCTGCTTCTTCCTGAAGTTGGTCTCCACAACCTGATACCTGGCAGTGGACTGACACGTCTTAAACAGATTGTCGAACCCACGAAGCAATAGGTTCTTCTCCTTCTAGGAGAAAGAAGGGGAAGAAGCAATATAACGTGCAAAGTCGGTTGGATCCTCTGTGGTGGCACCTCATGAGGAGGAACCACCAATCTCAGTAGCAGCAGCAGACGCCATCTTTGGCTTAGGCCTCTTGGACACAAGATTAAGAAGATCGGCATGCACGTGTAGCTTGATGTTGGTGTATCGGGAAGGCAGAGTAAGGGGAAACTTGCGAAGAAGCTTCTCTCTATCACCGTTCTTCATCGCAATGAGAGCCTGAATGAATGGTGCAAACAAGGCTGACTTCTTCTCGAACACACAAGCGCTCATTCCCTCAAGCATGAAGTCGAGGGCATCCACCTTCTTCTCCTCATGAGCATAAACTAGCAAGTCAATGGTCGTCCCCCAAAACTCATCAGAAGAGTCTGTCTTGGGGGCCAATGAGGTCTTGAAAATATGGCAAAGAGCATCATACTTGGGCTTCATCCCACGCATAGTGCCAATCTCACTAAGTGGGGTTGACTCTTACAGGCAAAATCAAGAGCCTTCTTGCTACGGCTATGCTGAACCACAATGGAAGACTCAGTATGACGCTCAAGTTAGAAAGTATTCCCAGTGGTAGGAGCCAAGTCAGACATAGAGCCCTCAAGTGTAGCACCACCTGATCTCCACACAAACTGACGGGCAGAGTCCTTCTGAAAGTAGACTGCTGCATAGAACTGCAAAATGGGATCCTCATTTTAGGCTTTGTTGAACTGTAGAAAAGGAATCAAGATCATCTTGTCCAGAACATGGTACACATGAGGACAAAGATAATTATGAGTGCGAATGTACTCCATATCCAAACTGCGATGGGGAACCACGTTGTATCTCTTCGCCTTTAGAATCTCCTCAAAGGTGCAACGCTGAAATTCAATATAGAACCTCCAGTCCACACCCTCACTACGATCACACACATATGGGTCTTTCTTACGAATTTGCTGGTACTCACACTTTCCAAGCTTGTTCAGATCATCAATGGTCATAGGATCATATGCCACATCCTCTTGCTCTTCTCCTTCCTCAAACTCATCATCATCGTCATCATCATCATCATCATCATCATCATCATCATCATTGTCATCTTCATTGCCCACAATCCACCCTTCTTCATCACCGTCACTGCTAGAGGCTTTAATGAAAGCCTTGCGAACTATAGTCCAACGAGCACAAGCCTGTGGAACAGCCTGAGAATTCTGACCAGAACGAACCCGACGAACAAACTTGCCTTTGCCAGCATCATCCTTTGTCTTCTTAGTTTAACGAGCACCAACAACCCCTCCAGACGTGTCTAAACAACAAAGACAGTACGATAGAACATAGGTAAGTGCAAGAGTCCATGCGACAAGTAAGATAAAAAATGAAACTTTCAAAATTAGCGATGGTCTCTGAGCAGACCGGGCACCCGGTCGAGGAACGTCGGGGCACCCGGGGGAGCCTAGGTGCATGCCCCAGTGCGAGGCCGGGCACCAGGCCAAAGGGGCCAGGCACCCATGGAATGGGCAGCGCCCAGGCGCAGTCCGGGCACTCGGCCGAAGCCGTCGGACACCCGGAGGAGCGAGAGTGCTCACCTCCAACCCATGAAGAATGCCCAAAAGCAAGCACCCTCGTTCCCTATGAGAGGCTAATTCACATAATATTGAAAGTATCCACTACAAGATAACCTAGTCTATAAGCTCAAGCTAGCAAGATATCACACAATCCTAAATAAGTAGCTCACAACCAAAGTACGAGATACGACAAATACAAGTATTACAAGCAAATAGAAGAATTACAAGTTTGTGAAATTTCAAGATGAAATACGTTAAAATGAGTGCTACAAAAAAACAGAAACAAATCCGAAGCTTTTTAGTAGATGTACTATTCATCCGAAAAGTTCATGAATTTGTTTTTTTACAAATTGCATTTCGAGGTATGTCATCCTAAAATTTTGCGCATATCCACATCACATCCTTATTTACTTGTATACTTTTTTTTCAGAATTATTTGAAACTGAGAAGTTTGAATTTTTTTTTTTTAGTTTTGGCCGCCATGAAGACCGAGCTCTAAAACGCACCACTCCCTGTCTGGCTAGTGGCTTAAGACAGCAATTTCTCTGCCGATCCTATTCCTAACATAACCAGAAACTAAGTTCCGGGTACTCCCCCAACACACGTACAATTCTTTCTAAAGAACTTTCACTAGGGGAAGAGGATATCCATCTGAATTTTATTCCGAAATGATAAGTACCTGAGAGATCATGCTAGCATGAAGAAAGAAAATTACGCCACGTTCCAGCGTGGGCAGGTGCATTGGATTGGCAAAGATGTTGAGTCATTGGTGTTCCAAATAAATTAGGTTGGCAACACGCATCTCTTCACCCGTTCGTCTCTTGTCCCAAGGAAAAAGGTGTATAGGGTTCCTGTTTCTTGTTGGCGGCGTCGCCGATCCACCATGTCTTCTGTGGCCTTAGGGCCATGGGGCGCAGTGGATCCAAGCCCTTGTCGGCGGGGGGACTTCATTTTTAAGTGTTTCTTCAAGTTTTGTTAGGGTCTGTGTCCTGTTAAGGTAGGAGGGACGACGACAGACTCCCTGAGGATGGAATAAGGTTCTTCCCGCCGAACTCCTGTCCCGGTGGTGCGTCTAGCATTGTCAGAGGGTATGTGGAGGTGTGTCTCCGGCGAATCTTGCAGGATTCGGTCGGTTGTTGTTTTTGATGGATCTGTTCGGATCCGGTCTTTGTTTGTCTATGTTCGTGTGTCTTCAAGTTGGATACCTCTGACTATGCTTCTCTTCACCGACGGCGGTTGCTTTTCTGGTGAAGGCCTTAGCACGGTAACTTTTCGACTGTCTAATATAACAAGTTCTGGTGCGAGGGAGGAACGATGATGGTGGCGCTCTTCGACTCGCTTCAGTGCTTGTAGTCGTCGCTAGGTGGTCTAAGGATTTGTATGTAATTTTTATTATTTCTGGTAATTAAAACATCTGCCAGTGCAAAGCAAAGACCTGCCTAGCCACCGAACGGCCAAAGCGAGCAACATCGGCAAAACATCCAGGATATACAACAAGCAAGACAGAAGATCAAGAGACTGATCCTTGGCAAGAACAAACACCCCTCCAGATCCTAGTCATCTCCTCTCAGCCTTCAAGTTGTCTACTCGGTGGATTCCAACCGTGAATTCTGGCATATGCTTCTTCTAGGATCTTCTTGATCTTGATCTTCAGAGAAGCCTCCTTAGTTCTTCTTCGGCCTTGTTTTTTCTGCAGAATACTCCAACTAGTGAGGTAATGGCATATGCTAAAAATCACAACAGCAGGATCTTTTGGAGTTTTCTTCTCAAAACAAGCCTTCTTTCTGGATACTTCAATAAATAATACGTGGGTTCGTGTACAGTCATATAAAGAGGCGTGGATACACTTCTCCTCTATCAGCCAATCAATAATAGAACCAATCATCAAGCCTAAAATTAGTATACGTGAGTCAGCAACTCAGCATCACTTGTAAGCATGTGTGCGTGTGTAGGTGAGCGCATCTCCAATATCATCCTTATTTTTGGGCATGAGATGTTTTTAGGGCACGAGAGGGCAAAAATTGGCCTCCAACATCTGCCCAATCCTAAAAGTGTGTTGGATTGATGTCCATGCCCTCTCAGTGCTGGTGTCAAGAAAAGAGGAAGCAGCGTGGCGGCAATTGTACCGTGGTCGAAGACGATGACCTGCTTGCGCCTGGTTACAGATCCTTCTACTGCAGGGGTCTTCTCTCAAGATCCAGGGATGATGACACAGGGCTCCGGAGATCTTCTTGTGTTATGGATGTCTTAGGGCACTCTAGGTGTTCATGGTCCTTTATGTTTGCGTTTCAGTGTGCTTGTAAGGATCAACTACTTTGTACTGTTTCGTAATTTGAATGAAAAATTCTCAAAAAAAGTTTCACAAAAGCTTTTTGGGCAGCCCAAGAAAGAGGCTCCAAGTATAACAAATATAGGGCAGTTGGGCGGCTGCCGCAAAAATGTGAGGCTGCATCCAGACGATTGCGCGTGACTGTTTTTCTGTCGTCCGCAGCCGAAAACCTCGGATCCGCCCGCTGGCTGGCCACAGCATGCCATGGCCGACTCCGATGACACCGCTGCCGACCCTGATATGGTGGCCGCTGCTCCAGCCCTCCTCTCAATGGCCTGCGAAGGCCCTGCCGCCGCCGCCGCCGATGGCCGTTGTGGTGGGTTTGTAGCCCCGCGACCGGCTACCGCCATCGGAAAGGAAGGTAGCTGGGCGAAGAAGCCCACTACTGCTGCCAAGCCTCGAGGAGGCAGCGTCAAGCGGCCGCCGCGCGAATCAGCAGTTGCGGTCGCGGTGAAGAAGGCCAAGGCGGAGGCAGCCACGGCAAAGAAGGCTGCTACTGTGGCCATGGCCGCAGCGGGTGCCCCGCGACCGCCACCACCACCACCTCCTCCTCCTCTGTCCCCGCCGGTAGCCGAGCAGGAAGAGCCGTTGACGCCCACAGTCACAGTCACCGGCGCCCACAACACGCTCGACGATATGTCCGAAAGGTAAAAAAAATTCTTTTTTTTGTTTTGATTGTGTTTGTAGTTGATTAGTGCAATGATAGGAGCATGTATTGATGCGTTTTATGTTCAATTGTACACATGTAGTGCCGACGATGAAGCATTTTTGAGATATACAAATGTGTCAAACGAAGAACTTGTCTCTCAAGAATTTGAAGAAACCTAATGTGATCATGACGAGCTTGAGTTGGATGGTGAAGAGCTTGATGAAGAGGAAAAGGGGTTTCTCGATTCTATTCCAAACGGGAGAACCGCAGACTGCACAACTTGTGAAGACAAATTTCTATGCACGGCAGGGAAGAAAATTTCTCTAGATGCGTCCGTCGAAACCGGTCAACCAAGCTTTACCTACTGGAAAAGGATCAAGGAGTATTTCGAAGAAAGAACACAAGTGGATATGACCACACGGTTGGGTCTCTTCGCCACTGGTGGGGTACCATATCCGCTGATTGTTTCAAGTGGTTATGTTTCTTGAAGAATGTTGATCACATAAACCCAAGTGATTGCAATGATGATGATAAGGTAGATTGTTGTCTCTCAATTATTACTAACTTTGTTCTCAAAAGTTTCTTGTAGCTCAACCTAGCTCGCTCAAGGGATGTACTGGAGTAGAGGGAAGAAAGTAGAGAAGAATAAGAAATGGAGCCTTCACTTTGCATCATTGTTGGACCGAACTTGAGCATGATGAGAAATGGAAGACCTGGAAGACATTTGAATTTCCAAGCAAGAAGAGCTCGGTTGGGCATGAGGGTGATTCAAGTGGTGACGAAGAGAAAAGGAGTGGCACTCCCAACTTGGTGATGGCTAAGTCCAAATGGCCAGATGAAAGGAAGAAAGATAACGGTACAAAGGCCGGCGACAATGATATCAAAGAATCACTTGAAGCAATTATGAATGCAAGGTAAAATGTATGCCGAGGAGAAGAAGGCTTTGAAGATAAAAGACATGGAGGAGAAGGCGGCTGCCGAGGCCAAGAAGGCGGTGACCAAGGAGAAAAGGGCAGCGGCCGAGGAGAGGTTGGTTGTAGCCGAGGAGAAGAAGGCGGAGGCCGAGCATTGTTGGGTGCAACTAGAGGAGAGGGAGCGGCGGCGGCCGAGGAGAGGTTGGCCGACGAGAAAGAATCAAAGATCATGTTCATGGACACAAGTGGCATGGACGTGAAGCGAAAGTCATTTGTTGAGATTTGCAAAGATCAAATATTGGCGAAAAAGTCCATGAGTATGATGAGCTTGATAAGTGGTGGCATGGGCGGCGGCATAAGTGGCAGCATGTGTGGCATGGGAGGAGGCATGAGCGGCATGGGAGGCATTGGCAGCATGGGAGTCATGGGTTGTGGCTTTGGAGGTACGATGAATGCCATGGGTGGTGTCATGGGATGTATGAATGGTGGCATGGAAGGTAGGGGTGGCGACATGAATGCACAAAGCACGACAACGAAGAAAAAGATGGACATGATGAAGGCAATGGTGAGGATAAAGAAATTACAAGTGTCAAGGAGAGTTGAGAGACTATGTTACTTCCTCTATGTTGGCCATGAACTTTTGGTTATGTTGGTTAGCACTATGTTTGAGACTTGCATTTCAAATTCATATGCGGAGTTGAAGTTGACTTCATACGTTGTTACTTTATTATGTGTGTAGTGATTTTGCGTAATAATAGTGATGCAAACATTCATACCAATAAATCGTATAAATTGTGGTTGAAATGCATATGCAAATTGCCGGGCGACTGCCCTATTTTAGGACAGTTGTTGGAGCTATTATAGGGCTGCTATTGGAGACAACGCTTGCTGGAGATGCCCTGGGGGGGCTCTTGGGGGCGCCGGCGAACTCCAGGGTCCCGAGGCGGCCGCAGAGGACCTGCGTGGACATGGACATGAGGTAGTTGATCATGTACACCACCACCGCCGGCGCCGCTAGACGCGCCAGCATCACGAGCTCGACAGTCGCCGCCGCCCACGCGCGCCTCGCCAGCGGCACCGACGAGTCCGTCAGAATGCTCTCCAGCCGGCCTGACGCGTCCCCGTCAACCATGCTCGTGTGGTACAAAAAGTGGCCTTGGAGGCTTTGGGGCGCGGCTGGAGATGCTCTTATGCCCTCATGGGCTCGTCCTCTCCCGCCCATCTCATACTATACTATCTAGATCATTCGCGTGCCTCCGAGCCTCCGACGGACTGTACGCTGAGAGTTGGAGTGTTGGACCATATGCTCCGAGCCTCCGACGCCTGTTGGATCTTAATTAATGGGGGGTTGATTTGGTGAGCTAATTTGTTTACGGGTGAGAGGTTGATGGATTGCAACCGGAGATTTTGAGTCACAATATGCTGCCACTTGCTGCTCCCCCCTAACTCAATTTCCTAGGGGTATTCTTGACCCCCGCCATCTATTTTTTCTCCGGCCCGCCGCTGCCCATATCCAAGCCCCGTAGCCCATATCCAAGCCCCGTATAACCCGTATAACCCATACGTATGTATACGGTGACATCCCGAAAAAAAAGGATGACACGACCCCACGACGGCCGATCCATCAATCACGCAGCTCAATTAATCACGCAGCTCCTCCATCATTCTGGTGAGTTTTTGTAGGAATATCGGCGGCAGCGATCTTATCGCCGGCGATCTCGTCCGAGAGCGCGCGCGGCACCGTCGTCAACCTCCAGCGCTCGCAGGTACCGCATCCCGTTTCCCCACGTTTGTCTCGCTCGCGGCAGCATCAAACGAACTGCCGCTGTTTTCGTCGTAGTGGTTAACCTAGCGGGGCGGGCAACCTAGCTTTCTGGCGGTCCAGGCCATCGCAGATCTTGTTCTGGTAGTGCTGCTCGTCATGATATACACAGTGATCACGCGGGCTAAAGTGGGTTTCTTCTTTCTAGGGTTAACCTAGCGTCGGTTGCCGTCGGTTGTGTGCACGACGGCTCCGTTATTTGATGCGGCGGCTTACCTAGGTATCCGGCGATCCAAAATAATCACGACTGGTGCCGTGGGCTAGGAATCCGGCGGTGCATGTTATCACGGGTAGCGCTGCTTCTCGTGATCCAAAGTGATCACGTACTGGATTCGTGGGACGTACCTTAACGCCGCTTGGTGTGGAGAGGGGGGAGGATCCATGGCCGATCAGAGGTCGTTGGCGTCGGTTGTGTGCACGATCTGAACGCCCTCGGTTGGGGCGCTCTCCGGTTGGTGTAGTTTATTTAACATCCGTGATCGTGCGCTAGGTGTTGTATATGTCAGCATTGATAATGTTTGCACATGTGATGATACATATTAATTGTTGTAGGAAATGGCGGACGATGAGTTAACTGATATGATGTATGACATGGAGTTTGGAGAACTGATGAAAGACTGGATAGAAGATTGGTCAGATGATGAAAATTCAGATCGTGGAGATAGGTCAGAGAATGGGAACGTATTGGAAGATCTTAATGTGAGTGGCATTATCATGTTGTAATTTTTTGGTGGCATCCGACAATATTATATTTTGAAAATTTATAGATGGATGAACATGATGATGGTCAGGAAAACAATGAGCATGATGATGGTGAGGAAAACAACTCGGAGATCTCGAATGAAGATTACATTAGTCAGGTATGGAAGTGGAATTTTTTGTTGGCATGCATGCAAATTGAATTAATCCTGGAATATTATATGATAAGTACTTATGTATTTGTGTTATATTTTTCAGCTCATTTCCGAATGTCATAATGCGTACGACTATTACGGTGAATCCGACGCGGAGACAGGCCTTGATGTCGAATCATTAGCTGCATCTGATTCTGGGGAGTCGCAATCGTCGGTCATCATGAGTGAGGTATGTATGTAATCAATGTTGTATGGAAGTAATGTTATACCATAGAAAACTGTTTTCATGGCTATGTTATGATTGTGTAGGTGACAGAAGTTGAGGGGAAAAAGAATGTCCAAGATACTGCTAGTGCAGATGATAAGAGGGATATGTTCATGCAGATAATACAAATGACTTTTACGTCTCACGAGGCTGCGTATGATTTCTACAACAGCTATGCTAGAGATAATGGTTTCAGCATTAGAAAGAATAGGGTCAGGTATAGCAAAACCGAGTCACGTCATATGCGTTATAGGCGGTTTGTTTGTTCCAGACAAGGAAAACGTGACAGCAGGTTGCTAACCGAGGAAGGACACAGCCGTAGGCTCAGACCCGAGACACGCTGCCACTGCGAAGCGCACCTGACCGTGAAGCTTGACCAAAAGCGTGGGGTTTGGTATGTTGATAGTTTTGAGGACAAGCATAGCCATATCTTGGCAGGACCGGACGAGGTACCTTTTCTTTGGTCCCACAGAAAAATCAAAGAGTACCAGAGAGCTGAGATACTGTCCATGGGAGCTGCAGGGATTAGAATTCACGACATGATGGATACCTTCATCAGCAAACATGTATGGTATGGCGGTGTTGGTTTTACCAGGCGTGAAATATACAACCTTTGCGCCAGGGAGAAGAGGAAGCTGCTTTCAAAAGGTGATGCTGCCACAGTCATAGGCATCATGGTCAGTAGGAAACAGAGGGATCCTAGCTTCTTTTTCGAGTACAAGCTAGACAAGGAAGGACATATGAATAGGATGTTCTGGTGTGACTCCCAGTCTCGTCATGACTATGAGGACTTCGGCGACGTGCTTGTATTTGACAGCACGTACAAGATGAACCGGTATGGTATGCCATTCATACCCTTTGTTGGTCTTAACAATCACCGGAAGACCACTGTTTTTGCTTGTGCCATAGTTTCGGACGAGACCGAAGAGACATATGTGTGGCTGCTGGAGACTTTTTTGAGGTCCATGTGTCAAAAGATGCCTATGAGTGTTATCACGGATGCCGACGCTGCGATGATCAAGGCAATTCGCCAAGTCTTGCCAGACGTGTGGCACCGTATATGTACGTGGCATATAGAAAAAAATATGAAGATTCACCTCAGTCACAAGTCCTTGAAGGAGTTCCGAACTCTTCTGTACTACAGCACGTCCACGGCCACGTTTGAGGAGAGATGGCACGCGTTTTCCAAAAGATGGCAGTCGGAAAAAACAGTAACATGGTTGAGACGGATGTATAAGAAGAGGAGACTGTGGGCCGCGGCTTATCTGACAGAGGGTTTTTGGCTTGGCATGAAAAGCAACCAGAGGAGTGAAAGTCTAAACTCATGCCTTCACCTCCACCTAGACGGTGAAATGACCCTGGTGGATATGATTTTGCACTATGAGAACGCCGTTGTACGTATCCGTGAGAATGAGGCACGAGATGATTGCACGGCCTCACAGAGTTTACCGGTGCCAGTTACTAGCTCGAGGGAACTTGAGATAGCTGCTTCTCACGTCTTCACTCCAGCAAACTTCTATATGTTGCAAGCTGATCTTAGGAAAATTGGTGGCATGGAGATTGTAGAAATAAAGCTCGGAGACGGATCACAGCAGTACATCGTGGCCTGGAAGAATAACCGGAAGAGCCGTTTTTGGGTGGAGTACACTCCAGTAAATTCCGCAGAAACTATAAGGTGCAGCTGCAGAAGAATGATTCGAAAGGGTCTACCTTGCAAGCACATATTCCATGTACTGAAGTACTTGAATATATCTGAAATACCAAAGTGTTTAGTTCTTGTGCGGTTCACGAAAGACGCAAGGTTGGGACTGCCCGCCAGGCGCACAAGCGATCTGTTGGGATTTGGATGGACTGGAGCAGCTGAAAGAATGAAATATAGCCAGGTCAGTGTGTTGGCTTCAGAAGCTATGCATGCAGCATGCAAACACCCAACTTTGTGGGATCAGTTACAGGAGAGTTTGAAGGCCGTGATAGCTAAGAGCCATGAGTATGATCAGCTAAAGGAAAATTTGAGTAAGAAAACGGCTGATCTTAGTACTTGTGCAATTGAATATGTAGATGATGGTGAAGGCAACATAGTTGAAGTTCATGATCCTATTAAAGTATCAACGAAAGGTGCAACTAAGGTAGATGAGAACCGCCCTATGTCGAAAAATGGTAGGCCACTTTCGTACGACGAGATCAGAATCAGGTGCGGCGCATGCAAATTGCTAGGGCACACTAAACGCAGCAAGAAATGCAAACTAAATAAGAAGTAAGTTTTTGTATGCATTGTAGGTTATAATTGTTTTTAACTTGTCATTCATTAACTTTTCCTGTTATCGTGTGCAGAAGCGTGGTGGGCGAAGAAGAGTAGAACAGTTGCTAAAGTTATGTTAGGATGAATCCAGTGATCTAATAGTGAGGTGTTTACAATGTGTTACTGCATACATGATACATGATATATACTATTGCAAGAGGCCAGTACCTTGAGATAGTGCTTGTAGCATATATGGACTAAACAGGAGGCGGTCACTAGGGACTTTAATCATGGAAAATGGATAGCATTTTAGCCATTGTAATGATGGCATCTTTTGTGTTGTCCACTGTAGTTATATTATATTAGAAAACTAGACGATACCTGGCATGTTGTTGCGGGAATGTTTTGCAATATATTCATAGAGAAATGGTTACGTGTAACATGTATATGTTGTTGCGGGAATATTTTGTTTGCATGTTGTGGTGGACCTTTCTCCATACATGTTGAATGACGAGGTGGCAAACTTGCATGTTAAGAGAAATAGGTTAGTGGTGGCTAGTTGTTTAGATATAGAAGATGTAATTATGTGTGGTAATAATTAAAATTTTTCACTCCTTTGGTTCACCACCATTTAGATATAGAAGATACCAGCTCACTTTGGTCTATAGTATAGACTTCGTACCAAAAACCCACCATTTTCCCCTTATAAAGAAAAGAAAAACCCACCATTTTATGGCTTGTAGTGTAACTCGGGCCGCTTGTCGCGATGACGTGGAGGGGGGGTGACGGATGCCGTAAGACGGCGCGACACACGGCCGCTCCCATTGCCGAGCCCATTTAACAATTTTTATTTTGATTACAGCCCGTTTAAATGGGCCGCGCTGGCCACCTGGTCGGGGCGGTTCTTCCCTCGCGATCTCCACGCGCGTTCTATCTATCCACTGCAACCGCCGCCGCCGCTGCCGCCACCGATCCACGTCTTGCCGCCGGTCACGTTACGCCATGGTTTCGTGGAGCGACGAGTCGAGCTCTTCTTCGGATGGCGAATCCGTGACTAGCCTGCAGGTACGCTCCTACTATATAATCTCCAAATAGTGCTAGGCTTAGGGTTAGAGTTCTTCATTTCCGGTATTTAACGCAGGGCATTGATTTGTGCATTATCTCTGTTGTTTCGTTTAGCTTCCTACGACTATCCCTTGCTATGAATGGAGTGGCATTGCTCATGATCTGTCTTCTCGTTGTCTGCATCGAGAACCTTGCGTCAGGCTAGTTGCTTTTGATTCCTTGGACACTGGCAGACGTTTTCTTGCCTGTGGTCAGAAGGTATGTTGTTCCGTACTGTAAATATATGTTTAAATTACCTCGTGCTCGATTTACTTCGCGGTAATCCATTGTTCTGCCCAAAATTGCATACATTTCAATTAATTTGTGCATTTACAAAGTCCGTATTTATGTTTTTTTTACGGTCTAATATTTGTTTTAGCACATAATAGCATATACTTGTAGTTAATTGATCCATATATATATATGTATATCATTGCATGCTACATTTTGTGTTTATATGATTGAGACCATATTTTTAGTGCATTGCATGTAATTGTATTGCATTTGTGCATATATGATTGAGACCATATTTTTTCATACTGTAGGAAGAAGTGAAATGTAACTATGTGGAATGGGTAGACCCGGAGTGGTCAGTGGCTACGAAGTTCTGCCTGAGAGAACTGTGGAGCATGTATGACGAGAAGCTGAGACAGAATATTAAGAATGCTGAAGAAAAATGCATGTTAATTGGAGAAAAGAGGAGGACGGAGGAAGAGCTGAGATTTTTCAAAATGGACTTTGCTAAACTGGTGGCTGATAAGGAGGATGCTCTCACGCAGTTGGGCAATGCAAGATTGTCACTTAGCGATCTCAAAGAGGAGCTGGAGAAGAATAAGATGGCAGATCATGGTTGTGCCAATCTACATCAGGTCCTGAGGGTAAAGGCTGAGAAAGACCGGGACCGGGTGGTGCTAGAGAGAGACCAAGTGATGAGAGAGAGGGACCAGCTGAAGCAAGAGAAGAAAAAACTTGAGTATATTATTGCAGATTTTCTCAAACAGAAACATGGGTACGTTGATAAGATCAAGAAGCTGAAGGAGATTTGTGATGAATTTTAAGTATGTTTTGTGGTTTATTGTTGAACAGAATGATCAAGTCCTATCTGCATTGTGGCCAGTTCATTTGTGTAAGGTCTAAGTATATTATATTAACCAATAAATTATATCACTTTCGAAATAGTTTGCCCTTGTTTGACCTGCATCCTAATGCGGGTTCTTGGCTAAGCACTGAAATTATTTTGCTTCCACCGGAGCTCTAAATCGTACTGATCAAGGGGGCGAAATAGTAGTTGATCATGTGATTGATGGTGCTACTGATCCTGATCTTCATGATGCAGAAAAGGAAAAGGCTAACAAAAATGCAGCAAAAAAACTGTGCAACGAGATTTGAAGCAACACATAACGCCAAGGGAGTCTGGCGCAAGACACGAGGAAGATCCACCTGTGGACGCCGATCCCGAGAGATCCAGCGGCAATCATGCGCACGGGATCCCAGGCGGATCTGCCTACTCCACCAACCGCAGGATCCACGGGTGGCCCGTCTGCGTCCGACACGCGGGCTGTCTCCACCGAGCGGTCGGGCGGGACCGGACCTGGCGCGTCCCCCCGCGCCAACTGGCGCTCGTCGACTGGGTCGCCCGCGCTGGGACCGGATCTGTCGTTGTCTCGGGCGCGGGATCCCACACCGGATGGCACGACAGCCGAGGTTGATTCTCAGGCAAACAAAAAGGAATTTATCAACTTTTTTTCTTATTGTTGAATAATGCCAAATCAAATCAAAAAAATATGCAAAAGTAAAAAGGAAATGAATTACTCTTCCATGGAAGAAAAGAATGAACACAGCAGCAAAAAACATTAAGGTAGAACAAATGAAGGGAAGCAAAAATTTATTGGTACGAAACGTATAGTCTGACTGCATTACACATACACAAGTATGTGTGAGCGACCAAAAATCCACACAAAATCCATGGTATCGTGCTTATTACATGAATGATAGAAAATCAAAGTTGTCCATGCCGGGAAACGTGCTTCCGGACTTAAAACAAACGACTGAAACTAGAATCTTGAATCATGTATGATGTCTTCACGCCTTGCTTTTCTTTGCGATGTCGCGGATTTTGTTCTTCACACATTCGAGCGTGTTGGTAGGTGAGAGAACCAACTCGGCGATGAGACGCCTTCTCCTTGCATTAACCGTGCCCTGCAATTTTTAGAACAAGGTTTAATGAATAGAAGTTGGTATTATACGACAATTGTACAAGTGTACGAGCAGAGAGGACAAATTACCTGGGTAAAATCGGCGGTCCATCGATCCCCGTCCCAATGCTCCATAACTTCAATCACAAAAAGGCCACAAGAGTTCCTAATATATATGCAAACATTAGTCACCGTGCACACGAACATGTCTTTCGTAAGTAGAAAATGATGAACCATAACTCACCCGTCCTCTTGTAGTGGCATGTCGATCTGAGGTATGATAGGCCACTTAGTGACGTCTGGATATTTGCCAGGTGTAATACGGTTTGCCTCTTCCATATCAATTGCTATTGCTAGTCGCTATTTGAAAGAAAGTAGTAGTGAGAAACCATATGACATTTCATATGAAGAATGCTCAATGTCGGGGAGAGTACCAGTGCTTTCACAGTGTCGAGAGAGAACTCGAGAGGATAGAGCGAATCAAAAACTCGGAATTCTTTCTTGCGGTTGTGCATCACCACGGTGATCCAGTGTGTATTGCCGACGTTCAACGGGATAAACGACTGAAATGTGGAACACATTTGTAATCAGATGCAATTATGCTTGTTGAAATGAGTGTTAATGAACTAGTAAGAACATATCGTACCTTATCACGGACGGTATACTCGTCCAGAACCCTACGTACTGCTCCAGCTCTGCTCAGCGCACTATCCATGTTGTATTTCGACGGTTTAGGGTTGTCTCGTGCCTTAGCACGATCAACAAGGTATTTGGACCTCCAGGCTGGACAGAGGTGCCGATCATGACCAACGCGCAGAGCCAAATGTGTCTGATAAGCATCGATAATCTGCGTAAAATAATAGAACATTTTATTTTCATAGGTGACACCTAGATTATGCACTTAAATAGCAGGACATGGTAATAGATCTTACGTCATCCGCCAGCCATGTATGCTCAAGTACCGGTCGTATACTCTCCACAGTCACAGAGGTGCCACGTTCATTGTAGTAAACTCTTTTTGTCATATTCTTCTCAGACCGAGCAGCTGCCTCCACAAACGCAACAGCAGCATCGATGAGTTCCGGTGTCAAATCGTCCTTAACAGAGCCTTCCATGTCATTGTCACTAAACAGAGCTGCATGATAAATTACGAACGTCACGAACGGTGAGTACATGAAATGGTAGTAAATTAAGCACTAAGATAGCTACTAACGGTACCTCTAGTTGCGGTAGTGTTGCCGGATGGCTTAGTACCGCGAGCGCTTCGCTTGCCGGGCTTGTCAAGTTTAAAGGGGGATTCAAATTTCTTGGGAACAGTCCGTCGGCGCTTCCCGGATATAACATCGTCTTCTTTTGCGGTTGCTGCAGACTTTTTCCCCTTGCTCTTACCCACCATCCTGTCGATAGAACTTGCAGAAATGTCAATGTCGGACGATTCTGCTCGAGGAGAATTACCTACAATCCAAGGGTTCTCCGGTGTTGCGCCGCACTCATCAGTAGGCTTCGTTGTCTTGTCAACATTTAACTTGGCAGGTGTTTTCTAGTTAACAAAAAAATAATGTGATAGGTTCAGTTAACGAAAATGAAGATGCATAATTGAGATAAATGAAGACAAATAAATGAAAACATACTTCCTCATCATCGTTGTTCTGGTTTACAACAGGCTCGTCAGGCTGTGTCAAATCAATCACCGGCTCTAGACCGTCAGAGTCATCCTTGTACACGAATTCTTTTTTTTCTGGCGGACCATTCTCAAAGGAATCCACTTCTAGGTCGGCATCGTTGTTGCCGGAAGCCGCAGCAGCCGCTGGCTTGTACATCACACCATTTTGGTTCAACTTCTCTAACAATCTCTGCATTACATAAAAAATATTAATTAATGTCGGCACGGTTTTGCAACTTCAAAAATGTTGTAAACATAGAATTAAGGGTGTGTCACCTCGGCTACTTGTTCTGGTATTTCCTTCATTTGGCTGCGTATGTAATCCATACACCGCTTCATGATGAGGTTCATCATCTCGTCCGCGTTTGAGGCTAACTTGGACTTCTTTGCCGCACCAACGGCGGGCTTCATTTTTGGCTTTTCTGGTTCGGGTACTTTGCGCTCCTGCGCCCTATACTCCTTGGTTATGTTGTCTTCAATCTGCATGTGAAATACAAGTATATGTGATCAATAAAAATATTAATACAACTAATTATGTTATATAAAAGTTAAGAAGTACCCAACGTAATGAATTACCTTGATGTTACCACGGCCACGGCCTTGGTCATAATCAAACTTGTCTCTCCTTGAGGCTGCAGCTTCAGTCCAATTCCTCATTAGAGGTTCCATGGACAAGCTAGGATTGAATGCGCATTCACCTTCCAGAGGCTGAACCTTCTCCCAGTACAGGTACTGCATGAATATGAAAAATTACAATTAGTACTATACAGCAGGTAAATTAGCAATCATATTTTTTTTGCAATGGTACAAGTCTGAAAGGTGTACCTGCAGGAGAGCTAAGTTCCCTCTCGGCCATTGGCGGAGGTGTTTGCCTTTCCTCACGTTGCGAAGGCAGTCCAGCAGAACCCGGAGGGTGAATGCATTCCAATTAATCTTGGATATACGCTTCACATCGTCCACCAATGCGTAATATTGCTTTGGTACAGTCTTGCTCGACATGGGAGCAAGAACTGTTCCAAGCAACACGAGGACAACTCTCCGAAGGAAATCGTCGTCGGCAGATTTATTTTTTGTGATGTCCACAATCAGATCATCGATGACTATGTTACCTGTGGTCTTGCTCAGGAATTGAGGCGGCACTCGATCTTTAACATCCTCACCTTCCTCACCGAGAATACCTTCTGCCGACAGTCCGTGGTTCTCCAAGGCCAAGATGCACTCAACATCCACGGCACCGAGAGACACTTCGCCAACCAAGTCTTGTACAATGAATCTGCCCTTGCTAGGATCAAATATCTCAACCATGTACCGGATCAACAGTGTACGCATCTTCAGCGAAGGTATCTGAAGCATGCTACGGAGTGGTGTTTCGGCAAGTGCGGCCCGTTGACCGGAAGATAGACCGGCAATAAGTTTGCACCATTTTTCTACGGCGCAAACAATTTCTCCGTTGAGTTCATCCATCCTGTTAAAAAATATACTTGGTTATAGTACCATAAATTATGTAATCAACTTTTTTCCTAACATATTGTTGCATAAAACATAATAATGGAATACACTATCCCACAGTAGATAGAAAACTATACAACATAATTTATTCATACTGAAACATTCAGCAGAGACACGTGCAGCACATAAAATGACAGTTTAACAAGTACTTATTTAACCAATTAGTTTCATAATAAAAAGCAACATAATTTATCTAATCATTTATTTTCATATGGTACTGTACAAATAGATATAAGAATCGGTGACAGTGCCTAATTAACAGTAAATTGAAAAGAAAAAAACGAAATTATGCATACTGGAACATGCATCAAACAAACGTGCATCACATACAATATTAGTCGGCGTCTCATAGTTGCAACATGCATGTCTTAGGGCATTGCTATAACTTAAAGTGACTATGCTATAACTAACACTGATAAAAAATTGTTGTTTATTCATCAATCCAACCTACAAGTGAAAGACAACAAACAACATGCAGAAACTAATTTGCAATCGTAGGGCTATCTAATCAAATACACGCACAAACAAATCTAGTGTCATAGGCCTATCTAATCTAATACACGCACAAACAAAAAACATCTACTCCAACAGATGTAATGCGAAGATTATGCGCTAATTAATCTTAGTCCTATCGAATCTAACACACGCACAAAGAAAAGCATCATGGATGCGGTACGGTTGCCAACATACTGGATCGCTCGATGAAGATGGAAGTTGTCGGCGTTGTAACGTGGACGCAGTTCGTCCACGACGGCCAGCACGCACTGACGACCTGGATGTTCTCGAGGACCTTGCTGGGGTTGGGCCGATGCTAGGGACGCAGCTGTCGTCGACTCGGCGGTAGGAGCCGTCGTAGACGACATGAAAGACGATGCCGAGACTAAATAGGAGGAGGAGGATCTCCTAGGTCGTCGTAACCACCAGGGATAGAACGCCCGTGATCTTTGCCTTCCTTAGTTGAGGAGAGGCAGTACATGCTCCTAAATTAAAGGGATAGGCTTCCCACGCTCGAGTTTTTTTTGTAGATTCCGATCCGGGAATTGTGTAACAAATCGCAGCTGCTCCTCTCTTTGAGCGATGAGGGGCTCGTTTCATGTACTTTTTTTCTTTTCTTTTTCATATTAGAAAATTTTGATATCAAATAATTATTTCAACTCAACCAAATGGCCCCAAAATTTTTTCACACAATGGGATGAGCATGGACATCATGCATGCCAATTCTCATCGATTTCCGACACTCGATGCATTTACTAGGACGTGACGCAATGTTCGTTCGGTGTCAGGAATGGCTCACATGTTGCATGGGGGCCTACATTGGGCATCCTCACATGGTGCCAAAGTTTGGTGTCATTTCATGCAGGCCAGCACATAGCACATGTGCAATCACCATCATTCGGGTCTGCCGTAGGGGGAGCCCGAAGGACGTTGTTTTTTGGACTCAACCAAATGGCCCCAAATTTTTTTCACGCAATGGGATGACCATGGACATCATGCATGCCAATTCTCATCGATTTCCGACACTCGATGCATTTACTAGGATTTTGCCGGCGAAAAGAACCCGAAACGCTGCCCGGACGTGACACAATGTTCGTTCGGTGTGAGGAATGGCTCAGATGTTGCATGGGGGCCTACATTGGGCATCCTCACATGGTGCCAAAGTTTGGTGTCATTTCATGCAGGCCAGCACATAGCACATGTGCAATCACCATCATTCGGGTCTGCCGTAGGGGGAGCCCGAAGGACGTTGTTTTTCTGGACTCAACCAAATGGCCCCAAATTTTTTTCACGCAATGGGATGACCATGGACATCATGCATGCCAATTCTCATCGATTTCCGACACTCGATGCATTTACTAGGATTTTGCCGGCGAAAAGAACCCGAAACGCTGGCCGGACGTGACGCAATGTTCGTTCGGTGTCAGGAATGGCTCAGATGTTGCATGGGGGCCTACATTGGGCATCCTCACATGGTGCCAAAGTTTGGTGTCATTTCATGCAGGCCAGCACATAGCACATGTGCAATCACCATCATTCGGGTCTGCCGTAGGGGGAGCCCGAAGGACGTTGTTTTTCTGGACTCAACCAAATGGCCCCAAATTTTTTCACGCAATGGGATGACCATGGACATCATGCATGCCAATTCTCATCGATTTCCGACACTCGATGCATTTACTAGGATTTTGCCGGCGAAAAGAACCCGAAACGCTGCCCGGACGTGACGCAATGTTCGTTCGGTGTCAGGAATGGCTCAGATGTTGCATGGGGGCCTACATTGGGCATCCTCACATGGTGCCAAAGTTTGGTGTCATTTCATGCAGGCCAGCACATAGCACATGTGCAATCACCATCATTCGGGTCTGCCGTAGGGGGAGCCCGAAGGACGTTGTTTTTCTGGACTCAACCAAATGGCCCCAATTTTTTTCACACAACGGGATGACCATGGACATCATGCATGCCAATTCTCATCGATTTCCGACACTCGATGCATTTACTAGGATTTTAAAAAACAATTCAAATGTAAAAAAGATAAGATCTATTAGAATGAAGAAGTGAAATAAAAGATAACATATTATCTTACATTTTGAAAATATTTCAAATATAAAGAAGAGAGCAAATATTAGAATGAAGAAGTGAAATAAAAGAGAACATTTTGTTTTACAAACTAAAAACATTTCAAATATAATAAAGATAAGAAATATTAGAATGAAGAATTGAAATAAAACACACCATTTTAGTTTATATTTCGTAAATATTATCAATATAAAAACGAGAACGAACAAATGAAATAAAACACAACAAAATTTGGCATATTTTTTTAATTTTAGTAAACATTGTTAGAAATAATATAGAAAAAAGAGATTTGATTTTAAATATTAGAAATATAAACAAGAAAATAAATTTTGGAGTTAAGAAGTGAAAAACAAAGAGAATATAAAACAGATCAGTGCGCGGGTAAGGCTGCCCTGGGCTAGCCCGCCCGAATTGGGCCCAAGGCAGAGCTGCGCAAGGCACAGCGCAGCGCACAGCCGTGGGGTGGTGGGAGTTTAGTCCCACCTCGCCAAGCGAGAGAGCGCCGCACCGGTTTATATACCCGGCTGCGACTCCCCTCCCAAGCTCCTATCATATGCAGGCAGTACATTGCCTAACTCTCGGCCCCTCTGCCCCGTGGGGCCTACTAGCAGCAGAGATATTCTGCACCACGGGCCTGCATCCTGGCCCATGAACGGCTGGGTTCCTAGTCGTATGCAGGCCGTGGTGTATGAATTCTCCTGCTCTGGTAGGTGGGCACTTTTTTTGGCATATTGCCATGTGTTTTGATCTTCAAATCACACACTAAATTATACACATGCTCACTTGCATTCAATACACATTTTTTTGCATATATGACAAGTTAATGTTTTGACCTTCAAATCACCTAATAAATTTTACACATGCTCACTTACATGTAATACACATGGCTATTAATGGGATTTCAACAAAAATGAGGCCGTGGTGTATGAATTCTGCTCCCACATGCATGCCATGGTCATGGTAGGGTGTGCATAAAGTTTGGGATCATTTGGTGGGACCGGCAAGGAAAACCTCTTTCAAACTTGCCCTCCGGCAAACCCGAATGGTCCGACTTGTACATGGTTCATGTGGAGGCATGCATGAGATGACCCCAACTTTTTCGGAGCATGTGGGCATGGCCAATGTGGTCCCCCAGGCAAGGTGTGCACGAATTCGGACACAATACACGTTGCGTCATGTCGGGGCACTGTTCTAGGGTTTTATCGCTAACCTTGCAGGGTTAAGCTATGTATTTGAATCTAGAACCAAATTAACGCAACCTTAGAGTTGAAGAACTGGCTGATCCATATATCATTAATAATGCTCTGTTTCCACTTCAAGCCAGCATAAACCTATATAACCAAAAGCCAGCATGGCCTGCAGTCTGCCTAACCCATCATCCTAGGCTTACAAAGTTCATGAGCACCGCAAAATAACAGCAACAACTACTAAAACATCGCAACAAAGTAAAGGCCACATCTTCAGCAGGAAGTAGAGTCTTCTTTTTTATCCTTCCAGTCTTGCCACGTTGATTCTCCACCCCTGCTTCGCTATGTACACTTCACTTGCTACTCGCTCTAGCAGTCTTGCCCCCACCTCCAGCACCTTTTTTGTGGCTCCTTTGTCTGCAAAATAGATCAATCAACAATCCTATTAGGGGCTACATTTTTCATGCAGAGAAATAACTATAGTTTTCCCAATACTGCAGTACTAAAATCACATTTATTAGGGGCAACCAAACAGCTCACTGTAAATAAAACTAACATAATCTCAAATACTGAAGTATTCTCAAAGAACTTAGAACATAGTATGCTATCAAACGGGTCCAAACTGACTCACACAGATAGACTAACTGAAGACACTGACATGCCATCACTCTGTTTTCTTGTCCTTCAACTTGCTGATGCGCTCTGAGTGACGAATGCCCATACGGATGTAGGTCTCCGCTTCAATCGGCATGGTCCTGTCTCCGAGCTGCGGGATCCCTGGACCCACAATCTGCACGTCCGCCGGCTGCTCCTGGACAACATCATCCTGCTCCTCCTCTCCAGCACTGTCGTCCAGCAGCAGAACAACCTCCTCTTCCCCGCTCTCATCCTTGCTCTGCTCCACATCTTCGCTATCACTCTCATCCTCGCTATGCTCCACATCTTCACTATCACTGTCATCCTTTCTTTGCTCCACATCACTGTCAGAGTGAACATTGGACTGATCAACCGGAGCAGGCACCGCGAGCAACACTCCGACAAGATCTGGCACTGGAATAGGAGGGGCGCGGCGGCGGGAGCGGTACATGTACCACCTCGCACGCTGACGCGGATCCGGGGAGTTCTCCGCTTCGTTCATAGCCCAGAGGAAAACCTGGACTGGAACAACTCCTCGAGCAGGACCAAACAACGATTTCTTCTCATTGCCCGTAAGCACTTTGATGAGACCCCTACCGTGGTCGATGAACATCTGCAAGCTGGGAAACCAGCTGCAGATCTCCTCCACATTCGCCCTCTTCTCCAGATCGCCCTGACAGAACTTCCCAACTGCCTCCTCCCACTTTTCTTGAGCGCGGCGGCAATCACTTGCCGACCGCGACCTCCTTCCCTTCTTGTCCCCCATCGCCGGCGACGCCAGATGTGAGATTTGAGCACACGGAGTGAATGGGGAACAGAAGCAAAGACCTAGGGTTCGTATCTGCCAGATGAAATGGGGAATTTTTCCCCTCTCCAGCTGATAACCGCGTGTGAGGCCGGCCTGGAACGGCCCACCCAAATTAGGCCCAAATCAAAGCCGTGGCAGGCACTATCTCGGGGTGGTGGGAGTTTAGTCCCACCTCGCCAACGGAGAGGAGCTCGCACCGGTTTATAAACCCACCTGAGCTAATCATCTCAAGTTTCTATCTAAAGCAGGCAGCTCATTGCCTAACCAGTCTCTCTCTGCCCCGTTGGGCCTACCGGCAACTTATATACATTCACCGCGGGCCTGCATCCTGGCCCAATGGGTTACTAGTCGTATGCAGGCCGTGGGGTTTCATATAAATGCTATTGGTGTAGGCTGGCATTTTTATTATTTATTTAATTTTTTTGCATATGTCACATGTCTATTTTTTGCATATGTCACATGTCAAATTTTGCAAACAAGTTTGAATCGTTAAATTTTCAAATTATAAATTAAATTTAAAATTTAAAAATATTAAAAATATTTGGACCAAACATTTCCACCATGTGAGGATACCCAAAGTAAATTTTTAAATTTGTATTCAATTTTTTGCATATGTCAAATGTCTAATTTTGCACACAAATTTGAAACAAAATATGTCCTCTAGACTGACTGGTCAAAACATCGGTCTATACCTCAAGGGGGCATTGTAAAGTATTATTTTTCCAAAAAAAAAATTCATAGCCATGTTTGGCACATGTGGGTCACCATGTACAAGAAAATTTGGGTGATTTGGAGGTGGTGGAAAAAATCACGTATGTTCAAAAACTGGCTTAAGTTAGACCAAATGGCCCCTCCGGAATGCGATGTTTTTTCTACCACCTCCAAATCACCTCAGTTTTGGCACACATGATCTCTTGCACAAACAAAGCTAGTTTTCTAGACTGACTGGTCAAAACATCGGTCTATACCTCAAGGGGGCTTTCGGGGTGTTGACATGCTAGGCCGGAAATGCGCGTGTCAGAGATCGTACTTGCGTGTATAATCCCAAACTTTCTTCATGGCATCCCATGACCCCATAGAGAATGCATGCATAATGGTTTCCATGTGGGGCAAAATTTTGAATGTTTTTACGGTTTTGTGTTGGGGGGGGGGGGTTAGGGTTCAGGTACATGCCACATTGTTCACATTGTCCAATTAACACTTTGTATAGATTTTTTGGGTAAAAAATGAACGAAATAATGGAACTAATCTGAACGTAACGTTTGGCATGTATCAAACCAAGTAGCCACTATTCCTCAAAAAAAAACCAGTTAGCCACTAATTGCGCCAAACATATCACGTAATTACCAACGAAAATGGGTTGACAATTATTTCTGGAAATTCTTGGAAGGAATTTATTGCTCTTCCTTTTTTAGAGAACAATAAGTTTCTGGCTCGGGCTTCTGTGATATGTGGTTGGACCCGCAGTCAGTGCACATGTTTTGGAAGCCCCCAAAAGATCGTGCTCGTTAAAAAAACTTGCATCGAAGCGCATTACTTCAAAATAACTAATTAACCCTACAATCACGGATATATACCTTCCCATTCTACCGCATATCAACCCTATCCTAACCACCCCCATCTACCTTGTTTCTCCTCACATAGCCATCGCCGGGATCGCGCCATCGCTTCTCAAGCGACCACTCCGACGCCGGATTAAAAAGGTCTCCTCCACAGCTCCTCCCATCTTCGATAGCAGTGCTGATTATTTTTTCCATTGATTCGACCAAGAAGTCATTTCCGAAGAGATTAGAAAATACAGCCTTTGCCATAGTTGGGTAGTTCTGGTGTAATTGGAGTACATGATGTCATGCAAGAGCTTTTTGATTGATAGTTTGTAGTAGTTGTTCGTACGAACTGGTTATGAATATATTTTCTCGGTGGTATTGTTAGGAATTAGTCGGATGAGGTTGTGGATACAGTTTTCATACTATGGGTATATGTGTTGTTGTAGGGACCATGGTCTCAGAGGCGCATAACAAGCGTGCGGAGTACGACAAGTCTTTGCATGAAGCGCGCCGGGAGATCGACTTGAAGGTGCAAAAGGATCGCGCTGAGGTAGAAAAGAAACTCAAAAAAGAACGTTCATACGTGGACAGGATGATAAAGGAGGAGCGTGAGGAGTTTTCCCGTAATATGGTGAAGATGCGTCTTGAGATTGAAGAGAAGTATAAGCGGGACTGTGAGGACATGGAAAAAAAGTTTTTCCTTGGCTACAAGGAAATGCATCAAATGTTGCAGAAGGACCGGAAGCTTGTGGACAGTATTATACAGACAGAGCGAGTCAGGATGGATGCCTATGTGTTGCAGGCACGTTCGGATATGGACAGCAAGCTGCTACAGGAGCGGTCGGACATGGATTATAAGGCCATGCTGGAGAAGGTCCGTTTGGAAGGACATATGTTAGAAGCCCGTCCGATCTCACGGCCACCCCGACAACATGTCTTCAATTTTTCTCCCCCTGTAAGTATCTCGCACCGATTGTATATATTAAGGACCTACGTATTCTATGATACAAACATCTTCAATTTGTGGCAACCTTATGTCGGCGATTGTATGTAGGCTAAGCATCATGAGACGGCACAGTCGCCATCCACTCGAGACATTGCGATAGAGTCACCCGTTCAATGCCACATCACTCCACCCCAACAACATATCTTCAATTCTCCCCTTGTAAGTACCTCCCAACGATGCCATACCCAAGATATGGTATGACCTTTTAATTATGGTTCGACCACCTCCAAATCACCTCAATTTTGGCACACATGATCTCTTGCACAAACAAAGCTAGTTTTCCAAGGTTTTACTTTTTTTGAATTTTTTATTAATTTATAATGCCCTCTAGACTGACTGGTCAAAACATCGGTCTATACCTCAAGGGGGCATTGTAAAATATATATTTTCAAATTTTTCTTTCATAGCCATGTTTGGCACATGTGGGTCACCAAGTACAAGAAAATTTGAGTGATTTGGAGGTGGTGGAAAAAATCACCTATGCTCAAAAACTGGCTTAAGTTAGACCAAATGGCCCCTCCGGAATGCGGTGATTTTTTCGACCACCTCCAAATCACCTCAATTTGGGCACACATGATCTCTTGCACAAACAAAGCTTGGTTTCCAAGTTTTTATATTAGTTTTATTTTTTTTTGAATTTATACTGCCCTATAGACTAACTACAAAAAATCACCATGTAAGTTTGACCAAATGGTCCCTCCAGAAGGCGGTGATTTTATCGACCACCTCCAAAATTTCCACTTTTTAAAATATATTAGAAATGGAAGATTCAATCTTGCTAACTTATGAACATTGACAAAAAAGATTTTCAAAATTTTCTAATTCTTATAATATATCTCAAATGGAAGTTTCAATCACGCTAACTTATGAACATTGACAAAAAAGATTTTCAACATTTTCTAATTTTAAAAACATATTTGAAATGGAATATTCAATCATGCTCACTTATGAACATTGACAAAAAAGGATTTTCAACATTTTCTCATTTTAAAAATATATTTGAAATGGAATATTCAATCATGCTCACTTATGAACATTGACAAAAAAGGATTTTCAACATTTTCCAATTTTTATAATATATTTGAAATGGAATATTCAATCATGCTAACTTAAGAACATTGACAAAAAATGATTTTCAACATTTTCTAAATTTAATAATATATTTGTAATGGAAGATTCGATCATGCTAACTTATGAAAACCTCAAGTCAATGTTTTTTACTATCTATCCTATGTAGATAAGGCTTGTTCTTTGCACACACCATTACCAAGCACATGCCCACTGTATGCAGCATGTCTCATCAGTCAAGCAACATTGAAGCACCTACTGTGATCATTGCAGCATCAGAATATAAACACTGCAACAAAGCATAGCTGACCTGCATCTAGACAGTTGATATACTTCAGAGACATACTAGATTAATTAAGTCTCTGCCATACTTAAGAGTCTGCCATACTACTTAAGAGTCTGCCATACTACTTAACAGTTCACAAACACTTCCACCTTCCAGATTCACAGTTCACAACCATACTAGCGCAAAAGTTAAACATCATCAACTATATTGATGATGAGTACCACTACCAGCTTCACAGAGGGTGACTAGATGGGACCCATAGCCTTTAGGAGGGCTGCATGCTCTGCCCTGATCTTCACGTCGTCCCACTCGTCTACATCGCGTGCATGCGACATAAGGTGCTCATACAGCCCATCCTTGGGAATTGGCTTAGTGGTGCAGTATGGGCACCTGAACTTGCCCCACTTGTAGTACGCCGCCTTCCCCTTCTCCCTGATCTTGTTGGCTTCATGCTCAATGAAGGACTTGTGGTTCCACTCTTCCACCTCATCTCCAGAGTTGTACTGCACATACAAATGATTTGCATAAATACATACTTCCCATTTAGAGTAATGTAATTAACAAACATCAAATAATTGCCATTTACTTGCCCGTTAATGAACAAACAAACATAATAGCCCATTTACAGCTAATTAATGCACAAACAACAGAATAGTTCCATTTAGAAGAATTTAATGGACAAACAACAGAATAGTTCCATTTATATGCATTCATATATGGTTTCATGAAAAAACATCACACATATCCCATTTACAGCTAATTAATGCACAAACAACACAACTTTCAGAGGAATTAATTGAAAGTACAACAAAACTTTCCATTTTAGAATAATTCAATGGACAAACAACACAATATTTCCATTTATGTGCATTCAGATATGGTTTCATGATCAAAGACCACAAATATGCCATTTAGAGCTAATTAATGACCAAACAACACAACTTTATGATATCAATGAATAAACTATATAACATTCCAATTTAGAGGCATTCATATAGGGCATCATCAACAAACAACATCTCACACAGATTAATAAACAGACCAAAAACAACTTGGGGTTACCTCCTCGTCGTCGTCAGAATCAGACGGGTCGTCGAACCCAGCGATGTCCAGCTTCCTCTTGTTGCCAGCAGCTTCCTCATTCTGCAATATAAGTAATTAATTCAATTATACTACTAACTACATATAACATAGTATGCAAAGGTCAAGCAATCTGCAATGTGCTTCTAATAACCTAAAATGTTACTTTGACCTAAAATTATCCAAAGGTCAAGCATTCTACAATGATAGCTTGGTCAAACTAAAATTTTAGATCATGCTGACTGTGGTCCTTCAAACTATAATGCCAGACTGGGCACCAACAATAATTTTGTGAGTGCTCAGGTCTGCCAATTAATGGAGGTAGTACATTGGTTGACAACAAGTAATTGCATTTACTTCATCTGGCTCATGTAATGTACATAGTGGTGCATCAGCTGCCCTATAATCTGAACCTTATATTGGATAGTATATTGTAATGCCATGAGCTTCAGGAAAGGAAATCTTAGTGCAATTTTTGGTGCTAGGTGTGAAACTATTTCATATGACATTCATTCATGGAGTTATGCAACATAAATTTAATATGACCTGGTCATCTGGCATAGTTGCATGTCTAGCAAATCTACTTATGGTTTACTTTATAAGTACAGCAATCCTACAGATCAAAAATAAAACCTACCTACAATTTTAGTTTATGGATAATGAAGTGAAGCTCCTAACTATTTTGAAATTGTGCACTAGTTAAACGTACTGTGTTCATTTCAACAATTAATTGATAGACATCAAATGAACAAAGTAGGATTTTAACCTCATTTGTACAATATCAACTTTAATAGATACACTGGGTGGCGGCTCAGCCCCTGCCGTGGCCCACTGAGGGAATATGCAAAACAAATCTAACAACATATACAGCATAGAACAAAATCTGAGCACATGAGGCAATCCAGATTCTAATATAAAAAACCTAACTCTCATTATGATCTCTCTAGCATTCAACCACGAATCAACTACAAAAAACCCTAACTCTCAAATGGGGTTCCCCATTCAATCAAAAAACCCTAACAAGCAGAAGGGGGTGCCGCATTCAATCACAAATCTACAATAAAAAACCCTATCTACTAAATCTTCTGCTTAACAACTACAACTAAGAGAGGAGGGGAACGAGAAGGATTACCACATCCACCGCCTGCTTGTCGCTCGCCTCCGCACCTGCATCCAGTGCGCCGCCAGACGCCGTCACCAGCAGGTCCGGCACGACGGAGTCCGAGCCCACCACCCCCTGCTCCACCAGATCCGCCGCCGCAGCGACCGATCCAGCGACTGCGGGTGCAGCATCTCCTGCACCGCCGACGGCGGCCACTTCTTGGACGGCATCTGCCGCGGTGTTCGCGGCCTCGACCGCAACTCCGTGCGCAGTGGCGGCAGCGCCACCACCTTGCGCCATCGAAGCCTAAGAGAACCCACCGGAGAGAGGGAGGCGGTGGGGTTGAGCGAGTAGGTGCAGTGGCGGGGCGATGGAGACGAGGGGGAGACGATGCGGCAAGGAGAGAGGGAGTGAGCCGATTTGGGGGGAAATGGTGGGGGCGATGCGGCCGGTGGTGGTTCCCCTCCCTCTTTATAAGATGTGACGTTTTTGGAAGTTTTCGTGCGCCGCGTGGCTAGCCCACGACCGCCGCCGCCCACGCCCACGACCGCCGCACGTGACAAGGGAAAACGAATCGCCCACGTACAATACATGTATACCCCCAGTGTACAAAAGTAATCGGGCCGGTGCGGGCTTGTACAGGGCTGTACGCGCGCTCTCCACGGGCATAAAAAGACGATCGTGCCCCTCTTCACGAATCGTTTTTGACAGATCTCAGCCGTCCTTGTGTTTCTCCCCCTCGCGTTCAGCCCAGGGGGGAGCACCGGAGCAGAAACGATTGTTGCAGTATCGTACTCACTGATATTGTAACATTTTTAGTGCTCAAAGGGATGAATTGATTACTGGTTTAGCTCCTGACCTGATTAAGGATGGGTTGCGGTATTGCAGTACAAGGATGATACAGTTTTGTGCTTTGAGCACAACACACAAGCCGCTGTTTACCTTAAGTTCAATAATATGCTTTGTAATATTGCTCTTAATATAACCCGTTTGCATTTGTGCAATACAAGCAGCATTATCTTCATAGATAATGGTGGGTGATTTCAAAGAACCAATCCCGCTTGAACTTTGGACAAAGTTCATCATTCTGTGAAGCCATACACATTCCCTTGATGCTTCGAACAAAGCAATTATCTCAGAATGAATGGTGGACGTTGCCACTAAGGTTTGCTTTGTTGACTTCCAAGAGAAGGCCGTACCTCCGTCTAAGAAGACAAAACCAGTCTGCGATCTGGCATCATGGGGATCTGATAAGTATCCAGCATCGCAATACCCCACCATGGTTCTCTCTTGATTTTCTGATAGAATAAACCAAGATCTTTGGTGCCCTGAGGATATCTGAAAATATTCTTCACACCAACCCAATGCCTTTTCATAGGTGATGCGTTGTAGCTAGTAAATTAACTGCAAATGCTATGTCAGGCCTGGTGTAGTTCGCTAGATACATTAGTGCTCCAATAGCACCGAGGTAAGGAAACTAAGGTCCTAATACCTCTTCATCATCATCCTTAGGTCTAAATTGGTCTTTATCTCTATCAAGAGATCTGACGACCATAGGTGTTTTTGACGGATATGCTTTATCCATATTGAACTTTTCCAATATCTTTTGGATATAAGCAGACTGGTGAACAAGTATTCCTGAAGAAAAATGTTCAAGCTGCAAACCAAGACAAAATTTGGTTTTATCCAAATCTTTCATCTCAAATTCCGTCTTCAAATGATTACACGACTCATGTATTTCTCGTGTAGTCCCAATGATGTTCAAGTCATCAACATACACGGAAATTATACAAAATCCATCAGTGGATTTCTTGATGAACACACATGGGCAATCATTGTTGTTTGAGTAACCCTACTTCAGAAGGAACTCACTTAATCGGTTATACCACATTCTACCCGACTGTCTCAAGCCATATAACAACTTCAGTAGCTTTACGCAGTACATGTTGCGATTAGCTTTCGGATCCGGAATCTTCAGTCCCTCTGGAACTTCCATATAGATATCCGTCTTAAGTGACCCATATAAATATGCTGTCACCACATCCATCAATTGGATATACAAATTCATTTACATTGACAGTAATATCAAGTACCGGTACGTGATTCCATGGCGACGGAAACCGTTCCGGCGGCCTCCGAACTTGCGAAGATCACGGGCGTTCCGGTTGTGGCGGCGAAGACCGCCAACACCATGGCGACGGCGACGGCCCTGTCGACGTCGACCGCCGCTACGAACAAGGCGCAGGAAGAAGGACAGGAGACCACGAGGCATCCTCTTACCTTTCCTTTCTTCCCTTCTAGTTCTCTTTTCCGGCGACTGTCGCCGGCGTGATTTGCCTATGTGTGCTCTGGGCAGAGGCAAGTGCTAATAACGTGTGAAAGAATGATTTGATCGAACTGTCTCTTTCATTGATGATTCAAGGATTATATACATGGGGAACCGTTGCCATGAGCGAACGTGTCCGATCGTGGGGGCGTGGGTATGTCGAACCGTTACCATACCCAAACCGGCGGCTGTTTACACAAAGGGAGGATTATCCCTGATTATAGAATTAACTAGCAAAAGGGCCCGTGCGTTGCAATGGGGAAAAATCGCACATGGTATAGTCGGTCTTTTAGATTTGGCAAACTGCGGTTTTCAGTTAAAACATTACCGACTTGGGCATCTTGAGTAGCATTGTATATCAATGGGGGAGGAAACATCAACAATGTTTATTCCTTTTTTATCAGGTCAGTCTTGTAGCCACTTTATATAGCCACACAGTCTTTTTTATTGTCACGTTATAGCTACATACATCAACCCACATAACCTTCATTCTTTTTTACCGGGTCACTCTTATTGCCACGTTATAGCCACACACACCTCAACACTGTACACAACATGCATTCCTTCTTTACTGGGCATGTCATTGTCAAATTATAGCCACACCTCACTCTATGTTTTGTTTATTTCCAAAGAGGCTTGTTGATTGTCTCTTTGAGGATATATATATAAATTGGTGAGATCTTGTGTAAATTAGTGAGATGGTACTATTAGTTAATAAGAAAACATTTTTGGTAGACCCAAAAGATGGCCTACCACAATTTGCCTGCCCTGGCCCAACACCGGCCTACCTGGCCACCCTTTTTAGCCGGCCCACGCCCGACGAACCCTAGCGCAGCTCGATCCCCTCCCCCTTCCCTTGTGCCTAAGGATGATCATAAAAACCGAGAACCAAAGACCAAAGCTGAAAAACAAGAACCAAAGTGGAAAAACCGAGGACTGAAACTTCTTGTTCAATCGGTTAGCGAACAACAAAAACCGGAATTATTTCGTTGAGTTCGGTCGTTGGAATCTGCTGACCGAATTCCCAAATTAATTACAGGGAGCTTTTCACCACCCTTTTTCTCAGCCACAAATGTAATACCCACACCACCTAGAATAAAAGAACCAAGAACAAAGAACGCAACTCTCGCAACTCTCGCATAATTTTGTACCTTCCCAATACTGGAAAATCCCTTCTTTTCTTTAAAAATCGACCGGCCCAATTATTTTCTTTGCGGGACATTTTCCAGCAAACCCCAGCCAGCCCAAGGCCCAGCCGGGCCTCCACTTATCCCCACCAATAGAGAACCCTAGCCCGATTCTCATCGCTTTCACACTCGTCTGCCTCCCTCCTTCGATCCCCTCGACCTCACCTAGCGCCGCCAGGACAGAAGCAGCACGCGGCCGACCCCCTGCACTGCTGCACAGGCCGGCCGCTGCCGCCGGCGAGGTCCTCCACCGCCGCCACCCTCATCTCGTGCACGTTATCCTCCTCCCTCTGCGCCCCATCGTCCCACTCTCACTCTCTCTCTGTTCTTCCCTCTCACCCTCTCTCTGTTCTTCCCTGCTGCAGCGCTGAAGGAAGCCATGGCCGCCTCCTTTCAGTTCGCGCCGCCGCTGTCGGTTGCCCTCGCCGATGCATTCCCGGTTGCCCCGTCGCCGGCATCCCCCATCTCCGATGCTCCCCTCTGCTCGTCTTCTTGTTGCCCCCTGCAAGATTGCGCCGCCATGGTCCGTGGCGTCGACGCCGGCGAACTCCTCGCCCCCGGACGACTCTTCATTTTCTCCTCCATCTCCGTGCGTGCCTCCTGTCTCGCTGCCACTGTCTGATGCGACGCCCGAGCGCAGCAAAAAGGATTGCGGGCTGAATACTTTAAAATGCAGCGTGTTCTTTATAACGTGCTTTATTATTACTAGCAAAAGGGCCCATGCTTGCAACGGGAGGAAATAAATTACATGCCCATATGTTGTAGGTCAAGTTGAAACAAAAGGTGCCACGAGAAAGACTGTAAAGATAAAATAATGAAGATTTAAGTTGGACGAAAATCTTGTTACAGAAAAAAGAGCTAGTAAAGAGAATGCAATACGTACTTGTTCTTTTTCCAAGATTTGATTTATGAATTCATGGTTATCACATCACTGGCTGCTTCCATATTCTCTCAAGGCAACGTTTATATTATGCTAATCTCGTATCCCGGCACCTAGCTAGCCGCCAGCTATATAGGTGATGTTCCAGACAACTTGAGAACGTATATGAATTGGTGAGAATTAGTTTAAATTGGTGAGGTGGGACTATTCAAACAAAAATATCCACGCATCATCACATCAGTATGCTTTCCCTGTTGGCTATTGGTGAGGTTACAGGTTCGATCTTCACCTCAGGCATCCTTTTTTTTGGTGGCTTGCGCGAGAACTGGAAACATGACTTGCGGCCCAGGCCCAGCAACGTAGCTACGAACAACCTACGACACATTTAGCCTATACTTACGGAATATCCTGACGCTCACTGCGGCAGAATGTCGAGCTAACGCACAGAGGCGAGCGACCTAGCGATCATGATGGGCCGGCCCAACTACAAGATAGTACACGCGCTACAGTATCCTTTTTGGTACTTTCTGGAAGGTTCCTGACCGGTTTTGGGAACCTTCCGGAAGGTTCTTGAACCGGTTTTTTCTTTTTCTGTTTATTTTTTTCTTTCTCTTTTTTTCTTCTTTCTTTGTTTTTCTGTTTCTTTATTTCATTTTCAATTCCTTTTTCTTCTCTTTCTATTTCCTTTTTGTTCTTCAGATTTGCAAATTCCTTTCTGTTTCTTTTTTCTTTTCTTCTTTTTTCCTTTTTTCTGTTTGTTTTCTTTCTTTGGTTTCTTATTTCATTTTCTCTTTTTTTTTCAAAATATTCAAATTTTGTTTGCCTTTCCATAAAATGTTCATTTTTTAAAAAATGTTCTCAAAATTCAAAAAAAATTCTCATTACACAAAAAAGTTCAAAACTTTCGAAATTAATATAATGTACCAGACTTCAATTATTTTGTTCACGTTTTCAAAAAATGTTCGGGCTTCCAAATTTGTTCGGGATTTTTCAAATTTGTTCTCCGTTTCAAAATTTGTTCTCAATATTCAAAAAATGTGTGTGCTTTAAGAAATTGTTCGCGCTTCCTAATTTGTTCTAAGTTTCAAAATTTGTTCTCAAGATTAAAAAAAATGTTCATGCTTTAAAAAAAATCTGCGCTTCCAAATTTGTTCTCAAGATTAAAAAAATCCGTGCTTTAAAAAATGTTCATGTTCAAAAAAATTTCTTGATTTCAAAATTTTGTTCTCTAAATTCAAAAAATGTTTGGGATTTTAAAATATGTTCATTTTATCAAAACTTTGTTCAACCTTTTTAGTTTTTCTACTAAAATTTGGAAAGTGTTCGCTTTTTAAAAAACACTTTTTCAAAATAATTTTTGCGTTAGGAATTTGAGTAAATGTTCGGATCTACATTACATTTAGCTTCGCACGCCATGGCAAACCAAGAATGCTTGTCTATCGCGTTGGCTAGGGTAGTGCATACAAAGATAGGTGGAATCAGACGATCGTTTGATGATCAAACGTAGGAAACGAACTGTAATATTAGTACCACCTCGGATATAGAAAATAATATAGGTGAAAAAAACTGAAAGCGTAAATTCACGGCAAGAAACGTATTGTGACGGTGAACCCACGGAGTCAATCCGTGCTTTATTCACGAATCCCCATGACCCTACCCTTTGGTCATGCGATTCACGAATCAAGTTGATTAGTCGACTGCATGCATGAAGCACTGATTTAATCTCCCAATGGGCTCACGAATCCCACTCTCTCCCTCAAATATGCGTGTCTAGATTTAATCGGAGAGCCCCCACTCGTTCCATCATGGATCACCTCAGTCTCTCCCGTGTCTAATGAATCCCATCATAATTAGCCAACATATAATCCGATGGTCTCTCTCTTCTCTTCCTTTAATTCCACCACAAACGCCTCACAAATTCTGTTTAATTTAGCCAACATATAATCTAGTAGATTTTCTCCCTCTGTCCCAATAAATCCAACGTCCATGTCTCATGGATCTTGGGTAAAACGTATATAAATTGACGCGAATAAGTTTAAGGGAGCAATATGGGACTAATGATAATTGATTGTTGCAGCTTATACTCGACGGGAAGTTATAAGCTCGATCCCTAGCGAAGTATTATTTTTTGGCGCTTCTTTTTCATGACTTCCAGCAAAGCCCATTCTTGTTGCTGACGGCTCAATAGAGAAGACCTTTTTTTTTGCAGCTGAGAAACAATGTAGCTTGTAAGAAGTACGCACGAAATGAACCAAAAACATAGGTACTTTTTCTACAGACTTGTACATGTAGCTAAGTTGAATTAGGATTCTTATTATGGCTACCTGCATGTTCAGCTGGCCCACAACCTCCACGTCTGGCTGTAGTCTACAACTAAGAAATAACTTTGCTTTATTCACAACAGCTAGCAGACTCAGCTGGCTAGAATGGCGTGACTTCAATTTCAGGGTTAGCGAGGTCACGTGTTCGAATTCTTGCAACGCGGTTCCTTTTCTTTTTAGCTTTTCCTTGGATGTCCACCTGGGTGAACCCACTGTATATATATATATATATAGGAAAAGTGCCCGTGCGTTGCAACGGAAGAAATCGATGGGATGCATAACCGGCTACGTGATAGGGTTAAGTGCTTTTATGGGAGGCTACCATGGGAGGACTTTACCTGAAAATCAGAGATCACAGTTGATAAGGAGGAGCCGGGGGAGGCCAATGGCATGGTTACAAGCGGTGGCAATAGAGCAGTTGAGCTAGTCATCAATCCACGCAACTGCATGAGCTAGAATTTTTCATGACTATTATTTTTGTACTGAGTGAATTTATATTTATCATAGTTAGGATTAATAAAGCTCGAGAAAATCTGACATTAAAAGGAAGTAACTTATTCTTTTAGTATGTACGCACTTCATGCCAACCCAATAATTTAGATGCAAGAATGCGTTGAAGGGACATGAAACTGTGCTCCAAATAGGTCATGTGATCTCCAAAGAGATTGACGTCCTATATGAAAAATGAAAACATGAACATTGTATTACTTTTTATGGCTAGTCATTTTCAAAGAAACCATGATAGAGAAGCTGCATAGCAGATTACTTGGTGGCATCAGGATAAAGAAATATAGTACATTATATGGCTCAATTAGAATGTAGATTGCTTAATATTGATCGCCGACCACTAATTTAGGAAGTGCATAGAGCTGTCGAAATGATAATTAGAATGTTGAATGCTTAATATTGACCGTCAACGATTAACTCAAGAAGTGCCTTACTTGAGAGCAGCTAACAAATTAGTAGGAGTATATGTTCGACCAGTTGCAGCTACATTATTGCAGAGATCTGCAAGAATACTAAAATGACTTGCAAACTACTTATGACATGAAGCATCCGTGGGAGAGAAGAAAAACTGATTTAATGAACTGAAGACGGTAAATCTTTAATAAGATATGTGGCACAACATATACAAAATCGCAGACTGGTCAAGGGATCCAACTTTAGAGATTGATAACTGAAATTAAACGCATCTTTTTTTTGTGGGGTGAAATTAAACGCATCTCATTTAACAGTTTCAGGTCATCTAACTCTCACAATGAAAAGCCATAAATACAGTAATTAATTTACAGCATGACATATTATACGGATATTGTCTTTCAAAAATTCTAGCCTAGTTACGTTTCTTCTTTGCTTGAACAAAACATCATAAAAAATGCTAAAACATATATATTCTTTAAAATTCAGTAATCCATGTCACACAACCCGAAGAGAGAAGAACATAACTGCTAGTCGGAGGTCATCAACTAACATGTTCAGTGTTTCACTTAGTTAACTTTTGAACACTTGTATCCTTGTAATTTGGAACTAATCGAGCAGAGAATAGGAAGTAAAAGTATGTCCTCTCTCATGAAACATAGCTGTACAAATCTAAAATTTAACTAATAGAATAAGAATGCACTAAGCTCGCATGAAACATATTAGTGCAAGTACTACCTCGTTGATCTGCCCCCTGCTTTTGCTTAGGCCCTCTCCTCCGTACTAATAACTCCTTTGGATGCTTCTGTCTTGTCTGCTTGACGGGGGAAACAGAAAAGTTCTACAGATAAGTCCTCCTATCTATGAGATTTTCGGTTTTTATAACATAAGACTTCTCTTAAAATTCATCGATGCTTTTTGTTGTTATTAATTAGTAAGAAGAACGCTCGTCGACGCACGGCTATCAGTGTGCATCGCCTCAGGCGACGGCTGGCATGACCTTGAGCCACTGGGCTTGGTCAAGCGGCTTGCCAATTGCATAGATGATGAATCCTGCGACGGCGAAGACGAAAGCCGGCTTCTGCATCACGTTGTACATGCGCCAGCAGTCGAGGCTCCTGAACTCATCCCACTCGGTCAGGATGCAGACGGCGTGCGCATCGCGGACGGCCTCGTACGCGTCCGATGTGACGGTGACGGGCTGCCCGGCGGGCTCGCCCACGGCCCACCGGCTGCAGGTGGCGAGGGTGCGCGTGGTCCCAGTCAAACTTGTTCATGGCGAGGTCACGCCTCACCTGCGGGTCATAGATGCTAACGACGGCCTTGTCGCCAAGCAGACCTAGGCACATGTCGATGACCGGTGTCTTGCGGGTGTCACCGGTATCCTTCTTGAAGGCGAACCTAGCATGGCCACCTTCTTCACGGCGACGGTGTTGAACATGGAGGAGACAACACGGTAGATGAAGCGGCTCTTGCAGTCGTTGATGCCGATGACCTGCGGCCTGCCTCCATGGACGTCCTTGAGGACCTTCACGTAGACATCCTTGAGGACCTTCACGGCGGTGCCCTCAGCGAGGAACCTCCCGATTGGACAGGATTTGGTTCAGGACGCCATGGCCGTTGTGGGTGAGGATCTTCTCGATGGCTTTGGCGGTCTTGACGGTGACGGGCACGGTGAACTTCTCGACCATGATCTTGTTGGAGTGGGATATGTCGACGATCATGCATGCGCTCACCTAGTAGGTCAGGATCGGCCCGCGGCCTTGCCGGTGCCGAGGCCGCGGCTCTTGGTGGGGGGTGTTGACGGAGACGGAGACGAAGTCCGCCTCGCCGACGTCGGTGCTGAAGAAGAGGTTGCGGCCGCGGCCGCGGCACTGCTTGGCGACGTCGTCAAGGCCGGTCTCGTAGATGGGGAGCCGGTCGCTATTGCAGCCGGTGATCCGTGCCTTGGAGATGTGTATTAAACCGATATTTATGAGAGAAATTAGAGGAGACGTGGGATGAAGAGTTGGACTACAACTAAGAGTCTACGTTGAGAGGGGAGTTTAACATGCCGAGAAAGACCAAGATGAACAGACGAAACAAAAAAAAACTGGACACAACACACAAACGTTATTTATTTGAGTGTGGGTTGATTCCTAAAAACTACAGGGACTTTTCTGCAAAAAGGACGCGACGGTGAACCCGACAAAGTCAATCCGTATATAACAGGCACCACCAGAGCACCTACACCCACCCCCTCCGGCCATCGAACCAGAACTCTATTTGTTCAGGTTTCAAAATTTTGTTCGAATTTTTGATATTTATTGACGATTTTAAAAACGTATTCATATTCAAATATTTTAAGAAAAATCGTCCACACTTGTTTCCAAGAATTGTTGAAAATATTTAAGAAAAATAAATAGACCTGTCGCTAAACTACTTTAACTGGGGCGCTGCAATTTGAGCATAATCAACAGCTAGCTCATGTGGTTGGCGTCCCTGCTACCTAGCGTGAGGTCGTGAGATCGAACCCATCATGTGCACCCGAGTTTACTCCTCCGCCTGCCGAAAGGCAAGCAAAGTACACACTTCCGTGCCTGTCCAACGTAATTTTTATTTTCAGTCAAAATAAAATTACACCGACGGTTCGTTCCTAATTCCCACATCCCACAGCTCTCGCCCCCATCTTCCTCGGAGAACCTTCTCCCTCCACATGGCTGGATGCGAGCGGCTGCTCCGATCAACATCGCGACGGTTTCGGCGAGTTGATTCGGCTGCGGGAGGATTCGCGGCGTGGTGGGTGGCCTTGGCGGCGTGCAATACTTGGTGGCCTGGTCAACGGTAGGCTACACGGCGGGCGGAGGGAGAGGAACGGCTCGCCCACCTGCAACCTCGTCTCCAGCAGGAATCGAGTAGGGCCATCGCTCCCCCACCTCACTCTCCACCAACAGGCTGCTAGTACTTAATGATTGCCACTCGTACGTGAGTACCACACCAGCCACCTGCAACGAGATCCCCTATCTCCAGATCCAAGTTACCTGAATTTCATATGCCTCCCAAGGTTAGAGAGATTTTGATTTCGGTCCAATTTCCTCGACATGTGACCCTGTTTTTAAAATACATAGAGAATTGTGACCCATCTTTGTTACTGTAAGCAGTCTCGATTGTGAATATCCCCAATTGCGTCAATTTTTTCTTTCTTGCATCGAATTGTCTGAACCAGTCCAATTTTTGTTATGGTGGATTAATACTGGGTTAGATTCTATGATTCTGTGATGGACTTAAACTCAATGTGAATGATCTGATGTAGGTAGATTCAGTTGCAGGAGCTCAAGTTTCTGTTCTTGGTTGGATCAATCAAAATCTTGTTTATGTGATGGTATTATGAAAATAACAAGTGGAGGCTTCATATTGCAGGCAACAAGAAGAGCATGCATTAATTATATTCTTATAATGCTGGTCTTGTTTGCTTTCAAAGTAGGCTGCCCATGCATTTTTACAACACATACTCATGACAAATGGTTCGGGGTTCATTCACCCATTCATCTTTTCCTACTAGCTTTTTCTCATCATTGTGTGTGAGGGAGCTAGTTCTCTTTGTCTTCATGTGCTTGACGCATGGGGTGATCTTGAGCCTGAGTCCAGCGATCTTCTTTTTTTAGTTGCTTGTGCTACAGATTTTTGTTTCAGGTTTGGGGGTCTAGTACTGTTTTTCATCGCAGAAAGGCCTGCTAGTCGTCCATACATACTACGGGCTTGCTTTATTTGCAATTGCTCTTTTCTATGCAATTTTTATCAATGCTGCCTTTTCTTCTTCAAGAATTGTGAAACTGTTATTAAAATCCTACTTGTTTAATCAGATGCCTAGTTGTTTATTTTAATTTCAGTTGACTGTCTCATATATTATTTTTGAAGGTATCACCACGAGAAGGAGAAGCAAGGGGAAGCTACATTTCCAAGCAGATGCCAACTGTTGCAATTGGAGTCTATAACTTGTTCTCATGGTATGCACAGTCGTTTATGTACTTTCCTGGGTTTACATGCCCATATATTCTATGCTAGTTCATCATAGCTGTAACCATGGTTTGACTGTTCGTTTCTATTTACCAGCAGTCATGTATTAATCATTTTTTAATTTTTTCTCCATCCTAATTGATCTTGCACTTATTGACTAAATAGGTGAATGGATATTTTATCTTGTATGCTCTGTATACAAGTACTATGTACTTCAATAAATACTAATGAAAGTACAAAATTGACATGCAAAAAAATTGGCTCACCTTCTGTGTGTTGCCAAGGAATAATTTCTTATCCATTATGTGATGAATTCTCAATTTTTCTTTTCTGATCATGCTCATTGTTGCTACCCAAATATAAAAGTACATAAAATTTGGCACATTTACTGAAACAAAAATTCTATCTGTCCAATATCTACTTTCTGGTAGAGCTTGCAGACTTAGCATGTATTTTACCGAAAAAGGGTTGCCCCCCGCTTTATATTATAAAGCAAGCATCACCACATACATCCGAGCGAACCGATACAAACACACCCACCACGACACATAGCACACGCCCAAGGCAAGATACAAAGGTGCCGGGCACTGACACACCACTCGGACGACAACCAAGCAAACTAGAGATGAACCAAGAAGAACTACTTGGAGCCACCGAGGAGGGGTGAGACGGACAAAGACGGAGCAAGGACTCCAGGACGGTGCCTCCCAAAAGGGTATGACCACGGATAGCCGCCACCGTCCGATCCGAAGATCAAGTTTTCACCCGGAGCCACACGGAGGAGTGGGAGCACAGCGACGGAGCCTTCAAGAAGGATACGACGTCTGTCGACGCCGCCGTCACAGAACAGCGCAAAGCCACCGTCGCAGACCCGGCCACCAGCGAGGAGGACCCCTAAGGACCGCCACTGACCACCAAGAAAACTCACCAGGGAGCCCATCTGCGCTGCCGCCGTCGTCCAGCCGGCGGGACGCCTGGATCCCTACTAGCACGCCCACCAGCCACCGCTGCTGCGCCTCCACCACCACCAGCCGCGGCCACGGTAGGAGCGGACGCCCGCAGCCCGCGCCGCCCTCGGCCCGCGCCGCCTCGGCCCAGATCTGGCCGTCCGTCGCCGCCGGATCCCACCGCACACCACTGCTGCTGCAGCCCCTTCACGCTGCCGCCCACAGCCCGCGTCTCCGCCGCCGTCTGCTGCCGCCGCGCCGCCACGCCCCGAGCCAACGTCGCGCCGCCGCCCGACCCTAGGAGGAGGGGGGAGCTGGAGGCGGCGCTAGGGTTCCCCCCCCCCCCCCGGCGCTCGCGGGAGCATCACGGGAGGGAGAGGGAGAGGGGGGGATCCCTGATGGTTTCTGTCTCGGCACTTGGTATTTCTTCCATGCGGGGTGTTTGTGTTAATGCCTGAGTGGGAATTGCTGCAACAGCAGTGATACACTTTGGGAGAAATCTGGGATGAAGGAAGGTGCAGGCTCAAAATTTCATTCACTAGTTAGTTTTGAAATAGTTCCTGACCGTAGTTGTTCCAGAATCCTGCTTTGTTGCATTTATTACTAATAAGCAATCAGATTTGCGGGTTCCTACTCTATATTGGAGCTTGAATATTTAGCACCTCTTTTGGCACATTCTGTAAACAAACAAAAAAAACATGACTTATGTTTACCGCATAACAATTAATCCCATAGGGAAGGTCCATGTCATCTTTTTTGCTTCAGATTATTATTATTGCCGTAAGGCATTGATCTTGTTCATCTTTAACCTATTTACATGTCTCTCAGAGCTATCTTTTAAAATATGATTAATTACTTGTAAGATGTGTATTCCTCAGGTGATTTACGATTTTAGTGATTATTTGTGTGCTTGTCCATTAAATGATTATCCAGTCTGCTATTGATAGCCCATCGTTTACAAAGACAGTTTATGGGCTCCAGATTTATTTCTATTAATCTTGTGCTTCTAGGAATTGGTGGTGGCAGTCGTCTCAAAAAGACAGTGAGTGCAAGGCGCTGGTTTCCTATGATGTTCTGTTATGCAACACCGTTTTGCTTTTCATTCGTCGTCCAACAGATCAAAAGTAGTCTCAGAAGTAATGAAGGCTGTGCTTGACGCCTGTAAATTATCTGATTGACGAATTCTGAATCATGTGGTCCTGTGGAGACATTTTTCCAAGTTCCCTTGATATACTATTAAACCTGGTAGGTGTATAATTGTATAAGTACACCTATAAGCGTCATCTGATATAGTGGATGCTCTCAGTCAATGACTATACTTATTGTCGCCTTTGTTGTATGCTCTTCCCTTTCTTTGCAACCAGTGGCATTGTTTTAGTTCTGGATCTTTCTTAAAAGAGCAAGTTGTATATGTCTCCTAGTAGAGAAAAGGCAAAGCCGTATACTACCTCTGTACCGAAATACTTGTCGTTAGGGAAAACAAGTACAAGTTCCCCAGCAACAAGTATTGTGGTACCGAGGGAGTATTACACTGAATTTATCAAGCAAGCATGCAGTTCTTCTATGACTACAAATGTTTTGCAATAATATATAGGAAGGAATCCACGCATTACCACTACATTAGTTCATGACTATGATGCATGGGAAAGGAACTATGATGGTACTGTTTATGCCATTTATTACATGTAATTATCAGCAAATTATAAAACATTGGCAATCCGAAAAAACAAAAAATTGGAATTTCCTGTACGTTCAACTTTTGCAAAAATGCCTATGTAATCTTACGTTGGCTAGAGTGGTGGGGATTGGTGAGGTAATCTTACAACTCATGCACTGTTTCTACGTTAGCTAGTGGGGAGGTAATACATTAGCTAGCTAGTGGGCAGGTAATCTTACGTCTCATGTAAGTGATTACGGGAGGCTGGTTGGTTTGCGGTGGCGCACCATCTGGCTAATAGTCACCCTGGGTGACGAATAGGTAAATTAACTGGGACACCTAGGTGCCTGGGCACCTTGTTTGGGTCAATCCGTTAAGCATTTGGATGTAAGTGACGTGCATCATTATTGATTTGTTTCCTAATTTACTCCATGCAAGACTTTCCATATATACGAGATAGCATTAAGCGTTTGATTTTTTCCTAGTTTACTCGCATTCTTTCTACAGTGACACTTTCTACTCATACAATTCAAATAAATTAGATTCGGCAACCATCTGATCATCTAAGTTCAATTTTGAATCATTTTTTCTACTTGAACTTAAGACATGTACATGTACGTGTTCCTAATTTCCTTTTACGTAATAAAAATATTTGTTCATACACACATACCTGATACCCATGTATACATATTATTAGACCGTGATACCAGTTGATGGGTATCTAATTAAAATATGTACAAGTTGGTGTTGGTATTATACTTAATAAAAATATACACATACCTAAAATATTTTATGTAACAAAAAATACACACATACTCGTGGTATTATACCTAACAATAATATTCCGGAATATACCTAATGATAATATACCAGTTGGTGGGTATTATACCAATTGTTGGGTATTATACCTAATGAAAATATTTATGGGTGTTGGTATACCTAATGAAAATATTTATGTGTTGGGTACATATTATTAGACGATACCAATTATTGGGTATCATATACAATTATTTGCGCCTATGTACTTCAAAAATAAGTAGATATAATACCTACGTATTTTTGGGGTATGTACTCATGCATTTCATGTCGGGGTATGTAGTTATAGGAAAATACGATGAGTACGCGCATACCTAAAAAATATCGAGTACTTTCAATTTTGTGTATCCATAGATATTTGAAGTATGCAGTTGAGTATTATACCTAACGAAAATATTCATGTATGGGTGTTATACCTAATCAAAATGTACACATACCCGGGTATTCATCCAATAAAAATATACACATACTTAAGATACGCTTGTGTACATTTTGGTAATTCAGTCAAAATATGAATCGTGCATACCGACTAACTACGAATAGTTTTTCCTACATTCCTACGGAGTATCACATTAATTTCTAATTTCTATCTCCTGTTATGTCTATCAACATGCAATGTTGCCATGCATGCTACTTTTTTCTTTCCCACGAAAGGACTCTTGCCATGTATGGTGCATGGAGTCATATTTATGGCATTCTTTTTTTTGCGGGGTATATTTATGGCATTCAATAAGTATTTATGCCACAATTAATTTGATCATAAATTTGTAATGGAATAACCCGTTAACAACAATAACCGTTACAACAGCACACATCTAAATGCGATCGAGTGGTGGAAAGGCAAGGAGCCTGGACACCTAGGTGCCCCAAACTGTTGTAAATTGTGTGGGGCACCTAGGTGCCTGGGCACCTAGACCCATTACGGCAAGTCATATCCATTAGTGCATGCTATACAATCCACGTAATAATAGCTTTCCATATTCTGTTTGCATGCATTATTACCATAATGGTCTACGATTGCTTTCCAAAAAATAGTATTCTATTTATTTGCTAGCAATAGTCCTTTTCAAAACAAAATTGTACGGTGTTTCTTCTATACTAATACATGCTAGTGTCGGTTCTACAAAAAAGATGGTGTATCTACGTATATACACAAGATATATTTAATTTCAAGGTATCTGAACTTTTAAGAAGAATTAAGGCCAGTTTGAAATTTTTAACGACTAATTTATCTGTATAATTTAATGTGACCAAATAATATATATGCAGTACGAGCCTTTCCTACTATTTCAATGGTCAACAAAAATATAATACGTCATCCTAGTTATGTTTCTTACTTTTAGGTATGTAGAAAGCATGTGCGTACCGAGAAGCAATAGTTTTGCCCGTACATATACCTAAGATATTGTATCCATATACGTTTTTTTAATAAGGTGAATCATGTTGTACAATTGTTACTCAACAGGTATTGGGTGCTTGTATTTTGGGCGTTGTCATATATACACATCAAATGTATGATACCCAATATATCGTATGACTAATGTATGATACCCCATATATCATATGACTAATGTATGATACCCATGGTTTCATATACCCAACGATGATAAGAGTACAACAGACCTCCTATTCGGTATACGTTGGGTATACCCATGGTATCATATACCCATTGTACTGTATCCCTAATGTCCACAAAAAATATGTATACTCATTGGGTATATCAATATACCTATTGAGTATACCATTGGTATCGTATAACCAATGGATGTTCTTGTGTATTTTTTAAATGATTTAATCTTCAAGGTACCTAACATTTAAAGAAAATTAAGGTTGGGTTGCACTTTCTGACACTTAATTTCCCTATACAAATTAACGTGGACAAATAATATAATATGTCATCCTAGTTAATTTTTTTGTGTTTTAGGTTTGTACAAAACATGTTGATGCCGACGGCCAATTTTTTCATTCGTACATATACCTAAGATATCGTATCCATATACTTTTTCTAGTACACTTATATTCCTTGGAGATGTACACAAAACTGATATACTTTTGCATGGGGATATACCAGAAAATGATAGACCCTTTGCTGATACATGTATACTCGTTCGAGACATACCTGTAAATGATACTGGAGACATACCCAAAAAAATGTATACCCCAAGAATATAAATAAATGTGACATACTCGGAAATTATATACCCAAAATCCATATACTCGCATGTGATGTACCCCAGATTAAGTACGAACTATAGGTCGAGAATACATCAAAGGTAGGTATATGCCCAAAACATTAGTATGTGCATTTATATAATATGCCTTACCCGAACCGCACTCTCCTCATCAAAAAACCAAAAACTCGAACCGTCCGCACGTCTTTGTCATGCATGCATTATTGGCCGGCATGTGACGAAACACTCTACTACAGTTTCAAAATAGGAACGAAACACTCTACTATGTTGCCGTGTATGCATGCATACAGACATACAGTAATATATACGATATACACGGTGTTTATTGAAGCAGTAATAGAGTACTGTATATCTTGTGAACAAGCTATAGTTAAGACCCCAGTATGTCGGTCGATCGAATGGTATATATATAGGCCAGTACACCTGGCAGAGCAAGAACCATACCTCTTGTCTCTCATGAGAATAATTAATAATAATATTTATGTGCATGCATGCATATGACCATTACCGACTCTCACTGCATGCGTCATACTCCCAAAAGGGTATGGGGTTCTCGCAGGCTCGCACGCACTAGATAGCAACCTTCCATCTGAAAAAGGCATTTTCTCTATTAACCTTTTATCCGAAAATGGCATTTGGAGACTGGACTCTAGATAACACTTTTTTCCATCATAAAAAGCGTTTGTTACATGTATAAGAAAATGTATATTAACATATACTTATATATATAGTGTCCACACACAAAAACTTATCTGGTGCGTACAAAAAGGACATCCATAGTTAAAAACTTGTTACCTTCTTGTTGTTTTTGGGCCAAAATTTATCTTTTTTGTGTGGCCTCCAAATACCCGTATTAATTGTACTTATCATGTATATGTAACAAGGAAAAAAAAATAGTGCACTATAGAAAAATAGCGGCGGCCTTAAAATACGCTATTAGCATGCTATATCGCGCTATAGAGTGCTATTAGCGAGTCTTTATACATCGATTTACTTAGCGAGACAATTCCTGAAACGCTATAGCGTGTTATTAACGACGCTATAGCGCGCTATTTTTTTCAGTGATATGTAATTGGTCAAAAGTTTGGGAAAAATTCAAAATTTTAAAATAACATTTTTCTTGCATGACTTTCAAAATCTGGGATCATTGTAGCCTGGTCTTCAAAACTAGGCGTCCCCTCCGACCGCGCTTTCATTAGAAAAGAAACCTACTTAGCCTTTGGCGCACATGTTGGTGTCATGCATGGGGTAATTAAGTTCATTGGATGCTTTGCACGCGGCATCTTCGTTGATGTTAATTGATATGGTACAACTTGGAGTTGCACATAAATTAGCAGCCATCCTGTAAGTGGAATGTGTGAAAGACCATAACTGGTACATGCAGGTGGGGGCTTTTATTGCTGCCCTGGACATGATGCTTGCCAAATTCGAGTTGGGTATGTCATATCAGACCACTGCTACTAAGTTTCCTTTTTATTCTGGCAATCCTAGGCTGCACCCAAGCGCCCAATCTCGGTCACATAGACTAAGCTAATGATGCTCTCCAGTTTTCTTTTTTTGCTAATAACGTTCTCGGGTTTTCAGGCCAGGCTAGCGTCAGATTATCCTGGGCACAAACAAAATAACGTAGATGCAGGGAAGTGCCTGGTCAGGCGTGTTTGCTCCAGGGAAGCAACCAAACAAGTTCATTCTATTTGTACTCAGCAAAGTTTGCACAACGCCTGACTAGCTTGTTTGATAAACAAAAGGAGTTCTGTAACGTGGTACTCAAAAAACCTTTCTTGTGAAAATATATGTCGGCTATCTATGAATATACGACAAACTACTAATATTTCATTTAAATTAAGTTGGCTTATAAGAAGTAATAATATCTATCAATCTAGACGTATACAATGTTTAAATTGTGCAGATACTTTTTTTTTCGAAAAGGAAATTGTGCAGATACTTGACTTTCAGATTTATCAGATGGAAAACCAATGCATAACATCATCAGCTTAACTCGAATAAAACTTGACATAAAAATATTTCAAGATCTGTGAGTGGGATCTTCTGTAGGTTTGCTTCTGTCGGTTCATGAATTTGCATGTGGCTTTGATTATTAGTTGTGTCCACAAAGGAGGAAAACAGAGAGGTTTCTAGTAGAAGTGGACACTTTCAGCTGAAAACTTAACGCCCCAAACTAAACGAGCCAACCAAACTAGATTAGTCGAATTTTACAAAAAAAATAGTTTGATGTTTGGTTGTTCCTTCGGTTTTTGTCACTCGAAGACAGACTATACAAATATACCTGATGTGATTAATTGCCATCTCTGCACAGAAGTGCACGGACATCCAATTCCAATAGCAAAGCCAAGGCCAAGGCCACAACACACCTAATGTACAAGAAAGGGCAAAAGCCTACCTACGAACCTAGCTATAGTAACCTTGTTGGTTACTGTTGTCGCTTTCAGAATGGGCAAATCAACATTCCACTAATATCTTAAGAAAAAAATCAATTATTATAAGGAGAAAGTGAGCTAGTGCACTGAAGGGAAATCCTATGGAGATACTCGCACTTGAAACAACCAATTGGAGCAAAAACCTATTGGTCAATCCGATCCAAATTAATTGACGCACACTTAGTACAACTTTATACTAAGTGTGTGCCAATTAATATGAATCAGAGGTACTCTCTATTGTTCAAGATATCTGGTTATTATAGTAAAAAAACACAAAATCACTAGGAACATCCAAGTCAATACTTCGGGAAATTTAGCAAGTTAAATGCACGAAACCACCTTTTACGATCTCGTTGGCAAAAAACACCATGGCTATGGTGATCTTTTTTGCATAAACCACCAATCCGCAACTTAGGGCATTTTAATGATTTTTCCTAGGTGAGGTCCATCCATAAGTGCCGAGGTGGCAGCTTGTCTGCATGTTACATTGAGATGGACGTGTGACCCATCACTCAGCTGGGTCATCTTTTCCAGTTCCCTCTCCCCTGTTCTCCTTCAGTTGTACACATCCTCGCCAGTAGCAGCACACACCCTGCGAGCAGCAGATTGACAACCAATCCATTCCTCTCTCGTTGTTCCCCCACTGCGTGCCCTCGGCCTCTTCTTCCTCACCGCCTCATTCATCTTCACCTTTCGTGGCCACGTCGTCGGTATTACCGGGACATCTTTTGATTTTGTCCTTGAACTGCTCGAGGGTAGCGGCCTCACGCACGAACTTCTTGACTTCCCGCCAAAAAATGGCACTCTAGCAGAGTCGACATATCTATCAGATTTGCCATAACTTATGAAGCGCCCTGCATATTTGGCCTTCAGGTTCCCTATTTGTCATCCCAGGGCCAACTTTTGAAGCGCTCTCCAAATAAAAGTTGCGTGTGGCGCAAAGGAAACTTAACGTGATCCACCGCCTCATATGGGATGACATGGATATTTGGGGGAAAAATATGTCCAACTGACAAATCGACCTGGAGTCTGAGTTTCCACATCACCTCAGCAACCTCAGTATACCGCATATGGAGACTCTGCTAGAGTTGGTCTGATTGGGTGATAGATCCGATGCGGCATAAGTTATTGTGATATCCTATGAGCTGGGTACCCGGTATGGCCGGCGCTGGCTAGGTCCTACTGTCAGTTGGAGTCCCAGTTATCTTGCCATGCTTGCAAGATTTAGGCAGTTATTACTACACCAAACCGTGTGTTTCTTGCACTTAATGTGTGGGTTCTAGTGCAATGTATGTCCAACTATACTTGGTGACCATGCGTCGCCGTGAAATTGATGACGATCGTGGTGTACACGGATCGGGGGACGATGGGGCAAATAAATCTGCGGCTATGTGAATCTTCCTACGTCTGGACAAATGCAATGCATGCATCGCCGTGAAAGGGATCGCGCGAGTGGCACCTGACACCAACTAAAGGCACGGCCAGTGCTCCATGCATGAGAGAGAGGGGAGGAAAAAGAGATAGAGGTGGTGCTTCTACGTGCTTCTAGTAGTCTTCTACCGCCAATGCTTCAGGCCGGCATGTAAACAAAGCAGGTGAAAATGCCAAGGATTCAAGGAGATGACAATCTAGTTTGGACCAGGGTTGTGGTTGGAAAGGTGATGGGTGCAGCTACCGGCCGCCTCACTGGCCCGTGCCTTCGCGGAGGCAATGGGCAATGGGTGGGTGTGGTGCCCGCGTAGGCCATGCCATATCAGCGCGCGTGCAGCGCGAGGACGACCGGGAAGCAACGCCGGCCACAACGTTGCGGGTCCCGTCATCACTGTGCCGTGTGGAGCAGCCGGGAACCAACGAACGAACGCGGTAGCTGTCGCGTTGAAGGAGCAAAAATAAATCGCAAGTCTCCCACGCCCAAGCACGTGGGCGGGCAATCCACTATTTTATGCATGAGACTCTCTATAAGTATGGATCGCCGACGACCCGGAAGGCCATCAAGCAGCAGCAACAGGATCGGAGCTCCTCGCTCGCTGCGCTTCCAGGTTAGCTATAGTAGCCAATCGACCGAGTACGTCTCTCGACTCTTGTACTGCTACCAAGGTAGCTAGTTAAGAGTAGTAGCTACTGAGCATGGGTGGCCACGGGGACACCCCAAGCCGGCTGGAGAGCATCCTGACGGACACGTCGGCGCCGCTGGCGGAGCGCGCGTGGGCGGCAGGGGCGGTCGAGCTCCGGCTGCTGGCAAGGCTGGCGGCGCCCGCGGTGGTGGTGTACATGATCAACTACGTCATGTCCATGTCCACGCAGATCTTCTCCGGCCACCTGGGGAACCTGGAGCTCGCCGCCGCCTCGCTCGGCAACACCGGCGTCCAGACCTTCGCCTACGGCCTCATGGTACGTGACCACTCTCCCCTAAATCATTCGCGTGTGTATCGGCCCTGGTGACCTTCCCCACGTTTGTGCTTCTCTGCCTGCTTGGTATATATACTTGGGTTCCAGCACACGCTCCATGTCTCCATCATTTGGCATAACCCACAGCTTACACGAAGCGTGAACAGTGTCCCTTAGATTATGACGTGTGCAATGATGGATTAGTGGGCGTCTGGAGTGTCGTCCCTCGTCCGGCTTCACGTAATGTTTCGATTTTCTTTATTGCCAAGAGTCAAGCTCGTGTGTCATGGGTTAAATTTGTTTATGGATATGAGAGGTTGATGGATTGCAAAACGACAAACAGACGTCGACATTGTTTTGATCTACTCATAGCGCCAAATCATGAGTCTTCAACCAAAGAACATCCGTCAACCGTCGACGTCACCATCCACCTCCTCACACATATCTAGCCACCCAAAGAGAAAAACGCGACCACACCACTTTTTGGCGCTACCACGCCATCGTTGTGGCGGCATCGAATGAGAGGAACCTCAAAGCTGCACAACTCACGACGCCAAGTCGCCAACCCGCACTAATAGAAAGGTGGCACAATGTTTAACTACAGTAATTGCCGGCATTAATCGTCTACAGTACATTATCTGCAGTGCCTGCACCCGCCTTATTTTTTCTACACAAAGAAGTATTGTGCTTCTCTGCCTTTCCTTTTGTATGTCAGAGGGGCCGACTCCTTCGCAAGTTTATGTACAAACCGTTCGTAGGTCTAGCATTTTTGGAAATTTACATACAACAACTAATAGCATGATGAGCAGAGCACTCCAGTACCTCCTTAACAAAGAAAGATTCTAGTGATATAGAAAGTTAAGATAAGATCGATCCTAGCGCTTAATCATTGTTTCTGATGCAATGTATGTCCAGCCATAATTGCTATAGAAACATAATTTTGCTACGGAAACTTTGTTTCTAGCTGAATGCAACATCATGCTTGCTAAAATGATGGTCATGCTCCCATGTGTATGGGCATCATGGCCGCACATGGTGTCCATACCTACTACACCCCCCCGGATCGGGTGATGAAGGAGCCACCGGACTAGCTAGGTCTGGACCGGACCGCCCATCGCCTTGAAATGGGTCGCGCCGGTGGCAGCCCAGCCACCACCAGCTACTATTGTCAGCCGGTGGCCAGCGACAGCGGGCGCGTGTACCTCGTGGGCTTGCGTGGACGGCGACTTGGAAGGCAGGCCGTGGTCTGGCCAGACAGCCAGAGCGTGGTAAGTACCACCGTCGGCAGTGCCGTCAGCGGGAATACAGGCCTGTTATTGACGGTACAGTCGCAAGAGGTAGCTGTGGGAGTGAGTGAGCAAGAAACCAATCTGGAAAGAGCCAAGCCAATCCACTATTTAGCCGGCCGGAGCGTCAACGCCAAGAGGGAACACAACACACACACATATACGAGCTATAGCTATAGGCCATAGCTCCGTAGTTTTTCTCCTGTCCTAGCTAGCTACCAAACCTCACGAGCATCATGGCTGGCGGGGAGGAGCATGAGCATTTGCATGACGCGCCGGGTCGGCTGGAGAGCATCCTGACGGACACATCGGCGCCGCTGGCGGAGCGCGCGTGGGCGGCGTCGACAGTCGAGCTCCGGCTCCTGGCGCGGCTGGCGGCGCCGGCAGTGGTTGTGTACATGATCAACTTCGTCATGTCCATGTCCACGCAGATCCTGTGCGGTCACCTCGGTACCCTGGAGCTGGCCGCCGCTTCGCTCGGCAACACCGGCGTCCAGACCTTCGCCTACGGCCTCATGGTACGCACGGAGTCTATCCTCTCATCTCTATACGTAGCCGCTATGCTTCGATGGGGTAGATCGAAATGTTTGATGCGTTTGTGTTTCTCTGGCCGGCCTACTTGGAGCCCATGATCTTCGGGTAGATCGAAATGTTGGGTAGATTTTTGAGAGTTGACAGAGCAGATGCTCTCCGACGGGTATGGATCTTGCAGGAAGTCCCCTTGTGGCTTGGCAAGATGATGGCCACAAACCCACCAACGTACAGCTTAGAACAAGTACTCTTCCTGTTACAGTAAGTAGTGGATTAGATTGTGGCAACCCTGGAGTGGATTAGCCTATGATGTCGTGTGCTTATTAGTAGAGGTGGATTGGATTAGTGGGAGTACTACTACTAGTACTAGAGGCATGGAGTGGCCTTGGCGAGAGGTCTATGCATGGCATGGCATGGCAAATGGCAGGCCCATTTGGCACAAGCCAGTCATTCATGGCGACTTGGAACTGCCTCTTCACTTTCTTGCTGGGCCGTCCACGTGGCAGGGGTGAACATGGTCGAGAGCGACGTGTCCGCGTGCCACCAGCTTCGAGCTCGATCCATTCACCCATCTAGGAGATCTGTTGCCCTACCCGGCCCCTAGAAGGTTGCTGGAAAGAGGCATGGAGAGAGGTAATATTGTCGGGATGTGCACAGTGACCACGTTAAATAAATGCAGTGTTTCTGGGTCCTACTACTGCCTAACAGTCGCTTGATAGCAGGCTTATCTTCAGCTTAATTTAATCAGAGTCCTATCAGTTATGGACTCTTGTCTCTCTCCACGCAGAAAATAAAATAAAATAAAAGCTTTGGACTGTTGTACTGGCATTTATATATACTCCTCTCTCGATCAATGAATAGTATCCACGGCTACATGATGGCCACAACCACAACCCACCCGCTGCTTAGACGGAGCGTGACACTCATATTTCCTACGTAACACTAGTATAGATTAGACTACATTGTGCGCGACAGGTCTACTCCCTCCGTTCCTAAATGTAAGTCTTTATAGAGATTTCACCATAGACCACATACGGATGTATATAGATGCATTTTAGAGTATGATTCATTCATTTTGTTCCGTATGTAGTCCATAATGAAATCTCTCCAAAGACTTATATTTAGGAACGGAGGAAGTATTTGGCATTCACAAGTAGGGCCAGTCATACATGCATGGCGTGTTTTCCATGCATGGTCGAAAGCGACATGCCACCTCCCACTCTCTCTTCTTTCATCTACATCCACACACATGATCCCCTCAGTCTCTTTGTCTCTCTCTCACTCTATTTCTTGGCTTCTTTCCTTGTCAATCACACGCCACATGGTGCTTAATTTGTACACTTTCATTTATTTTATTTTTGACGCGTCAACGGCGGGCTTACGCCTGCCTGAACCTTTATTGCTAACCGTCGGGGTGTTACAGATCTCAGGGAGAACAGAGAGTACATGGGGGTTAAGGAGGGAATAAAATTACATGTAGCGGGGGGCTAAATTCTCCCGGCAAGGTGGAACAACATGGAGCCCCAGTCCCTGAGTTGAATTTGTTTTTGAATATTATTACAGTGGTGGGACCAAAGTTTAAGATCTTCCGCAGCGGAGCTTGCCACATCATGAATACACTTCCATTTAGATCTAGAAGATCTAGATCCTCCCCTCTCTCTTCCTTTCCCTTTTTGGGCGTCTTCAAGTACTTGGACCGTTCCCATTATGGACTATATGTGGTCCTCTAAAAGATAACGCTGTGACCACCTCAATAAGTGCAGTGTGTCTGCTTAAGTCAAGGCAGCACGTGCTCCATGTTTACCCACCATCACACGGCTTACAGATTTTTCAGTGCTACGTAAAATATTATGGTAATCTTCACCACACAAAAAGAAGAAGAAAAGGTACAAATCTCTAAGCAGAGCACACTGTGGGGTGATCATATTTTATTACTGCTTAAAAATTGTATTGCCAATGTGTAAGCAATGCATGCTTGCCATCCTTGACAAATGACGTGACCTGTCCCATCAGTCTTGGACTATTGTCGACGGGTCGATATATTCTCCTGAGCAGTGCTAGACAGACGACGGCTGTGTGCACGATAGCCAAAAGCATCCATTAGATCGCATTATGCTACAAATCAACACCGTTCAAAGAACGAATCATCCAAAGATCGTCTCTTAACTGTCGTGTGCAGAGTAGTTCCGTATTCTCCTCTCTCTATCAACCAATCAATCAATTGATAGCGTCCGACAAGAGCCAAGCTCGTTTGTTTATGGGTGAGAGGTACTAGTAATTTGTTTATGGGTGAGAGGTTGATGGATTGGCAAGGCTCGGCGGCACCTATACGTCGCCCTACTTAAAAAAAAAGGTCCCATGTCATTTGGAATGTTTGTCTTCTAATCTTAACTCTAAATGTTGTTTGGACCCCACTTAGTCGTACAAATCATGGTGGTGTAGCTGGACGCTGCACATAAATGGAAAATCTGGACACGTCAACCAGATGCACCTACTCAGTAATGATGTATTATAATTTTAGAGTCTTTGGATTCTCAATGTGCTTCTTGAGATTGATAAATTGCCTTCGCTGTTGTTTTTGGTTGATCAACAGTTTATCTTCATTGTTTAATTTCCAAAAATACTAGTCGCTACCAGTTTTACCTTTCCTTATTGTGTTTCCATGGACTCCTACTTTTCACCCAGATCGAAGCTATATGTTAGCTCGAATGCAATCTGTGACAGTCCTAACAATTAAGACATTACGTTTTTGTTTTTGCAGCTGGGCATGGGCAGTGCAGTGGAGACCCTCTGCGGGCAGGCCTACGGTGCACACAAGTACGACATGCTCGGAATCTACCTACAGCGCTCCGTCATTCTGCTGGGTTTAACTGGCATACCACTTGCTGTGATGTATGCTTTCTCGGAGCCACTCCTCTTGTTGATGGGACAGTCACCGGAGATAGCTCGTGCCGCGTCGATCTTCGTTTACGGCCTGATTCCCCAGATCTTCGCGTACGCCGTCAACTTCCCCATTCAGAAGTTCCTGCAGGCGCAAAGCATCGTCCTGCCGAGTGCTTACATCTCGACGGCAACACTCGTTCTACATGTGATGCTGAGCTGGGTGCTCATGTACAAGGTCGGCCTTGGGCTGCTTGGTGCCTCGCTGGTGCTGAGTGTGAGCTGGTGGATTATCGTCGGAGCGCAATTTGTGTACATTGTCGTGAGCCCGACGTGCCGGCACACGTGGACGGGATTCAGTTGGCAGGCCTTCTCCGGTTTGCCGAGTTTCTTCAAACTCTCCGCCGCGTCTGCCGTGATGCTGTGCCTTGAGACATGGTACTTTCAGGTGCTTGTGATCATTGCTGGACTGCTCCCCAACCCTGAGATTGCCCTGGATTCCCTCTCTGTGTGGTGAGTATCATTGGACTTTGAATCTTGCTGTCATTCCTAGTAATAAGTCTGCAGAGTTGGTGCTAATTAACTTGTGATGCATGTGTGGGTGCTAATTAACTTGTGATGAATGTGTGCAGCATGACGATTTATGGTTGGGTGTTCATGATCTCCGTTGGGTTCAATGCCGCTGCAAGGTTCGCAAGTCTATACTCAAAGACCTTGATAAACATTAGCATTTCTTGCTGACAACTAGCTAAGTACTCTAACTAACTAATTTATATGTTTTCACTTTAGTGTAAGAGTGAGCAATGAGCTTGGCGCCGGCAACCCCAAGTCTGCATTTTTCTCTGTGTGGGTCGTGACCGGGCTCTCTGCAACAATCTCTACCATCCTTGCTGTCGTGATCCTCTGCCTCCGCAACCACATCAGCTACTTGTTCACAGATGGTAAAGCAGTTTCGGACGCGGTGGCAGATCTCTGCCCGTTGCTCGCCATCACGCTCGTTCTCGGTGGCATCCAACCTGTACTGACAGGTAACTTTTAGAAACTTTCTGCATGACGAAATGTGCTATCTTCATTAATCTTGTCTGGTCCATTAGTACAACTTTCTATAGTGTTCATGGCAGGTGCAATTTTCAAACAGCAGGAGCTGGTTGTATCACTGGCCCGTCTATGTTTTGTTTAACGTCACAATTCCTATGCAATTTCAGTTTTTTAATTCAATCTATATTTTGTGGTCATAGTTACTAAATTCTAATGTACCTTACCGGCCGTGCGCAAACAATTATGCCTATCCTGTTATTTTAGGGATATAGTAGGTTTCCGTACCGTGATTTGATTAGTTTTTGTAGTCAAGTACAAGGAAAGAATAGGCTACTACAAGATGTAGGCCCTTAGGGAAGAAAAGTGAACGTACAAATGAAGGAAACAAGTCTACCATGTTTTGTGATGCATATTTTCTCACTTGAGATACCACGTAGTCATGGTGATTTAAATGTACTAACATGCATGGAAACATCAGGTGTTGCCGTTGGATGTGGATGGCAACAATTTGTTGCTTACGTGAACGTCGGCTCTTACTACATTGTAGGCGTTCCACTTGGTGTTGTTCTCGGTTTTTTCTTCAATCTTGGCGCAAAGGTGATGGATCTGTCTGTGAAATTTTCATATATATTCCGCGATGACAAAGTCTCTAGTCCTGTGTTCTAACTTGTTTAAATGGAATCACATGCCTACTTGCAGGGTATTTGGGGTGGCTTGATTGGGGGAACAGCCTTGCAGACGGCCATTCTGCTGTGGGTCACAATCAGAACTGACTGGACCAAAGAGGTATTCCTTATTACTACAAGAGCGAAAAGTTGAATTTATATTTCTGTTCTTTTAAACGAAATTTGAAATGATGAATATCAAACTAACTCCCTGATGTCCGAGGATACAGTCTACCTTTCTTGTCGCCATATATGTTGTCATAAGTGTCACATACAGACTGTTGCTTGCTCATTGTCGTTCCTTCCATCACATGATTTAGAACCTTCTTGAGAGTATATGCTTGATGCAAAATGATCAAATATATGCGTTGAAAAAGATGCACTACTTAACTGTATTGTGTTTTTTCTACATTCTTCAGGTAGAGGAGGCACAGAAAAGGTTGAACAAGTGGGACGAGAAGAAAGAGCCTCTCCTTGCAGGGTTCAAGGACAATAACAAATAAGTGGACCAGTCTAGATTTGTGTTTCCAGTTATCCGATTCAGAAGTGTGCTGGCTATGAGACTCGCCGCCGGCGTGGGCGGGAGGGGCTGAATTCAGGTCTCTTTATTTTCGCATAGATATCTATGAGTTTATGCCTCAATTTTTTGGATGACACGCCAGTGATGGGCTTGTTAGTACATACGGTAGTCTTGGTTAGCATGTGACATCTTTCTTTCGTCGAATTGTCTTTAAGTTATTGGTTTTCCCGTCTTTCTTGGAAGGCCATTATTTGGCGACTTTGTAATACACTTGTAATTAGCTTGGCATGATGCTGAATCAGGTAAAGAAAAGGGTGTCAAGTTTTGGATAGGAGACCGGAATAAGTGTTGTGGTTTTAGTTCAAATTTGAACTAAAATAATGGCATTTATTTTGGATAAGAGGGACTGGTAAATAGTTACCCTGCATTGCGACGTGTTATAAATATTATAGTATTTAGCCCGTGATTTACCTGCGCATATTATTGTGACTGTGTGAAAAAGTAGAATTTTATTGGATAAACACTCATTTGGTAACTTTATTGACTTATCAAATAAAACACAATTTTATTTGATAAGTCAATAATTGGTGTGACAATTGAGGTGGTTTATAGCAATGGAAAAAGCAGAGATAGAAGGAAAAATATCAAAATAGAAAGAGGGAGTGTGGAATTTACTAAGTTAGATGAAGGAGAACCGAAGGACAGAACTTTAGTGTTTTTTTTAAGTTAGGAGATATTTTTAAGTAGAATATCCTCTCCACATGCACACATGAAACGCAAGGTGCAACAAGGTTTGTGCTAAGTCAAACTCCTTTTAGTTTGACTAAGCTCTCGTAGAAAAGTATGCTAACATGTACAACACCTAATGTCATCATTGAGCTTTTTTTATCAACCTTGCTGTAGCAATGACCATGTGAGTAGTCATCCGTGGACTACATGTCCATACCAATAGTTATGTAAGTTTGGTCATAGTGGGAGTAACATAAGTACCAGCATAGATGCCATATAAGAAAAAAATGATGATGTGACAAGTAGTTAATAAGAAGAGAGGCAAATAGAGTAACATAATATATTACCATCACATAGCGCTTCCCAATGCAAAATGAGTTTACAATGTAATAAATGAAGACATCTATGTTATCACACCTATGACACTACCCACTATGAAGATAATAACATAGACAAGTAACATACGCATGTTACTAGTCTGAGTTACTCTCCACTATGACTAGCCTGACTATGTGTCCATAATAGTAATTATGTGGCTTCTACTCTCTCACGTTCTACCACTACTAGAAAAAACCCTATAAGTAGACAGGTAACAGTAGCGTGGGGCAAACGGGCCGCGCCATTGCTAATTAGCAGTAGAGCGGGCCTAATACAGGCGCTGCAGGTGGCCATTAGTAGTAGAGCGGGCCCACCAACCCCTCGTTGCTAGTAAGTGGGTTCCACGGTGCCTTCACTAGTTGAAAACAGTCTCCGGCTCGCGTTACTACTAAGCCCGTTAGCAGTAGCGCGGGTGAGTAACAACCGCTGCTATTGTTGCCAGCCCGTGCCCAGCTACCTGACCCCACTTAGCAGCAACACGTGCCCTAAGCCCGCGCTACAGCTAATAGGCTTAGCAGTAACGCTGGCCTGGGGCCCGCGCTACTGCTAAGCCAGCCCTATCGTCTTCCTCCGCAGCCCGTTCCACTACCTCTCCCTCACTCTCCCTTACTCACTCTCTCTCTCTCTCTCTCTCTCTCTCTCTCTCTCTCTCTCTCTCACTCACTTTGAGTGTCGCCGCCGTAGCCGTCGCCCATCGTCGCCCCAGAGGTATCTCCCTCCCTCCTCTCGACGCCCGCCGTCCTTCTCCCTCCTCCTTCCCTCCCTTCTGCCTTCCTCCATCCCGGCCTCCTCCCTCTCTCATGCCTCCCTCCCTTTTGCATCTATTGGTTGTCAACATGAGCCCACGCATACTCAACCAAATCATTTTGCAGTTGCATGTGAGTTTTCCAATCGATCGGCATTTTGTCCTGTCCTAACCATTATACCGACACGTTTGTGGAGCAGTTAGTGGAGGATGAGAGCCAGATGGAAGGCATACCCGCAGACTGCTCCCAAATAATGAACCCATTTGGATCTGAGAGCCCGGTCTTTCCCAAAGGGTGGCGGGCTACGGCGAATCTGGATGTGATTATCCCTCTAAAATGGTGTTCATCAAAGCACTAACTCGTTTGACAGGTTGGTTTACTTTCCGATTCCCTTTGCAATCTCTGCTTTCTTTCGCTCTCTGCGTCTGGATTGCGATGCCTAGTTGTTTCTGGTTTGTTGTGTGTTTGTGTCCTTCGACGTCCTTGATGCTAGCGAGTAATGCACGGGTGTCATTCGCTTCTCTTTATTCCATTCAACTTTTCTCAGGATTAGATTAGTTGGCATCTAATTGTGACTCCTTTGAATTTTCATCTACCGGGTGTCTGTCCTTGGTTGACGGGGACAATGCTGCTGTGTACAGCTGGCTTTCTGTCACTGTGCAACTAATTATTTTCATGGAAATATTTCTACATCACGCAACGCTAGATTGGCTCGATTTCATAATTTCTGTATCAATACAAACTTCTCATAATTTCCAGTGTATCCATTAAGCTGAATAATGAAGGATGCGGTTCAAATCACTACACAACTCTAGTTAAATGACACAATTTACAATCAGTTGGTTATAAAAAAAAGCATAAGTTGAACTTTTTAAGAATCAGATTATGCATCTCATCACCACTATCGCTTTCGCCTTCTTCGAACAAGTTATTTTTTCCTAGTCTCCGAATAAGTTTGTACCTTGGTTGTTGCAATGCATTTACGCTCATGTCTCTTCAAACTTTCTCTGAACCCAATTGCTGGTGCTCTGTTTCAGGCATTTACATAGGGGTTGAGCCTTGAAGATTGGGCTTAACAGGTGCGGAGGCATTCCAGGCTGACTTACCTTTGAGAAGCAGGAGCAGCTCTTGGCAAGACGTTGCTACATACTACTAGTTTTCGCAGTACGACTTTTGAGAAATATTTTGTAGGATGGGGACAACTAGTGGGCAACTCAACTCTTTGCCATGTAAATGTAAAAATTGTCACGATTTGTGATTCATTTGTTGAGTTGGAAATGCCAAAAGGTGAAATATATATATATGAAAGATTTGAATATCTTTCAGTTGTTGCACATAGTCTTCGTAGATGTTCAATACAAAGGTTTAAAGGCGCTCTTTGATTCACAGGATTCTCAAAATGCAGGAATAGGAGAAACTGAAGTTGAATGTCCTATTAGATCCTGTAATATTTGCAAGTCATAGGAACTTACATCAAAAGAGTGTTTGATGGACAAAAGAATTTGTAGGATGGAAATTTTCCTCTAAAAAGGAGTCAGGAGCAATCTTTACAAACAAAAAAATGATCCAAGGATTCCATTACTCTGGATGAATGTAAAAGAAAAATCATAAGAATTCAAATCATCGAAAAAATCTTATGTAATTATTTAGCAAAGGAGCCCTCGTTAAGAGACTCAAATAGTTCATGCTATTTGAGTGTGCACTCCTACCGGATGAACGAACTCAGAACACAGCTTGCTTGGAACAGAAAAAAAAAATTGCAGGACACAAGGAGAAAACAATCAGGTTCTAAAGTGGCATATACTCCCTCAGTCCCAAAATAAGTGTCTCAACTTTATACCAACTCTAGCACAAAGTTGTAATAAGGTCAAGGCACTTATTTTGGGACGGAGGGAGTAGAATTCAGCACAACATCCAGGTAAAACACCAGCTACATGATAAAAAAACATGATACAAATTCTCCATAATTCCAAAGCCAAAAACTTGGAGAAGAAACAATTATCATGATAAACAGGCATCCAGTATGAACAATCAGGAATGTGTGTAAACGAGTAACAGCTGACTTCAAGCATGGTTTTGACTACAAAATTCATGCAACATGAGATTGCTTAGCACGCCGCTGCAAACCAGGATAAAGCCAGCATGATCATATGGTAGGAGTATTTCGGATTACAAGATGTCTAATAAAATAAGATTGCTCATCTAATCTCAGAGACTATAGTCTCAATTTGGGGAGTCCCCTCCGATCAGCGGATCATCAATCCTTGCATCCCCTGCCCGCCATCTTCAGTCACCTTGTTAGCTTGGATTGTGTTGATAGCATTTGCAATGTTTCCCTGTAGCAGAATTTTAAGAGGAAACTGGATTAGTTGCTCGGTAAGCACCTAAAAGTTCTCTAGGTCACTGTACGAGTTACATATCTGACATTCATCGGGAAATCAGAAAGCTATGCATGCTTGAACTAGTTTGCAGCTGAAATTTTCTACTGCAAATTTGAGAGGAGGTAATTGTGAGAGGCTTACCCTCCACACTCCAAGCTTTGAACGTAGACTCTGCCATTGTGGCATCCCAAAGACCCTCACAGTATGTCGGCTGAAATTACATGTCAGAACAAGTATTAACCAAAAAGGAAAGGAAAACACTGTAATATGGACCAAGAAAGTCTTGTGGACATGAATACCTGACAATGACCAATTGATTAAGCTGGTCAACTTTGCAGTCCAAAATCTTTGATGAAATTGCTTTCACAATCCAATATTCCACCTCATCATCATTGATCTAACAAAGAATTAAAAAAGTCAATATAACATTAAATCAAGTGAACAACAATAGGAAGGCAAGGTAAGCCAATTACCTCAAGGGCTTTTGTAATTGCAGAGTAAGGAATTTCCCCAGAACAATGGCCACTCAGATCAAGCAGGGACATCAGACGCATTTTGGTTATGCACTCCTCATGAACCAGTCCTGTAAATGGTCCACCATTAGATATCCAAAACTTGAAGCAACGTAGTATTGCTAGCACCGGCTGAGCTCAGGCAAGGTTGAAAGGGCCATGGCCCGCCCTGGGCAGGAGCAAAAAAAGGTTAAAAAGTGAAGTCCAGCCCACAATAATGCACTGATTTTAATTTGGCATCACTCTTTATACAGTCCGGCCTGCCCAACATTTTATTGTTAGCTCCGCCACTGATTGCTAGCATTGGTTCACCAGAACATACCATATCCTTGCAGCAAGGTAGAGTTAGCAGTCTGAAACGCTAAATAGGATTCGAGCCTCTGAGTAAGGAATATCTTCAGTAGCTCGTAAACAGGCTGATACTTGTCATCTTTCTCGAGCTGTGCAACAGCTGGCATATCGAGCAGGTCACACTGCAATAAGCATATTTCCATCAATACAGTATATAAGGTAAGGTATGCAGCCAGTGCTAGATTTTTAACTGGCATTAAACCACATGTATAGTTTGCCAGGGTTAAAACTTGCTAAATAAATCCCTCAAGAATTTCAGAACCTACTGTTGGCATACAAGGCACAACGACATACAAATCAGTAGCAGAGGAATTGCGCAATGCAATGCATAGCGGCACAAGTTTGTGGAAGCAATAATCCATCAAACCAAAAGAAGAAAGCTTGTAAGGGACATCTTGTCACAATTTTGGCTTGGCTCGGTCTGGTAGTAACCAGAAATATTTAAGGTTCACAAGATTAACATTTGCAGGCAGATAACTTTAGTCTTCTTACATCTATCTAATATAGCGATATTTGACTGTCATAACCAAATTCACATTTGGTGACATGATTGGAGAATGGCATGTTTCTGGTATGGAGAAAGCGATGCATTATGGCTCTCACGAGATTTTTCCACACGAACACAAGCCCTAAGACGGAGGAGATGTGAGCCGGAGGATAAAAGTAGTACCTGATAGAGGTCAGATGACTTGACAAACTCAACAATTGCTGCAGCAGCTTCTTCCTTTGCCGCACCGATTGCATCAGCATCATCAGCCGATCCATCGAACGTGGCCAGGTACTTGTTGAGAAACTTGAAGTAGTCCTTGGTCATGCTGACAATCATCATCATCATCATCATAACAAGAAGGGATCGCATCATCAGTATACAACAACCTTGCCATGTTACTTCTTACACACTGGCTAAAAAATGCAAGGAAGTTGGAAGCAAAGGGCCGCACCCCTTGTGGTCTTTAAGAATCCTGGTGACGGCAAGGAACAGCTCCCTCTGCTCCGGCTTGCCGATGCCCCAGTAGGCAACAAAGGCGTCGATGTTCTTGAAGGTGGGGACGACGCAGTCGGCGGCGGCCTTCCCGGCGGCGGCGGCGGCGACCTCGAGCGCCTTCCTGTAGACCATGGCCTTGCCGGAGAGGCTCGGAAGCAGGTTGTACAGGCTGAAGAGGACTTTGATGCGCAGCGTGGGCTTGTCGGCCGGCGGCTGGTGGGTGAGCTTGGCGCAGATGAGCTTGGCGATCTCCAGGGCCTCGTCCTCGGATCCGGCCTTGGTGACGAGGTTGCAGATGACGGTGAGGATGCACTCGAGATCTGCGGCTGCACACAGCAACGCGGCGCAATTCAGAAAGGAGCGGACGGAGACGGAGACGGAGAGGGGAGGGGCGGGCTGACCTTTGTCGGGGGCGCTGGGGGAGAGGAGGAGGAGGTCGGCGGAGGCTAGCATGAGGGTGGCCATGTCGAGCCAGCGGCCGGCGAGGAGGTGCTGCTGCGCCTCGGCGCAGAGGCGGGCCACCTCCGGGTCGGCGACCTCCGGGCCCGCGTCGGCCCAGGCGAGCTGCGCGGTGGAGCGCACCACCGCCAGCATCGGCTCCTCCTCCGTCGTGTTCACTATCGTCGCCATGCTCGGATTCTTCTCTCTTCCTCCGCCGCCGCCGCCGGTGTGGGAGAGGGAGAGGGGGAGGGGATGGGGAATATGATTAGGGCTGGACTTACGAACGAGCTTTTAGGCTCGGCCCGTTACAGCTCGGCCCGATAGGATGGATAGTTAGGCGAGCCGAGCTATGAAAATAGGCCCGATTCCAACTCGGTGACTCGTTGAGGCCCAGCCCAATCCCGTCGGCCGCGCATGGCGGCGTCAGGTCACAGCAGAGAGAGCACGCACGCGACACGGTTTCTTCACCCTTCTCCCTTTCTCTGCCACCCCTCTTCTCGCCGCGCCGCAAGCTGGACTCATCGGGCTCAGCACCGACGGCGACGGCCGACGTCGCTTTCCCTCACCACAGCGGACGTGTCTCCCCTCCTTGCCCAGCAGCCACTCGCCCACTGCACCACCAGCCGGATCTTTCCCTTGTCCGTCGACCTGATGACCCGGTGAGAAGACGGCCAGCGACAAGGCCAGGGGGTTCAGGGTGGTGCCGCGTCCAGGTAAAAACTTCCCATGCGCTCGTCCTCTCCTCCTTCCGCTCTGGCGTTTCCTTTGACCCTGTCTTCTTTTCATCCCTCACATCGCTGTGGACTCTCTGGGTTACCTTGCCGGCGGTGAGCCCTCCTTTTTCTGCCACCTCCATCTCCACTCTCATTTCTTACTTCTTCTACGCCCGCCCCGCTCGCCTCGTGGCTACGCTTGTCGAAACCCTAGTTTTCTCTGTCCAGGTGGCTAGCCCTGCGGTTGCTGCCTTCATGGCGGACACCGACATTGGGGATGCCGCGGTGGTGCGGCTTGGCCTGCACCTGTCTCTGGCTGACGCGCGGGCCTTGGCCGCACGGCTCCCCGCGGGCGCCGTTGTTGCCCCACCCATCGCCTTCAAGGCGAGAGTTACTGGGCATGGACATCCCCTTAGCCTTTCGACTCGACGTCGCTGTCGGTGTCAAAACCGGCAGATCTCGGGTATGGAGTCCTGAACTGTGCGTCTGAAGATCAATGGTAACAGGAGATAAAGGGGACACAATGTTTACCTAGGTTCGGGCCCTCTTAAAGGAGGTAAAACCCTACTTCCTGCTTGATTATATTCGATGAGTATAGGGGTTACAAGAGTTGATCTACCTCGAGATCATAATGGCTAAACCTTAGCTGTCTAGCCTATGAGAATTCTGATAGCCTCTACGGACTAAACCCTCCGGTTTATGTACACACCGGAGGGACCTAGGGTTGTACATAGTCGGTTTGTAAGGGAAGGAAATAACATATCCGGACACCAATCTTGCCATCCACGCATAGGGGAGTCCTACCCGGACACAAGGGGAAAGTCTTCTGCTTGTATCATCACGGCCCATCAGTCCGGCCCATATCAAATAGCACGGACACCCGAGGACCCACTAATCCAAGACTCCCTCAGTAGCCCCTGAACCAGTCTTCGATGACGATGTGTTCGGCACGTTGATTGTCTTCGGCATTGCAAGGCGGGTTCCTCCTCCTGAACACTTTAAAACAATTATGTATCCGGCTCTGTATAATTGTTACAACCCTTAGCCACGAAGGCAAGATATCCAGACCAAACCGTGTTTTTTCACTGACAACTTTTTCGACGAAACGTCATATCGGGCTCTTTAACATTTCGAACCGTTTTTACGCCTCCCGCTTCGCGTTTCGAGGCATAGCCTCCATTGGTACGTCTTGTAAAAAATAGAGATCGTGCCCGCGCATTACGGGATCCTCATCAATACAGTTTTGGGTAATCCAACCGTGCCATTCGCACGATCTCTTCGGGAACTGGCAAGTTTTAAGGCTTGAGAGGGGTGGCGTTTGGCATTTCACCGCCTATATAAGAGGGTAAAGATTCCTTCTTTCTCTCCAACGCCTTTCTCCTAGCTCTTGCCACTAGTAGAAAACAGGGCTTTGGTCCAAGCCGGGCCAGCCCATTAGTCCCGGTTCAGTCACGAACCAGGACCCATGGGGGCATAGGTCCCGGTTCGTGAGGCCAGGGGGCTGGCCGGGCCTCGTGGGGCATTGGTCCCGGTTCGTCTGGCCCCTTTGGTCCCGGTTCCAGCCACGAACCGGCCATTGGTCCCTGTTCGTGGCTGGAACCGGGACCAAAGGGGGTGCCTATATATACCCCCTCGCCCGTGAGCAGAGCAGTGGAGTGCTCTGTTTTTCTGGCCGGCCGTGGGAGAGCTTTGTGGTGCTCTAGCTCACCTCCTATGCACATGAGGTGTTCGATGAAATGCCCGAGCCACACTTAAGCTTTCTCCTCTCGAAGCTCCTTGTCCAAGCTCCATTTTCCTCGAGATTTGTCTAGGTTTGACGGTCCATCCTGCCCCGTCCCCGTCCTCACCGCCGTCGATTGCCCGTGCCGATCTCGTGACCGGCACCACTGTCGTGAGCCTCTTGATCTTATCTTCTTTCTAAAAGAAAAAAGTTCTTACTTGTATGATTTAGATAGATACTTGTGTAATTTTCTTACTTTTATTATTGTTTGTTATTATATAGTGCGATGGTTTTGGTATCCGCCTCCGTCGGCCCTCGTCCTGTCTACGATTCGGATGTGGTATATATTATCTTTTATAACTATTTGGTTCATTTAGTGTTTATAACAATTATGCCGACCAACGTGACATAGATTTTTTTATCTAGGAGGTATGTGAACCGGAAATTCCAACCGACCCTATTGTCGAGAGGTTCAATTTAGTTGAAGAAGAAAACAATTACTTGAAGGAAAATTGAAAAAAATTGAGGAGGAGAAGATGATATTGGAGTTGCATGCTGCGGATGTCATCGATGATCACAAGATCAAGATGGATGCAATGCGCTTGAAGATTAGAAAGATTAGAAAATACGCCATTGATACCGAGGCTTGGTATCATTATGCCGTTTGGATCAATTGTTACCTTAGTTGCGATTATGATCGCATTTGTTGTTGCATTGAAATGTTTTACATAGTTTCAATGTATGGTTTAATTAGATGCTCTGGAGAGACATATGTTGTTCAATGAGAACTATATATGTACTTTGGTTTTAATGTGATGATGAACTTCTATTAATTTGGTCACTTATCTATTCATGATGTTCTTGATAAAGCAAACAAGCACACACGAGAATATTCACCCCACGCTATTGCTCCCCGGCAACGGCGCCAGAAAAAGGTCTTGATAACCACAAGTATAGGGGATCAATTGTAGCCTCTTTCGATAAGTAAGAGTGTCGAACCCAACGAGGAGCTAAAGGTAGAACAAACATTCGCTCAAGTTCTATCGACCACCGATACAACTCTACGCACGCTTGACGTTCGCTTTACCTAGAACAAGTATGAAACTAGTTTGTAGGAATAAAACTACGAGTACTTTGCGAGAATAAAACTACGAATAAATTGCGAGGTAATAAAAGTGGATAGCTTTTGTCAATAAGAAAGTCATTTGTCCCTAGGCAATCGATAACAAGTACCGGTAATCATCCTTGTAATTTTATATGAGGGAGAGGCATGAGCTAACATACTTTGTCTACTTGGATCATATGCACTTATGATTGGAACTCTAGCAAGCATCCGCAACTACTAAAGATCATAAGGTCGTGAAACCCAACCATAGCATTAAGTATCAAGTCCTCTTTACTCACATAGGTCATACCCCACCTACTCGGGTTTAAGTTTCTATCACTCTCGCAACCCACCGTAAGCGAACCATGAACATATTGCAACACCCTACAGCGAGGGCCCCTCACGTTTGCGCGAGAACGGAGGGCACCGTAGGACAAAACCATAAATAAAATATACAATCGTACCAACCAAGATCACGATTAACCCACAGGACAAAGCGGATCTACTCAAACATCATAGGATAACCATAGATCATTGGGAAATAATATATGGAGTTGAGCACCATGTTTAAGTAGAGATTACAGCGGGGAGAAGGGGTGTTACACCGCTGCAAAGAGGGGGAGAGAGTTGGTGTTGACGGTAGCAAGGTTATTGATGTAGATCGCCGTCACGATCGTTGCCCCCGGCGGCACTCCGACGCCATCGGAAGCGAGGGGGTGAGGGCCCCCCTCCTTCTTCTTCTTCCTTGGCCTCCCCCTAGATGGGAGGAGGGTTCCCCCTCTGGTCCATGGCCTCCATGGCTGTGGAGGGGCGAGAGCCCCTCCGAGATTGGATCTGTCTCTCTGTCCTCTTCTGTTTCGCATTCCCCTGATCTGGCCGAAAACCATTTCTTATATTGTGAAAGATCGGTAACTCCGATTGCGCTGAGATTTTAACATGATTTTTTTCCGGATATAAGCTTCCTTGCGCCCGAAGTAGAGCTCCAACCGACGTTCGAGGAGGGCATAACCCACCACCGCACGCCAGGGGCCTCTGGCGCGCTCTGGTGTCTTGTGGTGCGTGTGGGCCTCCGTTTGCGGTGATTCCAATTCCCAAAAATCACATATATTCCAAAATAATTCTCCGTGAAATTTTATTGCATTTGGACTTCGTTTGATATGGATACTCTGCGATACAAAAAACATGCAGAAAACAGGAACTGGCACTGGGCACTGGATCAATAGGTTAGTCCAATAAATCATACAAAAAGTTGCCAAAAGTATGTGAAAGTGGTATAATATTGGCATGAAACAATCAAAAATTATAGAGACGACGGAGACATATCAGCATCCCCAAGCTTAATTCAAGCTTGTCCTCGAGCAGGTAAATGATAAAAAAAAGATAATTTTTGATGTGGAATGCTACCTGGCATAAACTTGATCATATGTCTAGTCATGGCATGAATATTAAGACATAAGTGATTCAAAGCAATAGTCTATAATTTGACATAAAGACATCAATACCCAGGCATCCCAACAAACAATCATGTCTTTCAGAATATCAAATGCTAAAGAATGTTATCCCTTCAAAATCATATAGTCTTGTCATGCTCTGTCTTCCTAACACAAAGTATAAATCATGTACTACCCCGGTGTCAGCCAAGCAATTGGTTCATACTTTTGAACGCGCTTTAGCATTTTCAACCCTCACGCAATACATGAGCGCAAGCCATGGATATAGCACTATCGGTGGAATAAGTATGATGATAGGGGTAAATATAGAGAAGACAAAAAATAAGAAAGTCTCACATCGACGCGGCTAACTAACGGGCTATGGAGATGCCCATCAATCGATATCAATGCAAGGAGTAGGGATTGCCATGCAACGGATGCACTAAGAGCTATAAGTGTATGAAAGCTCAATATGAAACTAAGTGGGTGTGCATGAAACTCTACTATGAAAAATTCCCACTAGTATATAAAAGTGACAACATAGGAGACTCTCTATATGAAAAACATGGTGCTACTTTGAAGCACAAGTGTGGTATTTACATGCCCCTTTTCTTTTCTTTTTCATTCATTTTTTCTTTTTCTTTTTTTCTTTTTCCTTTTTTCTTTCCTTTTAGTCCGGAGTCTCATCCCGACTTGTGGGGGAATCATGGTCTCCATCATCCTTTCATCACTGGGGCAATGCTCTAATAATGAATAATGATGATCATCACACTTCTATTTACTTATAACTCAATACTACAAAATATGACTCTATATGAATGCCTCTGGCAATGATCTAGCGTAACATGTATGAAAATGATGAATGGTGGCTGAGCCACAAATGCTATGTCAGCTATATGATCATGCAAAGCAATATGAAAATGAATGCTCAAGTCAAACGGAAGCGATGGAAGTTGCATGGCAATATATCTCGGAATGGCCATGGAAAAGCCATAATAGGTAGGTATGGTGGCTGTTTTGAGGAAGATATAATAAGGCTTATGTGTGATAGAGCGCATCATATCACGGGGTTTGGATGCACCGGCGAAGTTTGCACCATGTCTCAAGGTGAGAAAGCGTAATGAACGGTACCGTAGAGGCTAGCAAATTGCGGAAAGGTAAGAGTGCGTATAATCCATGGACTCACATTAGTCATAAAGAACTCATATACTTATTTCAAAAGTTTGTTAGCCCTCGAAGCAAAGTAATACTACGCATGCTCCTAGGGGGGAGGTAGGTAGGAGTTAACCATCGCGCGCCCCCGACCTTCACACAAAGGTAGACAATCAAGGATAAATTGTGCTCCAACTTTCATAGCATAACGAGAGACTATACGTGCATGCTTCGGGAATCACAAACCTTAACACCAATATTCTTACTAACCACAACCATTTACTAGTACCTCCCACATATTATCATCTCTATATCGCAAAACTATTGCAAGGAATCAAACATATCATATTCAGTGATCCATAAGTTTTATGTAGGATTTTATGACTAACCATGCAACTGACCAATTCCTTTTGTCTCTCTAAATAGATATAAGTGAAGCATGAGAGTTTAATTCTTTCTACAAAAGACCATGCTCTAACAAATATAAGTGAAGCAAAAGAGCATTCTTCAAATAACGGTTTTCTATGTGAAGAGAAACAGGCAATCCAAACTTCAAATGATATAAGTGAAGCACATGAAGCATTCTATAAAGCCATACTCAAAAGATATAAGTGAAGTGCAATGAGCATTCTATAAATCAACCATGGACTATCTCATACCAGCATGGTGCATAAAAGAAAAATGAAAACTAAATGCAAAAGACGCTCCAAGATTTGCACATATCACGTGAACGAAACGAAACCAAAAACATACCGATACTTGTTGAAGAAAGATGGGATGCCTTCCAGGGCATCCCCAAGCTTAGACGCTTGAGTCTCCTTGAATATTTACTTGGGGTGCCTTGGGCATCCCCAAGATTGAGCTCTTGCCTCTCCTCCTTCTCCGCATATCGAGACCTCCTCGATCTTTGATCACTTCATCCACACAAAACTCAACAGAAAGTTCGGTAAGATCCGTTAGTATAATAAAGCAGATCACTACTCTAAGTACTGTTGCAAACCAATTCATATTTTGTTTTTGCATTGTAGCTACTGTAATATAACTTTTCCATGGCTTAATCCACTGATATAAATTGATAGTTTCATCAAAACAACCAAACAATGCATCAAAAACAGAATCTGTCTTAAACAGGATAGTCTGTAGTAATCTGAACATTAACCATACTTCTGGTACTCCCAAAATTCTGAAAACATTTGGAAAAATAAACAATTTGTATAGAAAGACATTGAAAATAGTTTCAGAACCGTTTGACATTCCAGTAAAAAATGTAAAATCGCGCACTACAGCCAAAGTTTCTGTTTTGCACCGCACAAACCAACAAGCAATGTAAACATCCTAAAGGCAAATCTTGGCACATTATTTTTATAGTACAATGGAATTGTACAAGGGGATAATTATTTTCGTGAGAATATTCATGAAAAATTCTACATTGTTTCCATGAGCAAGAACACAAGTGTTCAAGGTCGACTCTCACTTCTCCAATGCATAACTTCCAATCGCTTCTCTTTTGTGAAAAAGTTTTTAAGTTCCCCTCTATTTTTTTAAACTTTATAAAAGCACTCAACAGAAATAAATGACTCTCTAAAACTTCCGGATTGTCTCCCTGGCAGCGCTTTCTTTAAAGCCATTAAGCTAGGCATAAAGTGCTCAAGTAATGGATCCACCCGGATCCCAAGGTATATCAAATACAATTTGAATCAACAATGATTTAGCATTTAGTAGTGAGCACAAAGCAACATATATCATGCAATGACGAAGTCTAACTCTCTTCCTATGGATCGGCATGTCATAAAAGAACAATTCATGCACATCAAATAAAGGCCAATATATAACATAAGCAGTTTCTTGCAATTTTAACGTGTTGGAAACATAAAGAGGCAGAGATGTAGTTCCTCTCTCATAATAATTGCAAGTAGGAGCAGCAAGCACATGCATATTACATTCATCAAAATTATCATGTGCAATGGTAAAAGGCAACCCATCAACATAATCCTTAATAAGAGCAAACTTCTCCGATATAGTGTAGTTTGGAGAATTCAAAAAGATAATAGGACTATCATGTGTGGGTGCAATAGCAACAATTTCATTCTTAACATAAGGAACTATAGCAAGTTCGTCTCCATAAGCATCAGTCATATTGGCATCATGGCCATAAGCATAGCAAGCATCATCAAAAAGGGATATTTCAAACGAATCAATGGGATCATAGCAATTATCATGGCAATCATCCTTCGGTAAGCACGAAGGGAAATTAAATAATGTATGAGTTGTAGAGTTACTCTCATTAGAAGGTGGGCACGGATAGCTAATCTGATCTTCCTCCTCTTGTTCTTCGCTCTCCTCATCATCTTTTTCATCCAATGAGCTCACAGTTTCATCAATTCCTTCTTCCATAGACTCCTGCAAAATATTAGTCTCTTCTTGGACAACGGAGACTTTCTCAATAGGATGGCAAATTTCCAGGTCTATAAACATCATCATCAGAAGCTTCATATTTTTCAAACAAAGATTCAATTTCATAAGCACCCTTAAAAGCAACAAATTCTTCTATTCTTTCCACATCATAGTAATCATATATACCTTTAGCATAAGAAGCCAAGGTTTATTATCATTAAATTCGCATGAATAGGGAAGGTGTGGAACCTCAATCTTAGAGCAACAAGTATAATCATATCTCAAGCATAGATTCCAAGCATACCATTGCAACATATAAATTTGATCCCATAAAAGTTTCCCTTTTTGTGTCAACCGATAATCCCTAAAGTATTCACATTGATCCAGCGTTACCCCCATTATCATGTTGAATGGGGTTTTCTCAGGATTATCAAAGTAGTGCATAATATCTTTTACATAACGAGCAACGAGGGTTTTAGGAGGTTCCCCATCTCCATGAGTAGCAAGTACATCTAATTTTTTTTGGTGTTTCGTGTTCCATATCCATAACTAAAGATAGAGAAAAACTTAGAACAGGAAATAAAAACTACTTAGTGATAAAGCAAACAAGCACACACGAGAATATTCACCCCACGCTATTGCTCCCCGGCAACGGCGCCAGAAAAAGTTCTTGATAACCCACAAGTATAAGGGATCAATTGTAGCCTCTTTAGATAAGTAAGAGTGTCGAACCCAACGAGGAGCTAAAGGTAGAACAAATAGTCCTTCAAGTTCTATCGACCACTGATACAACTCTACGCACGCTTGAGGTTCGCTTTACGTAGAACAAGTATGAAACTAGTTTGTAGGAATAAAACTACATGTACTTTGCGAGAATAAAACTACGAATAAATTGTGAGGTAATAAAAGTGGATAGCTTTTGTCAATAAGAAAGTCATTTGTCCCTAGGCAATCGATAACAAGTACCGGTAATCATCCTTGTAATTTTATATGAGGGAGAGGCATGAGCTAACATACTTTCTCTACTTGGATCATATGCACTTATGATTGGAACTCTAGCAAGCATCCGCAACTACTAAAGATCATTAAGGTCACGACACCCAACCATAGCATTAAGTATCAAGTCCTCTTTACTCCCATACGTCATACCCCACCTACTCGGGTTTAAGTTTCTGCCACTCTCGCAACCCACCGTAAGCGAACCATGAACATATTGCAACACCCTACAGCGAGGGCCCCTCACGTTTGCGCGAGAACAGAGGGCACCGTAGGATAGCACCATAAATAAAATATACAATCGTACCAACCAAGATCACGATTAACCCACAGGACAAAGCGGATCTACTCAAACATCGTAGGATAACCATAGATCATTGGGAAATAATATATGGAGTTGAGCACCATGTTTAAGTAGAGATTACAGCGGGGAGAAGGGGTGTTACACCGCTGCAAAGAGGGGGAGAGAGTTGGTGTTGACGGTAGCAAGGTTGTTGATGTAGATCGTCGTCACGATCGTTGCCCCCGGCGCCACTCCGGCGCCACCGGAAGCGAGGGGGAGAGAGCCCTCCTCCTTCTTCTTCTTCCTTGGCCTCCCCCCTAGATGGGAGGAGGGTTCCACCTCTGGTCCATGGTCTCCATGGATGTGGAGGGGCAAGAGACCCTCCGAGATTGGATCTGCCTCTCTGTCCTCTTCTGTTTCGCGTTCCCCTGATTTGGCCGAAAACCGTTTCTTATATTCCGGGAGATCCGTAACTCCGATTGCACTGAGATATTAACACGTTTTTTCCGGATATAAGCTTCCTTGCGCCCGAAGTAGAGCTCGAACCGACGTTCGAGGAGGGCACAACCCACCACTGCGCGCCAGGGGCCTCTGGCGCGCCCTGGTGTCTTGTGGTGTGTGTGGGCCTCCGTTTGCGGTGATTCCAACTCCCAACAATCACATATATTCCAAAATAAGTCTCCGTGAAATTTTATTGCATTTGGAGTTCGTTTGATATGGATACTCTGCGATACAAAAAACATGCAGAAAACAGGAACTGGCACTGGGCACTGGATCAATAGGTTAGTCCAATAAATCATATAAAAAGTTGCCAAAAGTATGTGAAAGTGCTATAATATTGGCATGAAACAATCAAAAAATTATAGATACGATGGAGACGTATCAGGGTTTCATGCCACACTATAATGTTGGGACCAAGCACGGAGAAAGAGGGGTTATGAAGGAAGACAGCGAAGAAGAAGAGGATGATGACAACTATGTGCCCCCTGAATACGGTGATGCTGCAACAGGGGAAGCTAAAGATCAAGAGGAACCAGATGATGCGCCCGATGATGATCTTCGCCGGGTCATATTGTTGACGCAAAGAGACAGTGCGAAAGTGAAAAGGAGAAGCTGAAGTTCGATCGCATGTTAGAGGATCACAAAAAAGGGTTGTACCCCAATTGCGAAGATGGCAACACAAAGCTCGGTACCGTACTGGAATTGCTGCAGTGGAAGGAAGAGAATGGTGTACCTGACAAAGGATTGGAGAAGCTACTGAAAATATTAAGAAGAAGCTTCCAAAGGATAACGAATTGCCCGATAGTACGTACGCAACAAAGAAGGTTGTATGCCCTCTAGGATTGGAGGTGCAGAAGATACATGCATGCCCTAATGACTGCATCCTCTACCGCGGTGCGTACGAGGATTTGAACGCATGCCCGGTATGCGGTGCATCGTGGTATAAGATCAGACGAGATGACCCTGGTGATGTTGACGGCGAGCGCCCCAAGAAGAGGGTTCCTGCCTAGGTGATGTGGTATGCTCCTATAATACCACGGTTGAAACGTCTGTTCAGATACAAAGAGCATGCCAAGTTGATGCGATGGCACATAGAGGACCGTAAGAAAGACGGGAAGTTGAGAGCACCCACTGACGGGTCGCAGTGGAGAAAAATCGAGAGAAGGTACTGGGAGGACTATGCAAGTGACACAAGGAACGTATGATTTGGTTTAAGCGCGGATGACATTAATCCTTTTGGGGAGCAGAGTAGCAATCACAGCACCTGGCCCGTGACTCTATGTATGTATAACCTTCCTCCTTGGCTGTGCATGAAGCGGAAGTTCATTATGATGCCAGTTCTCATCCAAGGCCCTAAGCAACCCGGCAATGACATTGATGTGTACCTAAGGCCATTAGTTGTAGAACTTTTACAGCTGTGGAATGGAAACGGTGAACGTGTGTGGGATGAGCACAAACAGCAGGAATTTGACCTGCATGCGTTGCTGTTTGTAACCATCAATGATTGGCCTGCTCTCAGTAACCTTTCAGGGCAGACAAACAAGGGATACCACGCATGCACACACTGTTTAGATGAGACCAAAAGTATATACCTAGACAAATGCAGGAAGAATGTGTACCTGGGGCATCGTTGATTTCTTCCGACCAACTATCAATGTCGAAAGAAAGGCAAGCATTTCAAAGGCGAGGCAGATCACCGGAAGAAGCCCGCCATCCGTACCGGTGATCACATACTTGCTATGGTCAATGATTTACAAGTAATCTTTGGAAAGGGTCCCGGCAGACTATCTGTTCCGAATGACGCTGAGGGACGCGCACCCATGTGGAAGAAGAAATCTATATTTTGGGACCTACCCTACTTGAGAGACCTAGAGGTCCGCTCTTCAATCGACGTGATGCACGTCACGAAGAATCTTTGCGTGAACCTGCTAGGCTTCTTGGGCGTGTATGGGAAGACAAAAGATACACCGGAGGCACGGGAGGACAAGCAACATGTGCACGCAAAAGACGTCTCCAAAGCAGTATGAAGGTCATGTCAGCTACGCTCTTACCAAAGAAGAGAAGAAAATCAGTATGAAGGTCCCGTCTGGCTTCTCGTCGAATATAAAGGGAATGATAAATATGCCAGAGAAAAGTTCCAGAACCTAAAGTGTCATGACTCCCACGTGATTATGACATAACTGCTTCCAGTTGCATTGAGGGGGCTTCTACCGGAAAACGTCCGATTAGCCATTGTGAAGCTATGTGCATTCCTCAATGCAATCTCTCAGAAGGTGATCGATCCAGAAATCCTACCAAGGTTAAGGACTGATGTGGCGCAATGTCTTGTCAGTTTCGAGCTGGTGTTCCCACCATCCTTCTTCAATATCATGACGCACGTCCTAGTTCATCTCTAGTCGACCAGATTGTCATTCTGGGCCCTGTATTTCTACACGATATGTTCCCCTTTGAGAGTTTCATGGGAGTCCTAAAGAAATATGTCTATAACCGCGCTAGGCCAGAAGGAAGCATCTCCATGGGCCATCAAATAGAGGATGTCATTGGGTTTTGTGTTGATTTCATTCCTGACCTTAAGAAGATTGGTCTCCCTCAATCGCGGTATGAGGGGAGACTGACTGGAAAAGGCCTGCTAGGAGGGGACTCAATAATATGTAGGGACGGGCATTCTTGGTCTCAAGCACACTACACAGTTCTACAGAACTCTACCTTGATGACAGTGTATGTCGATGAACACAAGAACATTCTCCGCTCCAAACACCTGGAGCAGTGTGACGACTGGATTACATGTGAACACATCAGGACTTTCGGCAGTTGGATGCAAACACGTTTCAGGGGTGACAACACTGTTTCTGTTGAGCTGTACTCATTGGCCAGGGGACCATCTTCGACTGTATGGACTTACAAAGGGTAGGAGATAAATGGGAATACATTTTACACGATTGCCCAAGATCAAAAGAGCACCAACCAAAACAGCGGTGTCCGCTTTGATGCAACAACCAAGAGGGGAAATAACACATATTATGGGAACTTGACTACGGACATGATTTTAAGGTCCCTTTGTTTCAGTGCAAATGGGTAAATCTGTCAGGAGGAGGGGTACAGGTAGACCCACAGTACGGAATGACAACAATGGATCTGAACAATCTTGGGTACACAGACGAACCATTCGTCCTAGCCAATGATGTGGCGCAGGTTTTCTATGTGAAGGACATGTCTACCAAACCGAGAAAAAGAAAAGATAAGGAAGCAAATACATCATACGATGAGCCAAAGCGCCACATAGATCTTTCAGGAAAAAGAGACATCGTGGGATTGGAGGGCAAGACAGACATGTGTGAAGATTATGAAAAGTTTCATGAAATTCCTCCCTTCAATGTCAAGGCTGACCCAAGCACCCTGTTAAATGATGAAGATTATCCATGGTTACGGCGCAATAAGCAAAGGACACAAGCGAAGAAAAAGTGAAGACTTTCTCTCCACAACTATTATGATGATGCCTTTGATCTAGAATATCACTGCAGTTACATGTGAAGAAATGAAATGCCTTTTGTATCAGATGAGTTTCCGTATGAAACCGTGGTACTTTGAAAGAGATTGTCCGTTTTGTACACGAAGTGCGTCCATTTTTTGCCGTAACCCTCTCAACTTTTTAGCACATGCTATGTGGTGAAATGATAATACCATGCCAAATTTCAACCTTTTCAGAGTTAATTTGTAGTGCTTTTCAATTTCAGGGTCATTTAGCTTTAAAAAATCAGTAAATGCATGAAAACTACCAGATGAAGTCAGAAAGGGTTCAAAATTGATGATGTGGCTTTGAATGGTGCATTTTGAACACACAAAAAGTCTGGAGTTCTAATAAGTACAAAAAATTGAAATCCCTTTGTAACAGATGAGTTTCCGTATGAAACCCTGATACTTCGAAAAAGATTGTCCATTTTGTACACGAAGTGCATCCAGCTTTTGCCGTAACCCTCTCAACTTTTTAGCACAAGCTATGTGGGTGAAATGATGATACCATGCCAACTTTCAACCTCTTCAGAGTTCATTTGTAGTGCTTTTGAATTTCAGGGTCATTTAGCTTAAAAAATGAAGTCAGAATGGTGCATTTTGAACACAAAAAGGTCTGGAGTTCAAATAAGTTCAAAAAATGAAAGCCATTTGTATCAGATGAGTTTTCGTCCGAAACCGTGATACTTCGAAAGAGATTGTCCGTTTTGTACACGAAGTGCATCCAGCTTTTGTCGTAACCCTCTCAACTTTTTAGCACATGCTATGTGGGTGAAATGATGATACCATGCAAACTTTCAACCTTTTCAGAGTTCATTTGAAGCGCTTTTCAATTTCAGGGTCATTTAGCTCAAAGAATGAACTAATAGCAAAGAGAATGAACTAGAAAACTTTTATGAAACTCTAATAGCAAAAAGAATGAACTAAAAATAATCAATTAAAATATTCTGTTATGATCAACTAAAACAAAACTATAATACTCTTCAATAGCAAAAAGAATCAACTGAAAAGCTTTTATAAAACTCTAATAGCAAAAGGAATCAACTAAAAAGATTTTATAAACCTCTAGTATTTTTGAAACTAAATTTTTATAAAATTTATGCAACTTAACTTATGAAAGTATTTTTTGTTCAAAACATTAATAGCAAAAAGAATTTTCATGAAGAATTTTTTGTTAGAAACTTTAATAGCAAACTAAAAGAACAAAATTTGTTTTTGATTAAAACAGACATTTAAAATAACCTAAAAATTACCTAAAGCAAAATGAATCACTCAAAAACTCTAAAAATTAAGTAAAGCATAAAACAAAAAAATACAGAAAAAATTTAAAAAACGCCGCCTATAGGGCCACCACGGCCTGCATACGACTAGAATTTGAAACTAAAATTTTATAAAATTTATGCAGCTTAAATTATCAAAGTATTTTTTGTTCAAAAGATTAATAGCAAAAAGAATTTTCATAAAGAATTTTTTTGTTAGAAACTTTAATAGCAAAGTAAAATAACAAAATCTGTTTTTGATTAAACAGACATTTAAAATAACCTAAAAATTACCTAAAGCAAAATGAATCACTCAAAAACTCTAAAAATTAAGTAAAGCATAAAAGAAAAAAAAGTACAGAAAAAATAAAATAATGCCGCCTACAGGGCCACCACAGCCTGCATGCGACTAGAAACACAACTAGCATGTTGCGCCAGGATGTAGGCCCGCAGCGGGCCCAGTAGGCCCACAGGCATAACAGTGTTATATTAGGCCCGTAGGCCTACAGTTCAGAGGAGTTCAAGAGGGATGAGGCAGCCGAGAATATAAACCGATGCGGGGCGCTCTCTACTAGCGAGGTGGGACTAAACTCCCACCACCACGCGCTGTGCAAGCCCATTGGTCCCGGTTGGTGGCACGAACCGGGACCAATGCCACCCTTTGGTCCTGGTTCGTGGTACCAACCGGGACCAATGCCCCCCTTTGGTCCCGGTTCGTGCCACCAACCGGGACTAAAGGGCTCTGTTTCCCGCCCTTTGGGTTGCTGAAAACTGACCTTTGGTCCCGGTTGGTGGCACCAACTGGGACTAAAGGGGGGCATTGGTCCCGGTTAATGCCATGAACCAGGACCAAAGGATTTCCTATATAAACCAACACTTAGGAATCTTCCCCCCACCTGCCATTCTTATCTCGAATGCCACCAGGCTGCTACTCCGCTCCTCGACGCCGCGCCCCTGCCCCGACGTCACCATCGCCGTCGCTGCCGTCGTCGTCGACCCCGTCACCGGCCTGCAGCCGTTGCCGTCGCCCGCACCCCTGCCCCGGCCCACCCCCGTCGTCGTCGTCGTCGCCCTGCCCCGCCCCGCCCCCGTCATCGCTGTCGCCCCCTGCCCCGAGCCCGCGCCCTGCCCCGTTGACGTCGTCGCCGTCGCCGTCCTCGCCGCCGACCCCGCGCCCCTGCCCCTCCTTATCTTGGTCCGGCCGGCGCCCTCCCTGTCCTCCTCCCTCTCCAGTTTCCCTGTTTTTTTTCATATATATGCATGTTTTTGTTCATACATATGATGATATGTATGATGATATGTCCTGATTTTTCATAATTGTTTTTGTTCATATATATGATGATTTTTTAATAGAATATGATGTTTTTGTTCCTAGATGATCATATATATGATGTATGCATGGATGTGGATGGAATATGATGTTTTTTGTTCATAGAATATGATGTTCTTTTATTCATAGATTTTTTTGTTCATGAGAGAGGCGGGTACGTTGGACATTCATGAGAGAGGCGGTCCGGTCGTCGGACATGTCATTAGGCATTTTTTTGGTTCATAGAAAACTCCTAGGACTTCAACATGAGGGGGGACGTCGATCAACCCCCCTCTCGCCCGACCAAACTCTCGAGTCAACCCAAACCGGGACTGAGATGTGATAGGTAGTATTTTTTTGTTCATTGAAAACTCCAGTAACTCTTCAACGTGAGGGGGGACGTCGATCAATCCCCTCTCGCCCAACCAAACTCTTGAGTCCACCCAAACCGGCCGAACTGAGATGTGATAGGTAGTATTTTTTTTCATAGAAAACTCCGGTAACTCCTCGACATGAAGGGGGACGTCGATCGGTCAACCCCCTCTCGCCAAACCGGGACTGAAAAAGCGTTGTCGATCTACCCCCCTCCCCGATAACTTCGGCATGAGGGGGGGGGACGTCGAACATGAATTTTGACATATGCAACATTTGATCATGTATCAAAGTTTGATCATATGTCAAAGTTTGAAATTTGGCATATGCAACAGTTGATCATATGTCAAAGTTCGAATAGAGGAGAAGAAGAAGGAATAGAGGAGAAGAAGAAGAAATAGAATAAGAAAAAAAAGAGGAGAAGAAGAAGGAATAGAGGAGAAGAAGGAAAAATAGAATAAGAAGGAATAGAGGAGAAGAAGAAAAAATAGAATAAGGAAAAAGAGAGGAGAAAAAGAAGGAATAGAGGAGAAGAAGAAGAAATAGAATATCCCCTATTCCTTCTTCTTCTCCTCTTTTTTTGTTCTTTTATTTTTTCTTCTTCTCCTCTTTTTTCTTCTTCTTCCTCTTCTTATTTTTTATCGGGAACGAGGGTGTCGAGGATCGCCGAGCGGTCGAGGGTCAGGAACTCTGGTAGAGGGTTGAGGGTCATCGAGGGGTCGAGGGTCGAGGGTCGAGGATCGCCGAGGGGTCGAGAGGGGGACGTCGATCTACCCCCTCTCGCTCGACCAACTCTCGAGGACACCCAAACCCTAGAAAAAAAGTTGTCGATCTCCTACCCCCTCCCACCCCTACCCGACAAACTCTCTCGAGTTTATAAGAGATTTATCTAGAATGCCCCATTACGGATGTGCATAATTAAGTTGATCCATATTTTTCCTGATCTCATCTACGCTTCTACATGTGGACGTTCTCTTGTGTCAAAGTATTGAAGAAATCCATGGTTTCATAATTAGCCGGAAGTACCAGGCGCGTGATGGTATGAAGCTCTCCAAAGTTATTTTGGGAAGGAGTCCTGATAGGATAATTCGCCTTTTGGTACGAAGTTCAGCAAAGGCCTTCCCAATAGCGATATTCGAAAGGCTTTTGCTGAACTTCGTACCAAAAAGCGAATTATCCTATCAGGACTCCATTCCAAAATAACTTTGGAGAGCTTCATACCATCATGCGCCTGTTACTTCTGGCTAATGATGAGGCCATGGTTTTCTTGAATCCTTTGACACTAGACAACGTGACATATAGAAGGGTAGATGAGATCAGGAAAAATAGGGGCCATTTTCTGCACATCCAGAATGGCGCCATTTTGTTAAATCCCTTGTTTGACATTCATGAGAGAGGCGGTCCGGGCCAAACCCTAGAAGCGTTGTCGAGGCCACCCCAAACCCTAGAAGCGTCGAGGCCACCCAAATTTACCAAGTTAAAAGAGCGTTGTCGAGGCCACCCCAAACCCTAGAAGTGAGGCCACCCCAAACCCTAGAAGCGTTGTCGAGGCCACCCAAACCGTAGAAGCATCGAGGCCACTAATTAATATTCTTTGTTGTGATTAGCTAGCTAGGTCTATGTTTGCCATTAATATATCCATCTCTCATGTTTGTATATTAATTGCCATGTTGTAATATTTGCAGAAACTATGGAGCAAAGAGACTTGGAAACAGAACAGTTGTTGGGGGACATAATCCTCGGCGGAGGTGATGTCTTGTCGTATCTCAATGACACCGATGGTCTGGAAGGAGAGGTTGAAGGCTCCGGTGATCGAACAATGGAGGAGGAAGGACATGATCATAATGGCTTCGGTGACCGAATGCCGGTGGAAGAAGGAGACCGTGATGACGGCTCCGGTGACCAAACGGAGGAGGGAGCTGTTGCAAAGTCCGGCGAGGTATATATATTAATTAAGCCTGTGCTGACTAGCTAATTGACGCATTAATTGTTTTGGTATGTACATATATTAACTCTTCTTTCTTCTTTTATAGCCCTCCGGATCGAGCCAAACTTCGGTAACGAGACGAGGCCCGAAGAAAAGGTTGCGCCAGGATGAAAGGTTCACGATCACAGCAATCTCGGATGATGGCTAGCCGATTGAACCCAGGCGGACCAAGGAAGCATTTTCTGCTCAGTGCGGGGCTATTGTTAGGGACATGATCCCGATCAGCATCCGGCTATGGAATAAGCCTAAGAACAAAGACCCTCAAGTTCCTTATGTCCAGGATAGATAGAAAGAAGATCTTTGACCTCGCTGAAGGCAAATTTCACCCTACCGCCAGAGGAGGATCCGGATAAGCCAGTTATAGAGCCATTGGTCAAGGCGTGTGCTCTTAAGAAGATGGCTGATCTATTCAGGAGGTGGAAGAATGAGTTGAAATCAACGTTTGTCGACAAAGGGAAGACTCCAAAATTCACCGGCCGATTTCAGAAGATAAGAGATCACTGGCCCGCATTTGTGGCCTACAAGACATCAGACAAGAGTAAGAAGATGTCAGAGACAAATAAGATAAATGCTGCAAAGAAGAAGTTTCACGATCGCACGGGGTCAGGTGGCTACCTCAAAGCCCGGCCGTTATGGGACAAAGCTGAGAATGACCTGCTTTCTAAGGGGGTCAAACCAGAGACATTGAACTGGCCAGACCGTTCAAGGACTTGGTTCTTCGGAGTTGGGGGAACCTTGGACCCTGAAACAGGGAAGTGCGTTTGGACGGACGAGCAACTTGCAATACCCGTCAAGAAGCTTCAGAAGTGTATCGCCGTAGCGCATCAAGGGATGTTCATTCCCGACAGAGAGAATGACGATGTGACCGAGGCCCTCGGGAACCCTGAGCACCCTGGACGAACACGAGGCACGCCAGGCTCCGTTGCGTGGAAGGTTGGGTTTTCTGGCGCAAGCGGTTACCAAACCCGGGAGAGGAAGAGGAAACTGGAGCTGAGCGAAATGCAGAAGCTGAATGCAAGAGTACAAAAGCTAGAGGAACACGTTGAGAGCCAGCGAGCTGCCGGAGCTACCCCAGAAGCTACCCGCCATCTCAGCGGAGAAGCAGCGTGGCTTCCACCGAGCTCGTTCAGCAGCCTGACTTCACGGCTCCTAGCTACCCCATGGATGCTATCACGGAGGCTCAACATTGCCAGCTTATGACACAATGGCAGAACCTCAAAGTCAAGGCGGCTATCGGCTCTGTTGCACCTCCTCAACCAGACGGAACTTTTCACTGTCGTCCGATTCCACATGGCTATGCTGTTGTGATGGTGGATGAAGTAACGGAGGGATTTGAGGAGCTCGAGCTTGACCATCCTACAGGTGAAGGGGAGACTCAGCTGGGTCTTACTCTGAAGACTCCATGTCTATGGCGGAAGGAGCACATCAAGCTTCCGAACTGGATGCCTCCGCCTCCTCCTCCTCCTCCGGCGAGTCAGGGCACTCCGCCGCCTCCTCCTCCGGCGAGTGATCAGGGCACTCCGCCTCCTTCTCCGGCTGCTCCGGCGCGTGAGGCCACTCCGCCTCCTCCGACGCGTCCGAGCAGTCCGCCTCCTCCTCCACCTCGTCAGCAATGGCGGAAGACAGACGCCGTCACTCCGGCTGCTCCGGCGCGTCGGAGCACTCCGCCTCCTTCTCCGCCTCATAAGCAACGACGGAAGAGAGACAAGCCGCTCTGGCGGCTAGCAGTACAGCCAGAGGCGGGAGGCAATACAGATACGGTCCATCTCTCAAGACTTCGGAAAAGTTACCATACGAGAGGACCGAGGATGAAAACGTGGAGATCAGTAAAGCCCAAGTGAGGGACTTTTTTTGCAAAGAAACCTCCACCTCCGAAGGAGATGATAGATCCGGTGAAATCAAAGCGCACTATTGATGCCCTGATGCGAGCACCATCGCCTTCGCCGGATGACAACTATGTCCGCGCTCTTAAAAAGACATATGGAGATGCGCGCCGGTCGGGAACTACTTCTAGTGACAAAGGGTTAGAAGAATGAAGAAGTGGAAAAAAAATCCCCAGCTCGGCGAATAGGCGAACCAATCGTGCCCCCCGCTCAAGGTGTCTAGCGATATCGTCGCTAATCTGCTGGGGATGGTGCCCGGTACCAATCCTGGTGATTACATGGGCGATGATGTACATTTTGATACAATGGATGTGGACGAATTGAGATACCAGTACGGGAAGCCTCTCGTCAAAGATGGAAGTCCTGCTCTAACAACGATGATGTGAAGATTCCATGAATGGTACATGGAAACCTGCAACAAGTCTGGGAAGGATGCTTTGACGATGAGAATTAAAGGGGAGCACGACTTCGTTGGACAAGATCTGATTACTATTGATTTTGACGAGTTTTTTCCAGTCCTACAATCGAAAGGCCCTCGACAAATCACTCGTGGCTTGCTACTGTCTGTAAGTACTACTTCTGTAATTAAGTCTCTATATATAGCTCAGCTCTTTCATTACATGTATATATAATTATCCTCACTATATTATGCAGATTGAAGATTGTCGAATGCAGAAAAGCACAAATCTATGACACTGGGTTCATTAACCCAAATGTCATACATGAATGGATGGTTAAACACAATGTCTCAGAAACCGAGGACAACTTGCTACAATCGTGGCTCAAAAATCAAAGCAAAGATAAAATACTCTTTCCTTACAACTTCAAGTGAGTGTTACTGTCTTGTGCATATTCGGTTTCCCTTATTACTCGAGGTTATAATAATGTAACTGATGAGTTATTCATTCTTGCACACCTTTCACTTTATTCTCCTAGAGATTAAACTTGAGCAGGGAGTAGTAACCGTCTTAGACTCGAGACGAAAAGATCCCGAGGACTATGCGGACATGACTCGAATGCTCCAGAAGTAAGTTCAATCGATCATTATCGCAACATATCGGCAACTTTGTTCATTTCCTGATATCAAGTAATTATTTTTTTTGTCTGGCAGGGTTTGGAAAGAGTTCACCGCAATTTCTCTGGGACTGCCAACCGAGCTATGATTTAAACACCCGAAAGTAAGTACTACTACCTAGCTCCGCGCATCTCCCATTGATTCTAGCTAGTTTCATCAATACCATTTAGCAGGCTTGCTTATCAGTTTGATTGACCTCTATTTCTCGTAAAGTGCTTGTGGCAGGAAGCCAAGAATGATTTATGTGGATACTACGTTTACGAGTTCATCTAGAACGCGATGGCCTCTAGTAAGCGGGGCTACTCTGAAAAACAATATGTAGTGCGAGAGCAAAAATATTCGCAATTTTATTTTATTACCATCATTTGTGTTGAGTTTCATTCATACACATGTATTGACCCTCTTCTTCAATTTAGATCTGGTAGATGCGGGATGAACTCCTACCAAAAGATCGCATACGAGCAATTCAAGAGCAATTGGCGGGATTCTTTCTTGACCACGTCATCAATCCAGCCGGAGAATACCATGTGGAACTTGACTTCAGATGTTAGGGATTGTAAGAGATCTTATATTGTATATATGTAGCTAGTAGCGTCGGATAGATATATGAAAACTTGTTGTTCAACCAATCTCTCGGAGAAGGAGAGGTCGATCACTTCTCTCTGTATATGTTCATGATGATCTTGTGTACTTAATGATTTCCTTCATTTGCTTACTAGCTAGCGTGTCGAGTCCTCTCTATATGTATAGTACGTAGCGTCGACCAAGCACGGAGATAAGAGAGGTCACTTCTCTCTATTAGCTAGCTAACACAATATATGAAACCCCTAAATTAACCCTCCAAAACACCCAACCCCCCCCTTAAAAAAACAAAACCCCCAGCTCCTGAGCTGCTGATGCGTGGATGCTCTTTGGTCCCGGTTGGTGTTACCAACCGGGACTAACGTCCCTCCAGCCTGGGCTCGCCCCAGCGGCCACGTGGAGCCCCATCTGTCCCGGTTCGTAAGCGAACTGGGGCTAAAGGTTTTGGGCTTTAGTTTCGGTTCCAGAACCGGGACAAATGGGCCTCTGGAACTATGACAAATGGGCCTTTTTCTACTAGTGTGCCTTCCCTTCCTCTGAGCTCCAGCGCCCAAAATCTCAACCTTTCCCACCGCCACCAACCTCCCTAGCCATGTCTGGATCTGGTTCCAAGGGCAAGTGGGAGGCCTCCTCTGTCACCGAGAAGGACGTCAAGGGGCTACAGGGCACGGGGTATCTGTCAACGGACATCGCGCATAGGCTCCCCAACAAGGGTCAGGTCACGCCTACCCCGGAGCCCGGCGAGAGAGTAGTATTCATACCCCACTTCCTCTGTGGGCTAGGGTTTCCTTTTCACCCATTCGTCCGCGGCCTCATGTTTTACTATGGGCTGGATTTCCATGATCTAGCCCCCAAACTCTTTCCTCCACATCTCTGCGTTCATCATCGTGTGTGAGGCTCTACTCCGCATCCCCCCACACTTCGGCCTATGGCTCAAAGTTTTCAACGTGAAGCTGAAGGTGGTCGACGGGCAGCACGCGGACTGCAGCAGGGCCATGGTGAGCAAACTCCCCAACACCGTCTGGCCCAAAGGGGCATTCATGGAGACGGTCATGGTGTGGCAGCAGGAGTGGTTCTACATCACCGAACCCCGCAATGCCAACTAGGCAGCCGCACCCGATTTCAGATCCGGACCCCCCACCAGGCTCACCTCCTGGACGGCAAAGGGCCTCGACTGGGGGTCCATGGCGGATGTGCAGATGCCGCAAAAGCGCATCACCAACATGATAGGCAAAAACATCAGTCTCACAGACATGATTCAGGTGATGCTATTCCGCCGGACTCTCCCTTGCCAGCTCCGGGCTTCTCATATGTGGGAGTTTAATCCGGAGGAGCCACAAACCTTGAAGCACTTCTTCGGCACAACACACGAAGACATTTGGAAGTTGCTCTTCAAGGTCCGGAAAAAGTGGCCAAAGAAGACCAAAGACATTGGTCTTGACATCGAGAATCCGGCCTCACAGCTAAACATGATTTTCCCAAGCACCTATTCGGTAAATATGTTTAGATATAATGCATTACCTGTTCTTCGTACAGGGCTGGACGACAAAGGTGGAGAAGATCAAGTGCCCGGCTCTGCTGCCCGAAGACCCAGCCACACCCCAGCTGACAGAGATGCTGGTCTCGGCGCCCTATCAGGCGCCGGAGAAGAAGGCCAAGAAGAAAAATGGCAAGGAGACCAAGAGCGGCCCCCGCCGCAAGGATCCTGCGGACGCTATGTCCGGAGAGACCGAAGCCCCCTCTTCCCACGAGGGAGACGAGGAAGAGGAAGAGGAGGAGGAGGTGGAGAGTGATTCCCCCCGCAAGGGGAGGAAGAAGAAGAGGGCGGCCACCGAAGACCCGCAGGGGTAGACGACCAAGAGGGGGAAGATGACCCTCCAGGATAGTTCAGACTCAGATGCCGAACTGGTCCCCAAAAAACCCCCCCAGGGCGAAGCCCCTGCCGAATCATAAGTGTTTAGATACTTACTGCCTATCGTTTAGTCTTCCTATATTCATTACATAAGTTATCATGTTATGCATCTTTGCAGCGCTCCCCGCGATCTCCCGAACGCTTCGCTATCGAAGGGGAGTTCCTTGCCAGCTGAAATGGCAGAGAGCGAGACGCCGCCACGAGCCCTCTCCTACCGCCATGGATGACACCGAGGTGTTATCCTGAAGGACCTCTGCAGGCCGCGGAGGGGCGGGCGAGGCTGTCGAGAAGGCGCCCGAGGGTAATACCTCGGTCGCCGAATACATAGGGGAGGCTACCCCTATGGCAACCGGCGGTGGGGACCGTCAACAATCCGGGCCCCAGCCGGACACTCTCCCGGAGACCAATGTGGCTCCGGGATCGGGTGAGCAGCCCCCTGAAGTAAATATGCCCTAGAGGGAATAATAAAGTTATTATTTATTTCCTTATATCATGATAAATGTTTATTATTCATGCTAGAATTGTATTAACCAGAAACATAATACTTGTGTGAATACATAGACAAACAGAGTGTCACTAGTATGCCTCTACTTGACTAGCTCGTTGATCAAAGATGGTTATGTTTCCTAGCCATTGACATGAGTTGTCATTTGATTAACGGGATCACATCATTAGGAGAATGATGTGATTGACTTGACCCATTCCGTTAGCTTAGCACTCGATCGTTTAGTATTCTGCTATTGCTTTCTTCATGACTTATACATGTTCCTATGACTATGAGATTATGCAACTCCCGTTTACCGGAGGAACACTTTGTGTGCTACCAAACGTCACAACGTAACTGGGTGATTATAAAGGTGCTCTACAGGTGTCTCCGAAGGTACTTGTTGGGTTGGCGTATTTCGAGATTAGGATTTGTCACTCCGATTGTCGGAGAGGTATCTCTGGGCCCACTCGGTAATGCACATCACTATAAGCCTTGCAAGCATTGTAACTAATGAGTTAGTTGCGGGATGATGTGTTACAGAATGAGTAAAGAGACTTGCCGGTAAAGAGATTGAACTAGGTATTGAGATACCGATGATCGAATCTCGGGCAAATAACATACCGATGACAAAGGGAACAACTTATGTTGTTATGCGGTTTGACCGATAAAGATCTTCGTAGAATATGTGGGAGCCAATATGAGCATCCAGGTTCCGCTATTGGTTATTGACCGGAGACGTGTCTCGGTCATGTCTACATAGTTCTCGAACCCGTAGGGTCCGCACGCTTAAAGTTCGGTGACGATCGATATTATGAGTTTATGTGATTTGATGTACCGAAGGTAGTTCGGAGTCCCGGATGAGATCGGGGACATGACGAGGAGTCTCGAAATGGTCGAGACGTAAAGATCGATATATTGGACGACTATATTTGGACATCGGAAAGGTTCCGAGTGATTCGGGTATTTTTCGGGGGTACCGGGGAGTTACGGGAATACGAGGAAGAAGTAATGGGCCTCATGTGCCAAGTGATGGAAGAGAGGAGGCAGGGCACGCGTCCCCCCTAGCCCAAACCAAATTAGACTAGGGGCCGGCCCCCCTTTCCTCCTTTTCCTCCCTCTCCTTCCTTCTTCTTCTCCTCCTTCCTTTCCTCCTCCTAGTAGGAGTAGGAAAGGGGAGTCCTACTCCTACTAGGAGGAGGACTCCTCCTCCTGGCGCGCCCTACAGGGGTCGGCCGGCCTCCCCTTGTTCCTTTATATACGGGGGCAGGGGGCACCTCTAGACACAACAAGTTGATCTGTTGATCTCTCTTAGCCGTGTGCGGTGCCCCCCTCCACCATAATCAACCTCAATAATATCGTAGCGGTGCTTAGGCGAAGCCCTGCGTCGGTAGAACATCATCATCGTCACCACGCCGTCGTGCTGACGGAACTCTCCCTCAAAGCTCGGATGGATCGGAGTTCGAGGGACGTCATCGAGCTGAACGTGTGCTGAACTCGGAGGTGCCGTACGTTCGGTACTTGGATTGGTCGGATCGTGAAGACGTATGACTAAATCAACCGCGTTGTGCTAACGCTTCCGCTTTCGGTCTACGAGGGTACGTGGACGCACTCTCCCCTCTCGTTGCTGTGCATCACCATGATCCTGTGTGTGCGTAGGATTTTTTTTTTGAAATTACTATGTTCCCCAATAGTGGCATCAGAGCGTGGTTTTATGCGTAGATGTTATATGCACGAGTAGAACACAAGTGAGTTATGGGCGATACAAGTCATACTGCTTACCAGCATGTCATACTTTGGTTCAGCGGTATTGTTGGATGAAGCGTCCTGGACCGACATTAGGCGTACGCTTACGCGAGACTGGTTCTACCGACGTGCTTTGCACACAGCTGGCTGGCGGGTGTCTGTTTCTCCAACTTTAGTTGAACCGAGTGTGGCTACGCCCGGTCATTGTGAAGGTTAAAACAACACTAACTTGACGAACTATCGTTGTGGTTTTGACGCGTAGGTAAGAACAGTTCTTGCTCAGCCCATAGCAGCCACGTAAAACTTGCAACAACAAAGTAGAGGACGTCTAACTTGTTTTTGCAGGGCATGTTGTGATGTGATATGGTCAAGACATGATGCTAAATTTTATTGTATGAGATGATCATGTTTTGTAACCGAGTTATCGGCAACTGGCAGGAGCCATATGGTTGTCGCTTTATTGTATGCAATGCAATCGCCCTGTAATTGCTTTACTTTATCACTAAGCGGTAGCGATAGTCGTAGAAGCAATAGTTGGCAAGACGACAACGATGCTACGATGGAGATCAAGGTGTCGCGCCGGTGACGATGGTGATCATGACGGTGCTTCGGAGATGGAGATCACAAGCACAAGATGATGATGGCCATATCATATCACTTATATTGATTGCATGTGATGTTTATCTTTTATGCATCTTATTTTGCTTAGATTGACGGTAGCATTATAAGATGATCTCTCACTAAATTTCAAGGTATAAGTGTTCTCCCTGAGTATGCACCGTTGCGAAAGTTCTTCATGCTGAGACACCACGTGATGATCGGGTGTGATAGGCTCTACGTTCAAATACAACGGGTGCAAAACAGTTGCACACGCGGAATACTCAGGTTAAACTTGACGAGCCTAGCATATGCAGATATGGCCTCGGAACACTGAGACCGAAAGGTCGAGCGTGAATCATATAGTAGATATGATCAACATAGTGATGTTCACCATTGAAACTACTCCATCTCACGTGATGATCGGACATGGTTTAGTTGATTTGGATCACATGATCACTTAGATGATTAGAGAGATGTCTATCTAAGTGGGAGTTCTTAAGTAATATGATTAATTGAACTTAAATTTATCATGAACTTAGTCCTGGTAGTATTAGCATATCTATGTTGTAGATCAATAGCTCGCGTTTAGCTCCCCTATTTTATTTTGATATGTTCCTAGAGAAAACTAAGTTGAAAAATGTTAGTAGCAATGATGCGGACTTGGTCCGTGATCTGAGGATTAACCTCATTGCTGCACAGAAGTATTATGTCCTTGATGCACCTCTAGGTGACAGAACTATTGCAGGAGCAGATGCAGACGTTATGAACGTTTTAACAAAAGCTCGGTATGATGATTACTTGATAGTTTAGCGCACCATGCTTTACGGCTTAGAACCGGGACTTCAAAAATGTTTTGAACGCCATGGAGCATATAATATGTTCCAAGAGTTGAAATTGGTATTTCATGCATACTCGTGCCCATGTCGAGAGGTATGAGACCTCTTACAGTACATTGCCAATAAGATGGAGGAGAATAGCTCAACCAGTGAGCATGTGCTCAGAATGTCTGAGTACTACAATTACTTGAATCAAGTGGGATTTAATCTTCCAGATAAGATAGTAATTGACAAAGTTCTCTAGTCACTATCACCAAGTTAATAGAACTTCATGATGAACTATAATATGCAAGGGATGACGAAAGTAATTCCCGAGCTCTTCGCGATGCTGAGATCGGCGAAGGTAGAAATCAAGAAAAGAGCATCAAGTGTTGATGGTTAACAAGATCACTAGTTTCAAGAAAAGGGCAAAGGGAAAGAAGGGGAACTTCAAGAAGAACGACAAGCAAGTTGCTGCTCAAATGAAGAAGCCCAAGTTTGGACCTAAGCCTGATACTGAGTGCTTCTACTGCAAAAAGGACTGGTCACTGGAAGCGGAACTACCCCAAATAATTGGCGGATAAGAAGGATGGCAAAGTGAACAAAAGTATATTTGATATATATGTTGTTGATGTGTACTTTACTAGTGTTTATAGCAACCCCTCGGTACTTGATACTGGTTCAGTTGCTAAAGAGTAGTAACTCGAAACGGGAGTTGCATAATGAACAGAAACTAGTTAAGGATGAAGTGACGATGTGTATTGGAAGTGGTTCCAAGATTGATATGATCATCATCGCACACTCCCTATACTTTCGGGATTAGTGTTGCACCTAAATAAGTGTTATTTGGTGTTTGCGTTGAGCATGAATGTGATTTGATCATGTTTATTGCAATACGGTTATTCATTTAAGTTAGAGAATAATTGTTGTTCTGTTTACATGAATAAAACCTTATATGGTTACACACCCAATGAAAATGGTTCGTTGGATCTCGATCGTAGTGATACACATATTCATAATATTGAAGCCAAAAGATGCAAAGTTAATAATGATAGTGCAACTTATTTGTGGCACTGCCGTTTAGGTCATATTAGTGTAAAGCGCATGAAGAAACTCCATGCTGATGGGCTTTTGGAATGACTTGATTACGAATCACTTGATGCTTGCGAACCATGCCTCTTGGGCAAGATGAGTAAAACACCGTTCTCCGGAATAATGGAGCGAGCAACAGATTTGTTGGAAATCATACATACTAATGTATGTGGTCCGATGAATATTGAGGCTCGCGGCAGGTATCGTTATTTTCTGACCTTCACAGATGATTTGAGCAGATATGGGTATATCTACTTGATGAAACATAAAGTCTGAAACATTTGAAAATTTCATATAATTTCAGAGTGAAGCGGAAAATCATCGTAACAAGAAAATAAAGTTTCTACGATGTGATCGTGGAGGAGAATATTTGAGTTACGAGTTTGGTCTTCATTTGAAACAATGCGGAATAGTTTCGCAACTCACGCCACCTGGAACACCACAGCGTAATGGTGTGTCCGGACGTCATAACCGTACTTTATTAGATATGGTGCGATCTATGATGTTTCTTACCAATATACCACTATCGTTTTGGGGTTATGCATTAGAGACAGCTGCATTCACGTTAAAAAGGGCACCATCTAAATCCGTTGAGATGACACCTTATGAACTGTGGTTTGGCAAGAACCAAAGTTGTCGTTTCTTAAAGTTTGGGGTTGCGATACTTATGTGAAAAAAGTTTCAACATGATAAGCTTGAACCCAAATCAGAGAAATGCGTCTTCATAGGATACCCAAAGGAGACAATTGGGTATATCTTCTATCATAGATCCGAAGGCAAATTCGTTGCTAAGAATGGATCCTTTCTAGAGAAGGAGTTTCTCTCGAAAGAAGTGAGTGGGAGGAAAGTAGAACTTGATGAGGTAACTGTACCTGCTCCCTTATTGGAAAGTAGTTCATCACAGAAACCGGTTCCTGTGACACCTACACCAATTAGTGAGGAAGCTAATGATAATGATCATGAAACTTCAGATCAAGTTAATACCGAACCTCGTAGGTCAACCAGAGTAAGATCCGCACCAGAGTGGTACGGTAATCCTGTTCTGGAGGTCATGTTACTTGACCATGACGAACCTACGAACTATGAGGAAGCGATGATGAGCCCAGATTCCGCAAAATGGCTTGAGGCCATGAAATCTGAGATGGGATCCATGTATGAGAACAAAGTATGGACTTTGATTGACTTGACCGATGATTGGTGAGTCATTGAGATTAAATGGATCCTCAAGAGGAAGACGGACGCTGATAGTAGTGTTACTATCTACAAAGCTAGAATTGTCGCAAAAAGGTTTTCGACAAGTTCAAGGTGTTGACTATGATGAGAGTTTCTCATTCGTATCTATGCTTAAGTCTGTCCGAATCATGTTAGCAATTGCCGCATTTTATGAAATCTGGCAAATGGATAAACAAAACTGCATTCCTTAATGGATTTATTAAAGAAGAGTTGTATATGATGCAACAAGAAAGTTTTGTCAATCCTAAAGGTGCTAACAAAATATGCAAGCTCCAGCGATCCATTTATGGACTAGGGCAAGCATCTCGGAGTTGGAATATACGCTTTGATAAATTGATCAAAGCATATAGTTTTATACAAATTTGAGGTGAAGCCTGTATTTACAAGAAAGTGAGTGGGAGCACTACAACATTTCTGATAAGTATATGTGAATGACATATTGTTGATCGGAAATAATGTAGAATTATTCTGCAAAGCATAAAGGAGTATTTGAAAGGAGTTTTTTCAAAGAAAGACCTCGGTGAAGCTGCTTACATATTGAGCATCAAGATCTATAGAGATAGATCAAGATGCTTGATAAGTTTTTTCAATGAGTACATACCTTGACAAGATTTTGAGGTAGTTCAAAATAGAACAGTCAAAGAAAGAGTTCTTGCCTGTGTTACAAGGTGTGAAATTGAGTAAGACTCAAAACCCGACCACCGCAGAAGATAGAAAGAGAATGAAAGTCATTCCCTATGCCTCAGCCATAGGTTCTATAAAGTATGCCATGCTGTTTACCAGATCTATTGTATACCCTACACTAAGTTTGGCAAAGGAATACAATAGTGATCTAGGAGTAGATCGCTGGACATCGGTCAAAATTATCCTTAGTGGAATAAGGATATGTTTCTCGATTATGGAGGTGACAAAAAGGTTCGTCGTAAAGGGTTACGTCGATGCAAGTTTTGACACTGATCCAGATGACTCTAAGTCTCAATCTGGATACATATTGAAAGTGGGAGAAATTAGCTAGAGTAGCTCCGTGCAGAGCATTGTAAACGTAGAAATTTGCAAAATACTTATGGATCTGAATGTGACAGACCCGTTGACTAAAACTATCTCACAAGCAAAACATGATCACACCTTAGTACTCTTTGGGTGTTAATCACATAGCGATGTGAACTAGATTACTGACTCTAGTAAACCCTTTGGGTGTTGGTCACATGTCGATGTGAACTATGGGTGTTAACCACATAAAGATGTGAACCATTGATGTTAAATCACATGGCGATGTGAACTAGATTATTGACTCTAGTGCAAGTGGGAGACTGAAGGAAATATGCCCTAGAGGAAATAATAAAGTTATTATTTATTTCCTTATATCATGATAAATGTTTATTATTCATGCTAGAATTGTATTAACCGGAAACATAATACTTGTGTGAATACATAGACAAACAGAGTGTCACTAGTATGCCTCTACTTGACTAGCTCGTTGATCAAAGATGGTTATGTTTCCTAGCAATTGACATGAGCTGTCATTTGATTAACGGGATCACATCATTAGGAGAATGATGTGATTGACTTGACCCATTCCGTTAGCTTAGCACTTGGTCATTTAGTATTCTGCTATTGCTTTCTTCATGACTTATACATGTTCCTATGACTATGAGATTATGCAAGGAACACTTTTTGTGCTACCAAACATCACAACGTAACTGGGTGATTATAAAGGTGCTCTACAGGTGTCTCCGAAGGTACTTGTTGGGTTGGCATATTTCGAGATTAGGATTTGTCACTCTGATTGTCGGAGAGGTATCTCTGGGCCCACTGGGTAATGCACATCACTATGAGCCTTGCAAGCATTGTAACTAATGAGTTAGTTGCGGGATGATGTATTACAGAACGAGTAAAGAGACTTGCCGGTAACGAGATTGAACTAGGTATTGAGATACCGACAATCGAATCTCGGGCAAGTAACATACCGATGACAAAGGGAACAACGTATGTTGTTATGCGGTTTGATCGATAAAGATCTTCGTAGAATATGTGGGAGCCAATATGAGCATCCAGGTTCCGCTATTGGTTATTGACCGGAGACGTGTCTCGGTCATGTCTACATAGTTCTCGAACCCGTAGGGTCCGCACGCTTAAAGTTCGGTGACGATCGATATTATGAGTTTATGTGATTTGATGTACCGAAGGTAGTTCGGGGTCCCGGATGAGATCGGGGACATGACGAGGAGTCTCGAAATGGTCGAGATGTAAAGATCGATATATTGGACGACTATATTCGGACATCGGAAAGGTTCCGAGTGATTCGGGTATTTTTCGGGGGTACCGGGGAGTTACGGGAATACGAGGAAGAAGTAATGGGACTCATGGGCCAAGTGGAGGAAGAGAGGAGGCAGGGGGTGGACTCATGGGCCAAGTGGTTCTAGCTCAAACCGAATTAGACTAGGGGCCGGCCCCCCTTTCCTCCTTTTCCTCCCTCTCCTTCCTTCTTCTTCTCCTCCTTCCTTTCCTCCTCCTAGTAGGAGTAGGAAAGGGGAGTCCTATCCTACTAGGAGGAGGACTCCTCCTCGTGGCGCACCCTACAGGGGCCGGCCGGCCTCCCCCTTGTTCCTTTATATACGGGGGCAGGGGGGCACCTCTAGACACAACAAGTTTATCTGTTCATCTCTCTTTGCCGTGTGCGGTGCCCCCCTCCACCATAATCCACCTCGATATTATCGTAGCGGTGCTTAGGCGAAGCCCTGCATCGGTAGAACATCATCATAGTCACCACGCCGTCGTGCTGACGGAACTCTCCCTCAAAGCTCGGCTGGATCGGAGTTTGAGGGACGTCATCGAGCTGAACGTGTGCTGAACTCGAAGGTGCCGTATGTTCGGTAGTTGGATCGGTCGGATCGTGAAGATGTACGACTACATCAACCGCGTTGTTGTGCTAACGCTTCCGCTTTCGGTCTACGAGGGTACGTGGACACACTCCCCCCTCTCGTTGCTATGCATCACCGTGATCCTGTGTGTGCGTAGGAATTTTTTTGAAATTACTACGTTCCCCAACACCCCCCTCCAAGGAGGGGGCATCAGTTCCATCGGTGGCCTCCACTAATCCGGAGGCGTCGAATACTCTAGTGGAAGAGCGGACTGAACGAAGCTTATACCAGCCTACTGACAGGCTTCGAGGTATGCGGCATAATGTTATAAACACTTTTTTTTTCATATAAAGGAATATACATGTCCATAGATAGTAGCCCCTGAGCCTCTGCCCGGTTTGGAGAAAAGCCGAACAGAGGATCCATATAGTATTCGGAAGAGCTGACATACTTGTCTATTTTGTAACAGGCTTCCCTATTGGCGGCAACCGCCCAGGCCGCCAAAGTTTCCGAACTCAATCGGAAACTTAAGCTGGCCGATGAAGAAATCAACCGCGTTAACAAGTGATTTGATGAAACGCAAGGTATGCGTATTTAAAAGTTTGGTTATATATCGTAAGCGAGAGGTATATTCAGAGATGAACTCATGTAATGTGTTTGTTTATGGGCATAGTTGGTGCAGCCGAGGGGAAGACCCTCAAAGGCACCCTTGCCCAAGCCCAAAAAGAGGCGAATGCAAACAAGGCAGCCGGTGACAAAGCGGCTGCAGAGCTGAAGACCGAACAGGCCGCTTGCTGGCAACATGAAGCTCGGGTGGCCGAGGTCGAGCAGGAGCTAAAGGACGCCATCCTCAAGTGCAAGGGTTTGGAGGAGAAGGCTTTGGCCCAATCGTCCGAACTAGCCAAAGCTCTCCAAGATGCTAAGGCGGCACGTGTCGAGGCCCGAAGTGCTCGCGAGGAGATCCACCAGGCAAAGCAAATAGTGGCTGGTAAGGTCTTTCTTTTGCAGAGTTTTTTTGGCGGTCAGCGGTATGCATTACTCACACGGCTGTGGAGTTCTCCAGACGCGTTTGTGGATCTTCCGAGGAGTGCCGCTGATGCCGCACAGTTCTTCCGAGCCCAGGAGGGGAACTCGACCGAGAAGTTGTTCTGGTCGCAGTTTCTTGCGCTGGAGCATCCGACGCCTCTGAATGACCAGATGAAGCAGCTGATGGAGCTGCATAGGATGTCCGGCTTGGCCATGAAGGATCTAATAGTCCGGCTTTGGCCAGCCGAACTAATTCCCAGCAGCTACTTCGGTTTGGTGAGGTGACTTGTCGATGCGCTGCCTCGAGTTGAAGTTGTGAAGGTTTCCGCGTGCATAGAGGGTGCTCGGATGGTCTTCGCCCGTGTCAAGATGCATTGGGCAAAGATGAAGGCCACCGACGTGGCGACCGCAGGCCCGCCCGAAGGCAAGGACCATCGCAAGCCGGAGAGATACTTTGAAGACGTCGTGGCGGGTGCCCAAATAGTGGAGGGCCAATGCTCAAAGGACGTCATATTTGAGTAGATGTATCCGGGTTGTTAAAAACTGTGTTTGTGAACCCAAGCTTGTAATACATTTGCGCCTTTTATCTGAAGTTGTTTTCCTCCTGTGCAGCTGTTGATGACCCACAAGTGTAGGGGATCTATCGTAGTCCTTTCGATAAGTAAGAGTGTCGAACCCAACAAGGAGCAGAAGGAAATGATAGGCAGTTTTCAGTAAGGTATTCTCTGCAAGCACTGAAATTATCGGTAACAGATAGTTTTGTGATAAGGTAATTGGTAACAAGCAACAAGTAACAAAAGTAAATAAGGTGTAGCAAGGTGGCCCAATCCTTTTTGTAGCAAAGGACAAGCCTGGACAAATTCTTATATAGAGGAAAAACGCTCCCGAGGACACATGGGAATTATCGTCAAGCTAGTTTTCATCACGCTCATATGATTCGCGTTCGGTACTTTGATAATTTGATATGTGGGTGGACCGGTGCTTGGGTGCTTCCCTTACTTGGACAAGCATCCCACTTATGATTAACTCCTATTGCAAGCATCCACAACTACAAAAGAAGTATTAAGGTAAACCTAACCATAGCATGAAACATATGGATCCAAATCAGCCCCTTACGAAGCAACGCATAAATTGGGGTTTAAGCTTCTGTCACTCTAGCAACCCATGATCTACTTATTACTTCCCAATGCCTTCCCCTAGGCCCAAACAATGGTGAAGTGTCATGTAGTCGACGTTCACATGACACCACTAGAGGAGAGACAACATACATCTAATCAAAATATCGAACGAATACCAAATTCACATGACTACTAATAGCAAGACTTCTCCCATGTCCTCAGGAACAAACGTAACTACTCACAAATCATATTCATGTTCATAATCAGAGGAGTATTAATATGCATTAAGGATCTGAAAATATAATCTTCCATCGGATAAACCAACTAGCATCAACTACAAGGAGTAATCAACACTATTAGCGACATACAGGTACCAATCTGAGGTTTTGGGACAAAGATTGGATACAAGAGATGAACTAGGGTTTGAGAGGAGATGGTGCTGGTGAAGATGTTGATGGAGAATGACCCCCTCCTGATGAGAGGATCGTTGGTGATGACGATGGCGATGATTTCCCCCTCCCGGAGGGATGTTTCCCCGGCAGAACAGCTCCTCCGGAGCCCTAGATTGGTTCCGCCAAGGTTCCGCGTCGTCGCGGCGGAGTTTCCTCCCGCAAGCTTGCTTATGAATTTTTCCAGGGTAAAATACTTCACATAGCAAAAGATGGACACCGGAGGCCTGCCAGGGGGCCCACGAGGCAGGGGCGCGCGCCCAGGGGGGTAGGGCGCGCCCCCCACCCTCGTGGCCAGGGTGTGGGCCCCCTCTGGTATTTTCTTCGCTCAGTATTTCTTATAAATTCCAAAAATAGTTTCCGTGGAGTTTTAGGACTTTTGGAGTTGTGTAGAATAGGTCTCTAATATTTGCTCCTTTTCCAGCCCAGAATTCCAGCTGCCGGCATTCTCCCTCTTCGTGTAAACCTGGTAAAATAAGAGAGAAAAGGCATAAGTGTTGTGACATAATGTGTAATAACAGCCCATAATGCAATAAATATCAATATCAAAGCATGATTCAAAATGGACGTATCAACTCCCCCAAGCTTAGACCTCGCTTGTCCTCAAGCGAAAGCCGATATCGAAAAATATGTCCACATGTTTAGAGATAGAGGTGTCGATAAAATAAAATTCGGACTTGAGGGCATCATAATCATTCTTATAACAGCAACATATATGAATATTGTCATATGAATTCTTATTATAAAGTAACAATCTATTCATAATGTCAAGTATGAATCAGAAACTTTATTGAAAACTAACAAACTATAATCTCAGTCATTGAAGCAATTGCAATTTATCATAACATTGGAAAGAGTCTATGTAAGAGCTTTTCAGCAAGTCCACATACTCAACTATCATTTAGTCTTTCACAATTGCTAACACTCACGCAATACTTGTGGTTATGAAGTTTTAATCGAACATAGAGAAAGATAGGGGCTTATAGTTTCGCCTCCCAACCTTTTACCTCAAGGGTAATGTCAACAATAATAGCTCATGCCAACTTACATCCAATTGGATATATATATATATATATATATATATATATATATATATATATATATATATATATATATATATATATATCAGGATCTTTCCAACACAATGTGCTTGCCAAAGGATAAAATGTAAAAAGGAAAGGTGAAGATCACCATGACTCTTGCATAAGGTAGAAGAAAAAAGTAAAAGATAGGCCCTTCGCAGAGGGAAGCAGAGGTTGTCATGTGCTTTTAAGGGTGGATGCACAAAATCTTAATGTGAAAGAAAGTCACTTTATATTGCCACTTGTGATATAGACCTTTATTATGCAGCCCGTCGCTTTTATTACTTCTACATCACAAGATCGTATAAAGCTTATTTTCTCTCACACTAATAAATCATACATATTTAGAGAGCAATTTTTATTGCATGCAACACTGACAACTTACTTGAAGGATCTTACTCAATCCATAGGTAGATATGGTGGACTCTCATGGCAAAACTGGGTTTAAGGGTATTTGGAAGCACAAGTAGTATCTCTACTTGGTGCAAAGAATTGCCTAGCATGAGGGGGAAAGGCAAGCTCAACATGTTGGATGATCCATGACAATATACTTTATTTCGGATATAAGAAAACATAACCCATTACATTGTCTTCCGTGTCCAACATCAACTCTTTAGCATGTCATATTTTAATGAGTGCTCACAATCATAAAAGATGTCCAAGATAGTATATTTATATGTGAAACCTCTCTTTCTTTATTACTTCTTATTAGTTGCGACGATGACCAAAACTATGTTTGTCACCTCTTAACAACTTTTAAGCATCATAATCTTTATATGTGAAGTCATTACTCTCCATAAGATAAATATGATCTCTTTATTTCCTATTATTTCTTTCTCTTTCTTTTATTCCCTCAAGATCATAGTATGATAACCAAAGCCCATGACTCAACACTAATCTTTATTATATATAGCTCACGGACTCGATTACATAGAAGGATCATAAAGCAAAACTCAAAACTAGATCATACTAAAACTTTATTCTACTAAATCAAGATATTACCAAAAGGATCAAACTAATAAAACGGTAAAGATAGGAGTGTGATGGTGATACGATACCGGGGCACCTCCCCCAAGCTTGGCAGTTGCCAAGGGGAGTGCCCATACCCATGTGATTATGTCTCTTTCTTTGGAGGTGGAGAAGATGGAGTTGTTGATGAGGTAGGCTTCTTCCTTAATTTGTGCTTGAGGATGGAATTTGCCCCCTTAGGTCATCAATCTCCCGCTCAAGACTTAATATCTTTTTGCACAATTCCTGTTTGTTCTCCTGAAAGAGGCGAAAAGGGATAAACTCGATCTTAGGTTTCTTTGCTCTATCAGGGAGGCTTGACTTTTTAAACTCCACATGCATGTCCCCAGGTTGAGGTAATGGGACTTCATCTTCATCTGAGCTCGTCTCCCCATTTCCTTTAGGCTTGTAGTCTTCTTCTTCCTCCGTGGTCCAACCACAATGCTACAAATCCCCGTAGACCTTAGGGTCTGCAAGGTAATCAACCACATAACTTTCTCCATCCGAATCTTGGGACAACATATTGCTCTAATCTGCGGCAGAAACAACTCAAAACAAAAACAGAGGATATTTGCGTGATACGGTGGTCAAAACCTTCGGGAGATTATATAATGATTTTTTACCGACCGAAAGAAGTAATGTGCAAGAAAACGGAGTCCGGAGAGTACACGAGGTGCCCACGAGGCAGGGGGCACGCCCAGCGGAGCAGGGCGCGCCCTCCACCCTCGTGGAAGCCTCGTGTCCTTCCCGGATTGCTTCTTATTTTCTTATTTTCTTAAATATTCCAAAAAGGAGAAAAATTGCCATTAGAACTGTTTTGGAGTCGGTTTACTTACCGTACCACATACCTATTCCTTTTCAGAGACTGAAACGTTCTGAAAGTGTCCCTTATGCATTCCTCTGGGGTTACGGTTTCAATGATATTGGTTTCAACATTTATGGGATTACCTGAGATATAATGTTTAATTCTTTGACCATTTACCACCTTCAGATTTGTGCCTTCGAAGTTGTTGATTTTTATGGCACCGGAACGATAGACCTCCTCGATCACGTAAGGACCTTCCCATTTAGAGAGAAGTTTTCCTGCAAAAAATCTTAAACGAGAGTTGAATAGCAACACATAATCACCTACATTAAACTCACGCTTTTGTATCCTTTTGTCATGCCATCTTTTAACTTTTTCTTTAAACAGCTTGGCATTCTTATAGGCCTGGGTTCTCCATTCATCATGTGAGCTAATGTCAAATAGACTCTTCTCACCGGCAAGTTTGAAATCATAATTGAGCTCTTTAATAGCCCAATATGCCTTATGTTCAAGTTCGAGAGGTAAGTGACATGCTTTTCCATAAACCATTTTATATGGAGTCATACCCATAGGATTTTTATATGCAGTTCTATAGGCCCATAAAGCATCATCAAGTTTCTTGGACCAATTCTTTCTAGATCTATTAACAGTCTTTTGCAAAATTAGTTTAAGCTCTCTATTACTAAGTTCTACTTGACCGCTAGACTGTGGGTGGTATGGAGATGCAATTCTATGATTAACATCATACTTAGCAAGCATTTTACGAAAAGCACCATGAATAAAGTGTGAACCACCATCAGTCATTAAGTATCTAGGGACTCAAAACCTCAGAAAAATAACTTCTTTAAGCATCTTAATAGAAGTGTTATGATCAGCACTGCTAGTTGGAATAGCTTCTACCCACTTAGTAACGTAATCAACAGCAACTAAAATATGTGTATACCCATTAGAGGAAGGAAACGGTCCCATATAATCAAAGCCCCAAACATCAAATGGTTCAATAACAAGTGAATAATTCATAGGCATTTCTTGATGTCTGCTAATATTACCAATTCTTTGACATTCATCACAAGACAAGACAAACTTACGGGCATCTTTGAAAAGAGTAGGCCAATAGAAACCGGATTGCAATACCTTATGTGCCTCGGAGTGACACTTTCGTAGGATCTGTTCCTGTTCATGCTCAGGTACACAATGTCTAATAACACCATCTACTCCTTCTTTATAAAGGTGTGGGTCATCCCAGAAGTAATGTCTCAAATCATAGAAAAACTTTTTCTTTTGCTGGTATGTGAAACTAGGTGGTATAAATTTAGCAACAATGTAATTAGCATAATCAGCATACCAAGGAGCAGTACGAGAAGCATTTATGACAGCTAATTGTTCATCAGGAAAGCTATCATCAATAGGTAGTGGGTCATCAAGAACATTCTCTAACCTAGACAAGTTGTCTACAACGGGGTTCTCAGCTCCCTTTCTATCAATAATATGCAAATCAAATTCTTGTAGCAGGAGAACCCATCTAATAAGTCTAGGTTTAGCATCTTTCTTTTCCATAAGATATTTAATAGCAGCATGGTCAGTGTGGATAGTTGTCGGTGTCAAAACCGGCGGATCTCGGGTAGGGGGTCCCGAACTGTGCGTCTAAGGCAGATGGTAACAAGAGGCGGGGGACACGATGTTTACCCAGGTTCGGGCCCTCTCGATGGAGGTAATACCCTACTTCCTGCTTCATTGATCTTGATGATATGAGTATTACAAGAGTTGATCTACCATGAGATCGTAGAGGCTAAACCCTAGAAGCTAGCCTATGGTATGATTGTTGTTGCCCTATGGACTAAAACCCTCCAGTTTATATAGACACCGGAGGGGGCTAGGGTTACACAGAGTCGGTTACAAGGGAGGAGATCTTCATATCCGTATTGCCAAGCTTGCCTTCCACGCCAAGGAGAGTCCCATCCGGACACAGGACAAAGTCTTTAATCTTGTATCTTCATAGTCCAACAGTCCGGCCAAAGGATATAGTCCGGCTGTCCGAGGACCCCCTAATCCAGGACTCCCTCAGTAGCCCCTGAACCAGGCTTCAATGACGATGAGTCCGACGCGCAGATTGTCTTCGGCATTGCAAGGCGGGTTCCTCCTCCGAATACTCCACGGAAGTTTTTGAACACAAGGATAGTGTCCGGTTCTGCAAAAAAAATTCCACATACCACCGTAGAGAGAATAATATTTCCACAAATCTAATCTGCTGACAGCTTTTCATAACGTGATGTACTGCCGTGGTCTGGTCATGACGAACCATTTTTCCGAGCCTGCCACTGGACATGTTGCGAGGCGGTTTTTATTGGCACATCCTGTCGAAGCAGAGATCGTGTCCCTTCTTTCACGGGATTCTCATCAATACGGGTATGGGTAACCCAATCGTGCCTGTTGGTATGACTCCTCGATTTTAGGCAAGTCCCAAACGGCCACGCGGAGGACGCTTGATATTCATCCTCTTTATAAAGGGGCCTAGGCCTGTCCCCTTCTTCTCGCGCTCAATCGAATCCTTCCCCCACCTCGAGTTCCAACACCCAAGGCTCAGGCTAGGATCTTCGGACCTACAATCATGTCCGGATCCAACCTTCAAGGTCAGTGGATGCCCTCCTCTGTCACAGAGGAGGACATCAAGAAGCTAAGAGAAGCTAGGTATTTGACCGGCGAAATCTCGCACAGGCTGCCTGCTCGAGGGCAGGTCATTCCCGCTCCCGAACCTGGCGAGAGTGTCGTATTCGTCTCCCACTTCCTCCGAGGGCTAGGTTTTAGTCTGGATCCCTTTGTCAGAGGGCTCATGTTCTACTACGGGCTCGATTTCCATGATCTGGCTCCGAATTCCATCCTTCACATCTCGTCGTTCATCGTCGTGTGTGAAGCCTTCCTCCGCATTACCCCACACTTCGGCTTATGGCTCAAGACCTTCAATGTGGAGCCGAAGATGATTGAGGGGCGACACGCAGAGTGCAGAGGTGCCGTAATAAGCAAAGGCGCCGATGTTCCATGGCCAAAGGGTTCCTTCCCGGAGGTGTCCAGTTTATGGCAACGGGAGTGGTTTTATATCACAGCTCCCCGGGGTACTAAGTGGGTAGCCGCCCTTGCCTTCCGTTCGGCCCCCCCGCCACAACTGGCGTCATGGGTCAACAAGGGGCTGGACTGGGGGCCAGTAAATGATGTGCCGACATTGCAGAGTCGCATCCGAGATCTCCTCGAGAGAGATGTCAGCCTTGTTAAGGTAATGCAAGTCATGCTAGTTCGTCGAGCCCTACCTTGCAAACGTCGACCTCTCCATATGTGGGAGTTCAACCCGTAAGGACCGCAAACTATTCAACACTTCTTCGGCGTGACGCTCAAAGAGATGTATAGATCGTTCTTCGGATCACAAATAGAGTGTCCGGACACCTCCGAGGATGCGGGCCTGAACTGCAATCGTCCAGACACTCAAGTAATTAATTCCGCGGCCGAACACGTTGTCTTTTAACTTATCACAACATCATTCTGAAAAGTCGCCTTTTGACCAGGACTAGATAAAAAAGGCGAAGATGATCAGGTGTCCGGCCCCCCTTCCCGAAGGCTCACCGGGTCCTGTACTAGCCAGGATGCTTGAGCTTGCGCCTTATCAAGCGCCATCAGGGGAAGATAAAGGCAGGAACAAAGAAGCCGAGAGCGAGCCTCACTCACTATTCATCCAAACCGGGGGAATTAGTGCCTTCGCGAAGGAGGATAACCGGGGGGAAGAGTCTAAAATTCCCTCTCCCCAGGGAAGGAAGAGGACCGCCTCTAAAGACTTGGAAGTAATGGTCTCCAAGGGAGGGAAGAAACCTTTGTCAGGGGGTCCTACCCCGGAGGGCATCCTTACCGTACAGTACCCGCAAGGGGACCAGCCCTCCACCGAGCTGTGAGTAAACAAAAGTACTTTCGATAAATATATCCTGTTTCATCTCTGAGAATAATAACCGAGACATATGTCTTGCAGTCCGGATCGTAGCCCTTCTCGAGAGAGTTCTTCTTCGGGGGATCTTCTTCCGTAGATGATGGAGAGCAAAACGCCTCCCCATGCCTCCCCGCCTCATGAAGCGGACGACCTTGATGTGTCGTCACGGAGGGTTTCTCCTGATCCGCCAAGGCCAGAAGGTAACCCTTCGGCCACCCGAAGTCCGGAGTATCCAGTTCCTAGGGAGAGCAACAGAAAGAGTCCGGGACCGTCCGGTGTGTGACCAGACGCACTGATGAATCTTCTGGAGCGAGCGGCTATCTCAGAAGCGCATCGTACGCTAATGGGTACGGTGGTTGAGAGGATTTCATCCGCCGAAAGCGGGTTGCATGAAGCTTTTATGAGCCTGCTGAGAGGCTTTGAGGTACGCAAAGTAATATATATTTTGACGGTACCGCACACGCTAGGTGTGCCCTATGCAGATAGTAGCCCCTGAGACTCTGGTTGCTGTCGAACAAGACGGCAACTAGAGGATCATAGTCCCAGGTAATAACCGTGCTGCCTTTACGTGCAGGCGGCCGAGGGTCCGGTGGCTAGCCGTACTGGTGAATTTTCCGAACTGACGCGGCAGATGCCGACATCGTGCTTGTAAACAAGCGGCTTGACAAGGCACGGGGTATGTATTCTCCTATGATCAACACATATTAAGAGGAGCATGATGCTAGTATCTATAATATGCTGTGACTGCAGATGGAGCTGTCGCCGTGGAGACCCTTCGGGCGGAACTTGCCCGGGCCAAGGAACAAGCTAGGAAGAGTGATGCGGCCGCCCTAAAGGCGGTCGAAGAGCTAAGGGCCGAACAGGCTGCACATTGCCAGAGCAAAGAGAAAATAGCCGAGATGGCTGTTGAGCTGAAAGATGCCGCCGGCCGGTATGAGCTTCTTGGAAAGGAAAGCCAAGCGAAGGCGGCGGACCTGAAGGAGGCCATGGAAGCGGCCAAGGAAACCCGCTCGCAAGTCAGAGCGGCGAAGGAGGAACTCCGTCAAGCCGGAGATATCGCGGCTGGCAAGCCCTTTTTGTTGCGGACGAGGTTTGGAGACCCGATGTATGCTCCTCTGGATAAATTATGGAGTTCTACAGACGCGTACTTGGATTTAGCAGCGAGTGCCGCTGATGCGACCAATTTTTTCAAAGATCAGAAAGATCATGTAGTGGAAAGGTTGTTCTGGTCACAGTTCAGCACTCCAACGCATCCGCTGCTGTTAAATGAACAAATGGCCGAGTGGGCCGAGCTCCATAGGTTGTCCGGACTTGCTATGAGGTCAGTTGTGGATCACCTTTGGCCGGAGGGACCGAGGCCGAATAGTTATTTTGGTCTAGTGCAACGATTCCTTGGCGCTGTGCCGCAAATTGACGCTATAAAGAGGTCGGCGTGCATAGAGGGTGCGCGGATGGCTCTTGCCCGTGTTAAGACATACTGGGCGGAGATGGAGGCCACCGCTATTGCAACCCGAGGCCCGGCCGCAGGCCAAGTCTCGGCCGAGCACTATTCTGAAGAAGTCCTAGAAGGCGCTCGTGTAATAGAGGCTCAGTGCTCGAAGAGTATCATGTTCAAGTGACATGTATCCCGATTGTAAAAACAATGCTATTAAATTATAAAGGCTGTGTTTATACTTTTGCCTGAAAGTATTATGATGCCTCCTGTGCGGCCGTTTATGTATATATGTATATAACCTGAAAGTTTGCAGTCGTCGGCTTCAGCCGTCACACTTGATCCAACGTCTTGGTCCATTAAGGAGGTGATAGCGCAGCGAACTACTATATAGCCCCTGGTACCTCCGCGCTCATCCGAATACGGGGCGCGTACATACATGACCGGGAAACGGCCCTTCGTTAATGCGGAGGAATCCCGAAGATTCTGCTAAGTCATCGAGTGGTTGACCAGTCTCGCGCTTTATCATGACAGTCAGTTTTCGGCTTTCTCTACTGAGGTGCTCGTCCGGATGAACCAGGGCACAATCGCAGTAGTTCTCCCGGTGCCACCTTAGCCGATAGAGCGGAACGTAAGGTAGCAAAACGCGGGAGCCGGGCAAACCCAACATTTGACCAAAGACACGATTCGGAGCTGATGCATATAAGGCCAAACTCGCGACGCCGAACACTCCCTAAGGTATTCGGTCTATACAACATTTACCAGGCTGAATAACGCCCTTGATAATGATCCCTGAGTGTCCAGGTACGTGCATCATTCTGACGTGGCGAAATGCCAATAACGTCAGCATCGCTCTCGGTTATGCTGAGTATCCGGAGGATGTGAAGCAACAAGAGACAGTAAAAAAGGTTTACGCAGGGTCTTAATCTAAAAAGAAACCTTTGAGCGGGGCCCTGCTGCACGTCTGCGCCTGTGTCTCCGTTGTGCCGTATCCTGGAAGGGTGTAGCACGATTACCATTGTAGTCCTTTTACATGCGGGAAGCCCTTGGTACCGCCTATGAGGGTAAATCCATCGAACCAATCTTAGGTATATCTAAGCTGTTACAGCTAATGATGCGCCGGACTCGTTTAGCCGTGTCCGCGGTCTTGACGACCGATCATTTATTCTGGTTGGGGAGGCCGTTTTAGTGTTCGGCTGCTAAAGCCGCCACACGTTCTTCCGCGCGTAAGGAACGCTCGATATTTCCGCTAATTGTGATGATGGCACGTGGACCGGGCATCTTAAGCTTAAGAGAAGCGTAATGCGGTACTGCATTAAAACGAGCAAAAGCTGCTCTTCCGAGTAGTGCTTGATAGCCACTTCGGAATGGAGCGATGACGAAGGTTAACTTTTCGCTTCGGAAGTTGTCGGGAGAACCGAATACAACCTCTAGTACCAGAGAGCCCGTACAGCGGGCCTCTGGGCCTGGAATTACTCCCTTAAAGGTAGTATTACTGTGGCTGATTCTTGTCGGGTCTATCCCCATTTTGCGGACTGTGTCCTGATATATCAGATTAAGACTACTGCCGCCGTCCATAAGGACTCGTGTGAGATGGTATCCGTTGATTATTGGGTCTAACACCAAGGCAGCCAATCCCCCGTGCCGGATACTTGTCAGGTGATCCCTGCGATCAAAAGTGATCGGGCAGGCCGACCAGGGGTTGAACTTAGGGGTGACGGGCTCTACGGCGCGTGTGTCTCGGAGTGCCTGTTTGCTTCTCCTCTTTGTCACGTGAATCATGTTCACTGTTTTGACCTCTGGTGGGAATTTTTTCTGTACCCCAGTGCTTTGTTGGCGAGGCTCGTCCTCGTCTTCACTTGGTGTCGCCCTCCCCTTATGTTCGGTGTTTAGCTTACCGGCCTGCTTGAAGACCCAGCATTCTCTGTGGGTGTGATTTGCAGGTTTATCGGGGGTGCCATGAATCTGACATAATTTCTCTAGAATCTTATTTAGGCTGGACGGTCCATCTCTGCTGCCTTTGAAAGGCTTTTTCCGCTGACCGGGTCGAGAGCCCCTGAATCCGGCGTTTACCGCCGTGTTGTCTGGGCTGTCTTCGTTATTTCGACGCTTGCTTTTACTGCGTCGTGGTTTTCCATTGCCATCCCTGACTTCGGATGTGCCTGGGTCGCTGGTGCTACTACGGGCTAGCCAGCTATCTTCGCCCGCGCAAAAGCGGGTCATTAGGCTTGTTAGGGCTGCCATTGTTCTCGGTTTTTCTTGGCCGAGGTGTCTGGCGAGCCATTCGTCTCGGACGCTGTGTTTGAAAGCTGCTAAGGCTTCAGCGTCCGGGCAGTGACGATTTGGTTCTTCTTAGTGAGAAATCTGTTGCAAAGCTTTCGGGCTGACTCTCCGGGCTATTGAATTATATGTCTTAAATCGTCTGCATCCGGAGGTCGGACATAGGTCCCTTGAAAATTAGCCCTAAAAGCATCCTCAAGCTCCTCCCAGCTTCCAATTGAATTTTCAGGGAGGCTCTTCAACCAGTGCCGAGCTGGTCCTTTCAGCTTGAGGGGCAAGTACTTGATGGCGTGGAGATCGTCTCCGTGAGCCATATGGATATGGAGGATAAAGTCCTCAATCCAGACCCCAGGGTTTGTTGTTCCATCGTACGCCTCTATGTTCACGGGTTTGAATCCTTCTGGAAATTCGTGATCCAGCACCTCATCGGTGAAACATAGGGGGTGTGCGGCACCCCTGTATTTGGATGTGTCATGGCGTTCTGACGGTTGTAGTGTTCGGTTTTGGTTGTGCGCTGGAGCGCGCTTCCTAGACCCGTAGATGGATCTGGTCACGCCGGCCTTCTGATGCAAGTCCTCACGTCAATCGTGTGCTGACTTATGTGCGGCCTTGTTAGCCGCTCTATCGCGGCCACGAGGTGGTCGATCCGACCGGTCGGCCGTTTTGTTTTTTGGCTGTGTGGGCTCTAAGGCCTCATCATCGAATTCAGGCAACAACTTGCACTTTGGATAGCTCTTTGTGTGGTAACTACCACCATACTGTCGAGCACTTTGTTCCATCTACTGTTCAGCGTATTCTGCGCGGCCTTAAGCCTTTGCTTCTGCTTCTTCAGACTCCTCGCGGTGGCAATAAGCCTTCTGCAGAGGTTCTCTTGTTCCAAGTGCCCTTCCGGGATGATGTGTGCATCGTCGTCCGGACTGTTTTCCTCTTCGGAGAGAGGTGGATTAGCTTTATCCTCGGCGTCTCCCTGATCGGACAGCGGCTCCGTCTATGTTCGCCACTCGCTGGTTCGTCCTGCTCTGTCGCTGGGTCCGTGTGGTCGTCGTTTCCTGTGGAGTCAACCGGGGTGTTATTTTTTCTTGCGCTATTATCGCTGTTTTTGCCGAGGCGGGATTTGGAACGGCGCCTACGTCGTCGCTTTGGTTGCTTCTCGAGGGAGCTATCCTTCGCTGCATCCTTCCGTTCCTTGTCATTGTTTTCTTTGGGTGTATCCACCATGTATATGTCATACGATGAGGTGGCAGTCCAGCGCCCTGTGGGTGGTGGTTCCTGTTCGTCTCCTGCATCGTCGTCCATAGCGTCGATGTCTTTGGAGTCGAAATCGAGCATGTCGGTTAAATCGTCGACAGTGGCTACTAAGTGGGTGGTGGGTGGGGCGCGAATTTCTTCACCGTCCGCATCCCATTCTAGCCGGACATAGTTCGGCCAAGGGTCTCCTGACAGGGAGAGAAACTTCAACGAGTTTAGTAAACGGAGGTAAACTCCATGATCGGTGCCCAATCGGATTTGATGGGCACGGATGCAGGCGGCTCGGAGTCCGTGGCCGGGGACGAATCCAACGGTTCGGCAACACGGGTCTCGTAGGAGGTGAAGTCGGTATTCGGCTCTATCGCCATCGAGTGTGCGGCCTCCGTGGCGGGGTCCATCCACCCGTCCTCGGATGGCGCAGTTTGTTCCAGATAGAGGGCCGGAGTAGTTGCAGGTGTGATCTCCCGAACACTTTCCGATGGCAGAGCTAAGTCATGCCTGTCGTGATTGTGCAGCGCACCTGACATGGGCTCGAATTCGTCGAAGATCAAGTCTCCGCGGGTGCCGGCAGTATAGTTCAAGTTTCCGAACCTGACCTGATGGCCAGGGGCGTAGCTTTCGATCTGCTCCAGATGGCCAAGCGAGTTGGCCCGCAGTACGAAGCCGCCGAATACGAAGATCTGTCCGGGGAGGAAAACCTCACCCTGGATCGCATTGTTGCCGATAATCGAAGGAGCCATCGAGACTTATGGTGACGGCACAGTGGAACTCTCAATGAAAGCACCAATGTCGGTGTCAAAACCGGGGGATCTTGGGTAGGGGGTCCCGAACTATGCGTCTAAGGCGGATGGTAACAGGAGGCGGGGGACACGATGTTTACCCAGGTTCGGGCCCTCTCGATGGAGGTAATACCCTACTTCCTGCTTGATTGATCTTGATGATATGAGTATTACAAGAGTTGATCTACCACGAGATTGTAGAGGCTAAACCGTAGAAGCTAGCCTATGGTATGATTGTTGTTGCCCTACGGACTAAAACCCTCCGGTTTATATAGACACCGGAGGGGGCTAGGGTTACACAGAGTCGGTTACAAGGAAGGAGATCTTCATATCCGTATTGCCAAGCTTGCCTTCCACGCCAAGGAGAGTCCCATCCGGACACGGGACGAAGTCTTCAATCTTGTATCTTCATAGTCCATCATTCCGGCCAAAGGATATAGTCCGGCTGTCCGAGGACCCCCTAATCCAGGACTCCCTCAATAGTTACTTTAGAATCAACAATATAAGGTCTGAACTTATCACATGCAAATACAATTGCTAAAAATTCTTTTTCAGTGGTAGCATAATTTCTTTGGGCACTGTCCAGAGTTTTACTAGCATATTGAATAACATTTAATTTCTTATCAACTCTTTGCCCTAAAACAACACCTACAACATAATCACTAGCATCACACATAATTTCGAAAGGCAAATTCCAATCAGGTGGCTGAACGATAGGAGCAGAAATCAAAGCTTTCTTAAGTATTTCAAATGCTTGTACACAATCATCATCAAAGACGAAAGGAATATCTTTTTGTAATAGATTAGTCAGAGGCCGAGAAATTTTTGAGAAGTCCTTAATGAACCTTCTATAAAAACCGGCATGACCAAGGAAACTTCTTATACCTTTGATGTCCTTGGGACACGACATCTTCTCAATAGCATCAACCTTAGCTTTATCAACTTCAATACCTCTTTCAGAAATTTTATGCCCCAAGACAATGCCTTCATTAACCATAAAGTGGCACTTCTCCCAATTCAAGACAAGATTAGTTTCTTCACATCTCTGCAAAACTCGATCAAGGTTGCTCAAGAAATCATCAAAAGAGGATCCATAAATGGAGAAATCATCCATGAAAACCTCACAAATCTTTTCACAGAAATCAGAGAATATAGCCATCATGCATCTTTGAAAGGTAGCAGGTGCATTACATAAACCAAAAGGCATACGTCTATAAGCAAAAGTACCGAAAGGGCAAGTAAAAGTGGTCTTTTCTTGATCCTCAGCAGACACAGGTATTTGAGAGAAACCAGAATAGCCATCTAGAAAGCAAAAATCTGTATGTTTGGATAATCTTTCTAGCATTTGATCAATAAAAGGCAAAGGGTAATGATCTGTTTTAGTAGCTTCATTTAATTTGCGGAAATAAATTACCATCCTATAACCTGTAATAATTCTTTGCGGGATCAATTCATCTTTATCATTAGGAATGACAGTAATACCTCCCTTCTTCGGGACACAATGGACAGGACTTACCCACTGACTATCAGCAACGGGATAAATTATACCTGCCTCAAGGAGCTTTAATATTTCCTTTCTTACCACTTCTTTCATCTTAGGATTTAGCCGTCGTTGGTGATCAATAACTGGTTTGGCGTCTTTTCCAAATTTATTTTGTGTTGGCATAAGGTGGGACTAATGCCCTTTAGATCATCAAGAGTATATCCAATAGAAGCACGGTGCTTCTTCAGAGTTTTCAATAATTTCTCTTCCTCCGTTTCTGAAAGGTTAGCACTAATAATAACATGATATATCTTCTTTTCATCAAGATAAGCATATTTGAGAGTATCAGGTAATGGTTTAAGCTCAAACACGGGGTCACCCTTGGGTGGAGGAGGATCCCCTAGGATTTCAACAGGCAAATTATGCTTCAAAATAGGTCCCTGTTTAAAGAATACCTCATCTATTTCCCTTCTTTCATTCATAAACATATCATTTTCATGGTCAAGCAAATATTGTTATAAAGGATCATTAGGAGGTACGGCAATAGAAACAAGACCAATAATTTCATCTTTACTAGGTAATTCCTCGTCACGGGGTTGTCTACGAAATTTAGCAAAGTTAAACTCAAGAGACATATCACCCAGACCAATAGTAACAACATCCTTTTCGCAGTCTATCCTAGCATTAACAGTGTTCAAGAAGGGTCTACCGAATATAATGGAACAAAAGCTATCTTGTGGGGAACCAAGAACAAGAAAATCAGCAAGATATTTAATCTTCCCACACAGGACTTCAACATCTCTAACAATCCCAACTAGTGAAATAGTATCTTTATTGGCAAGCTTAATTGTAACATCAATATCTTCTATCTCAGCGGGTGCAATATCATGCATAATTTCTTCGTATAAAGAACGAGGTATTGCACTAGAACTAGCACCCACATCGCATAAGCCATGATAACAATGATCTCCTATTTTAACAGAAATAATAGGCATGCCTACAACAGGTCTATGTTTATTTTTAGTATCGGTCTAGCAATTCTAGCAGCTTCATCACAGAAGTAGATAACATGCCCATCAATATTATGAGCCAAGAGATCTTTAACCATAGCAATATTAGGTTCAACTTTAATTTGCTCAGGGGGTTTAGGTGTCCTAGTATTACTTTTGTTGACAGCAGTTGAAGCTTTAGCATGATCCTTTATTCTAACAGGGAAAGGTGGTTTCTCAACATAAGCAGTAGGAACAATAGGATCATTATAAGTGATAGTCTTTTCTTCAACTTTAATAGGTTCAACTACTTTTACTTCTATGGGAGGATGATATTTAAACCACTTCTCCTTAGGGAGGTCAACATGAGTAGCAAATGATTCACAGAAAGAAGCTACTATCTCAGAGTCAAGTCCATATTTAGTGCTAAACTTACGGAAAACATCGGTATCCATAAAAGATTTAACACAATCAAACTTAGGTGTTATACCTGACTCCTTACCTTCGTCGAGATCCCAATCTTCAGAGTTGCGTTTAATTCTATCCAATAAATCCCATCAGAATTCAATAGTCTTCATCATAAAAGAGCCAGTACAAGAAGTATCGAGCATGGAGCGATTGTTGTCAGAAAGCCGAGCATAAATTTTTTGAATAATTATTTCTCTTGAGAGCTCATGATTGGGGCATGAATATAACATTGACTTAAGCCTCCCCCAAGATTGAACGATGCTTTCTCCTTCGCGAGGCCAAAAATTATATATATAATTACGATCACGATGAACAAGATGTATAGGATAAAACTTCTGATGAAATTCCAATTTCAATCGTTTGTAGTTCCATGATCCCATATCATCACATAGCCTATACCATGTCAATGCCTCTCCCTTCAAAGATAAAGGGAGGACCTTCTTCTTGATAACATCATCGGGCATACCTGCAAGCTTAAATAATCCACAAACTTCATCCACATAGATTAGGTGCAAATCGGGATGCAATGTTCCATCTCCTGTAAAGGGATTAGCTAGCAGTTTCTCTATCATACCCGAAGGAATTTCAAAGTAAACATTTTCAGTAGGTTCAGTAGGTTGAGGAGCAACTATTTTCTCTACTGGACGGGGTGAAGATACCCCGAACAAGCCCCTCAAAGGATTACTTTCCATAGTAACAAGTGACAGTAAATTTCAGCACACTATATAAATTTTTCCTTACCAAATTCCACTTACCAAAGGCGCTTCACTCCCCGCAACGGTGCCATAAAAGAGTCTTGATGACCCACAAGTGTAGGGGATCTATCGTAGTCCTTTCGATAAGTAAGAGTGTCAAAACCAACGAGGAACAGAAGGAAATGATAGGTAGTTTTCAGTAAGGTATTCTCTGCAAGCACTGAAATTATCGGTAACAGATAGTTTTGTGATAAGGTAATTGGTAACGAGCAACAAGTAACAAAAGTAAATAAGGTGCAGCAAGGTGGCCCAATCCTTTTTGTAGCAAAGGACAAGCCTGGACAAATTCTTATATAGAGGAAAAACGCTCCCGAGGACACATGGGAATTATCGTCAAGCTAGTTTTCATCACGCTCATATGATTCGCGTTCGGTACTTTGATAATGTGATATGTGGGTAGACCGGTGCTTGGGTGCTGCCCTTACTTGGACAAGCATCCCACTTATGAGTAACTCCTATTGCAAGCATCCGCAACTACAAAAGAAGTATTAAGGTAAACCTAACCATATCATGAAACATATGGATCCAAATCAGCCCCTTACAAAGCAACACATAAACTGGGGTTTAAGCTTCTGTCACTCTAGCAACCCATCATCTACTTATTACTTCCCAATGCCTTTCCCTAGGCCCAAACAATGGTGAAGTGTCATTTAGTCGACGTTCACATGACACCACTAGAGGAGAGACAACATACATCTCATCAAAAAATATCGAACGAATACCAAATTCACATGACTACTAATAGCAAGACTTCTCCCATGTCCCCAGGAACAAACGTAACTACTCACAAATCATATTCATGTTCATACTCAGAGGGGTATTAATATGCATTAAGGATCTGAACATATAATCTTCCACCGAATAAACCAACTAGCATCAACTACAAGGAGTAATCAACACTACTAGCGACCTACAGGTACCAATCTGACGTTTTGGGACAAAGATTGGATACGAGAGATGAACTAGGGTTTGAGAGGAGATGGTGCTGGTGAAGATGTTTATGGAGAATGACCCCCTCCCATTGAGAGGATCGTTGGTGATGACGATGGCGATGATTTCCCCCTCCCGGAGGGATGTTTCCCCGGCAGAACAGCTCCGCCGGAGCCCTAGATTGGTTCCGCCTTGTGGCGGCGGAGTTTCCTCCCGCAAGCTTGCTTATGATTTTTTCCAGGGTAAAAGACTTCATATAGCAGAAGATGGACACCGAAGGCCTACCAGGGGGCCCACGAGGTAGGGGGCGCGCCCCCACCCTCGTGGCCAGGGTGTGGGCCCCTCTGGTATTTTCTTCGCTCAGTATTTCTTATAAATTCCAAAAATAGCTTCCGTGGAATTTCAGGACTTTTGGAGTTGTGCAGAATAGGTCTCTAATATTTGCTCCTTTTCCAGCCCAGAATTCCAGCTGCCAGCATTCTCCCTCTTCATGTAAACCTTCTAAAATAAGAGAGAAAAGGCATAAGTATTGTGACATAATGTGTAATAACAGCCCATAATGCAATAAATATCAATATCAAAGCATGATGCAAAATGGACGTATCAGCCGTTTAATTCTGATAGTTTGCCAGTCATCGGCTTCGGCCTCCACATAGATACTATGGGGGTGTTCGGCCTAGCGTGCTGGCACACTTTATCCAATGTTTTGGTCCGTGAAGGACATGTCCGCGAGGTGAACCAGGCAATCAAACGGCTTTATTACTTTCACTTGGCAATAGGAGTTTGACGGTGGGGCTAAGTACTAGCCCCGTGTGCATGTGCGGTAGTCCGAACTAAGGTGCCTTTTCCACGCGGCTGGACGAAGACCAGCCCCTCGTATAACACAGAATAAATCACCAACGATTTGTAGTATAAGACTAAGTCGCCAAATCGCTGACCAGCTCTCGCCTTATCATGACAGTCATTTTTCGGCTTTCTCTACTTAGGTATTTGACCGGACGAACCAGAAATACAATCGCAGTAGTTCTCCCTTTACGACCTTAGCCGAACGAGCGGAACGTAAGGTGGTAAGCACAGGAGCCGGGCAACCCTACTATGGACCAAAGACATGATTCGGAGCCGATGCATATAGTGCAATATTCGGGATGCCGAAGAATACCTTATAGGTGTTCGGACTAGAAAGCGTGCAGAGCCACATACAGCCCCCAGTGTTAAGACCGGACTAAAGCACGAGTGGCAATCTGAGGTGAGGAGGGAATGCAGATGAGAAAAGAAATCAGTACCAAACAAAAGTGGTGATCAACTGTTTCCTTCATATCCTATATAATACGTCAAGACGTGCTATTACAGATAATGCCATGAATGTTAAGGCTATTTTACATGCCAAGAGTTTACACAAGGGAAACTTTTACACAGGGTTGTTGGAAAAAGTAGCGGCTTGAAGATCCTAATGTTGCCGTGCTGCACGTCTGCACCATTTCTCCTTGATTATAAATCCCTTGAGGGGAGAAGTTGATGGTCGTCTATAAGAAAGGGGAGTTTTTTAGAGAGTAGCCCCTGTACAACCGCGGATTAGACAGGTTTTAATGAACCTGTAGGTAAAGAAAAAAGAAAGAGAGAAGAAAGGTTGAGGCCCGAATAGGGTCAAGCCGTACTATAGACCTTTTTCCGCAGTGTGCCTCCGACGTTGCCCAAGGTATTTTAAGTGCGTAATTATGCATGCGCAATACGTATGTCGCGACCTTATGGGGCGATCGATGGAGGTTGAACTGCTAATCAATCTCCGGATCTGCCGAGCTGTCATGATGTAATGTGGACCGGACTCGCTTGGCAGTTTCAGGGGCCTTAATGGCCGACGAGTTGTTCGGCTTGATGAGGTCGTTCTGTACCTCGGCTACGAGGGCCGCGGTGCGCTCCTTAGTACAGAAGGAGCGCTCCATGTTTCCATTGACTGTGATGACGCCGCGCGGGCATTTTGAGCTTTAAATAAGCATAATGTGGGACCGCATTGAAGCTGGAGAACGCAGTTCGTCCGAGCAGCGCATGATAACCACTGCGGAAAGGGACGATATCGAAGATCAAGTCTTCGCTGAGAAAGTTGTCTGGAGAACCGAAGACTACTTCCAATGTTAAGGAACCCGTACAACGGGCCTCCACGTCGGGTATCACTCCCTTAAAGGTAGTGTTGCTTGGTTTGATTCTTGACGGGTCAATACCCATCTTACGGACAGTGTCTTGATAAATCAGGTTGAGACTGCTGCCGCCATCCATAAGGACTCTAGTGAGATGGTATCCATCGATGATGGGATCAAGTACCAGGGCTGCCGAACCTCCATGACGGATACTAGTTGGGTGGTCCCTGCGATCAAAGGTGATCGGACAAGCCGACCATGGATTGAATTTTGGGGCGACAGGCTCTACGGCGTAGACGTCCCTTAGTGCGCGCTTGCGCTCCCTTTTGGGGATATGGTTGACATATATCATGTTCACCGTTTTCACATCGGGGGGAAACTTCTTCTGCCCCCTGTGTTCGGAGGGCGGGGTTCATCATCCTCCTTGCTTTGAGGTCCTTTCCCCTTATATTCGGTATTTAATTACCGGCCTGTTTAAAAACCCAGCAGTTTCTGGTGGTATGATTGGCGGGTTTGTCAGGGGTGCCATGAATGTGGCAAGGCCTGTCGAGTATCTTGTCCAAATTAGATGGACCATCTCTATTTCCTTTGAATGGCTTCTTCCGTTGACCGGGTTTGGAGCCACTGAATCCAATGTTGACCGCCGTATCTTCAGTTTCTTCATTGTTGTTCTGACGCTTATTTTTGCTACGTGGTGGCCTTCCGTTGCCATCTCTGGATTCAGAGGTGCCAGGGTTGCTGATACCGTTGCTTCTACGAGCCAACCAACTGTCTTCACCGCACAGAAGTGGGTCATCAGTGCAGTGAGAGCTGCCATAGTCTTCGGATTTTCCTGACCCAGGTGTCGGGCGAGCCATTCGTCACGGACGCTGTGTTTAAATGCTGCTAAGGCCTTGGTGTCCGGGCAGTCGACAATTTGGTTCTTTTTGATTAAGAACCGGTGGCCGGACATAAGTGCCTTGGAAGTTATCTCAAAAAGCATCTTCCAAGTCCTCCCAGCTGCCAATGTAGTTTTCTGGGAGGCTATTCAACCAGTGCTGTGCTGGTCCTTTTAGCTTTAGGGGAAGGTATTTAATGGCATGGAGATCATCACCGCGAGCCATGTGAATGTGGAGAAGAAAGTCTTCAATCCACACCGCGGGATCTGTCATTCCATCGTATGCCTCGATGTTTACGGGCTTAAACCCTTCCATAAACTGGTGCTGCATTACCTCATCGGTAAAGCACATGGGGTGTGCGGCACCTCTATATCGGGAAACATCACGACGTAGTTTGGATGACATCCGTGTCCGGTTCTCGGCCCGAGTTTGGTTGTGCTTGTCGCGCCAGCCTTGATGGCCGTCGTCTCGTGTGGGAGGACGTCCCATTGATCCATAGATTGATCCAGTCTGGCCGGCTCTATTGTCCAGGTCCTGATGTAAGTCATATGTGTAGCCCGGAGCCGCTGTCTCCCTGCCTCTACGGCAAGGGGCGCGGGCTGGTATTCAGCGTAATTAGCCGCTTTGTCCCGTCCACGTGGTGGTTGGTCTGGCTGATCAGCATGATTGTATCTAGACGATATTGGCTCGAGGACCTCATCGTCGAATTGTGGTAGTAGCCTGCGCTATTGATAGCTCTTTGTTGGAAGCTCGAGGCCGTATTCTTCGGCAGCCAGGACCTTGGTCCATCTGTCGTTGAGCGTATCCTGTTCGGCCCGAAGTTGTTGCTGTTTCTTTTCAGGCTCCTCGCAGTGGCGATAAGCTGTCGCTTGAAGCGTTCTTGTTCGAGGGGTTCCTCTGGTACGATAAAATCTTCGTTACCGAGGCTAACATCCTCCTCGGAGGCCGGTAGATAGTTACTATCCTCAGGATCGACAAGTTCGTCTGGGTTGACTTGTCCTTCTTCCCACTCATCCTGCTCGAACGCAGGCTCGACGGGTTGATCGGAGTCTTCGGCATTGTCCGGGGTGTTGTTGTCTCCGGTGCCGTTATTACTTCCCTTTTCCCGACACGATCCTGAGCGGCGCCACTGACGTCGGCGCTTTGGGGGGTGCCTCGATGGGCTTGTCCTTGATCGGATCCTGAGTGCCGTCATCATCCTTTTTGGGCGTATCCGCCATGTACACGTCCTATGTAGAAGTGGCCGTCCATAGCCCGGTGATAGGCAGTTTTGGCCTGGTTCGGCTCCGGCATCATCGTCCATACCGCCGATGTCTTCGGAGGCGTAGTCTAGCATGTCGGTTAAGTCCTCGACAGTGGCTATTAAGTGGGTAGTGGGTGGGACGCCAAATTCCCCGCTCTAAACCCCTAGTTCGGGCTAGGCGTAGTTCGGATGCGATGCTTCCGTGATGGTGAGAGATCACATTAAGTCCAGAGCTTCATTTAGAAGTGAAAACTGGACGGGTGACTGAGGATCTGCGGAGCTGGGCCTGGTAAACGCCACTCAACCGTGCTCAATGGACACAGACCTCGAGAGTTCGGAGTTGGCCTCTAGAGATGAGTCTGGCTTCCCGATGACAGAGAGAGTCTTGTTTGACTCCAGGCTTGTTGACAACATGGTCACCTCTGGGTCTCCGGTAGGGGGCTCCATAACAGGAGAGAGTCCGGCGGGGCTTAACCTCCCGTTTCCGGACAGAGTGGTCCGCTCTGGATCTAAGGCCAGGGCGGGTACAAAGGCCGATCCCTGAGCGGAATCTGATGGTGGACTCGACGGGCTTCCTTCATGTAGATGAGGAGCGACGGCCGGGGCCGAGAACCCTTCGAAGATCAAATCTCCTCGGGTATCAGCAATGTAGTTCAATCTTCCAAACCTGATCTGGTGACCAGGGGCGTAGCTGTCAATCTGCTCAAGGTGACCAGTTGAATTGGCACGCAGAGCGAAGCCGCCAAACACAAAGAGTTGGCCAGGGAGAAAAGTTTCCCTGGCAACAGCATCGTCGCTGATGACAAGCTGAGCCATCGATCCTTCTGCTGAAGATACAGCGGAACTCTCAATGAAAGCACCAATGTCGGTGTCAAAATCAGCAGATCTCGGGTAGGGGGTCTTGACTGTGCGCCTGAGGATCAATGGTAACAGGAGACAAAGGGGACACAATGTTTACCCAGGTTCGGGCCCTCTTAAAGGAGGTAAAACCCTACTTCCTACTTGATTATATTCGATGAGTATAGGGATTACAAGAGTTGATCTACCTCGAGATCGTAATGGCTAAACCCTAGCTGTCTAGCCTATGAGAATTCTGATAGCCTCTACGGACTAAACCCTCCAGTTTATATACACACCATAGGGACCTAGGGTTGTACAAAGTCGGTTTGTAAGGGAAGGAAATAACATATCCGGACACCAATCTTGCCATCCACGCATAGGGGAGTCCTACCCGGACACAGGGGGAAAGTCTTCTACTTGTATCTTCACGGCCCATCAGTCCGGCCCATATCAAATAGCACGGACACCCGAGGACCTCCTAATCTAGGACTTCCTCAGTCGCATCCCTCCTCCTAGGTCCAGCATGCTCGCCAGGCCCCATTCCGCTCACGTTTCATCCCCTGATTGGCCAGATCTTCCCAACGGTCTACACGGGGTGCAATCCAGCTGCTCTGCGTGAAGAGTCTGGTGCCCCCGCTGCCACTTTCTCGGGAGAAACCGCGATGCTCCCTTCTGCGGGCCCAAACGCATTTATCCCCAAAGGACGGGGGCATTGACGTGGGCTCCCAGTGCGTGTCCTCTCCTCCTCGTCCTGCCCCACTCGGCGACGAGGACAGCCCCTACCGCCTGGCCCTTTTATCCCCTCCTGCCCCTCCTCTCCCCCAAAGCCATCGCGCCCCACCCCCTCTCCCTTGACGGCTGCTACCGCTACCTCTCCATCCTCCAATTCGTCAAAGATTGTCATGACCCCGTCCGCTGCCGTCGTTGCCGCTGCTCCGGGCACCGTGCGCGATCCCCTTCCTACCCTATGGCTTCCCCGCGTCCCTCAGCTTTTCTGCGTGCAGCAAGCCACCCGCCTCGCTCCACTCCCCCACCACCACCCCCACCGCCGCCCCCCGCGCAGGCAGACCGCGTACCCCTCAGCTGCCCATCGTCCCCGCCCACCTCGCACGCGGGGCTCCCCGCACCGCGTCGCCTCGAGGTGGGCGGCCCTAGCTCTCCCGCACGGCTGCCTTCCCCGCCGCCGCGAGATATCATGCTTGATGCGGTGGTGAGTTTGCCGGCGCAGTCCTCCCTCCGACGGTGGTGATCCTCGGCCACCCCAAGCCCCGCTGGCCCCCTTCATCGGGTCCATGCCGCCTGACGATCTCGACACCGCTCTTCGCCTGGTTGTTGTCTCCATCGAGCCTCCAAATACCTTCATCAATGCCGCCTCCGCGCTGCAGGCAGCTATGCTGCGCGACCTGGGGCACCTGTCCTTGACACGGTACCCTCGTCGGTGGGCGTTCTTTACCTCCGCTTCTCCTCTTGGGCCGCCCGCGAGGAAGCCAGCCATCGCCAGCCGCTGGACCATGAGGGCGCCCCGCATCGATCTGCACCAGGAGGAGCTCTACCGGCGGGCGCTGCAGCATGCCTGCCAGTGCGCTCTCTTGGCGGCGACCGGCTTCCTAGCGGAGTACCCGACTCCGGACTGCATCCCGGTGGCCTTCTCCGGCTTCGGGCGCGTCCTGGAGATTGACCCTCGCATCCTCTCCGGTCACGAGCTCGCCATGGTCCGTGTGGTGGTGCTGCTTGAAAGGACTAGACACATCCCTTGTGATGTTTGGCCGGGGGTGGGGGGGGGGGGGGGGGGGGATGGCCGACAAGGGTGGTCTCCATCGAGCCGGCTAGGGTACCTCCGGCTAGGTCCGTGATGTTTGCCTCGCTGACCCCACCGACATCGGCGTGCGTTCTGCAATTGCCGCTGCCTCCGGCTTCGCAAACGACTCTGAGAGGGAGGCTATATCTTCACCTGTATGTTTGTGCCAAATATGTGTGTCCAAGCTCATGTGTTTGCTGTTTTTGCTATCCAAATGTCAAATATATGTGTGTGCAAGCTCATGTATGTGTTGTTTTTGGTGTCCGAAAGTCAAATATTAGTTTGTACAAGCTCATGTATATGCTGTTTTTGGTACCCAAAAGTCAATATATGTTTGTACAAGCATATGTATGTGCTGTTTTTTCTATAAAAAAAGTTAAATATATGCGTGTCTAAGCTCATGTGTGTGCTGTTTTTGTGTGCTAGGCAATGAAGCATGATAAGCAAGCGGAGGAGGATGATGAAGAGGAGGACAAGGATGATAAAGATACTCTGTTTGAGGAGGAAGATTCTCATTTTGATATCAAAGCGCTAAGTGTTATGCTGTACAAAATTGCATTGTTTGGCTGTCAACATTCAATATTTTTGCTGTATAAAGTGCAATGTTGCATTATTACCAATATAGAGTGCTGTCAATATTTGTTTTGCTGTCAACATTCATTATGACCATTTTTAAAATCATTTCCTCTACATTTTCTCATTTTTTATGGCTGTCTACATTTTCTCATTTTTTATGTCAAGTGTTATGCTATGAAAAATTTCTTTGTTTCGCTGTCAATATTTGATGTTTTGTTGTGTAAAGTCCAAAGGAAGTGCTGTCCAAAATTCAATACAAATGCTGCCCAATTCTTTCTCATATCTGTTCCATTGTTACAATTTTTGTAGAAGAATTCATACAAGAAAGCATATTTTTCATTACTGTGATCATTTCTTAAAACAATAGACTGCTGGATGTTTCATTTTTAGCAATAAACAGTTTGTTTTCCAAAATATGGGTTTAATTGCTGCAGAAACTCAAGAGTGTGGACTATAAACAAAGGTTCTATAGGTAAAAGAGGTTCTGGTGGCAGTTGGCTTACGGGCCGGCTCGGTCTGAGCCGAGCCATACCTAAAGCGAGCTGAGCCGCCTGAAGTAGGCTCGTTGGCTGAGCGAGCCGAGCCGAGTCGAGCCGCTCCAGAGCGAGCCAAAGCCAGGCTCGGATCAGGCTCGGCTCGTGTCCAGCCCTAATGGGGACTGGGAGGTGACAGAGAGGGAACCCTAAAATCCGATGCAGCCGCGTCTGCTTAACACTCGACGCCTCGGGCCCACAGGTCAGTAGGCGTGTACCTAGGCTTGAGTCCAACTATGAAACATGGTCCGTCTGATCTAAAACGATGTCTTCTGATCCAAAACCACATTTTTCTCATCTATAAAAAATATTCAAATAACGTGTGGAACGAAGTAATCCCGTCCTGGCTTTTTTACAACTAAAGTTGTCATCTGAAAATAAAAACAAACCCCAAAAAATTGAAACTTGCCATACGAAAAGAATGTTGCCATGTTTGACAACTAAACTTGTCATCATCACATCACTAAAATGAGTTGTTTCGGCAGAGCGACTATAAGTCATTGTGTGCGAGAAGCTAATGGGTGTGCTCACGAACTTGCTCGCTTTAGTTTCGAAGGACAAGAAACAGGACTTCTTGATCCCCTTTATTGTAAAAGACATGGTTGTTTAAATAAAGTCACTAAAGTTCAAAAAAAATTTGCCATCATCGCGTCACTAAAATTACCATGAAAAAGGTTTGAAGTTGCCATGTTTTCGTGCCACACGTGTAACACTTATGAGGATAAAAAATAGTAGCACATTTTTATCTTAATTGTTTGAGGTTTTGGAATAATTTGAAATACAATTCATATGAATGTCAAACAATTTAGCGAGCATCTTTACATGTATCTTCCAAGTTATAATGACATAATTCAACGTAGAAGCGTGAGCACTTGTCCCATCAAAACCATCAGTGGCATGGCTCGGTGTCTTTTATCGATTGTGAGGACTATTTTATGGGAGCAGCATCATGTTGCTGCTCCATGCCATCCACCCAGTAGAAAAGGCTGAGGCTACTAGTTTGATTTTCTCTCCCTAATGGAGAGATATGAGGCTACGAGGCTACCATTAGATGGATCCTCCACAGATTCTCTCTCTTCTCACATTTCATCACTCGGCTTAGCTTTTTTTCTACCTTTTCCATGAGGCACCTGCCTCTTCTGTAGGCTTCACCTGGCACATGCATGCTATACTTTTTTAGCCACCGTGGCATCCGAACCTAGCTGGCATCTGGGTCACTAGGATTGAGGCTACGCTTAGTACATGCCCTAACAATTCCCTTTGTGCCAAGGTCAAAAGTAGTGTATGACTTCGCTTCTGAAGCTGCCCCCATCGCATTGGCTTCGACATGACCTATCCGCTCTAAATGTGTTTTATTTACTAGAGGTGACAGCGGGTATACTTTATATACACAAACTAATGGAAGCCCAATTCATCATTGTTGAGCTCTTGTTTGCTAGTTAACATTTCCAGTCTTCATTCAATCGACATGTAAAATGTTGCATTCTGCTCTTTTTGTCATCATGTATTAGCATGAAAACATGCATGGGTTGGATGTTGCATTATCTTTTGTACGCCCTAGTCACTGTTGTCTCCCCTCTTTCAGCTTTATAGACAGAAGAATGGGGGGAATGCCCTTTGCTTCCTGGGTGTATATATGCATGATATAGTGAGAATTTTTAAAAAAAAGTCAAACAAGTTTAGAAGTATTTTTAGAATAAACTTGACTTTCTTTCGCACTAGTATATAATTTTTCATGAATAAAAAACAAACCGTTGACTTTAGGGTAAAAAACAAAAATTATTACCATTACAAGTCACTACTCACACTATTTTGGCCCCTTTTTTTTCCCAGATGTCAAAGGGAGTTATCTTTTTGTGGAACTTTTTTACAAATACAATGGAAGGTCAACTTTATTTCAAAAATATTTTCAGATTTTTTGACTTTTTATTTAATTACTAGTAATTTTTTTATACACGCAGGAACCAAAGTTCCTGTCCAGTGAAATGGCCCTAGGAATCAAAACAAAACTCATTAAGAAAATTAAAATGAGAAATTGTAATTTGTTCTCAATTTTGACCAAAGATTTAACTGACAAAATGTTAGTGCATGTCAACAAAAACGATATAATTTTTGGTGACATGCATAAACTTTTTGTTAGTTAAATTTATGGTCAAAATTTGGCACATAATACAATAGGGACCAATAAACCAAGACGGAGGTAGTAGTTAATATTTCCCGCCTTCATTCAATCGACATGTAAAATGTTCTCTTCTACTCTTTTTGTGATCATGTATCCAGAAACAAGATTCACGGGAGGAATGCCGGCTCCTCGGCGATTTGGATTCCTGGCCGCCGGATCGGTTGCTTGATGAGATCTGGGCTGTCGGATCGAGCCCTGGGATGCCCTCGGCCGTCAGATCGAAGAGGGGCTCCTGTAGCAACGAATAGTTTCACCCCGATCGTGCCACTGCGCGTAAATAGCCTGCCCTGCCGAGGGCATTTTCGTCATTTCATGCTTACGCGGCCGCTCCCGTGGAGATGACCTAGCCGCCTCTCTCCTGCACTCACGCAGCCCTCGCCTCTTCCTCCCGCCCCCCGCTCCTGCCCACTCGCTCGATCCGCCATCGCCTCCTCGGTCGCCGTCCGATTCCGGCCGCTCCGGTGAGCTCCGGCGCCGCCCAACACACGCACGGCTGCTCCTCGACGAGCTCTACCACCTTCACCGCATCGATCTACTTTTCCTGGCCTCCTGTGGTCACCCCCTTCGATTTCCCCCGCTAGGGTTTTGGTGGAGGAGGTGCACCTCGCCTCCGACGGCCACCTTCTCGTTGCCCCGGTCATCTCCGCCCCTTATAGTGCCCACTCGCTCAATCCGCCGTCGCCGCCTCGGTCGCCGGCCGATTCCAGCCGCTCCGGTGAGCTCCGGCGCCGCTCAACACACACACGGTTGCTCCTCAACGAGCTCTATCCACATTCACCACGTCGATCTACTTTTCCTCGCCTCATGTGGTCGCCCCCTTCGATTCCCCCGCTAGGGTTTCGGTGGTGGAGGTAGACCTTGATACGTCTCCAACGTATCTATAGTTTTTGATTGTTCCATGCTATTATATTATCTGTTTTGGATGTTTAATGGGCTTTATTATGCATTTTTATATTATTTTTGGGACTAACCTACTAACCGGAGGCTCAGTGCAAATTGCTGTTTTTTGCCTATTTCAGTGTTTCACAGAAAAGGAATATCAAACGGAGTCCAAACGGAATGAAACCTTCGGGATAGTTATTTTTGGAACAAACGCAACCCAGGAGACTTGGAGTGGATGCCAAGGAAGGAACGAGGCGGCCACGAGGTAAGAGGGTGCGCCCAGGGGGTAGACGCGCCCCCAACCCTCGTGGGCCCCTCGTGGCTCCACCGACCTACTTCTTTCGCCTATATATACTCATATACCTGGAAAACATCCGAGAGCACCACGAAACCCTATTTACACCGCCGCAACCTTCTGTACCCGTGAGATCCCATCTTGGGACCTTTTCTGGCGCTCCGCCGGAGGGGGAATCGATCACGGAGGGCTTCTACATCAACACCATAGCCTCTCCGATGATGTGTGAGTATTTTACCACAGACCTTCGGGTCCATAGTTTTTAGCTAGATGGTTTCTTCTCTCTCTTTGGATCTCAATACAAAGTTCTCCTCGATTCTCTTGGAGATCTATTCGATGTAATTCTTTTTGCAGTGTGTTTGTCGAGATCCGATGAATTGTGGGTTTATGATCAAGATTATCTACGAACAATATTTGATTCTTCTCTGAATTATTTTATGCATGAATTAATATCTTTGCAAGTCTCTTCGAATTACCAGTTTGGTTTGGCCTACTAGATTGATCTTTCCTGCAATGGGAAAAGTGCTTAGCTTTGGGTTCAATCTTGCGGTGTCCTTTCCCAGTGACAGCAGGGGCAGCAAGGCACGTATTGTATTGTTGCCATCGAGGATAAAAAGATGGGGTTTATATCATATTGCTTGAGTTTATCCCTCTACATCATGTCATCTTGCCTAATGCGTTACTCCGTTCTTATGAACTTAATACTCTAGATGCATGCTGGATAGCGGTCGATGTGTGGAGTAATAGTAGTAAATGCAGAATCGTTTCGGTCTACTTGTCGCGGACGTGATGCCTATATACATGATCATGCCTAGATATTCTCATAACTATGCGCTTTTCTATCAATTGCTCGACAGTAATTTGTTCACCCACCGTAGAATTTGCTATCCTGAGAGAAGCCACTAGTGAAACTATGGCCCCCGGGTCTCTTTCTTATCATATTACATCTCGTTTACTATTTTGCAATCTTTACTTTCCAATCTATATCATAAAAATACCAAAAATATTTATCTCATTATCTCTATCAGATCTCACTTTTGCAAGTGGGTGTGAAGGGATTGACAACCCCTTTATCGCGTTGGTTGCAAGGTTCTTGTTTGTTTGTTGCCTATTTCAGTGTTTCGCACAAAAGGAATATCAAACGGAGTCCAAACGGAATGAAACCTTCGGGAGAGTTATTTTTGGAACAAACGCAGCCCAAGAGACTTGGAGTGGACGTCAAGGAAGGAACGAGGCGGCCACGAGGTAGGAGGGCGCGCCCAGGGGGGGTAGGCGCGCCCCCCACCCTCATGGGCCCTCGTGGCTCCACCGACCTACTTTCGCCTATATATACCCATATACCCCGAAAACATCCGAGAGCACCATGAAACCCTATTTCCACCGCCGCAACCTTCTGTACCCGTGAGATCCCATCTTGGGGCCTTTTCCGGCGCTCCGCCGGAGGGGGAATCAATCACGGAGGGCTTCTACATCAACACCATAGCCTCTCCGATGATGTGTGAGTAGTTTACCACAGACAGTTGGGTCCATAGTTATTAGCTAGATGGCTTCTTCTCTCTCTTTGGATCTCAATACAAAGTTCTCCTCGATTCTCTTGGAGATATATTCGATGTAATTCTTTTTGCGGTGTGTTTGTCGAGATCCGATGAATTGTAGGTTTATGATCAAGATTATATATGAACAATATTTGATTCTTCTCTGAATTATTTTATGCATGATTTAATATCTTTGCAAGTCTCTTCGAATTATGAGTTTGGTTTGGCCTACTAGATTGATCTTTCTTGCAATGGGAGAAGTGATTAGCTTTGGGTTCAATCTTGCGGTGTCCTTTCCCGTGACAGCAGGGGCAGCAAGGCACGTATTGTATTGTTGCCATCGAGGATAAAAAGATGGGGTTTATATCATATTGCTTGAGTTTATCCCTCTACATCATGTCATCTTGCCTAATGCGTTACTCCATTCTTATGAACTTAATACTCTAGATGCATGCTGGATAGCAGTCGATGTGTGGAGTAATAGTAGTAGACGCAGAATCGTTTCGGTCTACTTGTCGCGGACGTGATGCCTATATACATGATCATGCCTAGGTATTCTCATAACTATGCGCTTTTCTATCAATTGCTCGATAGTAATTTGTTCACCCACCGTAGAATTTGCTATCTTGAGAGAAGCCACTAGTGAAACCTATGGCCCCCGGGTCTCTTTCTTGTCATATTACATCTCGTTTACTATTTTGCAATCTTTACTTTCCAATATATATCATAAAAATACCAAAAATATTTATCTTATTATCTCTATCAGATCTCACTTTTGCAAGTGGGTGTGAAGGGATTGACAACCCCTTTATCGCGTTGGTTGCAAGGTTCTTGTTTGTTTGTGCAGGTACTAGGCGACTTGCGTGTAACCTCCTACTGGATTTATACATTGGTTCTCAAAAACTGTGGGAAATACTTACGCTACTTTGCTGCATCACCCTTTCCTCTTCAAGGGAAAACCAACGCATGCTCAAGAGGTAGCAAGAAGGATTTCTGGCGCTGTTGCCGGGGAGGCTTACGCCAAGTCAAGTCAAGATTTGATCTCCCGACAACTCGCCGATTTCTGGCGCCGTTGCCGGGGAGATCTATGTACAAGTCAAGACATACCACACTACTAGAAAAAGGGCTATAGATGAGATTGACACTAATGGCGCACCCCACAAGCAGTGCGCCATTAGTATATACTAATGGCGCACCACCTTCTGATACGCCATTAGAGATGAAACTACTAATGGCGCACCTGGCCCAGGGTGCGCCATTAGTATCAAATTTTTTTTTAACTAGTGCGCCTGTCCAAACATACTAATGGCGCATCCAGACACTGTGCGCCATTAGTAGTTGAAACTACTAATGGCGCATCAGCCCAGGGTGCGCCATTAGTATCAAATTTTTTTTTAACTAGTGCGTCTGTCCAAACATACTAATGGCGCATCCAGAGACAGTGCGCCATTAGTATCTAAATTTTTTTTTAACTAGTGCGCCTGTCCAAACATACTAATGGCGCATCCTGGACAAGGTGCGCCATTACTAGTTGTAACTAGTAATGGCGCACCAGGCCCAGGATGCGCCATTAGTATAAAATGTTTTTTAACTAGTAATGGCGCACCGGTAAAAGATGCGCCATTGCTATCTATAGGTATGGCGCACCCCTACCAATGCGCCATTGCTATCACCCCTTATCCCCTCCCTCTAGTCACGTTCTCTCCCCTCCCCTTCCTCCTGACACACCAACCCACCTCCCTCGACTTCGATCTAGATCGGGAAGCCCCGGCCGCCCGCCTCTTCCTCTCCCTCCCAACCACGGCGAGCCCCCTTCCCCTTCCCTCACACCAGATCCAGGGCATGGAGCCGTGGTGAGCTCCTTCCCCAACCCTCCTCATCGGATCTAGAGGAGAGCTGGTGACCACGTCCTTCGGCGTGGGCGTTGCTCCGGGGTGTGGAGGCCGCCGAGCTGCAGGAGGAGGAGCTCCCCGCCACCCCAAGGCCCCAGATCCAGACGCCACGTTCATAGCCGGGCTTCCAGATCCTCGTCATCGTTGAGCTGGCCCATGATCGATGAACGGCGGCGGATCCGGCGGCAAGGCCAAGGTGCCGCAGGCGATGGCGCCGGTGGAGGGTGGTTTCTTCTCCACGTCCATACGCCGGGAGAGGAAGCAGCCTCCGCGTTGTTCTGCACCAAGTTCGGCAACGGGGGACGCGCGGCCGTCCTCCTCCTCCTCTGCATCCATGGCGCTCATCCCGGAAGGTACTGCGCCTCTCCCGCATTAATCCTGCTTCTGAATCGATCTGCACAGCTGATTTTTGCCTATAGCTCTGTTTGCCTGCAGGGGAGGTACCGCTGGAGCTCTTAGGCGGCCTTAAACACCACCGATCTGGTCGGAGGTTGGGCAGATAAGGCCCTGCGTCTCCTGCTCCTTCCCATGTACGTGTTCATCCCAGTCTCTGACTCTCTGTCCAGACTTAACTACGTAGCGGCTACCTAGTATGGATATGATTACGAGCTTGCCGGATTGGATTATGTAGCCTACCTCAATGCTTAATTAGTCTGGCGGTTTGTTGCACGCATACATGCATGCATCATGGTAGAGAATTGAAATCACTAGCTCTAGCTACTTCGTGGTTGAATGGTTTGCATTGCAGTGTACGATCAAATTCTGTACATCTAACATTTGATGAACTAGATGCAGCTTGCTTTTGATTTAGATGATTTATATCTGTGTATGATGCGTCAAAAAATATCTCTGTACGAGTCCTGTGCAGGTCATCGTTGGAGGAGAGGATAATGGTGAAGCAGCAGAAGATGATGGTGCCCGACCATGGCGAGCGAGGAAGCCCCAAGATTGATAGGTGGCTCCCTCCTGTTGTAAGTTCAGATGTTGCACATCCTGTATGTTGTGCAAATCGGAGAGATCCAGAATGCTTTTCTCATGTATTTTTGTTATCTCAGGTATGGATTTGGGGTGTATTTCAAGCAGGTAATAACCTACTCTGATGCCGCTCTAAGAGAAAAGTGTGCCACCCCTATCCTCAAGCAGGTAATAATTAATCATTTATGAGCTGATGGACAACAATTACTCTATTCTTCCACCACTGCATCACTCGATCAAATGTCATCATGTATCAATGATGTGAATATGTGAAAAAACCGTTTGCTCTGTTTTCTTATTTGGATGAAAACCAGGCAGTGTAGTTATTTTTTATAGTTTATACACATACTGCACTGTTAATTAAAGGTTGTAACCTCACTGTCACGCTAATGGACGCAAAAAAGAAGAGTGGTAGTACTATCAATGGTTCAGTCAGCGCCTCAACAGCGTCTGCACTACTTCTGATATTGTTTTTCAGTAGCTTTTTTCTGCACCTTTTTCTTTCAGTTCTTAGTGCTGCTGCCCCATGAACACATTTTTTAATTTGACTGTACAGTCAAATGAAGCCTTTGTTAAGTATACACTCCAAAATTCAGTTAACAGTAACCTAACTGAATTTTCTGTTTCTGAATTTATAAACTCACTTTATATTCAGTTTATAAATTAACAGTAGCTTCAAAATTAAGTATCATTCGCATGGATCAACTGTTATTTTATTTTGTGGAGGATAAAGTTCAGATCATGAATAATGGCATTACAAGTGAAAACTTCGCACAATTACACATGTCCTGAACCTCATACAATCTGACACTAGCAAGTCTTCATTGGCATGCAAGTACTACTTTTACATTGTCATGACAGGAACAATTAATTTGACATGTATCATTGGTACTGCTAAAACATTTCGGTCATGTTTCAACAAATTTGGTGAAGACCACTTCATATGTATTTTGCATATATGAATAATCTCCTGTTGCTTTCTAATTAAGATGTTAGTTCTTTCAGTTCTAGCCCTCCTATCTTCAATTCCTGGCTGCTGGACTACCTGCGGGACAGCGAGTTCATCTGCGGCAGCTATCGCTGTGAGCAGTCCTTCCGCGATGCGCTCCGCGGCGTCTTCGCCGGGCACAACGAGATCCTTAACGTCTGGAAGTAAGTCGCCGGCCATCTGTTTCCTGATGAATTTTCTTTCTAGCTCAGTGTGATCGGATCTGACTAGTACGTTCAGATTTGCTTTTGTTTTCTTTTCAAATAGTACTAGTAGTCTATATTCCAGCTGTGCGACTACCTGTAGCCACTTGAACCGATGAGAATTCTTCAAGCCTACCTATAGCCACTTGAACAGATGTCTATCTCAGATCTGCTCATCTAAAAAATCCAAGTGGAGCAGTATACTGGTAGTATAGTATAATAATATTATCAAAAGGTAAATGCCCTGATTATTTAGCTCTGTCAGATAAATACTCGTCGAAAGTGGGCTCCTATCAAAATTCATTTCCATTATAATCTTACTCATACAATATTCACACCATGTAATTCTGGAAATATATGCTCATATCTAGTTCTGCATAAAAAATGACAGTATTGACATGTTATAAATAGTTTGTTTGTCTTTTTGTTTATTTTGTTACATTTTTCAGGGATAAAGTGAAGAAAAAGAAGAAAAGATTACTAGAAGATTAGTTTTAGGATTTTCTTTTATTTCCTTGCAATTTTCCTTTTATTGGAAACTTGTAAAGACATTGTAATATTCTTACTATAATAAAAATTATGATTCTATTTCATTTTTTGTTTTTAAATTATTTTTCCTTATAGGTTGTTTTCTGTAAATTTAGATTTTTTTTTGTTTTCCAAATACATTACTAGTGGCGCATTTAAGCCCTTATTAGTGGCGCATCTTCCTTTATTACTAGTGGCGCACCTATAAGGTTATTAGTGGCGCACCTGAAGGGAATACCAGTGGAGCACCGAATGGTATACTAATGGCGCACCACATGGTGCGCCATTAGTATCTGGTATACTAATGGCGCACCTGTGGTGCGCCATTAGTAAAAAATACTAATGGCGTGGTACTAGTGGCGCACCAGTAGTGCGCCATTAGTAGGCAAAACTGGTGCGCCATTAGTAGGCCTTTTTCTAGTAGTGCCAAGTGCCCATCACAAACTCTTATCCCTCGCATTACATTATTTGTCATTTGCCTCTCGTTTTTCTCTCCCCCACTTCACCTTTGCCTTTGCCTTTTCTTCGCCCTCCTTCCATTCGATCTTGTATTACCATGTGCCTTCTTTTTGCGTGCATCTTCGCTTGCTAAACGTTTGTGGATCCTCATCCCCCTGCTAATATTTTAAGAGACCCAATTATGATGAACAAATTTCTAGTGATTTGAGTGCACTAGACTATCTTTATGAGGTTTTGTTTGAAATCCGTGAATCTGAAAATTGTGACGAAGTGCTTTATGAAGTGATTCACGATAGATCTTTGAATAAAAAGCATGATTGCAATGATGTTATCATAAATTCTATTAATGTCAATTGTGTTAATGATATGCAAAACCCTAAGCTTGGGGATGCTAAATTTGCTATGTCTACTACTTGTTGCAATGATCATGATTGGGGTGATTTTTCTTATGATCTTAAAAATTTATTTAAGCCCCATGATGAATATGAGATTGATAATAGTGTTTGCAATAATATTGAAAGTGGGTTTGGAGAGGTCATGACTTTAGTTAATGATAATCCCACTATTTTGGAAGAGTGTCAACTTCGCATGCATGTGGATCGTGTTGAGAATATGTTATGTGATAGCTATTTTGTTGAATTTTCTTATGATCCCACATGTAATTATGATGAGAGAGGAAAATATGGTTGTAGAAATTTTCATGATAATAAATTACCTCTCGTTATGTTGAGATTGCTATTGTTTCTTTCCGCTTCCTTGCATATGCTAGTTTTTGCTTGCTATGATAATTTGTTTTCCTATAAGATGCCTATGCATAGGAAGTATGTTAGACTTAGATGTGTTTGTCACGTGTATCATGATGCTCTCGTTGCGCTTCAATTCTTGTCTTTCATGTGAGCATCATCGAAATTTCAATGCCTAGCTAGGGGCGTTAAACGATAGCGCTTGTTGGGAGGCAACCCAATTTTATTTTTGTTCCTTGCTTTTTGTTTCTGTTTAGTAATAAATATTTCATCTAGCCTCTGGTTAGATGTGGTTTTGTGTTTTAATTAGTGTTTGTGCCAAGTAAAACCTTTAGGATAACCTACAGTAATAGTTATTTGATCTTGCTGTAAAAAACAGAAACTTTGCGCGCATGAGATTGGTTTTCATAAATCACAGAAAAGTGCTTTTCAGTTGATTCTTTTTGCTGTATATTAATAAAAAATTACCCAGGACTTCCTAATTTTGTAGAATTTTTGGAGTTCCAGAAGTTTACGTTTGGTACAGATTACTACAGACTGTTCTGTTTTTGACAGATTCTGTTTTCCGTGTGTTGTTTGCTTATTTTGATGAATCTATGGCTAGTATTGGGGGGTATGAACCATAGAGAAGTTGGAATACAGTAGGTTTAACACCAATATAAATAAAGAATGAGTTCATTACAGTACCTTAATGTGGTGGTTTGTTTTATTTCGCTAACGGAGCTCATGAGATTTTCTATTGAGTTTTGTGTTGTGAAGTTTTCAAGTTTTTGGGTAAAGATTTGATGGATTATGGAACAAGGAGTGGCAAGAGCCAAAGCTTGGGGATTCCCAAGGAACCCCAAGGTAAAATTCAAGGACAACCAAAAGCCTAAGCTTGGGGATGCCCCGGAAGGCATCCCCTCTTTCGTCTTCGTCTATCGGTAACTTTACTTGATGCTATATTTTTATTCACCACATGATATGTGTTTTGCTTGGAGCGTCTTGTATGATTTGAGTCTTTGCTTTTTAGTTTACCACAATCATCCTTTCTGTACTCACCTTTTGGAGAGACACACATGAATCGGAATTTATTATAATACTCTATGTGCTTCACTTATATCTTTTGAGCTATATAATTTTGCTCTAGTGCTTCACTTATATCTTTTTAGAGCACGGTGGTGGTTTTATTTTATAGAAATTATTGATCTCTCATGATTCATTTATATTATTTTGAGAGTCTTTTATAACAGCATGGTAATTTGCTTTGGTTAAAATTTTAGTCCTAAAGTGACGAACATCCAAGATGGGTATAATAAAAACTATCATATAAAGTGCATTGAATACTATGAGAAGTTTGATTCTTTATGATTGTTTTGAGATATGAAGATGGTGATATCAGAGTCATTCAAGTTGAGTAGTTGTGAATTTGAGAAATACTTGTGTTGAAGTTTGTGATTCCCGTAGCATGCACGTATGGTGAACCGTTATGTGATGAAGTCGGAGCATGATTTGTTTATTGATTGTCATCCTTATGTGTGGAGGCCAAGATCACGTGATGGTTAACTCCTACCAGCCCTTTCCCTAGGAGCATGCGTGTAGAACTTTGTTTTGATGACTTGTGGATTTTTGCAATAAGTATGTGAGTTCTTTATGACTAATGTTGAGTCCATGGATTATACGCACTCTCACCCATCCACCATATACCTTCCTCAAAACAGCCACCATACCTACCTGTTATGGCATTTCCATAGCCATTCCGAGATATATTGCCATGCAACTTTCCACCGTTCCGTTTATTATGACACGCTTCATCATTGTCATATTGCTTTGCATGATCATGTAGTTGACATCGTATTTGTGGCGAAGCCACCATTCATAATTCTTTCATACATGTCACTCTTGATTCATTGCATATCCCGGTACACCCCCGGAGGCATTCACATAGAGTCATATTTTGTTCTAAGTATTGAGTTGTAATTCTTGAGTTGTAAGTAAATAAAAGTGTGATGATCATCATTATTAGAGCATTGTCCCAAGTGAGGAAAGGATGATGGATACTATGATTCCCCCACAAGTCGGGATGAGACTCCGGACGAAAAAAAAGAAAAAAAAAGAGGCCAGAAAAATAAGAGAAAAAGGCCCAAATAAAAAACAAAAAATGAGAGAAAAAGAGAGAAGGGGAAATGCTACTATCCTTTTACCACACTTATGCTTCAAAGTAGCACCATGATCTTCATGATAGAGAGTCTCTTATGTTGTCACTTTCATATACTAGTGGGAATTTTACATTATAGAACTTGGCTTGTATATTCCAATGATGGGCTTCCTCAAAATGCCCTAGGTCTTCGTGAGCAAGCGAGTTGGATGCACACCCACTTAGTTTCTTTTGTTGAGCTTTCATACAGTTATAGCTCTAGTGCATCCGTTGCATGGCAATCCCTAGTCACTCACATTGATATCTATTGATGGGCATCTCCATAGCCCGTTGATACGCCTAGTTGATGTGAGACTATCTTCTCCTTTTTATCTTCTCCACAACCACCATATTCTATTCCACCTATAGTGCCATGTCCATGGCTCACGCTCATGTATTGCGTGAAAGTTGAAAACGTTCGAGAATACTAAAGTATGAAACAATTGCTTGGCTGAAACCGGGGTTGTGCATGATTTAAATATTTTATGTGATGAAGATAGAGCATAGCCAGACTATATGATTTTGTAGGGATAACTTTCTTTGGCCATGTTATTTTGAGAAGACATGATTGCTTTGTTAGTATGCTTGAAGTATTATTATTTTTATGTCAATATTAAACTTTTGTTTTGAATCTTTCGGATATGAACATTCATGCCACAATAAAGAAAATTACATTGAGAATTATGCTAGGTAGAATTCCACATCAAAAATTCTATTTTTATCATTTACCTACTCGAGGACGAGAATTAAGCTTGGGCATGCTTGATACGTCTCCAACGTATCTATAATTTTTGATTGTTCCATGCTATTATATTATCTGTTTTGGATGTTTAATGGGCTTTATTATGCACTTTTATATTATTTTTGGGACTAACCTACTAACCGGAGGCCCAGTGCAAATTGCTGTTTTTTGCCTATTTCAGTGTTTCACAGAAAAGGAATATCAAACGGAGTCCAAACGGAATGAAACCTTCGGGATAGTTATTTTTGGAACAAACGCAACCCAGGAGACTTGGAGTGGACGCCAAGGAAGGAACGAGGCGGCCACGAGGTAAGAGGGTGCGCCCAGGGGGTAGACGCGCCCCCAACCCTCGTGGGCCCCTCGTGGCTCCACCGACCTACTTCTTTCGCCTATATATACTCATATACCCGGAAAACATCCGAGAGCACCACGAAACCCTATTTACACCGCCGCAACCTTCTGTACCCGTGAGATCCCATCTTGGGACCTTTTCTGGCGCTCCGCCGGAGGGGGAATCGATCACGGAGGGCTTCTACATCAACACCATAGCCTCTCCGATGATGTGTGAGTAGTTTACCACAGACCTTCGGGTCCATAGTTATTAGCTAGATGGTTTCTTCTCTCTCTTTGGATCTCAATACAAAGTTCTCCTCGATTCTCTTGGAGATCTATTCGATGTAATTCTTTTTGCGGTGTGTTTGTCGAGATCCGATGAATTGTGGGTTTATGATCAAGATTATCTACGAACAATATTTGATTCTTCTCTGAATTATTTTATGCATGAATTAATATCTTTGCAAGTCTCTTCGAATTACCAGTTTGGTTTGGCCTACTAGATTGATCTTTCCTGCAATGGGAAAAGTGCTTAGCTTTGGGTTCAATCTTGCGGTGTCCTTTCCCAGTGACAGCAGGGGCAGCAAGGCACGTATTGTATTGTTGCCATCGAGGATAAAAAGATGGGGTTTATATCATATTGCTTGAGTTTATCCCTCTACATCATGTCATCTTGCCTAATGCGTTACTCCGTTCTTATGAACTTAATACTCTAGATGCATGCTGGATAGCGGTCGATGTGTGGAGTAATAGTAGTAAATGCAGAATCGTTTCGGTCTACTTGTCGCGGACGTGATGCCTATATACATGATCATGCCTAGATATTCTCATAACTATGCGCTTTTCTATCAATTGCTCGACAGTAATTTGTTCACCCACCGTAGAATTTGCTATCTTGAGAGAAGCCACTAGTGAAACTATGGCCCCCGGGTCTCTTTCTTATCATATTACATCTCGTTTACTATTTTGCAATCTTTACTTTCCAATCTATATCATAAAAATACCAAAAATATTTATCTCATTATCTCTATCAGATCTCACTTTTGCAAGTGGCCGTGAAGGGATTGACAACCCCTTTATCGCGTTGGTTGCAAGGTTCTTGTTTGTTTGTGCAGGTACTAGGTGACTTGCGTGTAACCTCCTACTGGATTGATACCTTGGTTCTAAAAAACTGAGGGAAATACTTATGCTACTTTGCTGCATCACCCTTTCCTCTTCAAGGGAAAACCAACGCATGCTGAAGAGGTAGCAGACCTCGCCTCCGGCCGCCGCCTGCTCATTGCCCCGGTCATCTCTGCCCCTGATGGTGCTCAAGCATGTGCTATACATCACCCCACTGAGCAGCCCAAGAGCCATGATTTTGATGATGTGGCTCAAGGAGGAAGATGGGGTGCTCGTGCTCGTCGGCGGGATGGTGCAAGGCAGAACTCCGACGCGGTTCCTTGCTGGTTGGGCGGTGTTCAGGCGCAACCCCGGCGCCCACTGAGTGCTGCCTCGGCTACAACCTCCTTCGGTGAGCTCCATCTTCCTCCTGCTCCTCTGCTTCGGCTACTATTTGGGACATGGTTGTGGCTATGTTGATGTGGTGCTCATCTGGTTGATGCTCTGTGCCCTACTCACGCATCAGTTCCTACTTGATCCATGTTGTTCTAGGGTTTGCGGGTTGTTGTTCTTGTTTAGTTGCTATCATAGGAGCTCCAGTGATGGCCTTGGTCGTGGCTATGTTGATGTGGTGCTCGTTTGGTTGATGCTCTGTGCCCTACTCATGCATCAGTTCCTACTTGAGCTCTGTAGTTGTGGATCCATGCTATTATAGGGTTTGCAGGCTGCTGTTCATGTTTAGTTGATATCATAGGAGCTGCTATGATGCCCTGGTTTGCATGTGGATGCCCTGGACGTAGGAGGTCCGTCCCTCTCTCCTCCTCACATGATAATAATGGCTAATCACATGATAATATCGTATTAACATATGTACCTGACACGCTGACACCACTCATGTAATTAGCCATTATTTCTGCCTTAAAGATGAGTTTGAAACCCTAGCCCTCCAAGGATTCTGATTTGAGCTATTGTTATGTTCATGTCGTTCTAATTTTTTGTTGCTGGAAATTAATGCCCTTGTTGTTTTCTTTAGTGATATTTGGTTACATGAACCGAGCACTAGGATTGGGATGTAACTGGACTACCGTGGCACTTGAGTATTCAGTTTCTGTACTCCCAAATTTAATGTTCCCTTTCTTAGTTAGCAGTATTGATGTTGCTTCTCAATCATACAATTTGTTGTTAGCACTTCAAAACTAGAAAAGACTTAGGCTAGATTGTTTTGTTAGCTTTGAAAAAGGAGGTAAGGGCTCTGTATATAAGAGGTTGGGTCTCAGGTTAGCACCAGATACGAAAGTTAAAAAGAATCGGAAACAAACATGTACCAGATTTGAGTTATTTTCATTTAAATATTATTTTTGTTTTCAGACGCTTTGGATCATACTAAGACACTTGGTAGAGATGTCCTAGATTATTCCTTTGAGTTTCTTTCTATGCTTTCAAGTTCGTCAGTGTGTTTGTTAGTGTCATCTCCAGTTACTATTGGTGCCTATGATTTGGATTATTAAACATTTGATTCCTTCAGGTGATGGGGCAGCCGCCAACTTGGGCCTGCTGAAGAACGGCGGGGCAGTGCAAGGTGCAACTCTGATGCAGTTCCTCGCCGGTTGGACGAGTTCAGGCGCAACCCCAGTGCCCACTGAGTACTGCCTCAGCTACAACCTCCCTCGGTGAGCTCCATCTTCCCCCTGCTCATCTTCCTCCTGCTCATTGTCTATAAAGCTCGACTTGTCGCAAAGGGTTTTCGACAAGTTCAAGGGGTTGACTATGATGAGACTTTCTCATGCGTAGCGATGCTTAAGTCTGTTAGAATTATGTTAGCTATTGCCGCATTTTATGATTATGCGATCTGGCAAATAGACGTCAAAACGACATTCCTTAACGGGTTTCTTAAGGAAGAGTTGTATATGATGCAACCAGAAGGTTTTGTCCATCCTAAGGATGCTAGCAAAATATGCAAGCTGCAACGATCCATCTATGGACTGGTGCAAGCATCTCGGAGTTGGAATATACACTTTGATGAGGTGATCAAAGCTTTTGGGTTTATACAAAGTTTATGAAGAAACTTGTATTTACAAGAAAGTGAGTGGGAGCTCTATTGCATTTCTGATAGTATATGTGGATGACATATTATTGATTGGAAATGATTTAGAATTTTGAAAAGCATAAAGGGTTGTTTGAAAGGAGTTTTTCAAAGGAAGACCTGGGTAAGTTGCTTATATATTGGGCATGAAGATCTATATAGATAGCTCAAGACACCTGATAAGATTTTCACAGAGCACATACCTTGACAAGATTTTGAAGAAGTTCAAAATGGATTAGTCCAAGGAGTTCTTTCTTATATTGTAAGGTGTGAAGTTGAGTAAGACTCAAGGCTCGACAATGGCAGAAGAAAGAGAAAGGATGAAAGTCGTCCCCTATGCTTCAGGCATAGGCTCTGCCATGCTGTGTACCAGACCTGATGTGTGCCTTACCATCAGTCTAGCAAGGGGGGTACAAAGTGATCCAGGAGTGGATCACTGGACATCGGTCAAAATTATCCTTAGGTGCCTAAAGGGGACTAAGGAAATGTTTCTCGGTTATGGAGGTGATAAAGAGTTCATCATAAAGGGTTACGTCGATGCAAGGTTTGACACCGATCCGGATGACTTCAAGTCGCAAACCGGATACGTATAGTGGAGCAGTCATTTGGAATAGCTCCAAGTGGGCGTGGTAGTAGCATCTACAGTATGACATAGAGATTTGCAAAGTACATATAGATCTGAATGTTGCAGACCCGCTGACTAAAACCTCTCTCACAAGCAAAACATGATTAAACCCCAGAACTCATTGGGGGTTGATCACATAGCGATGTGAACTAGATTACTGACTCTAGTGCAAGTGGGAGACCATTGGAAATATGCCCTAAAGGCAATAATAAAATGGTTATTATCATATTTAACGTTCATTCTAAATGTTCATTATTCATGCTAGAATTGTATTAATCGGAAACTTAAATACATGTGTGAATACATAAACTACACCGTGTCCCTAGTAACAAAGATGCTCTACAGGTATCTCCGAAGGTGTTTGTTGAGTTGGCATAGATCGAGATTGGGATTTGTCACTCCGAGTATCGGAGAGGTATCTTTGGGCCCTCTCGGTAATGCACATCATAAAGCTTGCAAGCAAATGACTAAGGAGTTTAGTCACGAGGTGATGTATTACGGAATGAGTAAAGAGACTTGCCGGTAACGAGATTGAACTAGGTATAAAGATACCGACGATCGAATCTCGGGCAAGTAACATACCAATGGACAAAGGGAATTACATATGTTGTCATAACGGTTCGACCGATAAAGATCTTTGTAGAATATGTAGGAGCCAATATGGGCATCCAGGTTCCGCTATTGGTTATTGACCGGAGAGGTGTCTCGGTCATGTCTACATAGTTCTCGAACCCATAGGGTCCGCACGCTTAACGTTCGATGACAATATAGTATTATATGAGTTATGTGATTTGGTGACCGAATGTTGTTCGGAGTCCCGGATGAGATCACGGACATGACGAGGAGTCTCTAAATGGTCAAGAGGTAAAGATTGATATATAGGACGATGGTCTTCGGACACCGAAAGTGTTTCGGGGGTATCGGGTACTTATCGAGTAACCGGAACGGGTTCCGGACACCCCCGGCAAAAGATATGGGCCTTATGGGCCAAGAGGGGAAACAGACCAGCCACAAGTATGTAAAAGTTGCATAATATTGGCATGAAACAATAAAAAATTATAGATACGACGGAGACGTATCAGGGGGCCCACATGATGGGTAGTGGGGAAAGTCCCCACAACCCCGGTCTAGGCGCATCAAGATCCCCCCTTGAAAGGAATAGTATCATATCCCGAAGGGATAAGATTAGAATTCCTACAAAGAGGGATAGCAATCGGTGGGGAAGGAAAGGAGGGATTTCCTTCCTCCCCCTTTGACCAACGACCCTAGGGCTGTCGGTGTCAAAACCGGCGGATCTCGGGTAGGGGGTCCCGAACTGTGCGTCTAGGATCGATGGTAACAGGAGACGGGGGACACGATGTTTACCCAGGTTCGGGCCCTCTCTATGGAGGTACCCTACTTCCTGCTTGATTGATCTTGATGAATATGAGTATTACAAGAGTTGATCTACCACGAGATCGTAATGGCTAAACCCTAGAAGTCTAGCCTATGTCAATATGGTAATGAGTATATGTGGTGTCCTTTCCTGACTATCCCCTTCGGTTTATATAGACACCGAGGGGATCTAGGGTTTACATGGAGTCGGTTACATAAGAAGGAATCTTCATAGTTGGTCGCCAAGCTTGCCTTCCACGCCAAGTAGAGTCCAATCCGGACACGGTGCAGTCTTCGGCCTTCACGTCTTCACAGCCCATCAGTCCGGCCCACGGATAACAGGCCGGACGCCTGAGGACCCCTTAGTCCAGGACTCCCTCAGTAGCCTCCGAACTAGTCTTCAATAGCGAGGTGTTCGGCACTTATATTGTCTTCGGCATTGCAAGGCGGGTTCCTCCTTCGATGATCTGCAAGTAATATATTCGGCCATTGATCCAATGCCGCCTCCTTGGCTCCTGCGCGTTTTAAATAATCTTCGTCCTCCACGTGTCGAGCGAATGTGGAAAGTCAGGGTATTTTTGCGAATAACACCCCCCCGTCTACGCAAGGAAGAGTGCCTATTTAAAGAGATTGGATCCTAGATCCATTCAGCGCTACGCAGAAGAAATCCCCAGAGACTGCTTAGGAGAGACCATTCTAGCATGGCCAGCGTTCCTAGCTCCTCCGCTCGTCCCGGCCCAGAGAAAGGCGAGTGGGAGAGGTGTTCTGTGTCTCATAGCCAACTGACAAAGTTGCAAACGCAGGGATTCCTTCCCCCTGCAGATCTAGTCCCTGTTCGGACGGGGCTAGCTTCCTTCAATGAGGGGACTCAGGCAGAGGACTTCCCCAATCCGTCCGGGGGAGAGCGAGTGTGTTTTGTCCCCTACCTGCTAAGAGGCGTTGGATTTCCAATCCATCCGTTCCTCCGAGGGCTTCTGGAGTACTACGGCCTCCAGCTGCACAACTTCACTCCAGTCTCTATACTGCACATTGCAAGTTACGTCGCTTTGTGCGAACTATTCCTGGGCGTCGAGGCTCATTTCAAGTTGTGGAGGAAGTTGTTCCGTCTCGTCCCGCGCAATCATGAAGGGTAAATATTTGAAGTGGGCGGAGCCGAAGTATGGCGCGTCGCCGATACCGGATATCCATCCGGCACACCAAGGAAGGCGTCTGATGGATGGCCCTCCCAATGGTTCTATATTGAGGACGTCCCGCTTCCCGACCCGGTTCGAAAGGGTCTTCCCGAATTTGCAGGCATCCCGCTGAAGAAACGCCACAGTTGGCGTCCCCGGAGTCTTGAAGAGGAAGATGACGCGGATGTTCGTCAGCTGATGAGCAGGATAAAAGAGCTCACTCAGTCCGGACTCACAGTAATCGAGGTTATGGCGATCTCCATAGCGCGAGGGGTTCAGCCGCTCCAATACAAAGGGCTTCCAATGTGGCACTACAATGGGGAGGACGACGCCTCTCGGTTGTCGCGCCAGGTCGGCCTTCGAAGAGGAGGGCCGGTGAAAGCATCGCCGAGCCTTCATCGAGGAGGTACGGATAAATATATTTTTCAGTGGCCGGATCCCACTATGACCTATGCGCCTGTTTGATTATAGGAAAAAGGTTCGCCGAACTGTGTCCGGGGGTCCGGCCGGCCGCGCTCCCAACAACCAAGATTTAGATCCAGTCAGGGAGACGGGGGCCGATGTAGGAACAAAGCCGGACTGCCCTTCAGCCGAGGGTTCGGACAATATGTCTGTTACCAACTCGAAAGTAGAGAGCGCCATGAATCATCGGCGCTGCAGAGCTGTTTTACAAGACTCAAAGTTCTCGGACGAGGCATTTAATGCTTTTAGCTCGGGCGACGCATACATCCGAGCTGCTCGAGACGGGCTTAGGAAAGCCATGAGGCAATATCTGACAGATGTGAAGGTAAGTTTTCTTTGTCCAAAAAGGATAGCCATATACCCGCAGCCCCCAAGACTGAAAGCAGTTGGCGCAACTGATTTGAGGATTGTTAAACAACCAGATCCTCGCAGAGAAGAATAGTCTGCTGCCCAAGAGTTGGAGCAGTGTAAGGCGCAGCTAAAAGCTGCTACCGCCGAACTGGGAGACTTGAAGAAGTCGTCCGCTGGTAACGTTCCCCTCCTTCGAGGAACAGTAAATGTATACCAACTGTGCTAATACTGCCACTGATCATATAATACAGTCGCCTGATCAACTTGAGGAGAAGTTGAAGATCGCCCAAGAGGGAGAAAGAGAGGCAAAGAGGCAACACGCCGCAGGCGAGCGTGTGCTGACCCGCGTCTGGGACGAGAAAAACAAGCTACATGATTCCAACACTAAGTTGGGTGAAGAGTTGAAAGATGTGCGGGCCCAGCTAGCCGACTCCGTAAAGGAGAACAAAAACCTGCGGGGCGGTATCTTCAGTATGTGTCCGAACTATTTGTGGATTAGCTCAAAAAATAGATGGGACTGATATAGTCATGTTTGCAGGTGTACTGACGGGCCGTCCTGAAGAGGAGGTGTCCGGATCATCGAGTGATCTGCTGCAGAGGCTGTCACAGGTCCACGAGCATGCTCGGCTGGCCATGCGGAGTGTTGCCAAGGCCTTATGGCCATCCGCCTCCCCTCCAGGAAGTATGGAGGAGCTAGTACAGCTATTCAAAGGAGCGCGGCGGCGTATCCGATTATGGAAGATATCGGCCTGTCGAGAGGGTGCGCGAGAAGCTTGGGCCGTGGTGAAAACTCGGTATACCAAGCTTGATCCTAATCACATGGCTCGGGTCGGACCGCTAGGGTTGAATGGGGAAGAAATTCCCGTTAGTTTAGTGTATGACCAAGTAGAGGTGGCCGCCAAATATTCCCAACAGGATTGTAAGTTAGACCGCCTGTTGGACGGTATAGAGAAGGAAGTGTTTGAGTCCCAGTGACTATGTACTTTCCTTACCCTATGTAATTCTAGCTGAATTGTATAGCATTTGTAATGGCAGACCTTTTCGCTTCAACCTCCAGACTCGATGGTGCGGAGTGTTTCCGAATACCCTTGCGGCCGAATAGACCGGGGTATGCTTGGAAAACTAGGCGTAGGGGTCATAGTTGCTTGAACAGACAAGTTGTATCCGGCTAGTTATGTTATATTACATTGAGATTGTAAGAAACATCTTCCAGGGAGAATAGTTCCGTTAAGGGTTCCTTTCCCTGGGTGTGCATGCCTTAGTAGACATGTCCGAATTGTGATGTAAAAATCACAGTGTGTATAGCTTCTGGGGGTTCACAATAGAGTGAGTGCAAAGAGTATTTTTCATCCACCGACCGAATATTCCCTTAAGAACGCTAGCTTTCGGCTTCACCCAGTCTGAGGTGCACATCCGGATAACCCGGCAGTAACAATCGCAGAGGTGCTCCCTTTACCACCTAGCCGAACAATCGGGAACGTAGGGGTAAGCACAGGAGCCAGGCAACCCAGCTTGGCCAAAACTTAAGTCATATCGATGCATATAATGGTGAAGAAAAGACATACGGGAAGAACGCGTATGTATGATGAGCTTGATGCTCGGAAAATAGTATTAACAAGCTTCTGTTAAAGAAGCCCCCAGGTATGATGGGCGTACATATGTAAAAATGTGTACGTCAGCAGTGTTCAGTCAAGCCGAATGAGAGCTTTAAAGCGAAAAAGGAATTGTGTAAAATGGAGAAAAAGTAATGGAAACTATAGGGGAGAAGGAGACTAACAAAGAGTTTGGCGCTAGGCATAGAACCTTCGGAGTCTGGCCGCATTCCAGGGGTTCGGCTCTAGGCGATTGTCTGATGCGTCACGAAGACGGTACGCTCCTCCGGTAAGAACTTCGTCAATTATGAAGGGACCCTCCCATTTGGGCTTGAGTTTGTCCTTTTTCTTCTCCGGCAAGAATAGAACGAGTTCGCCAACATTGTAAGTCTTGGCCCGTACTTCTCTGCTTTGATATCTTCGAGCCTGCTGCTAATAAAATGCTAAACGGGCTTTGGCGACGTCGCGCTCCTCCTCCAGGGCGTCTAGGATGTCCTGCCGATCCAACTCGGCCTCTTTCTCTTCGTACATACGCACTCGAGGTGAGTCATGTATAATATCGCAGGGCAATACAACCTCTGCACCGTACACCATGAAGAAAGGTGTGTATCTGGTAGTTCGGTTGGGCGTGGTCCGCAGCCCCCAGAGTACAGAGTCAAGCTCCTCGACCCAGTGTTTGTCTGATTCTTTCAAAGACCGCACCAGCCTGGGTTTGATGCCGCTCATAATAAGACCATTAGCTCGCTCAACTTGACCGTTTGTTTGCGGGTGGTAGACAGAGGCGTAATCGAGCTTAATGCCTAGATTAGCACACCGGGTTTTCACCTCATCAGCTGCGAAATTGGAACCGTTATCAGTGATGATGCTGTGCGGTACACCATAACGGTGCACCACATCGGATATAAATGCAATCACAGGTCCGAACTCGGCCGTTTTGACTGGTCTAGCCTCTATCCACTTGGTGAATTTGTCCACCATGACCAGCAGATATTTTTTCTTATGGCTTCCCCCTTTAAGGGGTCCAACCATGTCCAAGCCCCAGACCACAAAGGGCCATATGATGGGGATTGTTTGTAGGGCGGTTGGGGGCATATGGATTTGGTTGGCGAAGAGTTGGCTTCCAACGCAGCGCTGGACGAGGTCCTGTGCGTCTGCCTGGGCCGTAGGCCAATAAAATCATGTCCGGAAGGCCTTGCTGATCAGTGCCCGGGCTGCGGCGTGGTGCCCACCGAGACCGGCGTGAATTTCTGCCAAGAGTTGCCGCCCCTCCTCCTCAGAGATACACCTTTGAAGGACTCCGGTAGTGCTCTTCTTGTAGAGCCCTCCCTCGTGAACTTTATAGGCCTTCGAACGCCGGACAATGCGGCGAGCCTCGTTCTGATCTTCTGGGAGCTCCTTCCTATTAAAGTAGGCCAAGAATGGTTCAGTCCACGGGACAATTACTGCCATGATGAGGTGGGCCGATGGTGTTATTTCGGTGGCTGAGCCTCCGATGATATCGGCGTGTTCTCTATCTGTGTTTGTGTTCGAAACGGGACTGTCGTTGTTGTCTCCCCCTTGCCACACCACGGATGGCTTAAAGAGCCTTTCAAGGAAGATGTTAGGTGGGACAGGGTCGCGCTTAGCACCGATGAGAGCAAGGACGTCTGCCGCCTGATTACTTTCGCGGGCGACGTGATGAAATTCGAGCCCCTCGAACCGAGCCGACATCTTCAAGACGGTATTGCGATAAGCTGCCATCTTTGGATCTTTGGCATCAAAGTCTCCATTGATTTGGGATATTGCGAGGTTTTAGTCCCCGCGCACCTCCAGGCGTTGTATGCCCATTGATACGGCCATCCGAAGGCCATGTAGCAAGGCCTCGTATTCGGCTACGTTGTTGGAATCTGTGTATAATATTTGGAGTATGTACTGGACGATATCTCCTGTGGGGGATGTTAATACGACGCCCGCCCCTAGCCCTGCCAACATTTTGGAGCCGTCAAAATGCATGACCCAGTTGGAATATGCGCCGTACTCTTTAGGGAGTTCAGCCTCTGTCCATTCGGTGACGAAGCCAGCCAGTACTTCGGATTTGATGGCTCGACGTGGTTTGTTCGTGATGTCGAATGGCAATCCGGCCCATTGCATCCCGGTTGTTGATTATATCATTGAGGGGCACTTCGGAAGCCACCGTGATCAAGCACTCCTGAAAGTAGTGTTGCAATTTTCGAGATGCCATGAAGACTGCATATGCTATCTTTTGATAGTGAGGGTACCGGGATTTGCATGGTGTGAGGACAGTGGATACGTAGTATACCGGCTTTAGGAGCGGGAATTTGTGTCCGTCCTGTTCTCGTTCGACGACGAGCACGGCGCTCACCACTTGATGTGTTGCCGATATGTATAGCAACATGGGTTCGCCTGCGTTTGGTGCAGCCAGGATTGGATTGCTTGCAAGGAGGGTCTTTATTTCCTCCAGTCCGGCAGTCGCCGCGTCTGTCCATTCGAAGTTGTCCGTGCGCCGTAAGAGGCGATAGAGTGGGAGTGCCTTTTCTCCTAGCCTGGAGATAAAGCGGCTTAGTGCTGCCACGCATCCTGCCAGTTTTTGGACCTGTTTGAGGTCTGTTGGTGTAGCTAACTGTGACAAAGCTCGGATTTTAGCCGGATTTGCTTTGATTCCTCTATTGGAAACTATGAAGCCCAGCAGTTTTCCAGCGGGGACGCCGAAGACGCACTTCCTCGGGTTGAGCTTAATGTCATATGCCCGGAGGTTGTTAAATGTGAGGCGTATGTCGTCTATTAGTGTTTCGACGTGCCTAGTCTTAATGACGACGTCGTCAATGTAAGCTTCTACCGTTTTGCGATCTGTTTCTCCAGGCATGTTTGGATCATGCGTTGGTATGTCGCGCCGGCGTTCTTGAGCCCAAAGGGCATAGTATTGAAGCAGAATGGCCCATATGGGGTAATAAATGCTGTTGTAGCTTGATCGGATTCCTTCATTTTGATTTGATGGTATCCGAAATATGCATCGAGAAAAGACAGTGAGTCGTGTCCTGCGGTGGCGTCAATGATTTGATCAATGCGGGGAAGGGGAAAAGGATCCTTAGGGCAAGCCTTGTTGAGATCCTTGAAATCGACGACACAGGCGCCAGGATTTATCTTTCTTTGGTACCATCACCAGGTTTGCCAGCCAGTTCGGATGCTTGCTTTCTCTAATGAATCCGGCCTCGATGAGCTTGGCCAGCTCCTCCCCCATGCTTGTCGCTTGGGTTCGGAAAAGCGCCGCAGTGTTTGCTTGACTGGTTTAAATCCTTTTCATATGTTGAGGCTATGTTCGGCGAACTTGCGTGGGATCCCTGGCATATCTGAAGGGTGCCAGGCAAATATGTCCCAGTTTTCACGCAGGAACTCTTGTAGTGCGGTGTCAACTGTTGGTGTCAGTTGAGCTCCGATGGATGCTGTCTTCTTGGGGTCCGTTGGGTGGACCTGGAATTTGACTATTTCTTCCGCTGGTTTGAATGAGGTGGATTTGGGGCGTTTGTCGAGGATCACGTCGTCCCTGTCCACTGTGGAGCGTAGTGCAGTTAATTCTTCGGCCGCGAGGGCTTCGGATAGCGCTTCCAGGGCCAGGGATGCGGTTTTGTTTTCAGCGCGGAGTGCTATGTCCGGATCACTGACGAGAGTGATTATACCATTTGGTCCGGGCATTTTGAGCTTCATATATCCGTAGTGAGGTATAGTTTGGAAGCGTGTGAAAGCATCCCGCCCCAATAAGGCGTGATATCCGCTGCTGAAAGGGGCCACTTGGAAGGTTATTTCTTCGGACCGATAGTTCTCCGGCGTGCCGAATACCACGTCAAGTGTGATTTTGCCCGCGCACCGCGCCTCCCGACGAGGAATAATTCCGCGGAAGGTTGTGTTACTTTCTTTGATGCGGCTCCTATCTATTTTCATTTTATGGAGTGTGTCCTCATAAATGAGATTTAGTCCGCTGCCACCGTCCATGAGGACCTTGGTGAGTCGAAACCCATCCACGATGGGGCTGGGGGCTAACGCGGCTGGTGCTCGTACTGTTCTGTACTTTGGTTCGTCACCGGCGTTGAATGTTATAGCCGTGTCGTTCCATGGGTTTATTACAGCAATTTGGCATACTTCGTTGAGCTCGCGAAGTGCCCTTTTGCGCTTGTTATTTGAAGCGAATGTCTCGAAGACTGTCAATACTCTTGGGTCGTCATCTTCTGGGGGGTACTGTTCCAGGGCGTCCTTTATAAGGATGTCCTCGCCGCTCTTGGCTACCTGTCGTAGTATCCAACATGCTCTAAGGCTGTGGGTTGCCACGGTATCTATTATTGCATGTATTTTGCATGGGCTATCGAGCCACCCCTCCAGAACGGTGTCGTGCCGTATGGTGGCTTTGTGTTTTTTGACTGTTGGACTGGGCGTGCCCTGAGGGTACGCCCTTTTCGCCTGTAGGGGGAGTTGGGTTGGGGCTGGTGGTTCCCAGTGAGCTGCCCGAGTTTCCCAGGCGCTTTCCATCGCGTAGTACTTTTGTACGATGGTTGCTAAGTCAGCAAATTTCAGTATGCGGCGGCGATTGATGGTGTTGAGGATACCTTCGTCCGCGCAGTTGTTGCGGAATGCCGCTATCACGTCTTCGTCACGGCAATCTTTTACCTTATTTTTGACAAGGAGGAATCTGGCCCAGAAGTAGTGGACTGTTTCCTAAGACTTTTGTTTGATGCTCATGAGAGCGTCTATGTCCGAGTGGGTGGGTGGAGCGAAATCCGAACCCTGACCCGATTTTGGATCCGGAGTTTGAAGATCTACCGGACCTGGCAGTTCGGGCTCCGGGATATCGACTGATTTTTTAGGCTCATCGTCCGACTCCATGTTCGGGGGACGGGACATGCCTTTCTGCCGGAGAATATCCGGCCCTTCAAGATCAGAGATCCGAACATAGTTCGTCTTCAATATAGTAGAAGAGTTGCTCCGCTCCTCGACTACCGCTATCTGATGGGTGATCGGCGGAGTTTTGATTTCTCTCTGGTCGGGTTTAAGCCCAACCCGATCGTAGTCTGTAGCGACCCCCAAGGCGGCCATGCGATCCAGGAGTTCGCTTAACGACGACAACTCCATTGGATCCATGCGGGCGGAGTATTCGGGATCGACGCGGAGGCGATTTTCGATGACTTGAGAGGCCATCGTCGGCTTAAGGGCCGACCCGGCGGTCATGACAAATCCGCCTAGCAGGAGAGTTTGGCCTGGGGCCAGGACTCCTCTGGAGATGATATTATCCTTGGAAACAAGGCGAGCCATCAATCCTCTTTGCGACGGCACAGCGGAACTCTCAATGAAAGCACCAATGTCGGTGTCAAAACCGGCGGATCTCGGGTAGGGGGTCCCGAACTGTGCGTCTAGGATCGATGGTAACAGGAGACGAGGGACACGATGTTGACCCAGGTTCAGGCCCTCTTTATGGAGGTAATACCCTACTTCCTACTTGATTGATCTTGATGAATATGAGTATTACAAGAGTTGATCTACCACGAGATCGTAATGGCTAAACCCTAAAAGTCTAGCCTATGTCAATATGGTAATGAGTATATGTGGTGTCCTTTCCGGACTATCCCCTTCGGTTTATATAGACACCGAGGGGATCTAGGGTTTACAGGGAGTCGGTTACATAAGAAGGAATCTTCATAGTTGGTCGCCAAGCTTGCCCTCCACGCCAAGTAGAGTCCAATCCGGACACGGTGCAGTCTTCGGCCTTCACGTCTTCACAGCCCATCAGCCCGGCCCACGGATAACAGGCCGGACGCCTGAGGACCCCTTAGTCCAGGACTCCCTCAAGGGCCTTGGAGGGCAGGCCACCAGCCCCCTCCTATATAAAGGTGCGGAGGCGTTGTGGATAGCCGCCCTTCGACCCTTGCCCATTACCTCTCCCAACTCCTCCCACGTTTCACCTGTACGCGCTTGGCGAAGCCCTGCCAGAAATCCGCTGCCACCACCACCACCACACCATCGTGTTGGTTCAGATCTCATCTACCTCATCTCTCTCCCTTGCTGGATCAAGAAGGAGAGGACGCCACCGAGCCATACATGTGCTAAACTCATAGGTGTCGCACGGGTGGTACTAGATCGGATTGGATCGTGAAGAGTACGACTACATCAACCGCGTTACGACCTAACGCTTTCGGTCTACAAGGGTATGTAGACACACTCCCCTCTCGTTGCTTTACATCTCCATAGATAGATCTTGGGTGTTTCCTAGTAAATTTTTTGATTTTCATGCACGTTCCCCAACAGTTATCCTGTGTGATCGTGCATCGTGTGGAGACTCTAAGTCTGCCTTTTCATGATCCAGATCCACTTGATCTCCATCTGAAGCTCGGAGTGTCTCTATCCAATCTTTGATTCATTCCACCGCTTCATGTTCTTCATGATGCTCCTACCATCCTCACTCATGAAGCCATCAGGGAATATATTTTAGTCATATATATCAGTTCTTTGGTTATATGAGTTTTAAATAAATGTAACCGTATTTTACATTCCCCAAGTCCTAAATTCATAGCGACCACCCTATCATATAACAATATAGAAGGAACTAGAAAAACAATTTGTATCAAAACAAATGCAATAAAGCACCGCCACTTAGTATAACCTATTGAAAGTGACCTTAGGCCTTAGTGACATTAGAGATTTTTTTTTGCCGGTGCGGGAATGCGACGCGTAAATCAACCAACCCCCCCCCCCCCCCCCCCCCTTGCGTGCTATTCGATTTGCGAAGCACAACCGCTGGATCAACCATTTGCAATTGTGGGAGCCAGCTTGCCGACTAATCACACCACCTGCGGCCTGGCTCGTAGTGCACATACATATGTGTGATGAAGGGTTGTGCACGCGATGTAAAGTAAGGCTTCACTCTTTTCTCAAGATTTCGAAATTCCAGACTCACCGGAGCACAGTTTCCAAAACTTCACTCTTTTCATTACCCGTTTGTGCATCGTCATGGATGCATATAGTCCAACTAATTACAAAATGTATTACAAAGTCGCCAAATAATTGCCTTACAAAAGAAAGAGGGAAAGGCCAAGAACATAGACACCCCAAGGAAATAAAGATGTGACATGCCAACAAAGACTACAATATATATTAACAAGCCTATCATTGGCATGTCATCCAAATCGGGACATAAATCTATGTGAGATTTAAAACACCTGAATTCAGTCCCTCCCACCCGCACGCTGACGGCGAGTCTCAAAGTATCGAAGCCAGCATGCTTCTGTGCTGTTGAGATGCACACATCTAGACTGATTCACTTATTAGTTATTGTCCTTGAAGCCTGTAAGGAGGGGCTCTTTCTTCTCACTCCACTTGTTCAACCTTTTTTGTGCCTCCTCTACCTGAAGAATGTAGAAAAATTAACCAATGCAGTTATGTAGTGTATTTTTTCAACACATATTTTTGATCAGTTTGCATCAAGCGTATACTCTCAAGAAGGTTCTAAATCATGTGACGGAGGAATGGTGATGAGCAAGCAACATGTGTGCATGTTACATTTATGACAACATATATGGCGACAACGAAAGCTAGATTTATCCTTGGTCATCAGGGAGTTAATTTAGTATTCATCATTTACACTTTTGTACAAAAGAATGGAAATGCAAATTCAACTTTCTACACTATAGGTTTAATAACAAGCCATACCTCTTTCGTCCAGTCAGTTCTTATGGTGACCCACAACAGAATGGCTGTCTGCAAGGCTGTTCCCCCAATCAAACCACCCCAAATACCCTGCAAGTAGGCATACGATTCCATCAACATACGTTAGAACACATAACTGAAGATTTTGCCATCACGGAATATATATGAAAAATTTACAGACATGTCCATTACCTTTGCGCCAAGATTGAAGAAAAAACCAAGAACAACACCAAGTGGAACGCCTACGATGTAGTAAGAGCCGACGTTCACGTAAGCAACAAATTGTTGCCATCCACATCCAACAGCAACACCTAATGTTTCCATACATGTTAGTAAATTTCAGTCATTATGAATACGTGGTATCTCAAGAGAGAAAATATGCATCACAAAACATGGTAGACTTGTTTCCCTCATTGTACCTTCACTTTTTTCCACTAAGGGCCTACACATTGTCTTGCCCTATTCTTTTCTTGTATTTTGGTACTACAAAAAATAATCAAATCACGGTACGGAAACCTACTATATCCCTGAAATATGCGTTATCACAGTGTGGAAGAATTTGCATCTCAAAACATGATAGTCATGTTTCCCTCATTTGTACCTTCATTCTCTTTTTCCCGAGGGCCTACATCTTGTAGTATCAATTTTTTCTTTTCCCTTTCTTATGCGAAAAGAGAGTACCACATTCTTTTCTTGTGCATAATACTACAAAAACTAATAAAACCACGGTAGGGAAACATACTATAGTCCTAAAAAACATGAAAGACCTATAAAGGACTAGCCTGGAACTTGGGAGAGAACTTTGCACTATAGAACTTTGCACTATACATAAATTGGAGCTATGTTTAACACATATGATGCAGTTGCCCCACAAGTATGAAAGAGTCTACAGTCATTTCAAATATAGGTGTAGGTCATCTCGCAATACTCTGGTACGTTAGAATTTAGTAACTATGAAAATAATATAGATTGAATTAAAAAAACCGAAATTGCACATGAATTGTAACGTTAAACAAAACAGAAATGGGCTCCTATTGTTCTAATAATATACCTGCCATCTATCCTTTCTATAATTTTGTACTAACGGATTAGTCGAGAATCAAGAAATCACATGTTCTTCATGTAGAAAGTGTCTAAAATATTACCTGTCAGTACAGGTTGGATGCCACCGAGAACGAGTGTGACGGCGAGAAATGGGCAAAGATCCGCCACCGCATCCGAAACTGCTTCACCATCTGTGAATAAGTAGCTAATGTGGTTGCGAAGGCAAAGGATCACAACAGCAAGGATGGTAGAGATTGTTGTAGAGATCCCGGTCACGACCCACACAGAGAAAAATGCAGACTTCGGGTTGCCGGCGCCAAGCTCATTGCTCACTCTTACACTGAAGTGAAAAGGTATCCATTAGGTAGTTAGAGTACTTACCTAGTTGTCAGTAATCAATGCTATTGTTTATCAAGGCCTTTCAGTATAGACTTGCAGACCTTGCAGCGGCGTTGAACCCTACTGAGATCATGAACACCCAACCATAAATCGTCATACTGTACCGGCCAAACGCACAAATGAAATTTAATCAGCACCTACTCTGAAGATTGATTACTAGGAACAACAGTAAGTCTTAATGTCCAATGACACTCACCATATAGAGAGGGAATCCAGGGCAATCTCAGGGTTAGGGAGCAATCCAGCAATGATCACCAGCACCTGAAAGTACCATGTCTCAAGGCACAACATCACCGCAGACGCGGCGGAGAGCTTGAAGAAACTCGGCAAACCGGAGAAGGCCTGCCAACTGAACCCCGTCCACGTGTGCTGGCATGTCGGGCTGACGACAATGTACACAAATTGCGCGGCGACCATGATCCACCAGCTCACACTCAGCACCAACGAGGCACCGAGCAGCCCAAGGCCAACCTTGTACATGAGCACGCAACTCATCAACACATGTAGAATGAGCGTTGCCGTCGAGATGTAAGCACTCGGCAGAACGATACTCTGTGCCTGCAGGAACTTCTGAATCGGGAAGTTGACGGCGTACGCGAAGATTTGAGGAATCAGGCCGTACACGAAGATCGAAGCGGCACGGGCTATCTCCGGTGACTGTCCCATCAACAAGAGGAGTGGCTCCGAGAAAGCGTACATCAGAGCAAGTGGTATGCTGGTTAAGCCCAACAGTATGACGGAGCGCTGTAGGTAGATACCAAGCATGTCGTACTTGTGTGCACCGTAGGCCTGCCCGCAGAGGGTCTCCACTGCACTGCCCATGCCCAGCTGCAAACACGTAATGCTATAATTGTTAGGATTGTCACAAACTGCGTTCTAGCTAACTTGCAGCTTAGATTTAGGATAAATTAGGACTGCATGGGAAAAAAGGAAAGCCACAACTGAAATGAGCTTATTATTTTTCAGAATATGGAATGCGATTATGATTCACAATGATCTATATATCCAAGTGCAATGTGCTGTAGCACTACATCCTTAATACCGTTCCTCTTTTGTCTTCATTTGAAGTTTCATGGAGCTTCATCCCTCTTGATCAGATTCATCATTATGAGTTTCATATTGCTCCCTCCATGTCCTCCAATTTTTTATCTTACATAATTTGCGAAAGAATTTAGTATGTTTCATAGAGAAGAGCAAAAGAGCATGTAAACGTGTTTGATTTGCCAGGTTTCCAAGCAGACTTCTTATACTAGCAGTGTAACACTAAGTAAAATCTACAAAAACATGTGAAACGGACAAAATAGCTTAGAAATTAATTAATTAACAAATATGGAAAAAGGTACTGAATAACACAAAAACATTAATGAAGAAAAATGGACATTAAACAGTGAAGAAACACTGTTAAGCAACATGCAAGGAAACTTATGAATCTCAAGAGGCTCACTGAAATTCAAGCGACTTATTATCTTGTGTGCCTCATGACAAACTTTTTTTTGAGGTACAGCCTCATGAAAAACTTAATAGAGTTTCATGGAGCTTCACCGCTCTTAATCAAATTCATCATTATGAGTTTCGTATTGCTCCCTCCATGACCTCTAATTATTCTTCTTACATAACTTGCAAAACGATTTTGTATGTTTCTTAGGAAAACAGCATGTGCAAGTGCTTTCAAGATTACCCGCAAAAAAGGTGCTTTCAGGAAAACGAGGAAATATTTTCAACTGGTTCACCGTTTGGTGGATGCATGATTCATTTGCTCGGTTTCCAGGCAGACTTCTTATATGTAGCAGTAGAATTACACTAAGTAAACTGTACAATTATATGTGAAACAAACAAAACAGCCTTTAAGACTAATGAATTAATAAATAAGGAATAAGGTAAATAACACCAAAACATTCATGGGAAAAAAAGGAAATTAAACAGTGAAACTGTTGATCAACAACCAAGGTGACTTATCAATCTCAAGAGAGTAAGCACATTGAAAATTCAAAGCCGCATATAATCTATGTCTCGCATGATTGCAGAGTAGGTGCATCCGGTCCCTGAGTCCATATTCCCATTTACGTGCAGCGTCCTTGGAAAATTAATGAGTTAACAGCTACAGCATCATGATTTGTAGTACAACTAAGTGGGGTCGAAATAGTACTTTAGAGTTTAGACTAGCAAAAATGTCCGTGTGTTGCAACGGGTGAAAACATCCCAGACGCCCTTACCCACTGAGCATGACTAAAAATCTCACCCTCATGCCCCTAACATAGTAAACATGACGAATACCTCATCCTTAGGCCCGCATCTTCCATTTCAATATGACATGAGACCCATGTTTTCGCTTGTCCTCTCTGCGTCCTCGTCGCCGGTGGTCGCAGTACCAGTTGTCACTAACCAAGGTTGGCCAGGTCCAATAACTGGATCGTTGAGCCACCTTTGTGTCCGGTGAGATCAAGAGCGTTGAGCAAAGATATTTTTTTATCATCCGACTAATATAATAGGGAAAAGCACTGCATATAATATATGTCTGTGTTATCACGTAAACTGAATAGTTTGTGTCAGGTAGGCCATGAAATCTTAGTTGGACTCCTATTTTTTTAGGTGTAGTTAGACTCCTTATGCATTGTGACGGTGTCACTGGGCCGAGCGAGGCTGGTCGTATGTGAAGACGCGATGGAGAAAAAGATTCCTTCCATATCCCTTGTTTAATAATTCGAACTAAAACAATGCATCCGGGGGCATATTTCAAAAATTCACCTAGTTATATTAGTAGTATAGATTAAAAAACATAGCTACAGTGCCTCCTAGTTTTCAAAAATTATTCGTGTTTTGAAAAAATGTTTGCCTTTTCAAATTCAAAGTCCAAAAAATATTTGTGTTTTAAAAATGTTCGCAAATTCGGAAGAAACATTCACTACAGTACCTCCTAGTTTTCAAAAATTGTTCGTGTCTTAAAAATATTCAGCTTTAAAAAACAAAAAGCTATTTTATTTTTAAATGTTCGAGATTAAATTAATTGTTCACAACTTTGCAAATATTAAAAAAATTGTTTTGCTCTCAGTATATGACGCGGCTGTGTCTTAATTTCCGAAGTCGCGCCCCCAAGTAACAGCAAGCCTCATTTAGTAGAGTGGCTAGCAGTTTGAGGTGTCAAACGTGAGCACCCATCCCGGTTCTGTGCGTCGTAGATTTTTTTGGCAGAAACAAATCGGAGAACGTGGGTGCGTTGACGTACGAAAAACATGTGGGTCCCATCATAAATTTTAAGTTATATATAATAAAAATGCCTTTATCGAGAATGACATGAGACCTTTTTTACGTAGGGCGACGTATAGACCTTTTTTACGTAGGGCGAAGATTGATGGGATAGGTCACGTCATTAGACAAGCGTATTCTCTGCTTAGGAATTAATTGGCAATACACACCATAATGAAAACCATATATATTCACCTCGCGTAAGGCGTGCTCTGCTTAGGATTTGGAGAAATGATGGGGCTGATATGGTAGGCTAAAGTCATGCCTTCACTTAACTGAACACACTACACTAGTAGACGAAACAAGCTACTCTATCACTTATCTAGAAATTAATGAAATATGCGCAGCAGATCCCTACAGTATTTCTCACTAGTAGAAAAGGGGCTTTTGTCCCGGTTGGTAAGAGCCTTTAGTCCCGGTTTTTGAACCGGGACTAAAGGGTCGTTACTAATGCCTCCCCCTTTAGTCCCGGTTCTTATACGAACCGGGACTAAAGGCCGCGGCCACGTGGAGCTCCACAACCGGGACTAAAGGAAATTTTATGATTTTTTTTTCTGAAAAAAAATTTTTAATTTTTTTTGATTTTCAAATTTCTGAATTATTTTAACCTCTAATCTCTAATCACCACCCCTCATCACTGCTCAATTTATCCTCTAATCTCTAATCACCCCTCATCATTCCAAATCATCTAACTTCCCGGACGGTCACCCATCCTCTCACTACTCCAGCCTGAGCACGCTTAACTTCCGGGTTCTGTTCTCCCTCGTTTCCAAGTCTGCACTTGTTGTTTTCCTGACAATAGGAAGATGTCAATCCTATTAATCCTCAGGAATTTAGCTTGAGCATGAAGTGACACATTTCACTGTTTGAGTTTGAAACTATTGTTTTAAAAAACAATAATTATTTAGTAACACTAATATTTCTTGAATAATTAGTTTGACCATTGTTTGATCACAGTTTGACCAAAATTCAAAAAAACTGAAATAATTATTTAGTAACACTAATATTCTAGAATAATTAGTTTGACCATTGTTTGACCATAGTTTGACCACATTTTTTCAAAAAAAATTGAAACTAATTTTTTTTCTGTTACTAGTAAGTTTGAAATTTTTTCGATTTTTTTCCACTCTAGATCTTAAAAGCCCGTAACTTTTTTTCTGTAGGTTTTTGAGGATTTTGAAAATGTTTAACGGGGTTCCCCCCGGTTAAATTCGGATGTAACTTTTCGAGTAGATGATTTTTCATATAAAAAACTTTTTAATCCGAGTTCGTATGCAAAAGTTATGCCCATTTTATAAATTCCAGAGAGATTTTGCAAATAAAGTCGAAATTCATATTTGTAAATTTTCCCAACAACTAGACCACATATCATATGGGAAACTTTTTTTTTGACATTTCCATCATTTTCTTTTGTTTTTTCTAAAACGGAAAAGGCGGTCCGGGGGGGGGGGGGGTAGAGTTTGAAAATGGGACCTTTAGTACCGGTTCGTGCCATGAACCGGTACTAATGCCTCAAAGCCCATTAGTACCGGTTGGTGGCACCAACCGGGACTAATGGGCATCGCACCCTTTAGTCCCGGTTCGTGCCACCAACCGGGACTAAAGGGCCCAGGTGAACCGGGACTAATGCCTTAGCCGCACGAACCGGGACAAATGCTCACCTTAGTCCCGGTTCGTGACTGAACCGGGACTAATGTGAGCATTGCCCTGTGACCAAAGCCTTGTTTTCTACTAGTGTCTAAAGAAAAAGATCCCTCCCAAACTTAATATAAAACGTATTTTGACACTGTCATGCACTCTTAAAACGTCTTACAAAATATTACTGAGCAGTACAACTATCATAGACGGAACTAGTGTGGGAGGTGGCAAGTCGATTTTGAGCATTTCACACCTGCCACATACCACACGTACAAGACGGGCCACGCGGTACCTCCAAATCCGGAATACAAGTCATGAGTCATTGGCTTGTGCCAAATAGGCCTGCCAACCATAGAGACCCCACTCCATCCATATATAATCCCACTAGTAACCATGTAATCTACTGTAGGAAACATCTATGTCACGCTCCGTCGATCTAAGCAGTGGTTGGGCTGTGGCCATCACCTAGCCATTGATTAAGAGAGGGGAATATCCTCCCTATGTATATGTCCGCGACGACAAGGGTCCAAAATACATAGATGGCCACTCATGCAATATTAATTGTTGCGGCTGCTAGCGAGCGACCGCTAGAAACCAAACCATACATATCTAACCCTCATATCGACCGGCGATTCATGCATTTATTTAGCGTGGTCACAGTCGTCAGTGTACATCCCGAATTCCCGATCGACATTATCTCTCCCATGTCCACGCCGATGCTAGACCAGGTTGCCCTGTGACCAACGAGATGGATGGATGGATGGATGGATTGAGAGGCACGCACGTCACATTCGACCAGGTTCAATCCCCGCCATGTGCACGACCCATCTAGAAAGTGAGCAGGCAGGACGGGGCCACGGGGGCAGTGCCAAGTCGCCATGAATGAAAGACACTAGTGTACTTCCACTGATCCAGCCCTACTAATAACGATCGACAAGAATCTACTCCCACCAATCTAATCTACGGGTTACCAGAATCTAATCCACTACTTACTGTAACAGGAAACAATAGTACGTACTTGGTCTAATCTAAGCTGTGGGTGGGTGGGTTTGATCTGTGGCCACCAGCTTGCCAGCCGGGGACTACTGCATGCCTGCAAGATCCACGACCATCGGAAAGCATGTGCTCTCAAATCTCAGAGATCCTCCCAACATTTCGATCTACCCGATCGAGCATGTGGTCTCAGCAGCTCTCAATGAGCATGGGCAGCAGGAGAAACACAACGCTACTCGTCGGCTCATCAAACATTTCCATCTACCCGGCCGATGGAACAGTGCGGCCACGTATAGAGATGAGAGGAGAGAGTCGTGACGTACCATGAGGCCGTAGGCGAAGGTCTGGACGCCGGTGTTGCCGAGCGAGGCGGCGGCGAGCTCCAGGTTGCCCAGGTGGCCCGAGAAGATCTGCGTGGACATGGACATGACGTAGTTGATCATGTACACCACCACCGCCGGCGCCGCCAGCCGCGACAGCAGCCGCAGCTCGACCGCCCCCGCCGCCCACACGCGCTCCGCCAGCGGCGCCGACGTGTCCGTCAGGATGCTCTCCAGCCGACCCGGCGCGTCATGCTCATGCTCATGCTCGTCCCCGCCAGCCATGACGCTCGTGAGGTTTGGTAGCTAGGACAGGAGAGACTATGGCCAGTAGCTACTAGCTAGCTTGCTAGCTCGTATATATGGTGTATGTGCCAGTGTTCTCTCTCTCTCTCTCGGCGTTGACGCCCCGGTCGCCAATACCTACTACAAAAATAGTTGATTGCCTGGATACGCGCTGACAGTGGGACTCCCCACGCTCTGGCTCTGGCATCACCACGGCATGCCTGCCTTGCAAGTCGCCGTCCACGCACACCCACGAGGTTCGCGCGGCCACTTGCTGACAATGGTAGCTGGTGGTGGTGACTGCCTCTCCCACGCCGGCGCCAGCCCTTTCAAGGGGATGGGGGATCCGGGTCCAGACCTAGCTAGTAGTCCGGTGGCTCTCCTTCATCACCCGATCGATCCGCGGGGGAGTGGGTAGGTAGTGTTACGCAAGTGTAAGTGTGTATGGACACCATGCATGTGATGTGCGGCGATATGATGCGCGTACACATGGGAAAGAACATGGTCTTGGTTTTAGCCAGCTTGATCTTGCATCCGGAGAGCATCTATAGCCAGACTTCGCAACTCCGGCCAACAAAATCCCACAGACGCTCCCGGGCACACGGACTTATCCGGACGGCCCCTCATATATCATGCCTGGCATTCGCATATCTCAAAGTTCGGACAATTGAAATCATGCAAAGTATGCATGCCCATCGTACATGCCAATGCCGCACGTAAATAACAAATGTTGATACCGAAATACATAGTTTTAAAATAAAATTTATTTTTAAGTGCACAACTCAAACATTAGCTCTTTGATTTCTATTGTAGATCCACATATGCTGCACAAGATGATTGAGTAGCTGCGCATGCACAACACAAAATGGATCTGGTAGGACGAAGGGGTGGATTTGATGCAATTTGAGATGGGGTAGGGCTGTTGGATCCGACGTGGCTGGTGCGCCCGGGCGCCCCATATTTGGGTTGGATATGAGGGGTGTCGGCCAACCCGGACATTTTAGGCCCGTTTAAGAAGACCGTCTGGACCGCCTCTCCCGGACGTTTCAGGCGGGGTTGGGCGCCCGGCTGTAGATGGTCTGAACCCCAGTTTCCATAGCAATTATGGCTGGATATACATTTCACTAGAAACACTGATTCGGTCGTAGGACCGATCTTATGTTAACTAGTACTTCCTTCATTTCTTTTTAATCTTCATATAAAATTTGGCCAAAGTCAAACTTTATCAACTTTGACAAAGTTTATAAAAAAGTACAAGATTCACAATATGAAATCAATATCATTAGATGCATCATGACATTAATTTTCATACCGTATAGATTTAGTATTGTAGATGGTGATATTTTTTCCTACAAAGTTAGTCAAACTTTATAAAGTTTGACTTTGGTCAAATATTATATGCAGAGACTAAAAAGAAACGGAGGTAGTATACATATTGCTATAATCTTTCTTTGGTTACGAGATATTATTTGAGAAATGTAGTTTCCCTAACAAGTATGGTTGGACATACATGGCCCTATGAACACTGATTAAGTGTAGGATGGATCTTATGTAAACTTCTATATCACCAGAATCTTTTTTGGTTTCGGATATATTATTTGAGTGCTCTGCTCATCATGCTATAAGTTGTTGTAAATTTCTATGATATTATTTGCACATTGCAGCTAAGTAAATATATTATTCTCGTTCCTTTATCTCTCTCATCTTATCCGAATTATTTTCTAACATTTTATCCTAAAATGTTAAACTGATAAGAAATAACTCCACACTGATTTAATCTGAACACTCGAATCCTAAGATATTTTTATTTATTGGAATTGATGCTATAATTGGGGGTTTGAAGGCTCGATAACGATACTTCCCCTCCTCCCTCCGCTGGCATGTATGGTGGTGCTCAATCCAACTCGAATGATCCGCGCATGACATCCTGATCCACCTGCGGTGGGCGAGGAGATCATGGTGTGGCATTGGAGTCAGTGTGTTTATCACTAGTTTGCGGCGGTGAGGGCCACAATGGCAGTTTGTGGATCTGCAAAGCTTGATCAGTTGATCTGGTGTAGGGGCAGCGACGCTAGATTGAGATTTATGTCTCTGGTCATCGATCAATAGTAACACGTCAGGGTGGCGAGCTAGGTGGTTGGAGCCTTGAGGGGGTGTTTGGTTGCAAGGGACTAGACTTTTTTTTAGTCCCAGGGACTAAAGAAGAAAGGCCCTCCAGTAGTCTTTTTCTAGTCCCTATAGAAAAAGTCCCTTCTGTTTGATTACATAGGGACTAAAAGAGATTTTTCCTAGTCTAGTCCCTGTAACCAAACGGGGCCTGACGTGGTGAGATGTGCAGCTCTATGGCTCTTCTCTTTCTATGTCGCCACAACGATGGCGGCGTAGCACCCAAAAGTGACCCGGCCATGTGTTCTCTTTGGGTGACTAGACATGCGTGGGCGGATTGATAGAGAGGTGGATGGTTACGTTGGCGGTTGACGGATGTTTCTTGATTGAAAATATTATTTATCTATGTGTCGTTTTGCAAGCCATCAACCTCCCATTATCCATAAATAAATCGAACCCATGACACACGAGCTTGACTGCTGGCAGTAAACAAACGTGAAACATTACGTAGAACCGGAGGTCACTATTCCACCCCTGCACACGTCATAATCCAAGAGATTTTTGACGCTTCGCCTAAGCTGTGGGTTATGCCAGCCTGGAACCGAAGTAAACCTAGCAGGCAGAGAAACATAAACACTCCAGTACTTGCTAATTTGTTTCTTTATTGACACTAATTAATACTCCGGTACTTGTCAAGGGTTGATTACGCATTTCGATCTACTCGATCGATCGAAAGCGAAAACGGGGCATGTCATCAAGAAAAGGTACCCACGCGAATGATTTATAGCTGAAGCTGCCATGAGGCCATAGGCGAAGGTCTGGACGCCGGTGCTGCCTTGCGAGGCGGCGGCGAGCTCCACGTTCCCCAGGTGGCCCGAGAATATCTGCGTCACCACGGCCGGCGCCGCGAGCCGCGACAGGCTCGCTTCACACGGCTTGGCTGGCTGAAATCTCGATGACCTAGCGGTATACTATCAGCTTGGACCCACGCCGGCGCCGTTGTGGTTGCGGTGATACCTGGCAGTCGTCCGCACCCACGCGATGCACGCGCGCTCATAGCTGAGGGCATCGCCCATCCGTTTGCCTCCACCAAGGAACGACGGGCCTGTCACCACCTTTCCAACGACCCTGGTCCAAGACTCCAAGATATCTATTCCCTCCTTCCATCTATATAGGGCCTAATGTGTTTTTTAAAACCGCCTTCGACTATTGATAAGACTAATAATACATGAGATGTATATGTGAAAATTATATCATTGGAAGTTCCTTTCACATACGAATTTGACGGTATGCTTTGTGTAACTTGCATGTCATATATTATTGCTCTAACACTTGATCAAAGTTAGCCTTGAAAAACGATTAGCCCCTATATAGATGGAAGGAGGGAGTATTATCGTCTCTTTCCCCTGCATGCTTTGTTTACAAGACTAGTAGATTACCAGAAACGGGAACGTCACATCTCTAGATCTCCCTCAACGGTGGAGCATTGGCCATGCATGCCTTTAGTTGTGTCAGGTGCCACTCGCGCGACACATTCCATGGCGATGCATGCATGGTCCAGACGTAGGCTGGTTCAAGTAGCCGGACATTTCTTTGCCCGATCGTCCCCACCATACATCACAGTCGTTATCAATTTCACGGCCATGCTACGGTCCATATCAACTACGCTTGGAGATGCATTGTGCACTAGAAACACATATTAAGTGCTACAACACGGAACCGGATCTTCTAACATTGATAAGAAATGTTAGAGAAGCTACAGTACCCTAACTTTCCTTCTTTCTATTCATATGATTAAGGCGAAAATGACTTAAATTAATTTGTAAATTGATGATCTACTATGTACATTTATAGTAACTACATACAAATAAATTGATGGTGAAATAAAATCAATTTTGAATTATTTATATCTACAGTAAATATCAACAGTAAACAACCTGCTAACAGTTCCTAACTTTCCTTCTTGAATTTACACTAGACTAGCACTATAGCACGGTGACTTTCCTTGTGAATGTTAGAGGACCCACACACGGGCCCAAATCTCGCTAGCCTGGCAACAACATACTAAGTGCGACTCCAGCTCACACCAAGATCTAGCTAGCGCCGGCCATACCGAGCACACAACTCATAGGGCATCGCAATGACTTACGTCGCATTGGATTTTATCGCCCGGTAACCAGACCTTTGATGCGCAGTCACTCTTCGGAACACAATTGGGAGTGGACGATGCACGAGAATTGCAGATGTGCATGTGTATGTGGGTAGATGAGCTATCATGTGCACCGATTGGCAGAAGTATGCTTTTCGATCAGTAAGGATAAGCGCATAAGAAGGTTTGTTTGTCATGATTGCCGGATTAAGAGAAGATATCGCTTTGTCAAGATGGGGAGAGTTTGCAGATCCAAGACCAAATGGGGCTTGGCTGTTAAGGACTTGAGCAAACAAAATAACGGTTTATGACAAGATATTACTCATAGAAATTCTATCTTATCTTATATTATCTGAGTAAAACCTAGATTTAAGCACTCCTCGCTGTTAGAAGGATCAGATAATTGTTAAGGAGACATATTTTGGCTGGCAGGAAAGTGGACACAAATGATTGTAGTCTAGTTAGGCTTTGAAATGATCCATGGGCGAATGTTACCCCCTTCTATGTTCATATTATCCTTCTAGTCCAGTTAATTAGCTTTGAAATGATCCAAGACCTTTTTTAAGTAGGGCGACGTATAGGTGCCGACGAGGCATATTTCAACCTCTCACCCATAATCAAATGAGCTTGGGACTTGTCCTGCGTACGCTATCAATTGATTGGCTGATTGATTGAGAGAGAGAGGAGAATATATAAACACGATGACAAGAGTCGAAGATTGATGGGACAGGTCACTTCATTAGACAAGCGTATGCTCAGGTTAGGAATTAACTGGCAATACACCATCATGAAAAACCATATATATTCACCTCGTGTACGGCGTGCTCTGCATCCTTAGGATTTGGGACAAATGATGGGGCTGCCTTGACTTAGCCCAACACACTACGCTATAGCAGACGGGCCACGGGGGCACCGCCAAATCCGGAATACAAGCCATGAGTCGGTGGCGTGTGGCAAATAGGCTTGCCTACCATAGAGACCCCACTCAATCCCTGCTCCCACTACTAACCATGTAGGAGTAATCTACTACTGTAGTGCTCTCTCCGTAAAGAAATAGTGATCTAAATGTTTTATATATTTCTTTAAGGAGGGAGTACTAGTAGGAAATAGAGAGAATTCCTTATTTAGCCCTTTGTAAAAGTTTGGTTCCCTATTTGACCCATGTTTTCTCTCCTTTTTGACACCTAAATTTTATTTAGTTCCCTATGTGACATTTCCGTCAGTTTTGGCTAGTAACGGTGTTAAGTCTGACCAAAAAGACTGTTTTACCCTTAATGTAGTATGTGAACAGATTATTTACATGCAAACACAAACGTAATGTGAAATATTTTGTCCTGTTTAAATAAGTAAACAAAAAATGTATTTATATGACTAATAATAATACGATGAGTGAACAGTGATGAACCAATGTAGCCTCTACCGTAGCATATAAATTTGTACACATTAATCTAGCGTGTGATAAGTTAGAACGCGGCATGTCAATGGGTCATGTCGCATAGATGTGTTCATGCTTCAAGTGCTGCACACGCATAGGCCATTGCGATACAGATCGGCTCTCACGGATCGGGCTGCAATACATGGCGGGTTGTGTTGGCCCAGTCCCGACTACGCGAGTACTTCGGCGACGGCAACACGCAACGACGACGACAACGGACGAAGCAACAGACTTCCGACCGAGACGAGCAAAGCTAGCTACGTACGTACACCGGCCGTAGAAAAAAGCACCTCACACACGTATAAAACAGCAAACTAATCGATCCTTGCTTGATCGATCCGGGTAGCTGCACACACAGGAAACGCACACAATAGCGAGCTGGTTTGATACCCTCAAAAAAATAAAATAAAAGCTAGCTGGTTTGATGGCCGCACGAAAAAAAAGAATGTACACGTGTACACATGTATATAATCTTATATGACACAGGTGCACTTCGTGTTCAAGTCCTACAGGTTGGGCGATGGTGGCAGGAAAGTGCAGGGGGGATTAGGAGGAAGGAGAGGAGAAAGGAAAGAGGCACGAGTGCAGATTCCCCCATATTTTTTGTTTGTTCTCGCCCCTTCTCTATCCTGTTCTGTTGACATACTATGACCGGGGGCAAAATTGTCTTTACACGTTCTAATTAACACCTCGGGATGGAAAAATGGATGAAAGTGTCACATAAGGCACAAAATAAAGTTTGAGTGTCAAATAGGAAAGAAAACAGTTTTCTGGGTCAAAAAAGGAACTAAATTTTAAGAATGAGCCAAATAAGGAATTCTCTTTAGGAAATAAGGCTGTCGTCATGCTCCGTCTAAGAAGTGGGTGGGTTTTGGCCATCAGATAGCTAGCCGTGGATGCATGCTACCAGCTACCCATTGAATAAGAGAGGAGAATATCCTCCCAATATGTATGCGCGACGACAAGAGTCCAAAATACATGGCCACGTTATATTAATTGTTGCGGCTGCTAGGGAGTGACCGCTAGAAACCAAACCATCCAATCTAACCCTCCTTTCAATCGACCGGGGATTCTTGCATATCCGGATCGACATATCTCTCCCATGCCCAAGCCAATGCTAGAGCAGGTTGCCCTGTGACCAACGAGATGGATGGATGGAGAGGCACGCCCGTCGCATTCGACCATGTTCACCCCCGCCACGTGCACGGTGCAGATATGGCAGGACGGGGCCATGGGGGCAGTGCCAAGTCGCCATGAATGAATGACTGACTTGTGCCAAGTAGGCCTGCCATGTGCCATAGATCTCTTAAAAAAGACAAAGATGTGCTCTGTCAACTCTCAAAGATCTACTACCGAGCATCAACATGTGCTGCATGCTCTCTACGAGCAGAGAAGTTGGATAGGGTACTCACTAGTGTGGAATGATAACAAAAGTACCCATTGGTGTTAGTTCATGCGATGCAGAGAGGCTACACACGTTGCGAACAAGAATGCTTCCTCTTTCGAACTAAGTTGGTTCGAGAAAGAAAACTTTTTGGAGATCATTGCACGCGAATGGGCAAAGCCTGTTAGTGGAAGAACTAGTATTGAGAGATGGCAAAATAATATCAGACACCTGAGACCGTTTTTGCGAGGTTGGGCCAGAAATGAGAGTGGGATTTACAAACAAGAAATAGAGCGACTCACTCAGTTGATTGAAGCGCTAGATTAAAAGCTGAAAGTAACCTTCTTATGGTTAATCAGCAAAGCTCCAAGTCCGAAGCTAAGCAAGGATTACGAGCTCATCTTAGAAAAGAGGAGCTCAAGTGGGCATTGCGTGCTAAAGTGCTTAAGGTTGTCCAAGGGGATGACAATACACAATTTTTTCCATATGATTGCGAATGGCAAACATAGGAAGAAGAAAATCATACAGCTTGAACAGGACGAAGGGACAATTTTTGGGCATGAGAATCTGAAATCTTATATCTCTAATTACTATAAACAACTTTTTGGGCATCCGGAAGCAAGCACGGTGGCCCTAGATGAATCTGTTATTGGAGATATCCCTCAGTTTCAGGTAGAGGAGAACGATATTCTATCTGCATCGTTTACTGAGAAGGAGGTTCTGGATGCAATCTCACAAATGAAACCGAATAAAGCACCGGGACCAGATGGGTTTCCAGCTGAATTCTATAAGAAATGTTGGCATATTATTAAGGATGATCTTATGCCTATGTTTCATGATTTCTTTAACGGTCATTTAGAGTTGTTTCATCTTAACTTTGGCATGATTACGCTGTTGCCAAAGAAAGAAGAGGCAGTTCAAATCCAACAATTCAGGCCCATATGTCTTCTTAACGTGAGTTTCAAAATTTTCACAAAGGTGGGTACCAATAGATTGACACAGATTGCTCATTCTGTGGTACAACCGAGCCAGACAGCGTTCATGCCAGGGCGACACATACTTGAAGGGGTGGTCGTTTTGCATGAAACTCTACATGAAATTCATTCGAAGAAGCTAGATGGGGTTATGTTCAAAGTGGATTTTGATAAGGCATATGATAAAGTTAAGTGGCCTTTCCTTCAGCAGGCAATGTGCATGATAGGATTTAGTGAGGTCTGGCGGAACCAAGTGGGTTCTCAAGTCTAGAAGGGTAGTGTCGGAATCAAGGTTAACGATGATATCGGTCATTACTTTCAGACACATAAGGGTTTGAGACAAGGGGATTCCATGTCTCCTATCTTGTTGAATGTAGTGGCCGATATGTTGGCCATTCTTATTGGCAGGGCCAAGCAGCATGGTCAAGTGGAGGGGTTAGTTCCTCATCTGGTCGATGGAGGAGTATCCATCTTACAGTATGTTGACGACACTATCTTATTCATGGAACATGACATTGCTAAGGCGCGTAATATGAAACTTATACTATGTCTCTTCAAACAATTGTCTAGTTTAAAGATAAACTTTCACAAGAGTGAGTTGCTCTGCTTTGGAAAGGCCAAAGACGAGCAAGACACTTATAGACAATTGTTCGGGTGTGAATTAGGCTATTTACCATTTAGTTATTTGGGCATACCGATTCACTACCGTAAGTTATCCATTAAAGAATGGAAGTGTATCGAAAATCGAATTGAAAAAAAGCTTAGCTGCTGGGAGGGCAAGCTTATGTCTTATGGAGGTCGGCTAGTGCTGACTAGTATGCCGATGTCCCTACTATCGTTCATCGAAGTTCCGAAAGGGGTTCGTAAGTGATTTGATTTCTTCAGATCTTGATTTTTCTGGCAGTCAGATGAGGCCAAGATGAAATACCGTCTAGCGCGATGGGATATCCTTTGCCGACCAAAAGACCAGGGGGGTCTCGGTATTGAGAACTTAGAAATCAAGAATAAATGCCTTATGAGCAAATGGCTCTACAGGTTAGAGACAGAGCCGAAGGGCATGTGGGCACAGATTTTGCGTAATAAGTATTTACAGTCAAAAATACTCGCCCAGGTTACCATGAGACCAACTGACTCGCCATTCTGGAAAGGGCTTATTAGAACGAAGGACCTGTTCTTTCGTAGGGTCAAATTCTTGGTTGGCAATGGGATGTCAACAAGATTTTGGGAGGATATGTGGTTAGGAGAGACACCCTTGACCATACAATATCCTACCCTTTATAACATTGTGCAACATAAGGAGGATTATGTAGGCACAATTTTTCCAGACGATTCCCTTTAATATTCAGTTCAGACGCGCGTTAGTTGGTGAGCGATGGACTGCATGGATGCACTTGGTTCGGAGATTGATAGATGTTCAACTCTCCGACCAGCCGGATTCGATGCAATAGAAATTAGCTAAAAATGAGGTATTTACGGTGAAATCTTTCTATTTGGATTTGATTAATTCGGGCCCAATCTCGAGATCGTTACATATTTGGAAGATTAAGGTTCCCTTGCGTATTAAATTTTTTATGTGGTCCGCCCACAAGCAAGTAATACTCACCAAGGACAACTTAATCAACAGGTGATGAGTAGGTAGTCCACGTTGTTGTTTTTGTGATCATGATGAAACAATACAACATTTATTCCTTGAATGCCCACTCGCCAAATTGCTTTGGAGAACGATTCATATAGCTTTCAACATTAATCCTCCAGTTGACATTGAGTCGTTGTTTGGAACGTGGTTAGCTGGGGTTGAACATACTACTGCGGCTCGTATTCGGATTGGAATATGTGCGCTTCTGTGGGCTATATGGAACTGTAGGAATGATTTGATTTTTAACAGACAACACAGTTTAGCTTTCTTGCAGGTCATCTTCAAAGCTACCGCATGGATCTGTACGTGGTCTTTACTCACTCCTATGGACTCCAAGGAGCCTTTGGTTATTGGGTGCAATCTTTCTATTTGCATTTGATTAATTCTGGCCCAATCTCGAGATCGTTGCATATATTTGAAAGATTAAAGTTCCCTTGCGTATTAAAACTTTTATGTAGTTCGTCCACAAGCAAGTAATACTCACCAAGAACAACTTAATTAAGAGGCGATGGGTAGGTAGTCCACGTTGTTGTTTTTGTGATCATGATGAAACAATACAACATTTATTTCTTGAATGCCCACTCGCCAAATTGCTTTGGAGAACGATTCATATGGCATTCAACATTAATCCTCCAGTTGACATTGAGTCATTGTTTGGAACGTGGTTAGCTGGGGTTGAACATACTACTGCGGCTCATATTCGGATTGGAATATGTGCGCTTCTGTGGGCTATATGGAACTGTAGGAATGATTTGATTTTTAATAGACAACACACTTTAACTTTCTTGCAGGTTATCTTCAGAGCTACCGCATGGATCCGTACGTGATCCTTACTCACTCCTATGGACTCCAGGGAGCCTTTGGTTATTGGGTGCAACCAGTGGGAGATGGTAGCACGGGCTATATTCAACCGGTTCGAATGGTGGTCGCATAACAGGGTAGGAGTCTAGAAAGCTTGTCCTTCATATTGCCGTACCGGTTGTGATTGTCAGCATGTTTCTTTTATGCAATTGCTTCGCTCCGCTTGCGAGTTGTAATACTTTTATGACTCTATGATACTTCGTAAATTTTTTAATAAGATGGTTGCATGCATTATTATAATGCAGAGGCCGGTGGTACACCTTCATTTCGAAAAAAACGAGCATAGCCATGGGATCCAAGCACGCCTGCCAGAGAAACAAAACATTTCGATCTACCCACCGATCGGAGCATTGGGCACGTCTATCTAAAACCAACGACGTAGAGATGTGAGGGGAGGAGTGCCAGCGCGTACCATGAGGCTGTAGGCGGAAGTCTGGACGCCGGTGTTGCCGAGCGAGGCGGCGGCGAGCTCCAGGTTCCCCAGGTGGCCGGAGAAGACCTGCGTGGACATGGACATGACGTAGTTGATCATTTACACCACCACCGCTGGCGCTGCAAGCCGCGACAGCAGCCGCAACTCGACCACCCCCGCTGCCCGCGCGCGCTCCGTCACGTGTCCGTCAGGATGCTCTCTAACCGACCTGGCGCGTCATTCTCATGCTCATGCTCGTCCCCGCCAGCCATGATGCTCGTAAGGTTTGGTAGCTACTAGCTAGGACAGGAGAGACTATGGCCAGTAGCTACTAGCTAGCTAGCTCAGTATATCTCTACTCCTAATATCTTTTTTTTAACTAGAATACCTTGCATTCCACAGATTACGGTGGACCGACCAAATCGGCGGCCACAGCTCGGACTACATCGACGGGGAACTCCGAGAGCCAAACAGACTGGCCATTTGGGAGATTCCGATTGACAGAGGCTGCCAGCACATGCGCTGGTTTGTTACAATCTCTCGGCTGAAAAACTATAGTGGCATCGATAAACTCATGTTGCATCTGGAACTTGGCTTCTCTAAAAAGGACACCCAGGGGGTTGCGATCTAACATCGAAGAGGTAGTTGCTTGCTGCAAAGGGAGGCAGTCTGTCTGGAAAATCACCCTCCCCATCCCGACATGATCAGCTACCTCGATGGCCTTGAGCAGTGCAGATGCTTCCGCGTGCATGGCATCCTGCACATTCTGTAGCCCTCCTGCCGCAGCTAGCACCATCTCTCCTTCTGAATCTCTAGAAAGGGCACCCCGGCTCGCTGACCCTGTTGCCACATCAAATGAAGCGTCGAAGTTGATCTTAACATAGTCAGCAGGGGGGGGGGTGGGGGTTCCCAGCGGGCGGCCGGCCTTGACGTGCCCTGACTCTTTTTCCCGAGAAATTCTGTCCATTCAACCACATCATGACACACTTTTGCTCCGAGTGCTTCAGGCGTTAATCTCTGTTTATGATGATTAGCTTTATTCCTCTCGGACCACCATGACCACAGGAGACTAGCCGCTTTGAGGCCCGTAGCATCTGGGAGTTTAAAGATGAACTCCAGCATGGCTTTGGGAGATTGCATAAGTAGGGGTTCCGTTCTGATATGATCAAGTCCACATTCCCTCCACGCCTTCTTCACTTCCTTGCACCGTAGGAATAGGTGCCCTCCGCCCTCCGCCTGTCGGCCACACAGAATGCAGGATGTATTAAGCTCGACCCCAACACGTTCAACATTTCGGAGTAGAGGGTGGCTATTATGGGCCAGTCGCCACAGGAAATGATGCACACGCGCAGGGCACCGGATTCGCCAGAGCTTATTCCAAAACCACGCCCTTTGCTGGCTTCCAGCAATGCTCTCACCCCTTTGCCTAGTGCTTAGCCGCAACTTCAGATCATTATACACCCGGTAGGCCGACCGTACAGAAAAAAGGCCTCTCTTATCAAAGTGCCAAGCCACAAAATCCTCATATTGGTCGCAGATGGGAATGGCCAAGACCGTAAGTGCATCTGCCGGCGAGAAGGTTTGTGACACTAGCTGGTGATCCCACCGGTTAGTTGCTGGGTCAATGAGCTCAGAAACCTTCGTTAGCAGGTTTCCCCCTTCCAGCGTACTGGGTCTCCTTGTGTCATTAGACGGCAGCCATGGGTCGGACCATATGTGTATGTTTTCCCCCGATCCAACCCTCCAGATCATCCCGGCTTTGACAACCTCCAGTCCCTGCAGGATACTTCGCCACACATAACTCATCCCAGGTTTAGCCGTAGCTTCAAGCATGTCGTAGTCTGGGAAGTTCTTTGCCTTTAAGATTTGGGCACAAAGGGACTCCGGTGCCTGGATGAGTCTCCACACCTGGCGAGCAAGCATGGCCACATTGAACGTATCCAGGTCCCGAAAGCCAAGTCCACCTTGGTCCTTCGGTAAACACATCCTCTCCCAACTAATCCAATGATGCTTATGTTCGTCTTCCTGGTTAGCCCACCAGAATTTGCATACCATGGCACTGATGCTCTCACATAACTCTTTAGTAAGATCGAAGCAAGCCATAGCATATGTAGGTACGGCTTGAATGACAGTTTTGATTAGGATCTCTTTTGCAGCCTTCGACAGCAACTTGATTTTCCAGCCCTTTAAGATTTCCCAGATTTTGTCACGTAGGTACTCGAAACATTTTTGACAGGAACGGCCCACATAGCTCGGCAGGCCCAGGCGTTTCCCATGCAAGCTTTCAGACCAGAGCCCTAAGGCAGTGAGCAGGACAAGTTTTTTAGTAGAGGATGTATTTTTGCTGAAGAGGACCGCTGATTTGTCTCGATTAATGACTTGGCCTGATCCACGCTCGTACGCATACAGAATTTGATTCACAGCCGCAATGCTTTCCGGGGTTGCTTCCAAGAGTAACAACGAATCATCAGCAAAAAGCAGGTGGCTAATGGGGGGTGCCTGGGGGGCCAACTGAATCCCTTTGATCTGCCCTGCCTGCTCTGCATGGTTCAGAAGCGCTGACAGACCCTCGACACAGATTAAGAACAGGTACAGGGTGATTGGCTCGCCCTGACGGAGACCCCACTCAGGAACAACTTGGTCTGTACAAGTCCCATTAATTTTGAATCTGAAACGAACCGACCTGATGCATGTACTTATTAGCTGCACAAATTGTTCAGCAAACCCCAATTGCCTCATCACCTTCTCCAAAAAGTTCCATTCAACACGATCATATGCTTTACTCATGTCAAGTTTCAGCGCAGCATAGGACGTGCTTCCCGTCCGCTTTCTTTTCAAAAAGTGCGCCATCTCATAGGCCAGTATAGTGTTATATGAGATTAACCGTCCCGGCACAAAGGCACTCTGGTTTGGTGAAATGATCTCACCCAAGATGCATTTTAGGGCGAAGATCCTTCATATGTTCAGGGTTTTGTACCTTTGGGATAAGAACCACTAGGGTATCGTTCCATCCCTCCGGCATACTACCGCCTCGCAACACATGCAACACCTCCCGTGTTACCTCACCCCCGACAAGGTGCCAATAATGCTTGTAGAAAACTGCAGGAAGGCCATCCATACCCGGTGCTTTGAGGTCACCAATATCATCCAAGGCCGCTTTCACCTCTTCCTTGGTAAATTCAGCCAACAATTGTGCATTCATTTGGTCGGTTACCCTCAGAGCTATATGGTTTAGAATATCATTTGTGTCCTCACCTGCCATAGAGGTAAAAAGAGAAGAAAAATAATTAGTGACGAGCTCCTTCATCCCTCCTCACTTTCCACAGCTTCCCCATTGTCCTTCCTCAACCTAAGAATGGAGTTCTTCCGCTTTCTCTCCGAGGCAAAAGCTTGGAAAAATTTGGTGTTCCGGTCCCCATTAACATGCCAGTTGACATGAGCCCGTTGCCTCCAGACCAAGTCTTCCTATTCCTCGAGGCGACCCGGTTTAAAACTAATAGTTTGCTCCCGTCTCACCTGACTATCCGAAATGGGCTCCCTCCTAATAGCCTCCAACTCACTCCTCAGCTTCCTGATCCTCTTCCCCAGATCGCCCAAGACATCCCAGCTCCAAGTGTTTAGAGCCTTGACAACCCCTTTCAACTTCTCCCAAGCATTCACCCCCTCTCCCCCTCCCAAGATTCCTTCACAATGTCATCACATTTCTCTTCCAATAGCCACCGAGCCTCAAAACGTAACAGGCGGTCCCCTCCCGCATCTCGTCGCGGCCCCGGTCTACCATCAAGCGAGAGTGTGATAGGCCGGTGGTCAGATTTCCTTGGATCCCCATTAACAACTGAAAGATCGTGGATATCGCCTAGAGGGGGGGGGGTGAATAGGCGCTTTAAAATAATTACGGTTTAGGCTTGAACAAATGCGGAATAAACCTAGCGGTTAATTTGTCAAGCACAAAACCTACAACAACTAGGCTCACCTATGTGCACCAACAACTTATGCTAAGCAAGAAAACCTACTTAGGTGATAGCAAGATATATGACAAGAAACAATATGGCTATCACAAAGTAAAGTGCATAAGTAAAGGGCTCGGGTAAGAGATAACCGAGACACGCGGAGACGACGATGTATCCCGAAGTTCACACCCTTGCGGATGCTAATCTCCGTTTGGAGCGGTGTGGAGGCATAATGCTCCCCAAGAAGCCACTAGGGCCACCGTAATCTCCTCACGCCCTCGCACAATGCAAGATGCCGTGATTCCACTAAGGGACCCTTGAGGGCGGTCACCGAACCCGTACAAATGGCAACCCTTGGGGGCGGTCACCGAACCCGTACACTTTGGCAACCCTTGGGGGCGGTCACCAGTACCCGTCAAATTGCTCGGGGCGATCTCCACAACCTAATTGGAGACCCCGACGCTTGCCCGGAGCTTTACACCACAATGATTGAGCTCCGAACACCACCAACCGTCTAGGGCGCCCAAGCACCCAAGAGGAACAAGCTCAAGGGCACCAAGCACCCAAGAGTAATAAGCTTCTCAACTTGGAACTTCCACGTATCACCGTGGAGAACTCAAACCGATGCACCAAATGCAATGGCAAGGGCACACGGAGTGCCCAAGTCCTTCTCTCTCAAATCCCACCGAAGAACTAATGCTAGGGAGGAAAATGAGAGGAAGAACAGGAAGGAGAACACCAAGAACTCCAAGATCTAGATCCAATGGGTTCCCCTCACATAGAGGAGAAAGTGATTGGTGGAAATGTGGATCTAGATCTCCTCTCTCTTTTCCCTCAAAAACTAGCAAGAATCCATGGAGGGATTGAGAGTTAGCAAGCTCGAAGAAGGTCAACAATGGGGAAAGAACATTGGGGAAGAAGACCTCCTTATATAGTGGGGGGAACAATCCAACCGTTACCCCCACTTCAGCCCCGCAGAGAGCGGTACTACCGCTTGCCCCTATAAGCGGTACTACCGCTCCCCCTCGCGGTACTGCCGCTGGGCCCAGAGCGGTACTACCGCGGTGGCAGGGCGGTACTACCGCATACGAGCGGTACAACGGCCCCCCACTGCCGTGGCCAGTACCGTAAAACCCGACACGAATAAAGACCCCTCGAATCGAGGCGGTACTAGCACGAGACCGCAGCGGTACTACGGCTGGGGGCCACCAGCGGTACTACCGCTCTGGAGCGGTACTACCGCTCTTTAGCGGTACTACCGCTTGTAGCACCCAAGCGGTACTACCGCTCCGGCCCGCGGTACAACCGCTAGGAAACCAAAACTGCCATAACTTCTGCATATGAGCTCCGAATTGAGAAAACTCAAGCTTGTTGGATTGAGGAAGACGAGTAGCATCAAAACAGCCGAGGAGTGAAACCTCCAACCGAGAAGAACCGGCATAATCTCCAACATCGAAAACATCATAGAAGATGCGAGTGAACTCCGTTTTCGATGAACTCGAGCTTGTCATCAAGATGACCATAAGCTCCAAAGCTCACAAAGAGAAGAACCAAACAAGAACCAATAAAGATGATGCAAGGATGCAATGGTTTGAGCTCTCTATGAACGATACGATCAAGCTACTCATCGAGAGCCCCCTTGATAGTACGGCAATCGATCCTATAACCCGGTCTCCCACCTACCATCATGAGACCGGTAAAATAGAAAACCTATCAAGAGCAAACCTTTGCCTTGCACATGGTCCACTTGAGCTAGATGATGACGATCTTGACTCCCGCAAGTTGGACCACCTTTCTTGATTGTGTTGGTTCGATGAAGACTAGTTGATTGCTCCCCCATGCTGCACTATGGGTGAGCCACACTTCCGCACATCTTCACAAGTCCATTGTCACCACAATGGACGGCAAGCTTCAAGCATTTGATCTCTTCATGATGCTTCACTTGAACTTGCACACCGCAACCTAACCCCACAAAGAACTCTCACGAAGATCATGGGTTAGTACACAAAGCGTAATTGACAATGCTTACCACACCATGGGATCGCTTGATCCCTCTCGGTACATCTTCTACGCTTTGTGAGTTGATCAAGTTGATTCGCTCTTGTTTTCGTGTTGATCAACCATGAATCTTTTCAACTCTCTTCATTTGGATGATGTCTTGAAGATATACATGAATGATCACACAATCTTCTTCTCCAAGACATGCTTGCAATAAGCTCAACTCTCACATGACCAATCTTTGGATAATTCCTTAATAACACCTTGGTCACCACATAAACTCCTTGAAACCAACACATGAACTTCAAGAAATGCCTATGGACAAATCCTTCAAATATAACTCAAGGCAACCATTAGTCCATAGAGATTGTCATCAATTACCAAAACCAAACATGGGGGCACCGCATGTTCTTTCAACAACTTTATACGCCGGGAACCGGGCACGCCACTCCGGCGTGGCTACAACCCTGTCAAGTCTTTCACGAATATAGCCATCAACACGGTAGTTTTTATTCCTCCATGTAAAAACATCTCCCTCAAAGCCGAGGTCATGCAAATTACAAAAATCAAGGGCATCACGAAAATTTTGCATACACCTATGGGAGCGGGGGACCCCCCCTTGCTTCTCATGGTTGAAGAGGATTTCATTAAAGTCACGAAGACAAACCCACGGAAGCTGGACTTGATGATGGAGCGTCCTAAGTAGCCGCCATGTTTCAACCTTCTTGTCCACGTGTGACTCTCCGTACACACCCGTCAAACGCCATTTGAACCCATCCTTCTCCTCCACAATAGCATCAATGTGCATTCTACCCATCCACCTTACTGTCACATTTATTCCGCTCCTCCAGAACAGTGCTAAGCCACCGCTCTTCCCTTTATTATCTTGGGCCACCATATGATGTAAACCTAACATATCTCTAAACCTATCCATCCTCTCTTTATTCATCTTCGTTTCTGACAAAAACAAATTATCGGGGTCCTCCCTCTTTTGGATATCCAGAAGACCACGAACTGCCGGCCTGTTCCCCAATCCCCGGCAGTTCCAAGCGATTATTTTCATTGGGTCCCGCAGGGCTGTCCTGGCAGCCCCGCTTTCTGATCGGAAAGTACTATCTCCCCACCTCCATTGGCGTGCCCTTCCTTCTGCTTCATTCTCTTTGTAGCCTCGTCTCCATCACCTTCAAGAGTCTCAGCTGCCCTCTTAAGGCCAGATATGTTCTCATAGTTGCGTGCAGACAGTGCCCTTTCCTGTCCTCTCCCCTTCTTCTTGTAGGTGCCCACATATTTGCCTAGTTGTGCCTCTGAACTCTCCCTCTCCAAGGCTGCTCCATCCTCCCGCAATTGACGTACCGGGGAAGGGTTTACGTCGATCTGCATGGTACGTGCGGCCTGTATGGCCTCGTAGTCCGTGACTCGGCCAATGGGTTCACCCTGGGTCCCCCCACTGGATCGTCTTAGTTGATAGGACTGCGTCTAGGTTTTCTTTCGTCCCACAACTTTCGCACGGTTTATTTTTAACCGGTTTTTTTCGTCCCCACCCCCCACCCCACCCACGCACACAGCCCAAAGAACACCCCACAAAAAAAACCGCCAGAGCTCGCCTCCAGAATCCCCTTCCTATCGATCCCCTCGAGAACGACGCCGCCGCCAATCTCACTGGGAAAACCCTGTCAGATCTCGCCTCCACGTTACGAATCGGCGTCCGATCTCCTTGAAGACACAGCGCCACCGATGCCGATCTCACTGGGAAAACCCCGCCAGATCTCGCCTCCACGTTACGGAATCGGCGCCCGATCTCCTTGAGGACACAGCGTCGCCGATCTCACTGGGAAGAACCCACGGGATCTCGCCTGCACGCCACGGTTCTGGATCGCCGCCGCGGACGTAAGAGGTCACGTCGGCGCCGCCGCGGACACAGGGCGGTTTCAACCCCAGGTATGTTGTACGTGATCAAACAAACAAAACTCAATAATCTGGGGTTAAACAAATCGATAGGAGTGCACGCCCCAGGTATGCTGTACACGGATTCTATTTGTAAGTTCGTCGTGTAGAGGTCAAACAATTCTGGGGTTCAATCAAATGACGCCCCATCTTGACTGAAGTTCTGTAACATGTACTGGCTGTAGTTCAGTCAAATGACGCCTCATATTGATCCCTGTTCTGTGACATGTATAGCATAAATCTACAGCAAGCTGCCCTTATGGACCGAAGTCCTGTACAATAGCAAGCTGCCCTTGCGATCTTCGACGGCCTTTAGAACTGTTGTAATTTCACTTGATCTCGCTGCAATCAGATGAACAGTTCGTGTTAGCATTTTGAATTTTTAACATGTAAGGAGCAATCAGATGAACAGTTCATGTTTGCAGAGTAGAGTCTGTTAGACATGTCTTTTTTCTTTTGACCTCTACAGAAAAACTCATATATCAATGTAGCAGAGTCTGTTGGACATATATGCCCTTATGGACTGAATTTCTGTACAATAGTTCTAAAGGCATTATTAAGATGTAAGCAACAAAGTATTTGCTAATAACCTGAGTCTGTTGGACATGTCTTTCTTTTTTTATATTTACATATGGGGAATCAACACAGCAAGCCAACGGAGCAGACGACATCGTCACATGTACCTCCAGGTATATGTCCAACTATAAATCGTGCTATACATGTCAAACACCATCCCAGGAAACTGAATGTGTTGCAGGCCCGATGGAGGCGACAGATGTTAACTACTATAACCAAGGGATTATACCCGTAGCCGACGATGTTGACAAAATTTACCCAAGTAGTCCAGCTATAAGGCTGTGCAAAATTATGGAGTTAAATTTTACTAGCTTGGGCATGACCGATTCTAATGTACCAAGCATGTGACTTGTAGGAGTCCATATTCCTCCCTCGGAACGGGTGATAGTTGAACAGACCGATGGTGATAGCACATATGATAGTCCAGGTATATATGTACCTCCAGGTATATGTTCAACTACAAATTTTGCTATACATGTCAAGCACCATCACAGGAGACGCGATGGATGGGACAAATGTTGACGACTATGACCCAGATATTATACCCGTAGCCGACGAAGTTGACATGATTTACCCAAGTAGTCCAGGTTTTAAGGCTGTGCAAATATATAGAGCTTAATTTTATGTGTTTTATGTGATCAACCATACCTAACAGACTTGTGACTTGTAGGAGTCCATATTACTCCATCGGAACGGATAATACTTGAACAGACCGATGGTGATAGCACATATGTTCATCAACCTTCCCATCTGATTTCGGGTAAGTATTCTGTTCATCAACCTTCCCATCTGATTTCGGGTAAGTATTCTTTTGCTGAAGGGTTAACACCATGTGCCTACAACTTTGAATTCAGTTGTAGATTGCTATTCTATCAGCCCTCTATGGAGGTGATTATTAAATGAAAGTTATACATATGTACTTGCAGATAAAGTGATATGAACATTGAACCATGAATTAATTCCTAGGCATATGCATTTTTTAGTTCAGTTTGATTTCCGACTCATTAGCCACAAGATATATTTATGTAGTGATTTTAAAACCGGCACTCTAGAGAATTTTTTGTACTTCAAAGTTACAATTAAACCCTTTGGTTGCCGGTATGTCTAGCAGTCTGAACTAATCCTCCTATACCTAAATCAGAGGCCTATATTTCTGAACTAATCCTCCTATACCTAAATCAGTGGCCCATAGTTCTGAGCTAATTGTTCTGCACCGATTCCCAATTGTACAACTCAGCTCTGCAGCAACTGATCATCGGGAGCACTAACACTACTATGATGACCGAGAAAATCAAGTCTTCTTCCATGAACCGAAGCCAACACATGCTTGCGGCAGATTGAGCGACAAAAGGACCGGTCGCCACAGAACAGGATTCCTCACATTCGCTCGTTAAGATACTCGATTTGTTATATAAGAAGTTCTATCTATTGTAATGAGGCCAGTTTAATTTATTCATAGTTGACACTGATTTTCTTGTCATTGGTCATGGATTGAATCGGATATCGATAAAATTATCCCTATGCACTTAAGTCAACTTAATCAATTTCATAGTTGACAGACACTATTTTTTTATTTTTGTTCTAACTTGTTATTGACCATGGATTGAATAAAATAGCTATCATAAGCCCACAGGATTAGTTCATGCTCCTAGGAAACAAGCAAGAAATCGAAGCTCATGAGAGCAACAAAGCAAGAAGAGAATTTACCTGTGTTGTTCTATCATGTCTCATGTGGACGTACATCTGAATCTCCTTGCGAACGAAAGAAGGCACCGCGGGAGCACTCCATCGTGAGCATGCAGCGTCCGGGTCTGCCGCCTCCGGCTATGTGCAACAGGCCCATACACTAGAAAATGCTTGTGTCTAACTAGACAATAAATAATCCAACAATAATCATTATTGGCAGACTTCAAGCTAGGAAGGAACATGATAGAGAAGCAAAAGTAACTTGTCAAAAGAACAAAGGGATATTGTGAGGATAAACTGATTTCACACTGAAAGCCACATGATGAAGACCTACCTTATGAGGATTTCACATAAGTGCATTTTAATAATATAACAACAAAAAATCACATATGTGCATTTCACACTGAAAGGCACATCTATCTTATGAGGATGAATTTTGAAAATTGCATAGGTTGGTCTGGAGAGGGAAATGGCGAGGAAAACATGAAGTAACCAAAGATTATCAAGAAGTATTGGGAGTACCCCTAGGTATGAACATCTCCAGACCTTACTAGATTCTGCTTATGGTTCCGAAACTTATTACTCTTCTGACCTTCGGCTCTTCATTGACACGACAACTGTTGGGGAACGCGGTAATTTCAAAAAATTTCCTACGGACACGCAAGATCATGGTGATGCATAGCAACGAGCGGGAGAGTGTTGTCCACATACCCCCGTAGACCGTAAGCGGAAGCATTATGACAATGCGGTTGATGTAGTCGTACGTCTTCATGATCCGACCAATCCTAGCACCGAAAGTACGGCACCTCCGCGATCTGCACACGTTCGACTCGGTGACGTCCCACGAACTCTCGATCCAGCTGAGTGTCGAGGGAGAGCTTCGTCAGCACGACGGCATGATGACGGTGATGATGAAGCTACCGGCACAGGGCTTCGCCTAAGCACTTCAACGATATGACCGAGGTGGATTATGGTGGAGAGGGGCATCGCACACGGCTAAGAGATCAATGATCAACTTGTGTGTTCTAGGGTGCCCCCTTGCCCCCGTATATAAAGGAGCAACGGGGAGGCCGGCCAGCCCTCAAGGGGCACGCCCCCAAGTAGGATTCCTACTAGGAATCCTATTCCTAGTAGGTTTCCAACAAGGGGAGGAAGAGGGGGAAGGAAGGAGTGGGAGAGAGGGAGGGAAAGAGGGGACGCGGCCAGCCCTAAGGGCCCCTCCTCTCTCTCACACAAGGCCCATGTTGGCCCATTAGTTCCCCCGGGGGTTCCGATAACCCCCCGACACTCCGATATTTATCCGATGACCCCCGAAACTCATCCTGTGTCCGAATAACATCGTCCAATATATCAATCTTTATGTCTCGACCATTTCAAGACTCCTCGTCATCTCCGTGATCACATCCGGGACTCCGAACTACCTTCAATACATCAAAACACATCAACTCATAATACCGATCGCCACCGAACGTTAAGCGTGCGGACCCTACGGGTTCGAGAACTATGTAGACATGACCGAGACTCATCTCCGGTCAATAACCAATAGCGGAACCTGGATGCTCATATTGGTTCCTACATATTCTATGAAGATCTTTATCGGTTAAACCGCATAACAACATACGTTGTTCCCTTTATCATCGGTGTGTTATTTGCCCGAGATTCGATCGTCGGTATCTCAATACCTAGTTTAATCTCGTTACCAGCAAGTCTCTTTACGCGTTCCATAATGCATCATCCCGTGACTTACTCATTAGTCACATTGCTTGCAAGGCTTATAGTGATGTGCATTACCGAGAGGGTCCAGAGATACCTCTCCGACAATCAGAGTGACAAATCCTAATCTCGATCTATGCCAATTCAACAAACACCATCGGAGACACCTGTAGAGCATCTTTATATCACCCAGTTACGTTGTGATGTTTGATAGCACACAAAGTGTTCCTCCGGTATTCGGGAGTTGCATAATCTCATAGTCATAGGAACATGTATAAGTCATGAAGAAAGCAATAGCAACATACTAAACGATCAAGTGCTAAGCTAACAGAATGGGTCAAGTCAAGCACATCATTCTCTAATGATGTGATCCCGTTAATCAAATAACAACTCATGTCAATGGCTAGGAAACTTAACCATCTTTGATCAATGAGCTAGTCAAGTAGAGGCATACTAGTGACACTCTGTTTTGTCTATGTATTCACACATGTACTAAGTTTCCGGTTAATACAATTCTAGCATGAATAATAAGCATTTATCATGAAATAAGGAAATAAATAATAACTTTATTATTGCCTCTAGGGCATATTTCCTTCAGTCTCCCACTTGCACTAGAGTCAATAATCTAGTTCACATCGCCATGTGATTTAACACCAATATTTCACATCACCACATGTGATTAACACCCATAGTTCACATCGCCATGTGACCAACACCCAAAGGGTTTACTAGAGTCAATAATCTAGTTCACATCGCTATGTGATTAACACCCAAAGAGTGATCATTTTTTGCTTGTGAGAGAAATTTTAGTCTACGGGTCTGCAATATTCAGAGCCGTATGTATTTTGCAAATATTCTATGTCTACAATACTCTGCATGGAGCTACTCTAGCTAATTGCTTCTACTTTCAATATGTATCCAGATTGAGACTTAGAGTCATCCGGATTGATGTAAAAAACTTGCATCGACGTAACCCTTTACGATGAACTCTTTATCACCTCCATAACAGAGAAATATTTCCTTAGTCCTCTAAGGATAATTTTGACCAATGTCCAGTGATCTACTCCTAGATCACTATTGTACTCCCTTGCCAAACACAGGGCAGGGTATACAATAGGTCTGGTACATAGCATGACATACTCTATAGAACCTATGGCTGAGGCATAGGTAATGACTTTCATTCTCTTTCTATTTTCTCCCGTGGTCGGGTTTTGAGTCTTACTCAACTTCACACCTTGCAACACAGGCAAGAACTCTTTCTTTGACTGTTCCATTTTGAACTACTTCAAAATCTTGTCAAGGTACGTACTCATTGAAAAACTTATCAAGCGTCTTGATCTATCTCTATAGATCTTGATGCTCATATGTACGCAGCTTTACCGAGGTCTTTCTTTGAAAAACTCCTTTCAAACACTCCTTTATGCTTTCCAGAAAATTCCACATCATTTCCGATCAACAATATGTCTATCACATATACTTATCAGAAAATTATAGTGCTCCCACTCACTTTCTTGTAAATACAGACTTCACCGCAAGTCTGTATAAAACTATGTGCTTTAATCAACTTCTCAAAGCGTATATTCCAACTCCGAGATGCTTGCACCAGTCCATAGATGGATCGCTGGAGCTTGCACATTTTGTTAGCATCCTTTGGATCGATAAAACCTTCAGGTTGCATCATATACAACTCTTCTTCCAGAAATCCATTCAGGAATGCAGTCTTTACATCCATTTGCCAAATTTAATAATCATAAAATGCAGCAATTGCTAACATGATTCGTACGGACTTAAGCATCGCTACGGGTGAGAAGGTCTCATCGTAGTTAACTCCTTGAACTTGTCGAAAACCTTTCGCGACAAGTCGAGCTTTGTAGACAGTAACATTACCGTCAGCGTCAGTCTTCTTCTTGAAGATCCATTTATTCTCGATGCCTTGTCGATCATCGGGCAAGTCAACCAAAGTCCACACTTTGTTCTCATACATGGATCCCATCTCAGATTTCATGGCCTCAGCCATTTTGCAGAATCTGGGCTCATCATCGCTTCCTCATAGTTCGTAGGTTCGTCATGGTAACATGACCTCCAGAACAGGATTACCGTACCACTCTGGTGTGGATCTTACTCTGGTTGACCTACGAGGTTCGGTAGTAACTTGATCTGAAGTTTCATGATCATTATCATTAGCTTCCTCACTAATTGGTGTAGGGATCACATGAACTGATTTCTGTGATGAACTACTTTCCAATAAGGGAGCAGGTACAATTACCTCATCAAGTTCTACTTTCCTCCCACTCACTTCTTTCGAGAGAAACTCCTTCTCTAGAAAGGATCCATTCTTAACAACGAATGTCTTGCCTTCGGATCTGTGATAGAAGGTGTACCCAACATTCTTCTTTGGGTATCCTATGAAGACACATTTCTCCGATTTGGGTTCGAGCTTATCAGGTTGAAGCTTTTTCACATAAGCATCGCAGCCCCAAACTTTAACAAACGACAACTTGGGTTTCTTGCCAAACCACAATTCATAATTGTCGTCTCAAGGATTTAGATGGTGCCCTATTTAATGTGAATGCAGCGTCTCTAAAGTATAACCCCAAAACGATAGCGGTAAATCAGTAAGAGATGTCATAGATCGCACCATATCTAATAAAGTGCGGTTACGATGTTCAGACACACCATTACGCCGTGGTGTTCCGGGTGGCATGAGTTGCGAAACTATTCTGCATTGTTTTAAACAAAGACCAAACTCGTAACTCAAATACTCTCCTCCACGATCAGATCGTAGAAATTTTATTTTCTTGTTACGATGATTTTCCACTTCACTCTGAAATTCTTTGAACTTTTTAAATGTTTCAGACTTATGTTTCATCAAGTAGATATATCCATATCTTCTCAAATCATCTGTGAAGGTGAGAAAATAATGATACCCGTAGCGAGCTTCAATATTCATCGGACCACATACATCAGTATGTATGATTTCCAATAAATCTGTTGCTCGCTCCATTGTTCCGGAGAACGGAGTTTTAGTCATCTTGCCCAAGAGGCATGGTTGGCAAGTATCAAGTGATTCATAATCAAGTGATTCCAAAAGTCCATCAGAATTTAGTTTTTTCATGGGCTTTACACCAATATGACCCAAACGGCAGTGCCACAAATAAGTTGCACTATCATTATCAACTCTGCATCTTTTGGCTTCAATATTATGAATATGTGTATCACTACTATCGAGATTCAACAAAAATAGACCACTCTTCATGGGTGCATGACCATAAAAGATATTACTCATATAAATAGAACAACCATTATTCTTAGATTTAAATGAATAACCGTCTCGCATCAAACAAGATCCAGATATAATGTTCATGCTCAACGCTGGCACCAAATAATAATTATTCAGGTCTAAAACTAATCCCGAAGGTAGATGTAGATGTAGCGTGCCGACGGCGATCACATCGACTTTGGAACCATTTCCCACGCGCATCGTCACCTCGTCCTTAGCCAATCTTTGCTTAATCCGTAGTCCCTGTTTCGAGTTGCAAATATTAGCAACAGAACCAGTATCAAATACCCAGGTGCTACTACGAGCATTAGTAAGGTACACATCAATAACATGTATATCACATATACCTTTGTTCACCTTGCCATCCTTCTTATCCGCCAAATACTTGGTGCAGTTCCGCTTCCAGTGACCAGTCTCTTTGCAGTAGAAGCACTCAGTCTCAGGCTTAGGTCCAGACTTGGGCTTCTTCACTTGAGCAGCAACTTGCTTGCCATTCTTCTTGAAGTTCCCTTTCACCCCTTTACTTTTTTTCTTGAAACTGGTGGTCTTGTTGACCATCAACACTTGACGCTCCTTCTTGATTTCTACCTCTGCAGCCTTTAGCATCGCGAAGAGCTCGGGAATTGTCTTGTTCATCCCTTGCATATTATAGTTCATCATGAAGCTCTTGTAGCTTGGTGGCAGTGATTGAAGAATTCTGTCAATGACACTATCATCAGGAAGATTAACTCCCAGTTGAATCAAGTGATTATTATACCCAGACATTTTGAGTATATGTTCACTGACAGAACTATTCTCCTCCATCTTGCAGCTATAGAACATATTGGAGACTTCATATCTCTCAATCCGGGCATTTGCTTGAAATATTAACTTCAACTCCTGAAACATCTCATATGCTCCATGATGTTCAAAACGTCGTTGAAGTCCCGGTTCTAAGCCGTAAAGCATGGCACACTGAACTATCGAGTAGTCATCAGCTTTGCTCTGCCAGACGTTCACAACGTCCGGTGTTGCTCCTGCAGCGGGTCTTGCACCTAGCGGTGCTTCCAGGACGTAATTCTTCTATGCAGCAATGAGGATAATCCTCAAGTTATGGACCCAGTCCGTGTAATTGCTATCATCATCTTTCAACTTAGCTTTCTCACGGAACGCATTAAAATTCAAAGGAACAGTAGCACAGGCCATTGATCTACAACAACATAGACATGCAAAATACTATATGGTAAGTTCATAATAAATTAAAGTTTAATTAATCATATTACTTAAGAACTCCCACTTAGATAGACATCCCTCTAATCATCTAAGTGATCACGTGATCCAAATCAACTAAACCATGTCCGATCATCACGTGAGATGGAGTAGTTTTCAATGGTGAACATCACTATGTTGATCATATCTACTATATGATTCACGCTCGACCTTTCGGTCTCAGTGTTCCGAGGCCATATCTGCATATGCTAGGCTCGTCAAGTTTAACCCGAGTATTCTGCGTGTGCAAAACTGGCTTGCACCCGTTGTATGTGAACGTAGAGCTTATCACACCCGCATCACGTGGTGTCTCGGTACGACGAACTTTCGCAACGGTGCATACTCAGGGAGAACACTTGTACCTTGAAATTTAGTGAGAGATCATCTTATAATGCTACCGTCAATCAAAGCAAAATAAGATGCATAAAAGATAAACATCACATGCAATCAATATAAGTGATATGATATGGCCATCATCATCTTGTGTCTTTTATCTCTATCTCCAAAGCACCATCATGATCACCATCGTCACCGGCGAGACACCTTGATCTCCATCGTAGCATCGTTGTTGTCTCGCCAGCTGTTGTTTCTGCGACTATCGGTACCGCTTAGTGATAAAGTAAAAACAATTACAGGGCGATTGCATTGCATACAATAAAGCGACAACCATAAGGCTCCTGCCAGTTGCCGATAGCTCTGTTACAAAACATGATCATCTCATACAATAAAATTTAGCATCATGTCTTGACCATATCACATCACAACATGCCCTGCAAAAACAAGTTAGACGTCCTCTACTTTGTTGTTGCAAGTTTTACGTGGCTGCTACGGGCTGTGCAAAAACCGTTCTTACCTACGCATCAAAACCACAACAATTTTTTGTCAAGTATGTGCTATTTTAACCTTCAACAAGGACCGGGCATAGCCACACTCAATTCAACTAAAGTTGGAGAAACTGACACGCACCAGCCACCTTTGTGCGAAGCACGTCGGTAGAACCAGTCTCGCGTAAGTGTACGCATAATGTCGGTCCGGGCCGCTTCATCCAATAATACCGCCGAATCAAAGTATGAGCTGCTGGTAAGCAGTATGACTATTATCGTCCACAACTCATTTGTGTTCTACTCGTGCAAATAACATCTACGCATAGACCTAGCTCTGATACCACTGTTGGGAATGCAGTAATTTCAAAAAATTTCCTACGCACACGCAACATCATGGTGATGCATAGCAACGAGCGGGAGAGTGTTGTCCACATACCCTCGAATACCGTAAGCGGAAGCGTTATGACAACGCGGTTGATGTAGTCGTACGTCTTCACGATTCGACCGATCCTAACACCAAAAGTACGGCACCTCCGCGATCTGCACACGTTCGGCCCAGTGACGTCCCACGAACTCTCGATCCAGCTGAGTGTCGAGGGAGAGCTTCGTCAGCACGACGGCGTGATGATGGTGATGATGAAGCTACCGGCACAGGGCTTCGCCTAAGCACTGCAACGATATGACCTAGGTGGATTATGGTGGAGGGGGCACCGCACACGGCTAAGAGATCAATGATCAACTTGTGTGTTCTAGGGTGCCCCCTTGCCCCCGTATATAAAGGAGCAAGGGGGAGGCCGGCCAGCCCTCAAGGGGCGCGCCCCCAAGTAGGATTCCTACTAGGAATCCTATTCCTAGTAGGTTTCCAACAAGGGAAGGAAGAGGGGGAAGGAAGGAGTGGGAGAGAGGGAGGGAAAGATGGGGCGTCACCCCCCTCCTTGTCCAATTCGGACTCAACAAGGAAGGGGAGCGCGGCCAGCCCTAAGGGCCCCTCCTCTCTCACAAAAGGCCCATGTTGGCCCATTAGTTCCCGCGGGGGTTCCGATAACCCCCCGGTACTCCGATATTTATCCGGTGTCTGAATAACATCGTCCAATATATCAATCTATATGTCTCAACCATTTCGAGACTCCTCGTCATGTCCGTGATCACATCCGGGACTCCGAACTACATTCGGTACATCAAAACACATAAACTCATAATACCGATCATCACCGAACGTTAAGCGTGCGGACCTACGGGTTCGAGAACTATGTAGACATGACCAAGACTCATCTCCGGTCAATAACCAATAGCGGAACCTGGATGCTCATATTGGTTCCTACATATTCTATGAAGATCTTTATCGGTCAAACCGCATAATAACATACGTTGTTCCCTTTGTCATCGGTATGTTACTTGCCCGAGATTCGATCGTCGGTATCTCAATACCTAGTTCAATCTCGTTACCAGCAAGTCTCTTTACTCGTTCCGTAATGCATCATCCCATGACTAACTCATTAGTCACATTGCTTGCAAGGCTTATAGTGATGTGCATTACCGAGAGGGCCCAGAGATACCTCTCCGACAATCGGAGTGACAAATCCTAACCTCGATCTATGCCAACTCAACAAACAACATCGGAGACACCTGTAGAGCATCTTTATAATCACCCAGTTACGTTGTGACGTTTGGTAGCACACAAAGTGTTCCTCCGGTATTCAGGAGTTGCATAATCTCATAGTCATAGGAACATGTATAAGTCACGAAGAAAGCAATAGCAACATACTAAATGATCAAGTGCTAAGCTAACGGAATGGGTCAAGTCAATCACATCATTCTCTAATGATGTGATCCCGTTAATCAAATGACAACTCATGTCAATGGCTAGGAAACTTAACCATCTTTGATCAATGAGCTAGTCAAGTAGAGGCATACTAGTGACACTCTGTTTTGTCTATGTATTCACACATGTACTAAGTTTCCAGTTAATACAATTCTAGCATGAATAATAAACATTTATCATGAAATATGGAAATAAATAATAACTTTATTATTGCCTCTAGGTCATATTGCCTTCAACAACATATCATGGATTATTTTAATATTTAACTAAAATCCTTTAACAGTACAAAATTTGAACTCTAAAGAGTCCATTGCAGTAGTTGAACTGCTAAAATCAAGATTAGCTGAATAGGGACTAACTGATTTAATTTTGATGTAGATTCTCACATTAAAGTTTAGCTTCTGGCAATTGCTGAAAAAATGTCTAGCAAATACAAACCCAATTTATATTGACCATACTAATCCGGCTTCAGTTCCTGAACCCCACTTGAGCATTCTGTTCTTATCAATTGTATAAGCTACCTTAACCTTTGCATTCCCCAATAGCTTTTAGTTAAGTGCATCTATACTTCCCCAATAGAAAAAAATGAAAAAAGGAGACACACTACACACAAAATAAAAACAAACGGATGCGGATAAACACTTAAAAAGACTAACTGTGATGCAGTAAGAGCAAAAGTCAAACACCTTTGGTTTCCCGCCGGTTACTCTGCCAGAAATCACATACTTGTTGATGCCAGTGAGTATCCAATCATACACAAGCACACAGAAATCAAAACCACTTGTGCGCTCTATGTGAACAGAGAGTTGCCACGGAAGCGGTCTGTGGATAGAAAGTTGCAGAGCAAAATTTGATGCAAATTTGCAAAATGCTTAATTTGATGAGAACTTAAGATGATGCAAATTTGCAGATTAAAACTTAAGCATAGCAGAGCATAATGGCAAAAATGTTGTAAAAAGATGAACACAGCCTGTGAATAGAACCTCAATTCAGTAAAGAGCAAAACATAAGCATATCAGCATAGCAAAATGTGAACACAAACTCATGGAGTAGCATCAGTTTAAGCATAGCATCAGCTCAAAAACAAGCCGTATGAACAGAAAGTTGCCATGGAAAAGCGGTATATTTATAGTGGCCAGATTAGAAATCATGGCGAATATGCCATGTGAACACAAGTTAAGTTGCAGTAATCTCAATTCAGAAAAACAGGTTGGCACATACATGCTGATCATCTAATTTGCTGAAAATTTATGACACAAAGTAATGAAAATTGCCATCTCTAAGATACTAGGAAACTAACTACACACCATGAGTTTTGCCATGAGCAAGAAACATAGTGAAAGCTGCCATGTACTCCTACCTATTGTCCTTAGTTTAAGCAAACTAAAATGACATCAAACATGACCAAAAAAATATCACCAATGGCCACTAGGCGTCCATCAATAGCATCATTGATAGGAGCTGGGTTCCTACCGGGTCTAGCTTGTAGGTTGTAGGGGTGTAAAGGGGCTTGGCGTGGAGGAAGGCGAGGTCGCCGGCGCTGGGGCTCTGTCGCGCGAGAGAGAGAGGGCGCAGGAGGCGGCGGCTAGGGTTACGTCTCCCGGCTCCCTTCAGGAAGCCGAGCAAATATGATTGCTTCTGCTTAACTTCAAACGAGTCCTTACCTGAGTTTATATAATCTCCAAATACGATAACTGGGCTAAGCCCCTAATAACGATAAGATAACTGGGCCGGGCCACTAACTGCCTGGGCTGTAGTATATGCCGACCATAACATCTCTCCCCGCCCGCACAAACAGCTCGTCCTCGAGCTAGAAGGCGGGGAAGCGCTTGCGGAATTCCTCGAGGTGATCAACGGGTGCCAAACACCACCGCGTCAGCTGGGGCGGTAGGTCGCCGAGCCCGGCGGCGGCGGTGCCCTCCTCAATGTAGTCCGCAGCCTCCAGGTAGAAGAGTCGCGGGCAGACGTGGCCGGGCACGTAGGGCTCGTCACAGTTGAAGCACAACCCTTGGCGGCAACGCTCGAGTTGCTCGGCCGGGGTGAGCCGGCGAAACGGGCGCGCCCGGTCATGGTGAGGGGCGCCGCGGAAGCCCGAGCAGGCCGACCCTGCGCGAGAACTTCTGGCCAGGGTGGCGGCCCAGCGGCCTGGGGCGGTGATGCCTGCTGGATGGCCACCGCGCGATTCTCGAACGCGCGGGTGTAGTACATGGCCGTTGATGTCTACTACTAAACCTTCTTCTTGTAGACGTTGTTGGGCCTCCAAGTGCAGAGGTTTGTAGGACAGTAGCAAATTTCCCTCAAGTGGACGACCTAAGGTTTATCAATCCGTGGGAGGCGTAGGATGAAGATGGTCTCTCTCAAGCAACCCTGCAACCAAATAACAAAGAGTCTCTTGTGTCCCCAACACACCCAATACAATGGTAAATTGTATAGGTGCACTAGTTCGGCGAAGAGATGGTGATACAAGTGCAATATGGATGGTAGATATAGGTTTTTGTAATCTGAAAATATAAAAACAGTAAGGTAACTAATGATAAAAGTGAGCGTAAACGGTATTGCAATGCTAGGAAACAAGGCCTAGGGTTCATACTTTCACTAGTGCAAGTTCTCTCAACATAATTGGATCATATAACTATCCCTCAACATGCAACAAAGAGTCACTCCAAAGTCACTAATAGCGGAGAACAAACGAAGAGATTATTGTAGGGTACGAAACCACCTCAAAGTTATTCTTTCGGATCGATCTATTCAAGAGTCCGTAGTAAAATAACACGAAGCTATTCTTTCTGTTCAATCTATCATAGAGTTCGTACTAGAATAACACCTTAAGACACAAATCAACCAAAACCCTAATGTCAAATAGATACTCCAATGTCACCTCAAGTATCTGTGGGTATGATTATACGATATGCATCACACAATCTCAGATTCATCTATTCAAACCAACACAAAGTACTTCAAAGAGTGCCCAAAGTTTCTACCGGAGAGTCAAGACGAAAACGTGTGCCAACCCCTATGCATAGGTTCATGGGCGGAACCCGCAAGTAGATCACCAAAACATTCATCAAGTGAATCACGTGATATCTCATTGTCACCACAGATAAGCACAGCAAGACATACATCAAGTGTTCTCAAATCCTTAAATACTCAATCCGATAAGATAACTTCAAAGGGAAAACTCAATCCATTACAAGAGAGTAGAGGGGGAGAAACATCATAAGATCCATCTATAATAGCAAAGCTCGCGATACATCAAGATCGTATCACCTCAAGAACACGAGAGAGAGAGAGAGATCAAACACATAGCTACTGCTACATACCCTCAGCCCCGAGGGTGAACAACTCCCTCCTCGTCATGGAGAGCACCGGGATGATGAAGATGGCCACCGGTGAGGGATCCCCCCTCCGGCAGGGTACCAGAACAGGGTCCCGATTGGTTTTTGGTGGCTACAGAGGCTTGCGGCGGCGGAACTCCCTATCTATTCTGTTCCCCGAAGGTTTTAGGGTATATGGGAATATATTGGCGAAAGAAGTCGGTAAGGGGAGCCATGAGGGGCCCACGATGGTGGAGGGCGCGCCCAGGGGGTGGGTGCGCCCCCTGCCTCGTGCTCTCCTCGTTGATCCCCTGACGTGCACTCCAAGTCTCCCGTATTGCTTTCTTTCCAAAAATAACTTTTCCGAAGGTTTCATTCCGTTTGGATTCCATTTGATATTCCTTTTCTGTGAAACACTGAAACAAGGGAAAAAACAGAAACTGGCACTGGGCTCTGGTTCAATAGGTTAGTCCAAAAAATAATATAAAAGTGCATAGTAAAGCCCATTAAACATCCGAGATGGATAATATAATAGCATGAATACTTCATAAATTATAGATACGTTGGAGACGTATCAGCTGTCTGGAGGTCCTGTGGCCCACACATCTCCACGTCCACGCGGATGTGGTCAGGTAGGCCGCCGACGAAGAGCTCAGCCCGCTGATGAGCCGAAACGCCGGGGGCGTGGCACGCCAGTGCCTGGAAGCGGTCGGCGAAGTCTAGCACTATGGTGAGGAATGGAAGGCGCCCGAGCTCCGCTAGACGGCTCCCGCATATAGGCGGACCGAAGCGCAAGAGGCACAGATCGCGAATACGCTCACATGGTGGCATGCCGCCATCGTCCTGCTCGAGGGCGTAATACCACGTCTAGGCGGCGCCTCGTAGATGATAGGAGGCGATCCAGGTGGAGCCGGACGCGAGCGTGCGCTGCCCCCTGAAAAATTGGTCGCATTGGTTGAGCCAATTCAGGGGGTCGACGGTGCCATCGTAGGTCGCAAACTCCAGCTTGGAGAATCTCGGCGGTGGCTGGGCGTGGACGACAGGCGGGTATGTGTCATCCGCGCGGAACTACGAGGGCGACTGCGCCGAGTGTGCGGGCTGTAGAGTACCGCCATGGGAAAGGGGCCCGTCCACACCGTCGTAGGGACCGGCGGCACCCGAGGACCCGGCGAACTGCATGGCCGGGGGCGGCGCCGGCGGTAACAGCACGTGCGCCTGTCTTAAGGCCATCGTGTAGACATGCTCGATGGACCCGGCGAGCCAGGCCGGTAGCGGAGATGGCGACGGGGGATAACGGACCTGGTGGATGGGCACCTCGGGCGCCGTCGATGGATGTCGATGGAAGGCCCGGCCCCGAGATCGCCGGTGGCGGCGGCGGTGGCTGCTGCTGCTATGGCAGCGGCATGATGGATGCGACGGAGGTCGCCGGTGGTGGCGGCTGCCACGGGAGCTGCTGCAGCCCCATGATGGTGGTGACGGGGGCGGGCGGCTGCAGCCCATAGTGCCCCGCGAGGAAGGTGCGATGCCCTGGACCGCCTGAGTCAGGTCCCGGAGTGCCGCCGTCATCTCCTCCGGGGTGAGCACGACGGGGGCGGGTGCGGGTGGCGTCTAGGCGGCGGAGGAGACCGGCCCGGTCAGGGATGGCGTGCTGGCCGCGGTGGTCATCGGCGACGAAGAGGCGATCGGCAGCGAAAGGGAGGGGGTGGGCGGTGGCATGGGCATGATCAAACCTGAGACACCTAATACCAGATTGATAGGAGCTGGGTTCCTACCGGGTCTAGCTCGTAGGCTGTAGGGGTCGAAGGGGGCTTGGCGTGGAGGAAGGCGAGGTCGCCGGCGCTGGGGCGCCGTCGCGCGAGAGAGAGAGGGCGCAGGAGGCGGCGACGAGGGTTAGGTCTCCTGGCTCCCTTTAGGAAGCCGAGCAAATATGATTGCTTCTGCTTAACTTCAAACGAGTCCTTACATGAGTTTATATAATCTTCAAATACAATAACTGGGCTAAGCCCATAATAACGATAAAATAACTGGGCCAGGCCCCTAACTGCCTGGGCTGTAATATATGCCATGTAGTAGAACAATGGGGAGGTAAAAATGCTCACGGGGTGATTCGTCGTCGCATATGACGAAGGCCATGGGCACCGCGCCATTGTCCTCCTCGTCTTCCTCTGCTCTGTGCCTCAAGCCGTCAAGGAGAAGGGCCTTGACGACATCTCCTCGGCCGTCTTCCAAGGCACGCAAATAATGTACTAATATAATTTGCCATGTGTTATTCTAGCATGAACAAGTAATAGGGTGGAGATGACAACTAGGGATGGACACTGAAAAACTGCATATCAAAATGCATCGCCCATTTCTGGATACTTCACTACAAGAATGTGATCAGGCATCCAAAGTCATTTAATTATTTTCCTTAGGGATGCACAACATATAATCTTCCTATTGACTTAAATAATCACATAATATACAATAGTGTGCTTCTCTGAAGAACATTTCAGAGCACAGCCATTGTCTACACTTCATAGAGCGCCTAAAGTGGCAACGTTGCATACTACATGGGCAGAAAAATGGCACAAATAGGGGATTGAAACAAACCTGGACTGCTCAATCAACAACAAAACAGTGAGAGGAACCGCTGATCACCATCTTCCCCGCCTTCATCGTTGACGCGTCCAACACAGTCTGCTACCGTGCCTCCGCGACACAGCCCCCGCCCCTAGCACGGCGAAGAATCAGCAGCAGCAGCAGCAGTAGCAGCAGTAGCATGGGCCTCCTGTAGAAAGCGCAACGCGTCGCAACCAGCACGCCCGACGGGCGCGGAAAGATGCAGCCGCGTCGACGGGATTTCCGCAGCTTGCGGGAGCGGCCACGGAATGCGGCGACGACGAGCTGCCACATCGGATGTGAGGCAGTCTCATAGAGAGGGTCGAGCAGCCCGGGGCGGCGGCCTCTAATGGCGGCGCGGACGATCAGCTCGGCGACGGAGGACTCCGATGGCGTCGAGGACGGTCAGCTCGGTGACGGCAGCCTCGGATGGCGGCGAGGACGGACAGCTCGGCGACGGCGGGAAGGGCAAATGGAGGCTGCTCAGCCGCCGCCGCGCACTCGGCCTCCGCCCACGACGGCAGATCGAGCCGGGCAGCGCGGATCCGGAGCACACCGGCTGGTGCTTCACGTCAGCGAGTATCGCTGCGAGCTACCCGCGGTCGGCCTCCTCCTCACTCTTTGCTGGATCACGGGGTGTGTTAAGGAATGGATAACAGGACCTCTCCTCGCCGCCAGAACCTCTCCTTGCCATCCTCTCGCCGGGTCTCGAGGTCGCCGGCCGGAGTGGGGAAGAGAGTGGGGAAAATGGATAGGGGAGTGGGGCTGTGTGCTGTGGGTGGGGAGTGGGATTCGTTCGTCACCACCGCTTCGGATTCCGAACTCTTGGCTCTGGATGACGTGGCGGGGATGAGCTCTAAGATCCGTGCATTTCGATCAAGTGGCTCTGGACGCGTTCAGGACGAGATGCAAAAATACAGGTCATTCCGGAGTTATTGATTCCGAAAGAAAAACGACCCAGACCTGACAGGCGCCACACAGGGGATAGACGGAAGCGAGCAAATAAACCGAAGAGAATAAATCGAAAAAAAAACTCTTCATAGAGCCGATCTGAATCGAATCCTGAATTCTCAATCCCTAAAATTAGCACGTTGTACTTGTCAATCCTAGCCAATCCCGTCTTTAGACCAGTTTGTCACATCGGGAAAAAGGTCAATCGCGAACGCAATGCTCACGTGTCATCTACATCTTTTTCCTTACTCTTTCTATCGCACGCCCGTGCAAACCCAAGAATATGCGAACAACATTGCTAACTTGTCGCACATAATAACTGTGTTACTTAGCAATGGTTGGAGACTTGCCTCTCCATGAGCATGATGGAGGAAGAGATTAGCATGCTTTACGCTGTCGACATTCATGATGTACATGTCTATGCTCTTCAAGTGGGGAGAAGATGTATGACAAGTGGACCCGCTTAGTCAGTGAGAGAAGTTATGATCTCACTAAGAATTGTCTGTTTGTCAGCGTCCCAAACCAATATAGATCATAGAAGGTCAGGATTGACCGGGATCGATAAGTATGTAGCGCTAATTTCAGGGATTTTTAGGATTTAATTCAAACTGGCTCTACGAATTTAATGTTTTCTTAGACTTTTCTCTAAACCAAACAGTGCTATGATTTGTGCTAATCCGACAGTCACAAAAGATGGCCTGAAGCCAATTTAAAAACAGAAGACTGGAAAGTACAAAAACTGTTCTTTTATACATGCGAACATTGACACGCATTATGCTAACCACACAAAATTTAAAAAGCCCGTGGCAGGCGTTCCACTAATATGGTGATGTGCCAGTGTTCTTTCTCTCAGCGTTGACGCCCCGGTCGCCAATACCTACTACAAAAATAGTGCATTGCCTGGATTCGCGCTGACAGTGGGACTCCCCACGCTCTGGCTCTGGCTCTAGCTCTGGCATCACTACGGCCTGCCTGCGCTGCCGTCCACGCACACCCACGAGGTTCGCGCGGCCGCTGTTGACGGGCCACTTGCTGACAATGGTAGCTCGTGGTGGCTGGGCTGCCACCGGCGCGACCCCTTTCAAGGCGATGGGCGGTCCGGTCCAGACCTAGCTAGTCCGGTGGCTCTGCTTGATCACCCGATCGATCCGTGGGGGAGTGGGTAGGTAGTACGCAAGGGTAAGGCCAACTCCACCGCGCGACTCCATCTTGTCCGGGTGCGTCCGTTTGGGTTAGAACGGACGAATAGCGCGGCCCAAATGCGCGGCCCCAAACGGATAAATGTTCGGATTCCTTCCGTTTTCGATTTATCCCCGGCCCAAACTTGCGCTGAGTTTGGGGTAAAACGGACATCGCGCGGACGGGCTTGCCGCACGCCCTTGTCCCCCCGTGGCCCGCCTGTCGGGGATACTAGCAGTCCCTTCGCTTCCAACGCTTCCACCCCCTCTCCCCTGCCCGCGCCCGCCGCCCGCGCCACCGCTATTCTCCGGCCGCCTCCTCACCGCGCAGCCCCCGGCCGTCTATACCAAACCACGTCTCAACATGGCTGCCACCACGCCCGCGCTTTCGCCGTAGTTTTGGCCGTCGATCGGAGGTCGTTTGCCCGTCGCCGTCGCAGCCGGCGGCAGAGGGGATACGACCGCCGGCGATGTACCACGGCGGCCACGACAGCTTCCGTCGGGTGCTCCAAAGCATGGCAGGATCTTTGGATATGGCATTCTTTCTTCGGCATGGCAGGTTCTAACAATGATATCAACGTGCTGCAGCTTTCTCCAGTCTTTGCAAGGCTTGCAGAAGGCCACTCCCCACCTGTCAACTTTGAGATCAACGACCACCAGTACAACAAGGGATACTATCTAGCTGATGGTATATATCCTCAATGGTTAACTTTTGTGAAGACAATCTCCAACCCCCAAGGTGAGAAGAGAAAGAGATTGGCCCAAATGCAAGAAAGTGCTAGAAAGGATGTGGAACGTGCTTTTGGTGTGCTTCTATCCCGGTGGGGTATCGTTCAAAACCCTGCACTGTCATGGGATGAAAGGAAGCTTTGAGAGGTGATGACTGCTTGTGTGATCATGCACAACATGATCGTTGAGGACGAGCGTGATGAGAGTATCTTCGACCAAGAATTTGATTATCAAGGTGAAAATGTTGAGCCCCTGCACCAAGAACCGGTCACATTTGAATAGTTTGTGCAATTTCATCGTGAGCTGCGTGATTGGCACACTCATTTGGATCTTCAAAATGACTTGGTTGAGCATGTGTCACTAGTAGAAAAAGCGTCTTTTGTCCCGGTTTATAAGGAACCGGGACTAAAGGGTCGTTACTAAAGCCTCCCCCTTTAGTCCCGGTTCTTACACGAACCGGGACTAAAGGCCGTCCACGTGGCCGCAGCCTGGAACTCCACCTTTAGTCCTGGTTGGTAACACCAACCGGGAGTAAAGGAAATTTTATGATTTTTTTTCAAATTTTTTTTTGATTTTTTTTATTTTCAAATTTTTGAATTATTTTAACCTCTAATCTCTAATCAACACCCCTCATCACTGCTCAATTTAACCTCTAATCTCTAATCACCCCTCATCATTCCAAATCATCTAACTTCCCGGACGGTCACCCATCCTCTCACTACTCCAGCCTGAGCACGCTTAACTTCCAGGTTCTATTCTCCCTCGTTTCCAAGTCTGCACTTGTTGTTTTCCTGACAATAGTAAGATGTCAATCCTATTAACCCCCAGGAATTTAGCTTGAGCATGAAGTCACACATTTCACTGTTTGAGTTTGAAACTATTGTTTTAAAAACAATAATTATTTAGTAAGACTAATATTTCTTGAATAAGTAGTTTGACCATAGTTTGACCACAGTTTGACCATAGTTTGACCAGATTTTGACCACAGTTTGACCAGATTTGACCAAAATTCAAAAAAACTGAAATAATTATTTATTAACACTAATATTTCTTGAATAATTAGTTTGACCATTGTTTGACCATAGTTTGACCACAGTTTGACCAGATTTGACCAAAATTCAAAAAAACTGAAATAATTATTTAGTAACACTAATATTCTTGATTAATTATTTAGTAACACTAATACTTCTTGAATAAGTAGTTTGACCATAGTTTGACCAGATTTAACAAAAATTCAAAAAAAACAGAAATTTAAGCATAACTTTTTTCCTTTTAGAATTTGAGGATTCTAAAAATTTGCAAACAGGTCATAGGCGGTCAAAATCGGTTGCGGATTTTCGTGCTGAACATTTTGATATATTATACGTTTTTTCTGACATCGTATGCAAAAGTTATAGCCGTTTTACATTTTCCCTACACTTTTTGCAAAACATGTTCAAATTTAAGTTTTCAAATTTTCCTAACTAGTACATGTAGTAACATAACTACATCTGGAAGGATTTTAATTTTTGAAATTTTTCTCATTTTCTTTTGCTTTTCACAAAACCGAAAAGGCGATCGGGGGGGGGGGGGGAAGAGTTTGAAAATGAGCCCTTTAGTCCCGGTTTGAGACACGAACTGGGACTAAAGGGCATCACACCCTTTAGTCCCGGTTCGTGTCTCAAACAGGGACTAAAGGGCTCAGGTGAACCGGGACTAATGCCTTAGCCGCACGAACCGGGACCAATGCTCACATTAGTCCCGGTTCAATGTTAATATTGCCCTGTGACCAAAGCCCTGTTTTCTACTAGTGTGTGGGATCACATTGGCAACCAATAGATGTATTGGTTCATTTTATGTTCATTCAAGACAATTTCGATTTGGTTGTAAAACTATTTTATTAGAGACAATTTCTATTGGGTTGTAAAACTATTTTTATTTTCAGACAATTAATATTTGGACGTGCAAACTTGTTTTGATTTGAAAATATGGGCATTTTTGGCCCTGGCGGACAGGATGGGGCAAACGGATGCGGCCGCGCGCTGGGCACACAACCACCGCATCCCAGGACAGGCTGGATGCGACCCCATTTCCCTATCCAAGCGGACCGATTCCGGGCAAAGCGGATGTTCGTTTAGGGTCGCGCGGTGGAGTTGGCCTAACTGTGTATGGACACCATGCATGTGATATGGGGCGATATGATGCGCGTACACATGGGAGCGAAATATTGTCTTCGTTTTAGCCAGCTTGATGTTGCATCCAGAAACGTAGTTTCCATAGCAATTAAGCCCTCCTCCTCGAAACAAGCTTGCGCCATGCTGTATTAATATAGCAAACATCCGACAGAGCCAACGGTAGGTGCAAGGGCGGCAGCTGCACAATCATGCCCAAAAGAAAAATGAAAAAATACAAAAGAAACAAATGCCGACAACGACGGATCAGCAGAAACGATGAAGCCCCGCGACCGTTGTGCTCACCTCTGACCTCTGACCATGCTCCTTGACTCCGAAGGGCCGGTACGAAACAACACCTTCAAGAAAGGACGCAACGATGACGACGCTTTGCAAAGGGTTTCCCCTATTACACGGCAAGGAGAAAGGAAGGGTAACACCCGACGCGCTTCACCATCATCGGGGGGGGGGGGGGGGGGGGGGGGGGGGAGGGGACGAATGGGAAGGGGGCCGCGCACCGCCCCGGCCTTCTACCGGGGAGACGGGGCCAGGAGCGTGCTTGACAAATGACCATCCGCTCATAGATACATCGCACTAGAAACACCAATATTAAGTGTAGGATGGATCTTAAGCTAACTTTCTATATCAGTAGAATCTTTTTTTGTTAGGAGATATTATTTGAGTGCTCTGCTCATCATGCTATTGACTGTTGTAAATATATATGATAATTATTTATACATTGCACCTAAGTAAATATATTACTCCCTGTCATGACACTTTCTTTTGGATTAGAGGGAGTATTCTCTTTACTTTATCTCTCTCATCTTATCCAGAATATTTTCTTAAACTTTTCTCCTAAAATATTAAACTGATAAGAAATTACTCTACATGGATTTAAGCTGAACACTCGAATCTTAAGATTGTTTTTTTATTGGAATGGATGCTATAATTGGTGGTTTAAGGCTCGTTGACGATACTTCCCCTCGTCCCTTGGATGGCATGCATGCTGGGGCTCAATCCAACACAAATGATGTGCGCATGACAACCTGATCCACCAGTGGTGGGCGAGGAGATCATGGTGTGGTGTTGGAGTCGGCGTGTTTGTCGCTAGTTTGCGGCAGGGAGGGCCACACTGGTAGTTGGATCTGCACAACTTGATCTGGTGTTGGGGCAGCGACACTGGATTGAGATTTACGTCACGAGTCATCGATCAATAGTAACACATCATGGTGGTGAGTATTGACGGTTGGCGTCTTGAGGCAATGAGATGTGAAGCATTGTGCCTTTTCTCCTTCGATGTCGCCACAACGATGGCGGGGGAGCACTCAAAAGTGACCCGGCCACATTTACTCTTTGCATGGCTAGACATGTGTGAGATGGCTGATAGAGGGAGGTGGATGGTTACGTTGGCGGTTATAGGTCGTTCCTTTGGTTGGAAAGTCATTATTTAGTGTTATGACTGGATCCAAAAAGAGTAATGCTAGACACACGGAGGGAAGGATTATGGGACTCACGGACTAGCAAACGTGGGAGGTTGGGATTGGAGAAGAGGGGAGGATGGGCCCCACCGCGGCTGAAAATCGGGGGGGGGGGGGGGGGGGGAGTGAGTTAGAGAGAAGAATCCGTATAGCCCCGTAATAGTCCGTGCGTATAGCATTACTCTTTTATGATTGCGAGTGAAGTGAATTTCAGTTATTTTTATTACTGCTGCAGGCTATCTTTTGTATACATACAAAGTTATATATGCATTACATTTACAGGTGCAATCAGGAAAAAAATCTATATCTGCAAAATTTGATATGCATTGTATTAGTAGGTGCACATAAAAAAAAATGTCTGACGTCCGTGTGTCGTTTTGCAATCCATCGATCTCTTATCTCCATACACAAATCGAACACATGACAGGCGAGCTTGACGTGAAATATTACGTAGAACCGGAGCAGGTCACTAATCCACCCCTGCACACGTCACAATCTAAGATATTTGTCACGCTTTGTCTAAGCTGTGGGTTATGCTAGATCGATGGAGGGTGTGCTTGAACAGAAGTATGCCAAGCAGGCAGAGAAACACAAACACTCTAGTGCTTGCCAAGTTTTACTTTTATGATTGACACGATTCGCACGAATACTACAGTTGGGAGTTGGGATTGGGTCGTTCGTGGCTCTACTGTAGGCTCTGCCTGCTCCACACGGCTTGGCTGGCTGAAATCTGAACAACCCACCCACGTGATGCACGCGCGCAGATAGCAGCTGAGGGCATCGCCCTCCCATACCAAGGAACGACGGACCTGTCACCTTTCCAACCCGGGTCCAAGCTATCGTAATCCCTGGTGGCCCCTCTCTATTATCGTTTCTTTCACTGCATGCTTTGTTTACAAGACTAGTACACTAGTAAAAAACAGGGCTTTGGTTGGGGCTGGCCAGCCTATTAGACCTGGTTCTGTCACGAACCGGGATCCATGGGGCATACGTCCCGGTTCGTGTGCAAACAGGCATACGCCCCGGTTCGTGCCAATGGACCTCGCTCCTGGCCCACAGCCACTGGTCCCGGTTCGTGCCTAGAACCGGGACGGAAGGGGGCCTTTAGTCCCAGTTCCTGCCACGAACCGGGACCAATGAGTTGCCTATATATACCTATCGCCCGCGAGCAGAGCACTCCACAGTGCTCTGTTTTTTCTGGCCGGCGAGGGGAGAGCTTTGTGGTGCTCTAGCTCACCTCCTATGCACATGTGGTGTTCGATGAAATGCCCGACCCATACTAGTTAAGCTTTCTCCTCTCGAAGCTCGACCTCCAAGCTCCATTTTCCCCGAGATTTGTCTAGGTTTAGCGGTCCGTCATGTCCCGTCCCCGTCTTCACCCCCGTCGACCGCCCGCGCCGATCTCGTCGCCGGCACCACCGTGGTGAGCCTCTTGTTCTTATCTTCTTCTGCAAGAAAAAAAATTCTTACTTTAAATAGATACTTGTCTAATTTTCTTACTTTTATTATTGCTTGTTATTATATAGTGCGATGGTTTTGGTATCCGCACCCCGTCGGCCCTCGTCCTATCTATGATTCGGATGTGGTATATATTGTCTTTTATAACTATTTGGTTCATTTAGTATTATGACAATTATGCCCATCAAGTTGACATAGATTTTATTTATCTAGGAGGTAGTTGAACCGAAAATTCCAACCGACCCTATTGTCGAGAGGTTAAATTTAGTTGAAGAAGAAAACAATTATTTGAAAGAAAAAATAAAAAAAAAATTAAGGAGGAGAAGATGATATTGGTGTTGCATGTTGCGGATGTTGGAACACGCGGTACGCTACGCTAGCGCCAAATAAAATTTTCTACCGCGCACCAAAGATCATGCTGCTGGAAATAGATCACGGGATCGGGTTTACCACTAGACGCGCAGTCACCACAGCGGAAGTAGAGTTGGTGATGCGTGTAGCCGATCTCCCGGGCCGTCTCCTCCTCGCGTTGCCGATCTCCTGCGAACAGCGAAGACCCGTGAACGGTGATCTCCCGCGAACGGCACCTCGCGGTTCCCTCGAACGGTTCGTCCAAGCACCGCAGATGCGATGCGTCCAAGGTATCCACACGTACGGGGAGCAGCGTCGAGCGGCGGACTGCTAGGTCCGGTCGCGCGGCATGGGCATGGGGAGTGGCGGTGGCTAACCAGGGTTCAATCCGATCAACCCTAAGTGGTGTGCCCACTCCCCTTTATATAGGCCTCCGAGGTGGGCTCAACACTTGAGCCCACTAGGAGTCCACATCCATTTTCCACTCAGATCCAATCCGAATGGGCTGTAGCCCCTTCAGTGTGCGACCCTATAGGTTCACGTACACATGGACACGACCAGAGTCGATAGTTGGTAGCGGCTCCTAGCAGAACGTGCCAACTCCCATGTGGGCGTAAAGTCGTTTGACGAACCTCAACAATGTGGCATATGCAACATTCCTTTTGCCTCACGATATTTGTTGTCGAGCTCAAGGCGAGTACTTGTCACCCTTGTGTTAGCTCGACCTCTCTTCTCGAAACCATGATACAGATTCCCGAACTGGGTTAACACTTAACCCAAGTCGCATGGCCATGCTTTCCGAATCTGATCACTCGAGAGGGCCCAGAGAATATCTCTCCAAATAGGAGGGGCAAATTCCATCTTGGTCAACCATGTCTCGCGGCATGTCTCACGACTCACCTGAAAGCTACCTTTATAACTACCCAGTTACGGAGTAGCGTTTGATAGACCCTAAGTGAGTCGATCCTCATCCCGAGAACATGCGAGGACCTCAGGTCTAGGACATGGCATAGACATTGCACTTGAGACTAACAGATGACTATATCTCGCTGCGTCTCAAAGTGGGTCTGTCCGGCTCGGTGATCTCCATCCCCGAGCCCATACTATCGGTTTAGCATCTCCATGCACATGACTTGTGAAACATAGTCATCAACCGAGTCGTATACTAGTCAAGGATATGTGTCCGCATAACCTTATCAACTAGGGACCATTAAAACAATCATCATACAATACATAGTTCCACAAACAAGTCACATACTTATTGATACATATCATTGATGATGTTCAAGGACAATACAAAGGACTCATGAATACATATGGAAATATCATCATCACATGATTGCCTCTAGGGCATATCTCCAACAGTCTCCCACTTGCACTAGAGTCAATCATTTAGGCATCGTATGCCCATGGAGCTCATGTGCGCCTCATGCTTCGGACGTGGGAGAGGCTTCGTCAATGGATCAGCAACATTTGCATCCGTGTGTACCTTGCATATGTTTACATCACCTCTTTCGACAATGTCGCGAATAAGGTTAAAACGCCTGAGTATGTGTTGGGTTTTATGATGGTTCCGTGGTTCCTTGACTTGCGCAATGGCACCACTATTATCACAATAGAGGTCCAATGGATTAGACGCGCCCTCAACCACACCAAGATCAGAAATAAAATTCTTCACCCAAACACCTTCTTTTGCAGCTTCAGAAGCCGCAATGTACTCGGCCTCTGTTGTAGAATCAGCTACCGTATCTTGCTTGGAGCTCCTCCAGCTCACTGCTCCTCCGTTCAGAATGAACACAAACCCAGATTGCGATCGACTATCATCCCTATCTGTTTGGAAACTAGCATCGGTGTAACTATTTACAACGAGCTCATCCTCACCTCCATAAACCAGGAACATATCCTTAGTCCTTCTCAAGTACTTAAGGATATTCTTAACCGCTGTCCAGTGACTCTCCCCTGGATCAGCCTGGTATCTGCCCACCACGCTAAGAGCAAAACTAACATCGGGACGAGTACATACCATAGCATACATGATGGACCCAACAGCCGAAGCATACGGAATCCCATCCATGCGTCTTCGCTCATCAGGAGTCGTAGGACTCTGAGTCTTGCTAAGACTAATGCCATGTGACATGGGCAAGAAACCTTTCTTGGCATCTTGCATGTTGAACCGCTTCAACACCTTGTCAATATACGCACTCTGGCTTAATCCAATAAGCCTTCTCGATCTATCTCTATAGATCTTGATTCCCAAAATGTAAGCTGCTTCTCCCAAGTCCTTCATAGAAAAACTATTTTTCAATGAGTCCTTGACAGATTCAAGCATTTGAACATCATTTCCAATCAATAATATGTCATCCACATATAAGATCAGAAATGCAACTGAGCTCCCACTGACCTTCTTGAATACACAATGATCACAGTCATTCTTGATGAAGCCAAACTCTTTGACAGCTTCATTAAAACGAATGTTCCAATTCCGAGATGCTTGCCTTAATCCATAAATGGATCTCTGAAGCTTGCATACCATGCTAGACTTCTTTGGATCGACAAAACCCTCGGGTTGTGTCATATACACATCCTCGGTTAAATTTCCATTAAGGAAAGCCGTTTTGACATCCATCTGCCATATTTCATAGTCGAAATATGCCGCTATAGCAAGAATGATCCGAATTGATTTAGGCATCGCTACCGGTGAGTAAGTCTCATCGTAGTCAACTCCTTGAACTTGTCGATAACCTTTAGCAACAAGTCGAGCCTTATGGACTGTGACATTTCCGTCCATATCAGTTTTCTTCTTAAAGATCCACTTGCACTCAATGGCTCGAACGCCATCTGGCAGATCAACCAAGTTCCAAACTTGATTGTCATCCATGGACTTTAATTCGGATCTCATGGCCTCAAGCCATAACTCGGAATCAGGGCTCTCCATCGCTTCCGCATACGTAGTCGGCTCGTTGTTCTCCAAGAACAACACATTGCAGTCATGCAAATTGCGTAACCTTTCCGACCTCCGTGGAACCGGTGTCGACTCCACTACGGGTTCCCTGACTAACTCCGGTGTGACAGTATCACCTACCGGAACGTCCCCGTGTGGTTCTCGAATTTCTTCTAGTCGGACCGTCCTCCCACTAGCCTTCCGATTGAGAAACTCTTTCTCAAGGAAAACTCCATGTCGAGCGACAAACACTTTGCCCTCTTCACGGTTGTAGAAGTAATATCCCAAGGTTTCCCTTGGATATCCCACGAATATGCACTTGTCCGATTTGGGTGTGAGCTTATCCGACTGGAGTCGCTTGACATATGCTTCACATCCCCAAATTTTCAGAAAAGACAAACTGTGACTCTTCGCAGTCCATATCTCATATGGTGTCTTATCTACGGACTTAGATGGTACCCTGTTTAGTGTGAAAGCTGCAGTTTCTAGAGCGTATCCCCAAAATGACAAGGGTAAATCCGACTGACTCATCATCGATCGGACCATGTCCAACAGGGTCCGATTCCTCCGTTCTGACACACCATTTCTCTGTGGCGTACCCGGAGGAGTCAGTTGTGGAACTATTCCACGATTCTTCAGATGATCATCAAACTCCTGGCTCATATACTCACCGCCACGATCAGATCGTAGAAGTTTGATTTTCTTGCCGAGTTGATTTTCCACTTCGTTCTGAAACTCCTTGAACTTTTCAAAAGTTTCTGACTTGTGCCTCATCAAGTAGACATATCCATATCTACTCAAGTCGTCGGTGAAAGTCACGAAGTATTGGAAACCACCTCTGGCTGCCGTGCTCATTGGTCCACATACATCACTATGTATAAGTTCCAACAACTCGGACGCCCTCTCGCAACTCTTTGCAAAAGGAGTCTTAGTCATCTTACCGAGTAGGCAAGACTCGCATGTCTCGAATGATTCAAACTCAAACGAAGTTAGAATTCCATCATCATGGAGCTTCTTCATGCGCTTTTGACTAATGTGTCCTAGTCGACAATGCCAGATGTAAGTCGGATTTATCTCATTAGGCTTATGCCTCTTGACATTTATGTTATAGACTGATTCACCTTCAAGATCTAGGATAAATAACCCATTTACAACGGGTGCAAAGCCATGAAACATATTATTCAAGTAAATAGAACAACCATTGTCCTTAATACTGAATTCATAACCTTGTCTCATCAAACATGAGGCAGAAATAATGTTTCGACTCAAAGCAGGAACATAATAACAATTATCAAGTTCCATTACAAATCCTGAAGGTAAATTAAGTTGCATAGTGCCGACGGCCAATGCAGCAACTCTTGCTTTATTCCCGACGCGAATGTCAACTTCTCCTCTTGCGACATTCCTAGTTCTGCTTAGCCCCTGCATCGAGTTGCATATGTGAACAACCGATCCGGTATCATATACCCAAGAGCTACTAGAAACATCAGCAAGATAAATGTCTATAACATATACAACAAGTGTACCTGAAGAAGAAGTCATACTTCCAGTCTTCTTGCCCTTCTCGGCAAGCCACTTGCTACAGTTCCTTTTCCAGTGTCCGGGTTCCTTGCAATGAAAGCAAATACTCCCCGAAGCCGTCCCTGACTTAGGCGCAGCGGCTGTAGTTGGAGTTGCCTCCTTCTCTTTGCCCTTTGCCTTAGCCTTTTTCTTGGACCAGCTCTTCTTGAACTTAGCCGAGTTCTGCACCATCAACACTTGACGATGTGTACCTTTCTTGATATCCTGCTCTGCCACTTTGAGCATCCCATGCAATTCAGTGAGCTTCTTTTCCATCCCATGCATATGGTAGTTCGAGATGAACGGCCCATAGCTGTCCGGAAGAGAACCCAGAATTGTATCTGTGGACAACTCATCCCCAAGTGGGAAGCCCAGCCTATCCAGAGCTTGCATGTACCCGATCATCTTGATCACATGCGGGCTCAGTGGATCACCCTCTTTCAGCTTACAATCCATCAAGGATCGCCAGACGTTGAACCTTTCGGTCCTAGCCTGCATTTGAAACATGCTCTTAAGGTTCTCGATCATATCGAAAGCCTCAATATTTTCGAACTGCTGCTGCAGATCGGGCTCCATAGAAGCCAGCATGAGACAGCTGATCTCGTTTGATTCATCAACGAGTTTCTGGTAGGCATTTCTGGCTGTGGCATTAGCATTATCGGCAGGTTCCTCTGGAAGCGGATTCTCTAGAACTTGTTCCTTTTTCTCATGCCTAAGAACAATTCTCAGGTTTCTATACCAGGTGGTAAAGTTTGTTCCATTCAATTTATCTTTTTCCAGGATTGATTTCAACGCAAAAGGGGTAACTTGAGCAGGTGGTGCCATTGATCTACAACAGAAATATGCAAAACACTAAGACATGTATTCATGAAGAGTAATTCATATTAAACATTTTAATAAGATCATTACTCCCACTAAAATCAACATCCCTCGGTTGATACTTAGTGATTCAAGATCCAAGATCAACATGTCAACTAGTGAGCTTTTGCATCACCGCTAGAGGACAAGATCACTCGGTAAGCAACTCTTGCTAATCGTATCTCCATACGACTCTTGTTGTTGGGGACATCTCATGCCTCGCCAACTCCTATGCCTCGTAGCCCAAAACTGTTTTGATAGCCACGACAAGTCAACCAATGCTCCGCGTGTAAGTGTCCGACACAAACCCATCACTTCAAGGAGATCTAGTGGCACCCTAATTTCATAGGCCCGCCACTAAATATACTTGACATGTGAAGGTGCAGCAATTGGGGAGGCATTTGTACTTGACATTCTTTGAGGGATCACCCTACTTAAAACATCTACCATGCAAAAGGAAGGGTGCATAAAAGGGATAAACTTTCACAGGCAGTTTATGTATGTGTGATATGGTATAGCCCCTTTTCACAGCGCGTGGTGATCTCCATCTCCACGTGCGCAGTCTGCCCATGCATGGTTGTCCTCGTGGTGATCTCCATCTCCACGCCATGGTGTCAACCGCCAAGTGTTACATAAGATACTATGCTATTAAAAACTAATAGCTACTGAAAGTAAATTACATTACATGGCTTCTCATGTTGACACGCAGGTCATTAATACAATAATGGGACAACCATATGGCTCCTGCCGGTTGCCGCACTCATGACACGCAGGTCATGAAACAATAATATACAAGCAACATACATGGGCTATACCAAATCACAGTCATTCCCTGCAAAAACGAGTCAGACGTTCTACCGCCGAAGATAAAACCTCCTGAAACTCTATCTTCCAAGCGGATTTTGGCCTAGCCAGAAGCGCCGAAATCCTGTTCTAGAATTTCGCCGCTAATCCAACTTTTCGTTAGCTTCAGTTTGACAGGTCGTGGAGCAAAATCGGAGTTCGTATGCAAAAGTTACAGCCGTTTTACCGAGACCGCTCCAACAGATTTCAGCACCGTGGAAATCACATTTCCAAGGTGTTGATCTATGTTCCGATTCGATCAATCTCATCGATCTTCGCGTGCTGCATCCGGATTTACGTTCCACTGTCTACCCCGATGGCGGACAACCGACCGGTAGGGGTAAGTTGTGTCACGACCTCTGCATCACGATCACGGAAACAAGATCACGAAACCAACCTTCAACACTGACATGCGCGACCGATCTCATTGACCCGCACCTGAACCGATCTACATATCTCATATGCATATCATCGAATCTATTACCACACAGCGGAGGCTCTGATACCACTGTTGGAACGCGTGGTACGCTACGCTAGCGCCAAATAAAATTTTCTACCGCGCACCCAAGATCATGCTGCTGGAAATAGATCACGGGATCGGGTTTACCACTAGACACGCAGTCACCACAGCGGAAGTAGAGTTGGTGATGCGTGTAGCCGATCTCCCGGGCCGTCTCCTCCTCGCGTTGCCGATCTCCCGCGAACAGCGAAGACCCGTGAACGGTGATCTCCTGCGAATGGCACCTCGCGGTTTCCTCGAACGGTTCCTCCAAGAACCGCAGATGCGATGCCTCCAAGGTATCCACACGTACGGGGAGAAGCGTCGAGCGGCGGACTGCTAGGTCCGGTCGCGTGGCATGGGCATGGGGAGTGGCGGTGGCTAACCAGGGTTCAATCCGATCAACCCTAAGTAGTGTGCCCACTCCCCTTTATATAGACCTCCGAGGTGGGCACAACACTTGAGCCCACTAGGAGTCCACATCCATTTTCCACTCAGATCCAATCCGAATAGGTTCACGTACACATGGACACGACCAGAGTCGATAGTTGGTAGCGGCTCCTAGCAGAACGTGCCAACTCCCATGTGGGCGTAAAGTCGTTTGACGAACCTCAACAATGTGGCATATGCAACATTACTTTTGCCTCACGATATTTGTTGTCGAGCTCAAGGCGAGTACTTGTCACCCTTGTGTTAGCTCGATCTCTCTTCTCGAAACCATGATACAAATTCCCGAACTGGGTTAACACTTAACCCAAGTCGCATGGCCATGCTTTCTGAATCTGATCACTCGAGAGGGCCCAGAGAATACCTCTCCAAATAGGAGGGGCAAATTCCATCTTGGTCAACCATGTCTCGCGGCATGTCTCACGACTCACCTGAAAGCTACCTTTGTAACTACCCAGTTACGGATTAGCTTTTGAGAGACCCTAAGTGAGTCGATCCTCATCCCGAGAACATGCGTGGACCTCAGGTCTAGGACATGGCATAGACATTGCACTTGGGACTAACAGACGACTATATCTCGCTGCGTCTCAAAGTGGGTCTGTCCGGCTCGGTGATCTCCATCCCCGAGCCCATACTATCGGTTTAGCATCTCCATGCACATGACTTGTGAAACATAGTCATCAACCGAGTCGTATACTAGACAGGATATGTGTCCGCATAACCTTATCAACTAGGGACCATTAAAACAATCATCATACAATACATAGTTCCACAAACAAGTCACATACTTATTGATACATATCATTGATGATGTTCAAGGACAATACAAAGGACTCATGAATACATATGGAAATATCATCATCACATGTTTGCCTCTAGGGCATATCTCCAACAGCGGATGTCATCGATGATCACAAGATCAAGATGGATGCAATGCGGTTGAAGATTAGAAAGATTAGAAAATATGCCATTCATACCGAGGCTTGGTATCATTATGCCGTTGGATCAATTGTTACCTTGATTGTGATTATGATCGCATTTGTTGTTGCATTGAAATGTGTTACATAGTTTCAATGTATGGTTTAATTAGATGCTCTGGAGAGTTATATGTTGTTGAATGAGAACTTTGTATGTACTTTGGTTTTAATGTGATGATGAACTTCTATTAATTTGGTCACTTATCTATCCATGTGAATCTGTAATGGTTTTTGACACACATAATTATATGTAATGCATGCAGATGAACCGGCAATGGATGTACGGTAACAGACACACCTCCGAGTACGTTAATGGCGTGCATAATTTTCTCAAAGTGGCTGAGGCAAACAAGCAGAATGGTTTTATGTGTTGTCCATGCCCTATATGTGGGAATATGAAGTCTTACTCTGACCGGAAAATCCTTCACACCCACCTGCTTTATAAGGGTTTCATGCCACTATAATGTTTGGACCAGGCACGGAGAAATAGGGGTTATGATGGAAGACATCAAAGAAGAAGAGGACGATGACAACTATGTGCCCCCGGAATACGGTGATGCTGCAACGGGGGAAGCTGCTGAAGATCAAGAGGAACCAGACGATATTGTGCCCGATGATGATCTCCGTCGGGTCATTGTTGATGCAAGGACACAGTGCGAAAGTGAGAAGGAGAAGCTGAAGTTCGATCGCATGTTAGATGATCACAAAAAAGGGTTGTACCCCAATTGCGAAGATGGCAACACAAAGCTCGGTACCGTGCTGGAATTGCTGCAGTGGAAGGCAGAGAATGCTGTGCCTGACAAAGGATTTGAGAAGCTACTGAAAATATTGAAGAAGAAGCTTCCAAAGGATAACGAATTGCCCGACAGTACGTACGCATCAAAGAAGGTCGTATGCCCTCTAGAGTTGGAGGTGTAGAAGATGCATGCATGCCCTAATGACTGCATCCTCTACCGCGGTCCGTACGAGGATTTGAATGCATGCCCGGTATGCGGTGCATTGCGGTATAAGATCAGACGATATGACCCTGGTGATGTTGACGGCGAGCCCCCCAGGAAGAGGGTTCCTGCGAAGGTGATGTGGTATGCTCCTATAATACCATGGTTGAAACGACTGTTCAGAAACAAAGAACATGCCAACTTGATGCGATGGCACAGTGAGGACCGTGAGAAAGACGGGAAGTTGAGTGCACCCGCTAAAGCAGTGGAGAAAAATCGAGAGAATGTACCGGGCTCAGTTTGCAGGTGACCCAAGGAACGTAAGGTTTGGTTTAAGCGCGGATGGCATTAATCCTTTCGGGGAGCAGAGCAGCAATCATAGCACCTGGCCCATGACTCTATGTATGTATAACCTTCCTCCTTGGATGTGCATGAAGCGCAAGTTCATTATGATGCCAGTTCTCATCCAAGGCCCTAAGCAACCTGGCAATGACATTGATGTGTACCTAAGGCCATTAGTTGAAGAACTTTTAGAGCTGTGGAATGAAAATGGTGTACGTGTGTGGGATGAACACAAACAAGAGGAATTTAACCTGCACGCGTTGCTATTTGTAACCATCAACAGTTGGCCCGCTCTCAGTAACCTTTCAGGACAGACAAACAAGGGATACTATGCATGCACACACTGTTTAGCTGACACCGAAAGTATATACCTTGACAAATGCAGGAAGAATGTGTACCTGGGCCATCGTTGATTTCTTCCGACCAACCATCAATGTCGAAACAAGGGCAAGCATTTCAAAGGCGAGGCAGATCACCCGAAGAAGCCCGCCATGCATACCGGTGATCATGTACTTGCTATGGTCAATGATTTACACGTAATCTTTGGAAAGGGTCCCAGCGGACTATCTGTTCCGAATGGCGCTGAGGGACACGCACCCATGTGGAAGAAGAAATCTATATTTTGGGACCTACCCTACCGGAAAGACCTAGAGGTCCGCTCTTCAATCGACATGATGCACGTGACAAAGAACCTTTGCGTGAACCTGCTAGGCTTCTTGGGCGTGTATGGGAAGACAAAAGATAGACCGGAGGCACGGGAGGACCTGCAACGTTTGCACGAAAAAGACGACATGCCTCCAAAGCAGTATGAAGGTCCTGCTAGCTACGCTCTTAACAAAGAAGAGAAGGAAATCTTCTTTGAATGCCTGCTCAGTATGAAGGTCCCGTCCGGCTTCTTGTCGAATATAAAGGGAATAATAAATATGCCAGAGAAAAAGTTCCAGAACCTAAAGTCTCATGACTGCCACGTGATTATGACGCAACTGCTTTCGATTGCATTGAGCGGGCTTCTACCGGAAAACGTCTGATTAGCCATTGTGAAGCTATGTGCATTCCTCAATGCAATCTCTCAGAAGGTGATTGATCCAGAAATCATACCAAGGCTAAGGAGTGATGTGGCGCAATGTCTTGTCAGTTTCGAGCTGGTGTTCCCACCATCCTTCTTCAATATCATGACGCACGTCCTAGTTCATCTAGTCGACGAGATTGTCATTCTACACAATATGTTCCCCTTTGAGAGGTTCATGGGAGTCCTAAAGAAATATGTCCTTAACCGCGCTAGGCCAGAAGGAAGCATCATTGGGTTTTGTGTTGACTTCATTCCTGGCCTTAAGAAGATATGTCTCCCTAAATCGCAGTATGAGGGGAGACTGACTGGAAAAGGCACGCTTGGAGGGGACTCAATAATATGCAGGGACGGGCATTCTTGGTCTCAAGCACACTACACAGTTTTACAGAACTCTACCTTGGTGACCCTGTATGTCGATGAACACAAGAACAGTCTGCGCTCCAAACACCCGGAGCAGTGTGATGACTGGATTACATGTGAACACATCAGGACTTTCGACAGTTGGTTGGAAACACGTCTCAGAGGTGACAACACTATTTGTGATTAGTTGTACTCGTTGTCCAGGGAACCATCTTCGACTGTATTGACTTACAAAGGATACGAGATAAATGGGAATACATTTTACACGATCGCCCAAGATTAAAAGAGCACCAACCAAAATAGCGGTGCCCGCTTTGATGCAGTAACCAAGAGGGGAAAGGACACATATTATGGTTACATAGTGGACATATGGGAACTTGACTACGGGCATGATTTTAAGGTCCCTTTGTTTAAGTGCAAATGGGTCAATCTATCAGGAGGCGGGGTACAGGTAGACCCACAATATGGAATGACAACAGTGAATCCGAACAATCTTGGGTACACTGACGAACCGTTCGTCCTAGCCAATGATGTGGCGCAAGTTTTCTATGTGAAGGACATGTCTACCAAACTGAGAAAAAGAAAAGATAAGGAAGCGAACACATCATACGATGAGCCAAAGCGCCACATAGTTCTTTCAGAAAAAAGAGACATTGCGGGAGTGGAGGGCAAGACAGACATGTTCGAAGATTATGAAAAGTTTCATGAAATTCCTCCCTTCAAAGTCAAGGCTGACCCAAGCACCCTGTTAAACGATGAAGATTATCCATGGTTACGGCGCAATAAGCAAAGGGCAGAAGCAAAGAAAAAGTGAAGACTTTCTCTCCACGACTATTATGATGATGCCTTTGATCTAGAATATCCATGTAACAGACGAGTTTCCGTATGAAACCCTGATACTTCGAAAGAGATTGTCCGTTTTGTACACGAAGTGCATCCAGTTTTTTCTGTAACCCTGTCAACTTTTTAGCACATGCTATTTGGGTGAAACGATGATACCATGCCAACTTTCAACCTTTTCAGAGTTCATTTGTAGTGCTTTTCAATTTCAGGGTCATTTAGCTCAAAAAAAATCAGTAAATGCATGAAAAATAACAAATGAAGTCAGAAACGGTTGAAAATTGATGATGTGGCTTTGAATGGTGCATTTTGAACACACAAAATGTCTGGAGTTAAAATAAGTTCTAAAAAAATGAAATCCCTTTGTAACAGATGAGTTTTCGTCCGAAACCCTGATACTTCGGAAGAGATTGTCCATTTTGTACACGAAGTGCATCCAGTTTTTCCTCTAACTGTCTCATCTTTCTAGCACGTGCTATGTGGGTGAAATGATGATACCATGCCAACTTTCAACATTTTCAGAGTTCATTTGTTATGCTTTTCAATTTCAGGGTCATTTAGCTCAAAGAATGAACTAATATAAAAAAGAAATGAACTAATAGCAAAAAAATGAACTAATAGCTAAAAGAATGAACTAAAAATAATCAATTAAAATATTTTGTTATGATCGACTAAAACAAAACTATAATATTCTTCAATAGCAAAAAGAAAATCAACTAAAAACTTTTATAAAACTCTAATAGCAAAAGGAATCAACCAAAAAGCTTTTATAAACCTCTAGCATTTTTTAAACTAAAATTATATAAAATTTATGCAACTAAAATTATCAAAGTATTTTCTGTTCAAAACATTATAAGCAAAAAGAAAATAAAATAAATAAGTAGAAGCAAAATAAAATAAATAAGTAGACAAATTAAAATAAATAAGTAGAAACAAAATAAAATAAATAAGTAGAAACAAAATAAACTTTAATAAAGAAGTAGAAACAAAATAAAATAAAATAGCAACAGTAAGTATTTTGTTGTAAGTAGAAACGAAATAAAATAAATAAAGCAACAAAGAATACAAAAAAAGTGCCACCTATTAGGTCAGCACGGCCTGAATACGACTAGAAACCCAATCATGGGCAAGGATTCAGGCCCGCAAAAGGCCTAGTAGGCCCACAGGCACACAGTGACAGGTTAGGCCCGAAAGCCTGCAATTGAGAGGAGCTCGAGAGGGTGGGCGCAGCAGCGCTTATAAACCACTCTCGAGCTCCCTCAGCTAGCGAGGTGGGACTAAACTTTTGACGCGGGCAGCACAAGGCCTTTGGTCCCGGTTGGTGGCAGCAACCGGGACTAAAGGGTGGCATTAGTCCCGGTTGGTGCCACGAACCGGTACCAATGCCCCCCTTTAGTCCCGGTTGGTGCCACCAACCGGGACCAAAGGTCTCTGCTTCGACCTTTGGTCCCGGTTGGTGGCACCAACCGGGACTAAAGGGGGGCATTGGTACCGGTTGGTGCCATGAACCGGGACCAATGCTTTGTGTATATAAGCAGGACTTGTGAAAATTTTCAGTTTCATCAACCATTTGCCCCGCGCGCCGACGACGCTGAACTCATCGCCGCCGCCAGGCTGCCCGACGCCGTCGCCGTCGCCGCCCCCGTCGCCGCCTCATGCCCCGTCGCAGCACGCGCCCAGCGCCGTCGCCGTCGCTGTCGCCGCCCCCGTCCTGCGCCGTCGCCGCGCCCTGCCTCGTCACCTCCCCGCGTCGCCCCGACGCTGTCGCCGCCCCACGTCACCCTGACGCCATCACCGACCCGCGCCACCGCTGCCCCGACGCCGTCGCCGCACCGCCCCACGGTCCGGCGGCCTTCCGATGTTTTTTTCATATATGTGATGATGTTGATATGTTGTATTTTTTCATAAGATGTTCATATGATTTTTATGTGCATATGATGTTTTTTTCATATGATGTTTTTTTCATATATGTATTACATTTTTTATTTCGGTTGTTAATTAGTAGATATCAATTTTAGGTTAGTGCATTTTAGGTTAGTGGAGAGGAAAAAGTAATATAAGGAAAAGGAAGAAAAGAGGAAGAAAGAAGAAGGAAGAAGAAGAAAAAGAAGGAGAGGAAAAAGGAAAATAAGTATAGGAAGAAGGAGAAGAGAAGAAGGAGAAGAATTGGAGAGGAAGAAGAGGAGAAATAAATAGAAGAGGAAAAAAGAAGAAAAAAAGAGGAGAAGAAGAAACGAATAGAGGAGAAGAAGAAAAAAATAGAAAATATTCTATTTTTTCTTCTTCTCCTCTATTCATTTCTTCGTCTCCTCTTTTTTTTCTTCTTCTTTTTCTTCGATCTTCTGCTCTATTCCTTTCTTCTTCTCCTCTTTTTTCTTCTTCTTCGTCTTCTTATTTTTATTGGGTATGTCGTTGTCGATATACCCCCTCCCCGATAACTTCGACATGAGGGGGGGTCGATATACCCCCTCCCCGATAACTTCGACATGAGGGGGAAGTGGAGGGGGTCGGCGAGGGTTTGAGGGGGCGAGGGTCGGGAACTAGCTAGGGTAGAGGGCCGAGGGTCGTCGAGGGTTCGAGGGTCGAGGGGTCGAGGGTCGTCGAGGGGCCGAGGGTTCGAGGGTCGAGGGTCGAGGATCGCGGAGGGGTGGAGAGGTTGCATAGTGTCAAAGTATTGAAGAAATCCATGCCTTCATCATTAGCCGGAATAACCGGGGCATGTTGGTACGAAGTTCTGCAAAGTTGTTCTGGAACGAAGTCCCAGATAAGATGATCCGCCTTTTGGTACGAATTTCAGCAAAGGCCTTCCAAATAGCGATATTCGGAAGGCTCTTGCTGAACTTTGTACCAAAAAGCGAAATATCCTATCTAGAACTCCGTTCCAGAACAACTTTGAAGAGCTTCGTACCATCATGCGCCTGTTACTTTCGCCTAATGATGAAGACATGGTTTTGTTGAATCCTTTAACACTAGACAAACGTGACATGAGGGGGTCGAGGGTCGGGAACTAGGGTAGAGGGTCGCGGATCGCCGAGCGGTCGAGGGTCTCGAGGATAGCCGAGGGGTCGACAGGTTGCCTAGTGTCAAAGTATTGAAGAAATCCATGGCTTCATCATTAGCCTGAAGTAACCAGGGCATGATGGTATGAAGCTCTCCAAAGTTATTCAGGAACGGAGTCCCGGATAGGATAATTTGTCTTTTTGTACGAATTATCCTATCCGGGACTCCGTTCCAGAACAACTTTGGAGAACTTCGTACCACCATGCGCCTGTTACTTTCGCCTAATGATGAGACATGGTTTTGTTGAATTCTTTGACACTAGACAATTTTCTGCACACATCCAGAATGGCGCCATTTTGTTAAATCCCTTATCAGTTCGGACGTCGGACAATCATGAGAGAGGCGGTCCGGCCCAAACCCTAGAAGGACTGCCGAGGCCACCCAAATTTACCAAGTTAAAAGAGCGTTGTCGTCGAGGCCACTCCGAACCCTATAAACGTTGCCGAGGCCACCCGAAACCCTAGAGAAGCGTCAAGGCCACTAATATGATTCCTTGTTGTGATTAGGTAGCTAGGCCTACATTTTCCACTAATATATCCACCTGCTGTCATGTTTGTATAATAATTGCCATGTTGTCATATTTGCAGAAACAATGGAGCACAGACGAGATGAGGCAGCAGAAGAGGTGTTGGGGGACATAATCGCAGCCGAAGCTGATGTCTTGTCGTATCTTAACGACAGCGATGGTCTGGAAGGACAGGGTGAAGAAGCAGGCTACGGTGATCGAACAATGGAGGAGGAGGGACATGATTATGATGGCTCCGTTGACCGAATGCCGGTGGAAGAAGGACACTGTGATGACGGCTCCGGTGACCGAACAGAGTCCGGCCAGGTATATATATTAATTAAGCCTGTGCTGACTAGATGCATTCATTATTTTGGTACATATTAACTCTCGTCTTGCTTCTTTTTTCTAGCCCTCCAGATCGAGCACAAGTTCGGTAAAGAGACGAGGCCCGAAGAAAAAGTTGCGCTCGGATGAAAAGTTCACGATCACAGTAATCGCGCGTGATGGCCAACCGATTGCACCCATCCGGACTAAGGAAGCATTTTCTGCTTAGTGCGGGGTTCTTGTTAGGGACATCATCCCGATCAGCATCCACCAATGGTATATGTCTAAGGAGGAAGACCCTGAGGTGTCTTATGTCAACGATAGGTTGAAAGATGATCTTTGGACCAAGCTGAAGGCAAATTTCACCCTACCGCCAGAGGAGGATCCGGAGAAGCTAGTTATAGAGCCATTGGTCAAGGTTCATGCTCTTAAGAAGATGGCGGCTCTATTCAGGAGGTGGAAGACTGAGCTGAAAACAACGTTTGTCGACAAAGACAAGACTCCAGAATTCACCGGCCGGTATGAGAAGACTAGAGATCACTGGGACGCATTTGTGGCCCACAAGACATCAGACAAGAGTAAGAAGATGTCAGTGAGAAACAAGAAAAATAATGCGAAGAAGGAGCATCACCATCGCAAAGGGTCAGGTGGCTACCTCAAAGCCCGGCCGTTGTGGGCTAAGGCTGAGAATGACCTGCTTCATAAAGGGGTCGAACCAGAGACATTGAACTGGCCAGACCGTTGTCGGACTTGGTTCTTCGGGGTTGGCGGAACCTTGGACCCTGTAACAGGGAAGTGCGTTTGGACCAATGAGCAACTGCGAATACCCATCACGAAGCTTCAGGACTATATCAAGAAGCCTGTCTTATAAATCACATCTTCTGGCCATATCAAGAATATGATCAATCTCATACATCACATATATCATTCATCACATCTTCTGGCCATATCACATCACATAGCACATGCTGCAAAAACAAGTTAGACGTCCTCTAATTGTTGTTGCAAGTTTTTACGTGGGTTGTATAGGTTTCTAGCAAGAACGTTTCTTACCTACGTAAAACCACAACGTTATATGCCAATTTCTATTTACCCTTCATAAGGACCCTTTTCATCGAATCCGTTCCGACTAAAGTGGGAGAGACAGACACCCGCTAGCCATCTTATGCAACTAGTGCATGTCAGTCGGTGGAACCTGTCTCACGTAAGCGTACGTGTAAGGTCGGTCTGGGCCGCTTCATCCCACAATGCCGCCGAAACAAGATAAGACTAGTAGCGGCAAGAAGAATTAGCAACATCTACGCCCACAACTGCTTTGTGTTCTACTCGTGCATAGAAACTACGCATAGACCTAGCTCATGATGCCACTGTTGGGGAACGTAGCAGAAATTCAAAATTTTCTACGCATCACCAAGATCAATCTATGGAGTAATCTAGCAACGAGGGGAAGGGGAGTGCATCTACATACCATTGTAGATCGCGATGCGGAAGCGTTGCAAGAACGCGGATGAGGGAGTCATACTCGTAGCGATTCAGATCGCGGTTGATTCCGATCTAAGCACCGAAGAACGGTGCCTCCGCGTTCAACACACGTGCAGCCCGGTGACGTCTCCCACGCCTTGATCCAGCAAGGAGAGAGGGAGAGGTTGGGGAAGACTCCGTCCAGCAGCAGCACGACAGCGTGGTGGTGGTGGAGGAGCGTGGCAATCCTGCAGGGCTTCGCCAAGCACCGCGGGAGAGGAGGAGGACATGGAAGAGAGGAAGGGCTGCGCCAAGAGAAGAAGAACTTCGTGTGTTGGGCTGCCCCTTTGCCTCCACTATATATAGGGGGAGAGGGAGGGCTGCGCCCCCACCTAGGGCTCCCTCCCTAGGGGTGGCGGCAGCCCCAATCCCCATCTGGGGTGGCGGCCAAGTGGGGGGGAGAGGGAGGCGCACCAGGCATGGGCCTTTAGGGCCCATCTGCCATAGGGTTTGCCCCCTCTTCTCTCTAGGCGCATGGGCCTTGGTGGGGAGGCGCCCCTGCCCACCTAGGGGCTGGTCCCTTCTCACACTTGCCCCATGTATGCCTCCGGGGCCTGTGGCCCATCCCGATAGACCCCCGGACCCCTCCGGTGGCCCCGCTACACTACCGGTGATGCCCGGAACACTTCCGGTGGCCAAAACCATACTTCCTATATATAAATCTTTACCTCCGGACCATTCCGGAACTCCTCGTGACGTCTGGGATCTCATCCGGGACTCCGAACAACATTCGGTAACCACGTACATACTTTCCCTATAACCCTAGCGTCATCGAACCTTAAGTGTGTAGACCCTACGGGTTCGGGAACCATGCAGACATGACCGAGACGTTCTCCGGCCAATAACCAACAGCGGGATCTGGATACCCATGTTGGCTCCCACATGTTCCACGATGATCTCATCGGATGAACCACGATGTCGGGGATTCAATCAATCCTGTATACAATTCCCTTTGTCTATTGGCATGTTACTTGCCCGAGATTCGATCGTCGGTATCCCGATACCTTGTTCAATCTCGTTACCGGCAAGTCTCTCTACTCGTTCCGTAACTCACATCATCCCGTGATCAACTCCTTGGTCACACTGTGCACATTGTGATGATGTCCTACCGAGTGGGCCCAGAGATACCTCTCCGTTTACACGGAGTGACAAATCCCAGTCTCGATTCGTGCCAACCCAACAGACACTTTTGGAGATACCTGTAGTGTACCTTTATAGCCACCCAGTTACGCTGTGACGTTTGGTACTCCCAAAGCATTCCTACGGTATCCGGGAGTTGCACAATCTCATGGTCTAAGGAAATGATACTTGACATTAGAAAAGCTCTGAGCAAATGAACTACACGATCTTGTGCTAGGCTTAGGATTGGGTCTTGTCCATCACATCATTCTCCTAATGATGTGATCCCGTTATCAACGGCATCCAATGTCCATGGTCAGGAAATTGTAACCATCTATTGATCAACGAGCTAGTCAACTAGAGGCTTACTAGGGACATGGTGTTGTCTATGTATCCACACATGTATCTGAGTTTCCTATCAATACAATTCTAGCATGGATAATAAACGATTATCGTGAACAAGGAAATATAATAATAACCTATTTATTATTGCCTGTAGGGCATATTTCGAACAGTCTCCCACTTGCACTAGAGTCAATAATCTAGTCCACATCACCATGTGATTAACACTCATAGGTCACATCACCATGTGACCAACATCCAAAGAGTTCACTAGAGTCAACAATCTAGTTCACATCACTATGTGATTAACACTCAATGAGTTCTGGTTTGATCATGTTATGCTTCTGAGAGAGGTTATTAGTCAACGGGTCTGAACCTTTCAGATCCGTGTGTGCTTTACGAATATCTATGTCATCTTGTGGATGCTACCACGCGCTACTTGGAGCCATTTCAAATAACTGCTCTACTATACGAATCCGGTTTACTACTCAGAGTCATCCGGATTAGTGTCAAAGTTCGCATCGACGTAACCCTTTACGATGAACTCCTTTTCACCTCCATAATCGAGAAAATTCCTTAGTCCACTAGATACTAAGGATAAGTTCGACCGCTGTCATGTGATCCATTCCCGGATCACTATTGTACCCCTTGACCAACTCATGGCAAGGCAGACTCCATGTCCGGTACACAGCATAGCATACTGTAGAGCCTATGTCTAAAACATAGGGGACGACCTTCGTCCTTTCTCTCTCTTCTGCTGTGGTCAGGTCTTGAGTCTTACTCAATACTCACACCTTGTAACACAGCCAAGAATTCCTTCTTTGCTGATCTATTTTGAACTCTTTCAAAATCATGTCAAGGTGTGCGTTCTTTGAAAGTATCATCAGGCGTCTTGATCTATCTCTATAGATCTTGATGCCCAATATGTAAGCAGCTTTATCTAGGTCTTCCTTTGAAAAACTCCTTTCAAACAACCCTTTATGCTTTCCAGAAATTTTACATCATTTCGGATCAACAATATGTCATTCACATATACTTATCAGAAATGTTGTAGCGCTCCCACTCACTTTATTGTAAATACAAGTTTCTAACAAACTTTGTATAAACCCAAAAACTTTGATCACTCCATCAAAGCTTATATTCTGACTCCGAGATGCTTGCTCTAGTCCATGGAAGGATCGCCGGAGCTAGCATACCTTTTAGCATCCTTAGGATCGACAAAACCTTTCTGATTGTATCACATACAACCTTTCCTTACGAAAACTGGTAAGGAAACTTGTTTTGACATCCATGTTCCAGATTTCATAAATGCAGCTAATGCTAACATGATTCCGACGGACTTAAGCATCGCTACGGATGAGAAAATCTCATCGTAGTCAACTCCTTGAACTTGTGGAAATACTTTTTGCCACAAGTCGAGCTTCATAGACGGTAACATTACCGTCCACGTCCATCTTCTTCTCAAAGATCCATTTATCTCGGATTTCATGGCTTCTAACCATTTGTCAGAATATGGGCCCACCATCGCTTCTCCATAGCTCGTAGGTTCAGTATTGTCCAACAACATGATATCTCAGACAGGATCACGTACCACTCTGAAGTAGCACGCATCCTCATCGTCCTACGAGGTTTGGTAGTGACTTGATCCGAAGTTTCATGATCACTATCATAAGCTTCCACTTCAATTGGTGTAGGTGCCACAGGAACAACTTCCTGTGCCCTGCTACACACTAGTTGAAGTGACGGTTCAATAACCTTATCAAGTCTCCACCATCCTCCCACTCAATTCTTTCGAGAGAAACTTTTCCTCGAGAAAGGACCCTGTTACTAGAAGCAATTACTTTTGCTTCCAGATCTCAAATAGGAGGTATACCCAACTGTTTTTGGGTATTCTATGAAGACGCATTTATCCGCTTTGGGTTCGAGCTTATTAGCCTGAAACTTTTTCACATAAGCATCGCAGCCCGAAACTTTTAAGAAACGACAACTTAGGTTTCTCTAAACGGTGTCGTCTCAACGGAATTGCATGGTGCCCTATTTAAAGTGAATGCGGTTGTCTCTAATGCCTAACCCATAAACGATAGTGGTAATTTGATAAGAAACATCATGGTATGCACCATATCCAATAGGGTGCAGTTATGATGTTCGGACACACCATCACACTATGGTGTTCCAGGCGGTATTAATTGTGAAACACTTTCCACAATGTCTTAATTGTGTGCCAAACTCGTAACTCAGATACTCATCCATATGATCATATCACAGACATTTTATCCTCTTGTCACCATGATCTTCAACTTCACTCTGAAATTAATTGAACCTTTCAATAATTCAGACTTGTGTTTCATCAAGTAAATACACTCAGCATCTACTCAAATCATCTGTGAAGTAAGAACATAACGATATCCACTGCATGCCTCAGCACTCATTGGACTATACACATCAAAATGTATTACATCCAACAAGTTGCTCTCCTATTCCATCTTACTGAAAACGAGGCTTTTCAGTCATCTTGCCCATGTGGTATGATTTGCATGTCTCAAGTGATTCAAAATCAAGTGAGTCCAAAAGATCCATCTGCATGGAGTTTCTTCATGCATATATACCAATAGACATGGTTCGCATGTCTCAATCTTTTCAAAAACCGAGTGAGTCCAAAGATCCATCTACATGAAGCTGCTTCATGCGTTCTATACCAATATGACTCAAATGGCAGTGCCACAAGTACGTGGAACTATCATTACTATTTTATATCTTTTGGCACGAACATGTGTATCACTACGATCGAGATTCACTTTAGGTGCAAGACCATTGAAGGTATTATTCAAATAAACAGAGTAACCATTATTCTCTTTAAATGAATAACCGTATTGCGATAAACATAATCCAATCATGCTCAACGCAAACACCAAATCTTGATGGTAGAGGGAGCATGCGATGCTTGATCACATCAACCTTGGAAACACTTTCAACACACATCGTCATCTCACCTTTAGCTAGTCTCCATTTATTCCGCAGCTTTTATTTCGTGTTACTAACACTTAGCAACCGAACCGGTATCTAATACCCTGGTGCGGCTAGGAGTACTAGTAAAGTACACATTCATATAACGTATATCCAATATACTTCTGTCGATCTTGCCTGCCTTCTCATCTACCAAGTATCTAGGGTAGTACTGCTTCAGTGACCGTTCCCCTCATTACAGAAGCACTTAGTCTCGGGTTTGGGTTCAACCTTGGGTTTCTTCACTAGAGCAGCAACTGATTTGCTGTTTCATGAAGTATCCCTTCTTGCCCTTGCCCTTCTAGAATCTAGTGGTTTTACTAACCATCAACAATTGATGCTCCTTCTTGATTTCTACTTTTGCGGTGTCAAACATCGCGAGTTGCTCAAGGATCATCATGTCTATCCCTGATATGTTATAGTTCATCACGAAGCTCTAATAGCTTGGTGGCAGTGACAATGGAGACCCATCACTATCTCATCTGGAAGATTATCTCCCACTCGATTCAAGTGATTGTAGTACTCAGACAATCTGAGCACATGCTCAACGATTGAGATTTTCTCCCTTAGTCTGCAGGCTTAAGAAACTTGTCAGAGGTCTCATACCTCTTGACGTGGGCACTAGTCTGAAATCCCAATTTCAGTCTTCGGAACATCTCATATGTTCTGCGACGTTTCAAAACCGTCTTTGGTGCCACAATTCTAAACCGTTAGCATTACGCACTGAACTATCACGTAGTTATCAAAACGTGTATGTCAGATGTTTCCGCAACATCTACAGACGACGCTGAGGTTCAGCACACCGAGCGGTGCATTAAGGACATAAGCCTTCTGTGCAGCAATGAGGACAATCCTCAGTTTACGGACCCAGTCCGCATAATTGCTACTACCAACTTTCAACTAAATTTTCTCTAGGAACATATCTTAAACAGTAGAACTAAAGCGTATGACATAATTTGCAAAGACCTTTTGACTATGTTCATGATAATGAAGTTCATCTGATTATTGAATGAACTCCCACTCAGATAGACATCCCTCTAGTCATCTAAGTGATACATGATCCGAGTCAAACTAGGCCGTGTCCGATCATCACGTGAGACGGACTAGTCATCATCGGTGAACATCTCCATGTTGATCGTATCTACTATACGACTCATGTTCGACCTTTCGGTCTCTTGTGTTCCGAGGCCATGTCTGTACATGCTAGGCTCGTCAAGTCAACCTAAGTGTTTCGCATGTGTTCCGAGGCCATGTCTGTACATGCTAGGCTCGTCAACACCCGTTGTATTCGAACGTTAGAATCTATCACACCCGATCATCACGTGGTGCTTCGAAACAACGAACCTTCGCAACGGTGCACAGTTAGGGGGAACACGTCTCTTGAAATTTTAGTGAGGGATCATCTTATTTATGCTACCGTCGTTCTAAGCAAATAAGATGCATAACATGATAAACATCACATGCAATCAAATAGTGACATGATATGGCCAATATCATTTTGCTCCTTTGATCTCCATCTTCGGGGCACCATGATCATCTTTGTCACCGGCATGACACCATGATCTCCATCATCATGATCTCCATCATTGTGTCTTCATGAAGTTGTCACGCCAACGATTACTTCTACTTCTATGGCTAACGCGCTTAGCAATAAAGTAAAGTAATTTACATGGCGTTATTCAATGACACGCAGGTCATACAAAAATAAAGACAACTCCTATGGCTCCTGCCGGTTGTCATACTCATCGACATGCAAGTCGTGATTCCTATTACAAGAATATGATCAATCTCATACATCACATATATCATTCATCACATCTTCTGGCCATATCACATCACATAGCACATGCTGCAAAAACAAGTTAGACGTCCTCTAATTGTTGTTGCAAGTTTTTACGTGGCTTGTATAGGTTTCTAGCAAGAACGTTTCTTACCTACGTAAAACCACAACGTGATATGCCAATTTCTATTTACCCTTCATAAGGACCCTTTTCATCGAATCCGTTCCGACTAAAGTGGGAGAGACAGACACCCGCTAGCCACCTTATGCAACTAGTGCATGTCAGTCGGTGGAACCTGTCTCACGTAAGCGTACGTGTAAGGTCGGTCCGGGCCGCTTCATCCCACAATGCCGCCGAAACAAGATAAGACTAGTAGCGGCAAGAAGAATTGGCAACATCTACGCCCACAACTGCTTTGTGTTCTACTCGTGCATAGAAACTACGCATAGACCTAGCTCATGATGCCACTGTTGGGGAACGTAGCAGAAATTCAAAATTTTCTACGCATCACCAAGATCAATCTATGGAGTAATCTAGCAACGAGGGGAAGGGGAGTGCATCTACATACCATTGTAGATCGCGATGCGGAAGCGTTGCAAGAACGCGGATGAGGGAGTCGTACTCGTAGCGATTCAGATCGCGGTTGATTCCGATCTAAGCACCGAAGAACGGTGCCTCCGCGTTCAACACACGTGCAGCCCGGTGACGTTTCCCACGCCTTGATCCAGCAAGGAGAGAGGGAGAGGTTGGGGAAGACTCCGTCCAGCAGCAGCACGATGGCGTGGTGGTGGTGGAGGAGCGTGGCAATCCTGCAGGGCTTCGCCAAGCACCGCGGGAGAGGAGGAGGCATGGAAGAGGGGAAGGGTTGCGCCAAGAGAAGAAGAACTTCGTGTGTTGGGCTGCCCCTTTGCCTCCACCATATATAGGGGGAGAGGGAGGTCTGCGCCCCCACCTAGGGTTCCCTCCCTAGGGGTGGCGGCAGCCCCAATCCCCATCTGGGGTGGCGGCCAAGTGGGGGGGAGAGGGAGGCGCACCAGGCATGGGCCTTTAGGGCCCATCTGCCCTAGGGTTTGCCCCCTCTTCTCTCTAGGCGCATGGGCCTTGGTGGGGAGGCGCCCCAGCCCACCTAGGGGCTGGTCCCTTCTCACACTTGGCCCATGTATGCCTCCGGGGCCCGTGGCCCATCCCGATAGACCCCTGGACCCCTCCGGTGGCCCCGCTACACTACCGGTGATGCCCGGAACACTTCCGGTGGCCAAACCCATATTTCCTATATATAAATATTTACCTCCGGACCATTCCGGAACTCCTCGTGACGTCCGGGATCTCATCCGGGACTCCGAAAAACATTCAGTAACCACGTACATAATTTCCCTATAACCCTAGCGTCATCGAACCTTAAGTGTGTAGACCCTACGGGTTCGGGAACCATGCAGACATGACCGAGACGTTCTCCGGCCAATAACCAACAGCGGGATCTGGATACCCATGTTGGCTCCCACATGTTCCACGATGATCTCATCGGATGAACCACGATGTCGGGGATTCAATCAATCCTGTATACAATTCCCTTTGTCTATCGGCATGTTACTTGCCCGAGATTCGATCGTCGGTATCCTGATACCTTGTTCAATCTCGTTACCGGCAAGTCTCTTTACTCGTTCCGTAACTCACATCATCCCGTGATCAACTCCTTGGTCACACTGTGCACATTGTGATGATGTCCTACCGAGTGGGCCCAGAGATACCTCTCCGTTTACACGGAGTGACAAATCCCAGTCTCGATTCGTGCCAACCCAACAGACACTTTCGGAGATACCTGTAGTGTACCTTTATAGCCACCCAGTTACGTTGTGACGTTTGGTACACCCAAAGCATTCCTACGGTATCTGGGAGTTGCACAATCTCATGGTCTAAGGAAATGATACTTGACATTAGAAAAGCTCTGAGCAAACGAACTACACGATCTTGTGCTAGGCTTAGGATTGGGTCTTGTCCATCACATCATTCTCCTAATGATGTGATCCCGTTATCAACGACATCCAATGTCCATGGTCAGGAACCGTAACCATCTATTGATCAACGAGCTAGTCAACTAGAGGCTTACTAGGGACATGGTGTTGTCTATGTATCCACACATGTATCTGAGTTTCCTATCAATACAATTCTAGCATGGATAATAGACGATTATCGTGAACAAGGAAATATAATAATAACCTATTTATTATTGCCTCTAGGGCATATTTCCAACAGATATGTCTTATGTGACTGAGCAGGCATCGCTGCTGGCCGCGACCTCACGCGCTACTGAAGTCTCCGGACTGAAGCAGAAACTAGAGCGGGCCGAGGACGAGCTTGGCCAAGCGAGGAAGCAGCTGGAAGACCAACAAGGTATGTAATAACTTGCTATATATCCGGAAAGAATAAATGAGTTTTATTGACCGTAGTGGCATGATATATGTAGGAACTACGACCGATGTCGAGGCCCTTAAGAAGGCCCTGGCCGAAGCTGAGGAAAAAGCTGTCAAGGAGCAGGGCGCTCGTAAGAAGCTCAAGGCCCGGGTCAACGAGGTCCAGCAATAGCTCCAGGATGCTGTTAAGAAATGCGAGACCTTGGAGGGTGATATATCGGCTCGAGACACCAAACTTGCCAGGGCTCGCCAAATCGCAGAAGAGGCCCGGGTTGAAGCCTAGGGCGCCCTCCAGGAGATCTAGGAGGCCGAGAAGATTGCAATGGGTAAGGCGTTTAGTATGAAAATCAAGTATGTGAAGAAGAAGTATTTCTTGCTAACCCGGATTCGGAGTTCTGCAGCGGCGTTTGCAGATCTGCCTCGCAGTGCGTCCGACGCTGGGGAGTTCTTCCGGGCCGAAGAAGGGAGCTCAACGGAGAAGTTGTTCTGGTCGCAGTACTTTGCACCAAAACATCCGGTGCCCTTTAGTGATCAGCTGAAACAGCTGGTTGAGCTGCATAGGACGACCGAACTGGCCATGAAGGATTTGATAATCCGGATGTGGCCTGCCCAAGCTATACCCAGCAGCTACTTCGGCCTCGTGAAGCGGCTGGTGAAGGCATGTCCTCGGCTGGACGTCATCAAGCGATCAGTCTGCATCGAGAGCGCGCGTATGGCGTTCGCACGGGTCAAGGTGTGGTGGGGGAAGATGGACGCCAAGCTTGTGGTCGAGCGGCCGCCTGAGGGCAAAAGGCACTGCAAGCCCTAACTGTATTTTGACAGTGTCCTGGAGGGAGCCCGCATTGTGGCGGACCAATGTGCTAAGGACATTGTTTTTGAATGAATACATTCGTATTATCCCTGCCTTGTAGGAAAAAACAGAGCCATTATGTAATATAATGCTTGTATTTAAAATTTGGTTTTACCTCCTTAGTGGTCGTTTTTTATTAAATCTGAGAGTTGGCCAGTCGTCGGCTTCAGCCCCCATGTAGGAAGTACTGGGGTGTTCGGTTGGCGCCAAAACACACTTGATCCAAAGCTTTTTGGTCCGTTAAGGAGGTGTTAGCGCTGCGAACCAGGCAATCGGACTATACGGCTTTACTACCCTCACTTAGCCATAGGAGTTTGACAGATAAAAATTTAGGCGCAACCCCTAGTGTTTGTAACTCGAACTTGGGATGCTGTAGACACCTGATCGGGTAAAAATCGATCCTTCGCGAAATGCGGAAAAAACCTCTAACGATTTGTAACCTCTCGACCAGCTGACCGGCTCACGCCGCATCATGACAGTCAGTTTTTGGCTTTCTCTACTGAGGTGCTCAGCCGGATGAACCAGGGCACAATCGCAGTAGTTCTCCCTTTACTACCCTAGACAATATAGCGGAACGTAAGGTAATAAGCACAGGAGCCGGGCAACCCAACTATTGACAATTGACATGATTCGGAGCCGATGCATATAATGCTAAAGATCGGGGTGCCAAACTATACTATGAAAGTGTTCGGACTTTGTTGCTGTGTTATGAGGCATAATGAAGCCCCTGGCGAATGAAAGCGTACCAGAGTGTACGGGTGCAATTGATAAAAATATCAGGAAAAAGAAATAGGAAAGGGACAGTATGCCAGTGCCGCAAATACTGGGACTGCGAACTAGTTTCCATAATAGCATAATTAATACGTCAAAGCGTATTTGTACAAGTGGTGCAATAAGCAATAGGGCTATTTAACATGCCACAACCAAGGCAAAGCTGCGTGCGGGTACCGAAAACAGGTAGAATGATCGTTGAAGAGGCCGCCTAGAGCTTCCCTTATGTGTCCGAGCTGCTTGCCGCCTTGGTGTATTTTATCCTTCGAAAGGGCAGGTGATTTGGCCTTCAGGGAGGGCCTGTGGAAAAGGAACCTGAACAGGGAAAAAAGGAAGAAAAAGGGGAGGTGAAAACATGTGTGTATCCGGGGTCGGTCGAGCCGTACTGTGGATCACGAGCTAGCTATGCCTCCGTCGACGCCCATGGAATTTTGAGTGTGTAGTTATGTACGCGTGGGACTAATGCCGCCACCTGATCAGGACCGGGACAGAGGCCGAATTTCTAATCGAGCTCTTGACGAGCCAAGTTGTCATGCTGCAGAATAGTCCGGACCCTTTTGATAGTGTCTGGGAGCTTGGCCGCCGGATTGAGGTTCTGATTGAAAACGCCACTCTGTACTTCTGCTGCTAAGGCAGCGATATGCTCTTCGGTACGAAGGGAGCGTTCCATATTTCCATTGACTGTTATGACGCCGCATGGTCCGGGCATTTTGAGCTTGAGATACGCGTAGTGAGGTACCGCGTTGAATCGAGCAAATGCGGTTTGTCCAAGCAGTGCATGATAGCCGCTGCGAAAGGGGACGATATCGAAGATTAACTCCTCGCTTCGGAAGTTGTCCGGAGATCCGAAAACGACCTCCAGTGTGATTGAGCCCGTTCAGCGGGCCTCCACACCTGGTATGACCCCTTTGAAGGTAGTCTTTGTGGGTTTGATCCGGGATTGGTTTATGCCCATCTTTCGTACTGTATCCTAATAGAGCAGATTAAGGCTGCTGCCACCGTCCATGAGGACTCGCGTCAGGTGGAATCCATCAATGATTGGGTCGACGACTAGTGCAGCTGATCCGCCATGCCGGGTACTGGTCGGATGATCCCGACGATCAAAAGTGATCGGGCACTACGACCATGGATTGAATTTTGGGGCGACTGGCTCTATCGCATAGACGTCCCGGAGTGCGCGCTTGCGCTCCCTCTTGGGGATGTGTGTAGCGTATGTCATGTTCACCGTTTTGACCTGAGGGGGAAACTTCTTCTATCCCCCTGTGTTCGGTGGCCGGGTATCCTCGTCATCGTCCTCGCTTTGCGACCCCTTCTCCTTGTTCTCGGCATTTAACTTGCTGGCCTGTTTAAAGACCCAACAATCACTGTTGGTGTGGTTGGCTGGTTTTTCAGGGGTGCCATGTATCTGGCACGGACGATCGAGTATGCGGTCCGGACTGGATGAGCCCGAATTGTTCTTATTGTATGGCTTCTTTCGCTAACCGTGTTGGGGAATGTAGTAATTTCAAAAAAATTCCTACGCACACGCAAGATCATGGTGATGCATAGCAACGAGAGGGGAGAGTGTTGTCCACGTAGCCTTGTAGACCGACAGCGGAAGCGTTACCACAACGCGGTTGATGTAGTCGTACGTCTTCACGATCCGACCGATCAAGTACCGAACGTACGGCACCTCCGTGTTCTACACACGTTCAGCTCGATGACGTCCCTCGAACTCCGATCCAGCCGAGTGTGGAGGGAGAGTTTCGTCAGCACGACGGCGTGGTGACGATGATGATGTTCCACCGACGCAGGGCTTCGCCTAAGCTCCGCAACGGTATTATCGAGGTGTAATATGGTGGCGGGGGGCACCGCACACGGCTAAGAGATCTCAAGGATCAATTGTTGTGTCTCTGGGGTGCCCCCCTGCCCCCGTATATAAAGGAGCAAGGGAGGAGGAGGCCGGCCATAGGAGGGGGCGCACCAAGTGTGGAGTCCTACTAGGACTCCCTAGTCCTAGTAGGATTCCACCTACCATATGGAATAGGAAAAGAGGAAGGGAAAAAGAGAAGGAAGGAAGGGGGCGCCCCCCTTCCCTAGTCCAATTCGGACCAGACCAAGGGGAGGGGTGTGGCCACCCTTGAGGCCCTTTTCCTTCTTTCCCGTATGGCCCAATAAGGCCCAATACGTATTCCCGTAACTCTCCGGTACTCCGAAAAATACCCGAATCACTCGGAACCTTTCCGAAGTCCGAATATAGTCGTCCAATATATCGATCTTTATGTCTCGGTCATTTCGAGACTCCTCGTCATGTCCCCGATCTCATCCGGGACTCCGAACTCCTTCGGTACATCAAAACTCAATAAAACTGTCATCGTAACGTTAAGCGTGCAGACCCTACGGGTTCGAGAACTATGTAGACATGACCGAGACACGTCTCCGGTCAATAACAAATAGCAGGACCTGGATGCCCATATTGGCTCCCACATATTCTACGAAGATCTTTATCGGTCAGACCGCATAACAACATACGTTGTTCCCTTTGTCACCGGTATGTTACTTGCCCGAGATTTGATCGTCGGTATCTCGATACCTAGTTCAATCTCGTTATTGGCAAGTCTCTTTACTCGTTCCGTAACACATCATCCCGCAACTAACTCATTAGTCACAATGCTTGCAAGGCTTATAGTGGTGTGTATTACCGAGTGGGCCTAGAGATACCTCTCCGACAATCGGAGTGACAAATCCTAATCTCAAAATACGCCAACCCAACAAGTACCTTTGGAGACACCTGTAGAGCACCTTTATAATCACCCATTTACGTTGTGACGTTTGGTAGCACACAAAGTGTTCCTCCGGTAAACGGGAGTTGCATAATCTCATAGTCATAGGAACATGTATAAGTCATGAAGAAAGCAATAGCAACATACTAAACGATCGAGTGCTAAGCTAACGGAATGGGTCAAGTCAATCACGTCATTCTCCTAATGAGGTGATCTCGTTAATCAAATGACAACTTATGTCTATGGCTAGGAAACATAACCATCTTTGATTAACGAGCTAGTCAAGTAGAGGCATACTAGTGACACTCTGTTTGTCTATGTATTCACACATGTATTATGTTTCCGGTTAATACAATTCTAGCATGAATAATAAACATTTATCCTGATATAAGGAAATAAATAATAACTTTATTATTGCCTCTAGGGCATATTTCCTTCAGTCTCCCACTTGCACTAGAGTCAATAATCTAGTTCACATCGCCATATGATTAACACCCATAGTTCACATCTCTATGTGATCAACACTCAAAGGGTTTACTAGAGTCAATAATCTAGTTCACATCGCTAGGTAATTAACACCCAAAAAGTACTAAGGTGTGATCATGTTTTGATTGTGAGATAATTTTAGTCAACGGGTCTGTCACATTCAGATCCGTAAGTATTTTGCAAATATCTATGTCTACAATGCTTTGCACGGAGCTACTCTAGCTAATTGCTCCCACTTTCAATATGTATCTAGACCGAGACTTAGAGTCATCTAGATTTAGTGTCAAAACTTACATCGACGTAACCCTTTACGACGAACCTTTTGTCACTTCCATAATCGAGAAACATATCCTTATTCCACTAAGGATAATTTTGATCGTTGTTCAGTGATCTACTCCTAGATCACTATTGTACTCCCTTGCCAAAATCAGTGTAGGGTATACAATAGATCTGGTACACAGCATGGCATACTTTATAGAACCTATGGCCGATGCATAGGGAATGACTTTCATTCTTTTTCTATCTTCTGCCGTGGTCGGGTTTTGAGTCTTACTCAATTTTACACCTTGTAACACAGGCAAGAAACTCTTTCTTTGACTGTTCCATTTTGAATCACTTCAAAATCTTGTTAAGGTATGTACTCATTGAAAAAACTTATCAAGCGTCTTGATCTATCTCTATAGATCTTGATGCTCAATATGTAAGCAGCTTCACCACGGTCTTTCTTTGAAAAACTCCTTTATGCTTTGCAGAATAATTCTACATTATTTCCGATCAACAATATGTCACTTACATATACTTATCAGAAATGTTGTAGTGCTCCCACTCACTTTCTTGTAAATACAGGCTTCACCGCAAGTCTGTATAAAACTATATCCTTTGATCAACTTATCAAAGCGTATATTCCTACTCCGAGATGCTTGCACCAGTCCATAGATGGATCGCTGGAGCTTGCATATTTTGTTAGCACCTTTAGGATCGACAAAACCTTCTGGTTGCATCATATACAACTCTTCTTTAATAAATCCATTAAGGAATGCAGTTTTGTTTATCCATTTGCCATATTTCATAAAATGCGGCAATTGCTAACATGATTCGGACAGACTTAAGCATAGATACGAGTGAGAAATTCTCATCGTAGTCAACACTTTGAACTTGTCGAAAACCTTTTTGCGACAATTCTAGCTTTGTAGATACTAACACTACTATCAGCGTCCGTCTTCCTCTTGAAGATCCATTTATTCTCAATTGCTTGCCGATCATCGGGCAAGTCAACCAAAGTCCACACTTTATTCTCATACATGGAACTCATCTCAGATTTCATGGCCTCAAGCCATTTTGCGGAATCTGGGCTCACCATCGCTTCTTCATAGTTCGTAGGTTTGTCATGGTCTGGTAACATAACCTCCAGAACAGGATTACCGTACCACTCTGGTGCGGATCTTACTCTGGTTGACCTACAAGGTTTAGTAACAACTTGATCTGAAGTTTCATGATCATCATCATTAACTTCCTCACTCATTGATATAGACGTCACATGAACCGTTTCTTGTGATGAACTACTTTCCAATAAGGGAGCAGGTACAGTTACCTCATCAAGTTCTACTTTCCTCCCACTCAATTCTTTCGAGAGAAACTCCTTCTCTAGAAAGGATCCATACTTAGCAACGAATGTCTTGCCTTCGGATCTGTGATAGAAGGTGTACCCAACTGTCTCCTTTGGGTATCCTATGAAGACACATTTCTCCGATTTGGGTTTGAGCTTATCAGGATGAAACTTTTTCACATAAGCATCGCAACCCCAAACTTTAAGAAACGACAACTTTGGTTTCTTGCCAAACCACAGTTCATAAGGCGTCGTCTCAACGGATTTTGATGGTGCCCTATTTAACGTGAATGTAGCTGTCTCTAATGCATAACCCCAAAACGATAGTGGTAGATCGGTAAGAGACATCATATATTGCACCATATCTAATAAAGTGCGGTTACGATGTTCGGACACACCATTACACTGTGGTGTTCCAGGTGGCGTGAGTAGTGAAACAATTTCACATTGTTTTAACTGAAGGCCAAACTCGTAACTCAAATACTCTTCTCCACGATCAGATCGTAGAAACTTTATTTTCTTGTTACGATGATTTTCCGCTTCACTCTGAAATTATATGAACTTTTCAAATGTTTCAGACTTCTGTTTCATTAAGCAGATATACCCATATCTGCTCAAATCATCTGTGAAGGTCAGAAAATAATGATACCTGCTACGAGCCTCAATATTCATCGGACCACATACATCTGTATGTATGATTTCCAACAAATCTGTTGCTCTCTCCATAGTTCTGGAGAACGGCGTTTTAGTCATCTTGCCCATGAGGCACGGGTCGCAAGCATCAAGTGATTCATAATCAAGTGATTCCAAAATCCCATCAATATGGAGTTTCTTCATCCGCTTTACACCAATATGACCTAAACGACAGTGCCACAAATAAGTTGCACTATCATTATTAACTTTGCATCTTTTGGCTTCAATATTATGAATATGTGTATCACTACGATCGAGATCCAACAAACCATTTTCGTTGGTGTGTATGACCATAAAAGGTTTTTATTCATGTAAACAAAACAACAATTGTTCTCTAACTTAAATGAATAACCGTATTGCAATAAACATGATCAAATCATATTCATGCTCAACGCAAACACCAAATAACACTTATTTCAACACTAATCCCGAAAGTATAGGGAGTGTGCGATGATGATCATATCAATCTTGGAACTACTTCCAACACACATCGTCACCTCGCCTTTTACTAGTCTCTGTTTATTCTGCAACTCCCTGATTTGAGTTACTACTCTTTAGCAACTGAACAGTATCAAATACTGAGGGGTTGCTATAAACACTAGTAAGTACACATCAATAACATGTATATCCAATATACCTTTGTTCACTTTGCCATCTTTCTTATCCACCAAATACTTGGGGTAGTTCCGCTTCCAGTGACCAGTCCCTTTGCAGTAGAAGCACTTAGTCTCAGGCTTAGGTACAGACTTGGGCTTCTTCACTTGAGTAGCAACTTGCTTGCCGTTCTTTTGAAGTTCCCCTTCTATCCCTTTGCCCTTTTCTTGAAACTAGTGGTCTTATTAACCATCAACACTTGATGCTCTTTCTTGATTTCTACCTTCGTTGATTTCAGCATCGCGAAGAGCTCGGGAATTACTTTCGTCATCCCTTGCATACTATAGTTCATCACGAAGTTCTACTAACTTGGTGATGGTGACTAGAGAATTCTGTCAATCACTATTTTATCTGGAAGATTTACTCCCACTTGATTCAAGCGATTGTAGTACCCAGACAATCTGAGCACATGCTCACTAGTTGAGCGATTCTCCTCCATCTTTTAGCTATAGAACTTGTTGGAGACTTCATATCTCTCAACTCGGGTATTTGCTTGAAATATTAGTTTCAACTCCTGGAACATCTTATATGGTCCATGACGTTCAAAACGTCTTTGAAGTCCCGATTTTAAGCCGTTAAGCATGGTGCACTAAACTATCAAGTAGTCATCATATTGAGCTAGCCAAACGTTCATAACGTCTGCATCTGCTAATGCAATAGGTCTGTCACCTAGCGGTGCATCAAGGACATAATTTTTCTGTGCAGCAATGACGATAATCCTCAGATCACGGATCCAATCCGCATCTTTGCTACTAACATTTTTCAACATAATATTTCTCTAGGAACATATCAAAAATAAACAGGGAAGCAACAACGCGAGCTATTGATCTACAACATAATTTGCAAAATACTATCAGGACTAAGTTCATGATAAATTTAAGTTCAATTAATCATATTACTTAAGAACTCCCACTTAGATAGACATCCCTCTAATCCTCTAAGTGATCACGTGATCCATATCAACTAAACCATGTCCGATCATCACGTGAGATGGAGTAGTTTCAACGGTGAACATCACTATGTTGATCATATCTACTATATGATTCACGCTCGACCTTTCGGTCTCCGTGTTCCGAGGCCATATCTGTTATATGCTAGGCTCGTCAAGTTTAACCTGAGTATTCCGCGTGTGCAACTGTTTTGCACCCGTTGTATTTGAACGAAGAGCCTATCACACCCGATCATCACGTGGTGTCTCAGCACGAAGAACTTTCGCAACGGTGCATACTCAGGGAGAACACTTATACTTTGATAATTTAGTGAAGGATCATCTCATAATGCTACCGTCAAACAAAGCAAGATAAGATGCATAAAGGATTAACATCACATGCAATCAATATAAGTGATATGATATGGCCATCATCATCTTGTGCTTGTGATCTCCATCTCCGAAGCACCGTGCTCGTGATCTCCATCTCCGAAGCACCGTCATGATCACCATCGTCACCGGCGCGACACCTTGATCTCCATCGTAGTATCGTTGTCGCCTCGCCAACTTCTTGCTTTTACGACTATCGCTACCGCTTAGTGATAAAGTAAAACTATTACATGGCGATTGCATCTCATACAATAAAGCGACAACCATATGGCTCCTGCCAGTTGCCGATAACTCGGTTACAAAACATGATCATCTCATACAACAAATTATATCACATCATGTCTTGACCATATCACATCACAACATGCCCGGCAAAAACAAGTTAGACGTCCTCTACTTTGTTGTTGCAAGTTTTACGTGGCTGCTACGGGCTTAGCAAGAACCGTTCTTACCTACGCATCAAAACCACAACGATAGTTTGTCAAGTTGGTGCTGTTTTAACCTTCGCAAGGACCGGGCGTAGCCACACTCGGTTCAACTAAAGTGAGAGAGACAGACACCCGCCAGTTACCTTTAAGCAACGAGTGCTCCGAACGGTGAAACCAGTCTCGCGTAAGCGTACGCGTAATGTCGGTCCGGGCCGCTTCATCTCACAATACCGCTGAACCAAAGTATGACATGCTGGTAAGCAGTATGACTTATATCGCCCACAACTCACTTGTGTTCTACTCGTGCATAGCATCAACGCATAAAACCAGGCTCGGATGCCACTGTTGGGGAACGTAGTAATTTCAAAAAAAATCCTACGCACACGCAAGATCATGGTGATGCATAGCAACGAGAGGGGAGAGTGTTGTCCACGTACCCTCGTAGACCGACAGCGGAAGCGTTATCACAACGCGGTTGATGTAGTCGTACGTCTTCACGATCCGACCGATCAAGTACCGAATGTACGGCACCTCCGAGTTCTACACACGTTCAGCTCGATGACGTCCCTCGAACTCCGATCCAGCCGAGTGTCGAGGGAGAGTTTTGTCAGCACGACGGCGTGGTGATGATGATGATGTTCCACCGACGCAGGGCTTCGCCTAAGCTCCGCAACGGTATTATCGAGGTGTAATATGGTGGCGGGGGGAACCGCACACGGCTAAGAGATCTCAAGGATCAATGGTTGTGTCTCTGGGGTGCCCCCCTGCCCCCGTATATAAAGGAGCAAGGGAGGAGGAGGACGGCCCTAGGAGGGGGCGCACCAAGTGTGGTGTCCTACTAGGATTCCTTAGTCCTAGTAGGATTCCACCTCCCATATGGAATAGGAAAAGAGGAAGGGAAAAAGAGAAGGAAGGAAGGGGGCGCCCCCCTTCCCTAGTCCAATTCGGACCAGACCAAGGGGAGGGGTGCGGCCACCCTTGAGGCCCTTTTCCTTCTTTCCCGTATGGCCCAATAAGGACCAATACGTATTCCCGTAACTCTCCGGTACTCCGAAAAATACCCGAATCACTCGGAACCTTTCCGAAGTCCGAATATAGTCGTCCAATATATCGATCTTTACGTCTCGGCCATTTCGAGACTCCTCGTCATGTCCCGATCTCATCCGGGACTCCGAACTCCTTCGGTACATCAAAACTCAATAAAACTGTCATCGTAACGTTAAGCGTGCGGACCCTACGGGTTCGAGAACTATGTAGACATGACCGAGACACGTCTCCGGTCAATAACCAATAGCAGGACCTGGATGCCCATATAGGCTCCAACATATTCTACGAAGATCTTTATCGGTCAGACCGCATAACAACATACGTTGTTCCCTTTGTCACCGGTATGTTACTTGCCCGAGATTTGATCGTCGGTATCTCGATACCTAGTTCAATCTCGTTATCGGCAAGTCTCTTTACTCGTTCCGTAACACATCATCCCGCAACTAACTCATTAGTCACAATGCTTGCAAGGCTTATAGTGATGTGTATTACCGAGTGGGCCCAGAGATACCTCTCCGACAATCGGAGTGACAAATCCTAATCTCGAAATACGCCAACCCAACAAGTACCGTTGGAGACACCTGTAGAGCACCTTTATAATCACCCATTTACGTTGTGACGTTTGGTAGCACACAAAGTGTTCCTCCGGTAAACGGGAGTTGCATAATCTCATAGTCATAGGAACATGTATAAGTCATGAAGAAAGCAATAGCAACATACTAAACGATCGAGTGCTAAGCTAACGGAATGGGTCAAGTCAATCACGTCATTCTCCTAATGAGGTGATCTCGTTAATCAAATGACAACTTATGTCTATGGCTAGGAAACATAACCATCTTTGATTAACGAGCTAGTCAAGTAGAGGCATACTAGTGACACTCTGTTTGTCTATGTATTCACACATGTATTATGTTTCCGGTTAATATAATTCTAGCATGAATAATAAACATTTATCATGATATAAGGAAATAAATAATAACTTTATTATTGCCTCTAGGACATATTTCCTTCAAACCGGACTTGGAGCCACTGAATCCGGCGTTGACCGCCGTGTCATCGGTATGGTTGCCATTGATTCGACGCTTGTGTCTGTGGCGTCGGGGCTTGTCGTTGTTATCCATGGCTTGAGAGGCGCTGGGTTCCTTGAATTAATATTGCAACGGGCTAGCCAACTATCTTCGCCCGCGCAAAAGCGGGTCATAAGTGCCGTAAGGGCCGCCATGGACTTTGGCTTTTCCTGCCTGAGATGTCGGGCTAGCCATTCGTCGCGGATGCTATGCTTAAAGGCCGCTAAGGCTTCGGCGTCAGGACAGTCGATGATCTGGTTCTTTTTTGTTAGGAACCTAGTCCAGAATTTCCGGGCTGATTCTCCGGGCTATTGGACTATATGACTTAAATCATCTGCATCCGGAGGCCGGACGTATGTTCCTTGGAAGTTGTCCAAGAAGGCTTCTTCCAAGTCTTCCCAGCTACCGATGGAGTTTTCTGGCAGACTGTTCAACCAGTACCGAGCTGGTCCTTTGAGTTTCAGTGGGAGATATTTGATGGCATGGAGATCGTCGCCACGAGCCATATGTATATGGAGGAGGAAATCCTCTATCCAGACCGCAAGGTCTGTCGTCCCATCATATGATTCGATGTTTACGGGTTTAAACCCTTCTGGGAATTCATGGTCCATTACTTCATCGGTGAAGCAAAGAGGGTGTGCGACGCCTCTATATCGGGCCACATCGCGACGTAGCTCCGATGGAGTCCGTCTGCGGCGTTCGGCCCGGGCGTGACTGGGCTTATTACGTCCAAATAGGTGGCCATCGTCACGTGTCGGGGCACGCCCTCGCGATCCATAGATCGATCTCGTGTGTCCTGCATTATTGTCCAGTTTTTGCCGTAGGTCATAGGTATGTCCCTGAGCTGTTTGATCTCTACCCTTACGGTGAGGTCGAGCAGGCTGGTGCTCGGCTTGAGTTGCCACCTTGTCCCGACCCCGTGGTGGTCGGTCAGCCGCATTGCGCGATGATGGTATGGGCTCCAACGCCTCATCATCAAACTGAGGTAGCAATTTACGCTGCGGGTAGCTTTTGGCTGGGCGCTTAAGGCTGTATTCTTCGGCTGCCAGGACATCAGTCCATTTATCGTTGAGCAGATCTTGATCAGCTTGAAGTTGTTGCTGCTTCTTTTTCAGGCTCCTTGCAGTGGCTATTAGCTGAAGCTTAAAGCGCTCCTGCTCGAGGGGCTCCTCAGGCACGATAAAGTCCTCATTACTGAGGCTCACCTCCTCCTCGGAGAGCGGATGATAACTACCATCCTCCGAGTCTTCATTTATGGCCTGTTCGTCAGGGCTGACTTGCCCATCCTCCTGATTGTCCTGTTCGGCAGTTTGTTCATCGTGGTCTTTTACGTCTTCGGCACCATCCGGAGTGTTGTCGTCTCCTGTGCTGGTGTTGCTATCCTTGCTGCGGCGTGGTTTAGAGCGGCGCCGCTGACGCCAGCGCTTTGGTTATGTCTTAGGGGGGCTATATATCCTCCACTTGGTTTTCCTTGTCGTCGCCGCTATTATCTTTCGGCGTATCCACCATGTATACGTCATATGAGGAAGTGGTCGTCCATCGTCCGGTGAACGACGGGTTTTGGGCCTCCTCTTCTCCAGCATCTCGTCCATACCATCGATGTCTTCGGAGTCATAGTCGAGCGCGTCGGTTAAGTCATCGACGGTGGCTATGAAGTGGGTGGTGGGTGGGAAGCGAAATTCTCCATCATCAGCCTCCAGTTCGAACCGGACATAATTCGGTTGTGAGTCTCCCACCAGGGATAGGTTCTTTAATGAGTCTAGCACATCACCAAAAGGAGAGTGTCGGAAGATGTCTTCGGCGCTGAATTCGAAGACCGATGACCGATCAAGCTCGGTGTCCGCGGACGCACATGGTCTGGAACCTATAGCCGGAAACGAGTCCGGAGTTCCGGTGACATAGACACCACATGAGACTAGGTCTGTCTGCGGCTCCAACGCCGCGGGATTTGCGGCCTCCATGGCGGGGTGGAGCTTCACGTCCTCGGATGGCGCGATTTGCTCCGGTCCTAAGGCCAGAGTAGTTGCAGGAGCTATCTCCTGGATGTGGTCCGATGACAGATTTAAGTCATGTTCATCGAGGTGACAGGGAGCGGCTGCCGCAGTCTCGAATCCGTCGAAGATCAAGTCTCCGCGGATGTCCGCGACGTAATTCAAGCTCCCAAATCTGACCTGATGGCCAGGGGCGTAGCTTTCGATCTGCTCCAGATGGCCAAGCGAGTTGGCCCGCAGTGTGAAGCCGCCGAATACGAAGATCTGCCCGGGGAGGAAGACTTCCCCCTGGACAGCATCGTTGTGGATGATTGAAGTGGTCATCGAACCTCTTAACGACGGCACAGTGGAACTCTCAATGAAAGCACCAATGTTAGTGTCAAAACCGGCGGATCTCGGGTAGGGGGTCCCGAACTGTGCGTCTAGGATCGATGGTAACAAGAGACGGGGGACACAATGTTTACCCAGCTTCGGGCCCTCTCTATGGAGGTAATACCCTACTTCCTGCTTGATTGATCTTGATGAATATGAGTATTACAAGAGTTGATCTACCACGAGATCGTAATGGCTAAACCCTAGAAGTCTAGCTTGTATGACTATCATAATGAGTCTCCTCATTCGGACTAAGCCCTCTGGTTTTTATAGACACCGGAGGGATCTAGGGTTACACAGAGTCGGTTACAGAGAAAGGAAATCTTCATATTTGGTCGCCAAGCTTGCCTTCCATGCCAAGGAGAGTCCCATCCGGACACGGGTGAAGTCTTCGGTCTTCGTATCTTCACAGCCCATCATTTCGGCCCATGGCTAACAGGCCGGATGCCCGAGGACCCCTTAGTCCAGGACTCCCTCAGCTTCCACTATATTTTCCTAGAGACTAAGCTTGAGCAGGGACTAGTAACCGTCTTAGACTCGAGACGAAAAGATCCCCAGGAGTATGCGGACATGACTGAAATGCTCGAGAAGTAAGTTAAATCGATCATTATCGCACCATATCGGCAACTTTGTTCATTTCCTGACATCAAGTAATTGTTTTCTTTGTCTGGCAGGGTTTGGAAAACAATTACCGCAAAAGCTCCGGGACTGCCGGGGAAGCTGCGATTTACACAACCGAAAGTAAGTACTACTAGCTAGTTCCACGCATCTCCTACGGATTCAAGCGCTAGTTTCATCAATACCATTTAGCATGCTTGCTTATCAGTTTGATTGACCTCTATTTCTTGTAAAGTGGTTGTGGCAGGAAGCCGGGAATAATTACTGTGGATACTACGTTTGCGAGTCCATCCGCCACACGACCTGTGAGCGGGGCTACTCTAACAAACAATATGAAGTGCGTAAGCAATAATACTCACAATTTTATTTTATTACCATCATTTGTGTTGAGTTTCATTCATTCATATATATGTATTGACCCCCTTCTTCAAATTAGATGCTTCGGATGCGGGATGAACTCATAGCACCATATCGCATGCGAGCAATTCAAGAGGAATTGGTGGGATTCTTTATTGACCACGTGATCAATAAAGACGGAGAATACCATGTGGACCCTAAGTTCATATATAATTAGGGGATTATATTGTAAGAGATCTTATATTGTATATATGTAGCTAGTAGCGTCGGATAGATATACGAAAACTTGTTGTTCGACCAATCTCTCGGAGAAGGAGAGGTCGATATCACTTCTCTCCGTATGCATATGTTCATGACGATCTTCTGTACTTAATGGTTTACTTCATTTGCTTACTAGCTAGCGTGTCGAGTCCTCTCTATACGTATAGTACGTAACGTCGACCAAGCACGGAGATAAGAGAGGACACTTCTCTCTATTAATTAGCTAGCTAACACAATATATAAAACACCTAAATTAACCCTACAAAACCCCCTAAAACCCCCAAACCCCCAATCCCAGCCCCTGAACTTCTGACGCGTGGTAGCTTATTGGTCCTGGTTGGTGCTACCAACCGGGACCAAAGGCCCTCCTGCCTGGGCTCGCCGCAGCGGCCACGTGGAGGCCCATCTGTCCCGGTTGATGTAAGAACCGGGGCTAAAAATGTAGGGCTTTAGTACCGATCCTTTAGTCCCGGTTCCCCAACCGGGACAAATGGGCCTTACGAACCGGGACAAATGGCCCTTTTTCTACTAGTGGTATATAGTAGATTACTAGAAACGGGAGCACCCATCTCTCTCTCCCTCACCTTCTCTAATGCATTAGTGTCCAAGGTGTAGCTTTGGCTACTCGCGCCACCCCTTTCACGGCCATGCATGCATGGTCTCGACGTAGGTCGGCACGTTCAGATAGCCGGACATTTAGGCTCCGACATCCATCTGCGGATAGCAAGGACCAGTCTGCAGACACTGATGCAGACCCTATCTATTATCATCTCATTCACCTGCATGCTTCGTTTACAAGACTACGAAGATTACACCCTTCGCTATAGTCTGACAAGAAGCGTTGTCCTTCTTAGGATACCTAGTACACTTTGCAAAAACACCCCTGGGGGCTCCCGCGATTGCAGAGGCAATCTGGAGGCGACGGAGGAAGCGGGCGGGTGAGATGGCGGACCTGACGCCGGCGACCATGCCGAAGAAAGGGGGATCCCCTCCTAGAGAGGGCCTAGAGGGAAGCCTCTTCAGTGTGCGCAACTGGGAAGTTTTGCGAGAGAAATCAAGGCGAATCATCAATCGGGTGAAGAATCGGGAGCGGTGCGTGGCGCTGTCGAGGAGAAGAGCTATGGAGATCTCCTCAGTTATGGCAGGTGAGATTCGTTCCAAGTCATATGGGGAAGGCTCGATCTGGTCTGGCGAGATTAAGGCCGCCGCGGATTTGACGGGGACTGAAAAATTGGAATCAGCTGAACCTGCTATAGCGGAGCTGTATGCTCCTCCTGTAAGTTGGGTACGCTGCTACCTCTTGAGCACTGCGTTGGTTCTCCCTTGAAGAGGAAAGGATGATGCAGCAAAGTAGCGTAAGTATTTCCCTCAGTTTTTGAGAACCAATGTATCAATCCAGTAGGAGGCTACGCGCGAGTCCCTCGCACCTACACAAAACAAATAAATCCTTGCAACCAACGCGATAAGGGGTTGTCAATCCCTTCACGGTCACTTACGAGAGTGAGATCTGATAGATATGATAGGATAATATTTTTGGTATTTTTGTGATAAAGATGCAAAGTAAAATAAAAGCAAAGTAAAAAGCAAAGGAAATAAATAAGTGTTGAAAGATTAATATGATGAAGATAGACCCGGGGGCCATAGGTTTCACTAGTGGCTTCTCTCGAGAGAATAGGTATTTTACGGTGGGTGAACAATTACTGTTGAGCAATTGACAGAATTGAGCATAGTTATGAGAATATCTAGGTATGATCATGTATACAGGCATCACGTCTGATACAAGTAGACCGACTCTTACCTGCATCTACTACTATTACTCCACTCATTGACCGCTATCCAGCATGCATCTAGAGTATTAAGTTCATGAAAACAGAGTAACACCTTAAGCAAGATGACATGATGTAGAGGGATAAATTCATGGAATATGATAAAAACCCCATCTTGTTATCCTCGATGGCAACAATACAATACGTGCCTTGCTTCCCCTACTGTCACTGGGAAAGGACACCGCAAGATTGAACCCAAAGCTAAGCACTTCTCCCATTGCAAGAAAGATCAATCTAGTAGGCCAAACCAAACTGATAATTCGAAGAGACTTGCAAAGATAACCAATTATACATAAAAGAATTCAGAGAAGATTCAAATATTGTTCATAGATAATCTTGATCATAAACCCACAATTCATCGGTCTCAACAAACACACCGCAAAAAGAAGATTATATCCAATAGATCTCCACGAGAGAGGGGGAGAACATTGTATTGAGATCCAAAAAGAGAGAAGAAGCCATCTAGCTACTAACTATGGACCCGAAGGTCTGAGGTAAAATACTCACACTTCATCGGAGAGGCTATGATGATGATGTAGAAGCCCTCCGTGATGGATGCCCCCTCCGGCGGAGCTCCGGAACAGGCCCCAAGATGGGATCTCGTGGGTACAGAAGGTTGCGGCGGTGGAATTAGGTTTTTGGCTCCATCTCTGATCGTTTGGGGGTACGTAGGTATATATAGGAGGAAGGAGTACGTCGGTGGAGCAACAGGGGGCCCACGAGGGTGGAGGGCGCGCCCCCTACCTCGTGGCCTCCTCTTTTGTTTCTTGACGTAGGGTCCAAGTCTCCTGAATCAGAATCTTCCTAAAAATCACGTTCCCGAAGGTTTCATTCCGTTTGGACTCTGTTTGATATTCCTTTTCTGCGAAACTCTGAAATAGGCAAAAAAAACAGCAATTCTGGGCTGGGCCTCTGGTTAATAGGTTAGTCCCAAAAGTAATATAAAAGTGAATAATAAAGCCCAATAAAGTCCAAAACAGTAGATAATATAGCATAGAGCAATCAAAAATTATAGATACGTTGGAGACGTCTCATACGCCCATCATGTGTTTTAGGAGACAGTGAGAGGGATCAGGGGATAGTGATTCAGGCAGCGGATTTGCCCAGTTGTGGCGTTGATTTTGTTCCTGTTGTTAGCATGAGAGAAATTCCAGTCGGTGATCTTAGGAAACAGTCTCATCAAGAACTTCTATTTTTGTTAATGGTATTAATTATGTACTGGAGGATTTCAATTGGGTGTACGAGTTCCATATGCTGAAAATGAACTCAAGTGGGATTATGAGTTCTTTGGAAAGTTTTTCAATTGACCCGGGTATTTGGGGCAGGATATCTTTGATCATTACCAAGGGGAGAGTAGGAAATCAGGGGAGTGATGATTCGTGCTCAGTTAAGGGAAAGGGCGAAATTAGAGGGCCTTTATTTTGGAAACTGCTCATTCAAGATCAATTAGTGTTAGTTAAGTGCATCAATTTTGTTCGGTTTGTTGCGTTTTTGGGAGAAAGGGAGAGCTATTTCAGCGAAGGGAGGAATTGCCCTTGCTGTTCAGTTCGTAGCAGAGAGATAGAGAGTTTTCCTGTCCACTTGTGCCTGCCCTCTGGTATGATGTGTTGGAATATTAGGCAAGTTCATGATTAATTCCAGTAAATAATTCATGACTAGAAGAGATACTAGCATGCAAAAATCTAGCAAACTAGAAGAACAGCAAGACATGCATAACAGCAGCAAACACGTAACAATAGCTGTAGAAACAGACATGAACAGAGGATGTTGGACATACTGATCGTTAGCTATTATGGGTGCGACAGGGTTGATGACGATGTTGGCAACGATCTGCTGCTGACGGCGATGAATACGACGATGAGTAGCACCGCCCGACTTGGACGAAAGACGACCCGTGATGACGAATTTGAGCAGTCGCGCACAGCGCTTCCCAAAAACCTAATTCGTCCTCTCCCGGTGCAGGATCGCAAAGACGAACGGTTCCGGAGACCTGCTCTCCCACGCGCCGATGCATGCCGGCGTTTGGGATGGAGTAGACTACGATGGCGGCGTAAGTTGTGAGATGAGGCAAAACCCTAGGTGTTTTTCGGTGTGTCTTTGGCCGCAGCCGGTAGCTGTATATATATTAGGACCAGAGGCGGTATTGTGTCGATTTCGGCGGACCATTCACGCGCATGTCGCATGTACGCGCCGCCTCGCCTCGCCACGCCACGGCCCGGCCCGGCCAGGGCAGGCCAGGCGAGGCGAGGCGAGCGAGCGCGCGCGTGTGGTTCTCCCTTTTTCTTCTCACACACCACTTAGAGTGGTGGAGAGAACCCACTATATAAAGAGGTCCAACTCTTCTTCAACTTCCAAGGTGGGACTAAACTTAGCACCACCACTTGCCATTTTACACATGGGCTTTGAGATTTCAGAAATTGCTATGGGCCTAGCCCATTAATTCTAACAATCCCCCACCAGATCTCAAATACCCATTTAGAGATTTGCCTTCTCTCACCACTTGTTTAATATACCAGTGTTTCAGCAGAGACTGTTAAGTTGAACTTCTGCCTAGAACTTTAAGCTACATCCATTCACAACTTGACAATGGACTATGCCTTGAATTGCTAGTTTTGTGTGAACAGGTTTCACTCAAAGTCTTAACCAGTACCTGACCGCCAGTAGGCTACCCCGCGGTTTGGAGCTTATACGTCATACTCCCTGGTCTCTTCGTGAGCTTAGTAGAGATCACCCAAACCTCATAGACTGCGACGTTTACAGTCAGAACTCATATAGGTGTGTTCTTTCAAGACTGCTCTGTAGGACAGCATCTTTGCTAATTATAGCCAATAGAACCACATTAAGGCATGTTGCCAACCTGCCTTACAGATCTGAGAGTTTTGCATCTTCACTTGGAGACGATCATAAGTTATTACTCTCCTCAGTTAACCAATAGCTTGTTCTTCCCAGATCCTAATTCACGGGATCTACGATCACAAAGGTTGGGTTACTACTATGGTGTAACATCTATGGGTCTCATACCCATCTCCCTCGATGCAATATCTATCACATTTCGTGATAGTCCCTTTGTAAAGGGATCTGCCAGGTTTTTGTCTGTTTGTATATACGTAATAGTTATTACTCCGGAGTTTCTCAACTTCCTGACAGACTTCAAACGTCTTTTCACGTGTCTTGATGACTTTGCATTATCTTTAGAATTGTTCACTTTAGCGATAACCGTTTGGTTATCACAATTCATAAGAATAGCCGGTACAGGTTTTTCAACAACCGGCAAGTCCATCAAGAGCTCACGCAGCCATTCTGCCTCAACAGTAGCTGTGGCCAAAGCAGTTAATTCTGCTTCCATAGTTGACCTCGTCAATATGGTTTGCTTGCAAGACCTCCATGACACTGCGCCACCACCATGAGTAAATACATACCCACTTGTTGCGTAAAGTACATCAACATCGGAGATCCAATTTGAATCACTATATCCTTCTAGCACAGCAGGATGCCCTGAATAAGTAATTCCGTAACTCATAGTACCTCTCAGATAGCGCAAGACCCTTTCTAGTGCATGCCAATGATCATCACCCGGGTTGGACATGAACCTACTCAGTTTGCTCACAGCAAAAAAGATATCTGGTCTTGTAGCGCTAGCTAAGTACATGAGTGAACCGACAATTTGAGAGTATCTTAATTGATCTCTCGTTTCTTTCTTGTTCTTTCTGAGTGTCACGCTGGGATCATAAGGTGTTGGAGAAGGCTTGCTATCCATAAAACCGAATCGGTTCAAGACCTTCTCAACATAGTGAGATTGCGTTCATGTAATCCCACTCTCATCCTTAATAAGTTTGATGTTTAGAATTACATCGGCTTCTCCCAGATCTTTCATGTCAAAACTTTTTGATAGAAAAGACTTGACCTCATTAATTGCATTAATGTTTGTACCAAAGATCAGTATGTCGTCCACATACAAACATAATATGACACTATTGCCCCCACCATTGCGATAGTAAACACACCTATCAGCCTCGTTAATGACAAATCCTGCAGAAGTCAGAGTTCTTTCAAACTTCTCATGCCATTGCTTAGGTGCCTGTTTCAGACCATACAAAGATTTTAACAACTTGCACACCTTTCTCTCTTCACCCTTTACCACAAACCCGTCAGGCTGATCCATATAGATCTCCTCTTCCAACTCTCCATTGAGAAAAGCTGTCTTTACATCCATTTGATGAATGATAAGACCATAAGAGGCAGGCAAGGAAAGTAACACTCGAATGGTGGTCATTCTAGCAACGGGTGAATAGGTGTCAAAGTAATCTTCGCCTTCTTTCTGAGTGTAGCCCTTGGCCACTAGCCGCGCCTTGTACTTATCAATAGTACCATCAGGCTTTAGCTTCTTTTTGAACACCCACTTATAGCCCACAGGTTTACAACCATATGGTCTATCAGTTAGTTCCCAAGTTCCATTAGAAAGAATTGAGTCCATCTCATTATGAACAGCTTCTTTCCAATCATCTACATCCGGAGATGCATATGCTTCTGCAATCGTCTTGGGTGTGTCGTCCACAAGGTATACAATGAAATCATCACCAAAGGATTTTGCAATCCTTTGTCTCTTGTTCCTTCTAGGAACTTCATTGTTATCCTTCTCAAGGACTTCCTCATGTGATTGTTCGAAATATTCATCAGTTGTACTAGATTCAGGAATTATCTCAGAAGAAAATCTAGCAATGCTATGCATATCTTTCATAGGAAATATGTTCTCAAAAAATGTTGCATCACGAGATTCCATTATAGTATCAACATGCATATCAGGTACTTCAGATTTTACCACTAAAAACCTATAAGCAATGCTCCATTGAGCATACCCTAGAAAGACACAATCCACTGTCTTTGGTCCAAGTTTGCGTTTCTTAGGAATAGGAATATTGACCTTTGCCAAACATCCCCAAGTGCGCAAATAAGAAAATGATGGTTTTCTCCCAACCCACTCCTCATAAGGGGTTTTCTCTTTATTATTGTTGGGAACTCTATTCAGGACATGACATGAAGTCAATAGAGCCTCCCCCCACCATGCCTTAGATAAACCAGCAGTGTCTAACATGGCATTCACCAAGTCAGTCAATGTGCGGTTTTTCCTCTCGGCCACTCCATTTGATTGAGGTGAATAGGGAGGCGTCCTCTCATGAATAATACCATGTTCCTCACAAAATTCATCAAAAACTTTTGGAAAATACTCTCCACCACGATCGGACCTAAGACGCTTGATCTTTCTCTCTAGTTGATTTTCAACTTCAGCTTTATAGATTTTAAAGTAGTCTAACGCTTCATCTTTAGTTTGCAACAAATAAACATAGCAAAATCTAGTTGCATCATCAATCAAAGTCATGAAATATCTCTTTCCACCTTTTGTCAACACACCATTCATCTCACAAAGATCAGAATGTATGAGTTCTAGAGGTGCCAAGTTTCTCTCCTCGGCAGCCTTGTGAGGCTTTCGAGGTTGCTTAGATTGCACACAACTATGGCACTTAGAACCTTTGGCAACTGTGAAGTTTGGAATTAAACTCATGCTGGATAGCTGAGACATTAAACCAAAATTAATATGACATAAACGAGAGTGCCAAATACTTGCATCATCATTAACACTAGCACAAATTTGGTTTATTGACTTATTGCAAAAATCTGAAAGAGAAAAGCGGAACAAGCCTCCGCACTCATAGCCTTTTCCTATAAATTGTCCAAATCTTGACACGATTACTTTATTGGACTCTAAAACTACCTTAAATCCATCTCGACATAGAAGGGAGCCGCTAACTAGATTCTTGTTCATAGTAGGGACATGCTGCACGTTCCTTAGTTGCACGATCTTTCCCGAAGTAAACTTCAGATCCACCGTGCCAATGCCACGAACAGAAGCATGTGACCCATTCCCCATTAGGACGGAAGAATCCCTTGCGACCTGATAAGAAGTAAACAGGGAGATGTCAGCACACACATGAACGTTAGCACCCGAATCAATCCACCACGAAGATGATTGAAATACTGAAAGCACAATAGGTAAATTACCATACCCATCAGTATTCCTAGCGGTCACCATGTTGACAGTCTTGGAGCTTGTTTTCCCTCTGCGGTCTGCATGTTCAGGGCATTCCTTGGAAAAGTGTCCAGGCTTCCCACAGGCGTAGCACTCTAGCTCAGCCTTGTTGAACTTCTTCTTCTTGAAGGTAGTAGTCTTGGTAGGCTTGTTGAAAACAGGTTTGTTCTTCCCTTTGTTCTTGTTCTGTGGGTACCTCTGCACCATGTTAGCAGTAGGCTGAACCTCACCTCCTTTTTCAGTAGTATCTTTAGCCCGAGCTTTTTCCTCAACATCAAGAGATGCAATCAGATTTTCAACTGATATCTCCTGTCTCTTATGCTTCAGAGTTGTGGCGAAATTCCTCCATGAAGGATGCAACTTTGCAATCATGCACCCAGCCACGAATTTGTCGGGTAGAAAACATTTAAGGAGTTCAAGTTCCTTCACAATGCACTGTATCTCATGAGCTTGTTCAACCACAGAACGGTTATTCACCATCTTGTAGTCATGAAAACTCTCCATGATGTACAGTTCACTGCCTGCATCTGTTGCACCGAATTTTGCATTCAGTGCATCCCACAGAATCTTTCCGTCATTTATGTGCATGTACACATCACACAGACGGTCAGCAAGAACACTCAGAATGCATCCCACAAACATAGTATTGGCTTCCTGGAATTTTCTCCGATCTTCGTCGGTCATTCCCTCTGGAGCACCAACACTAGCATGGAAAACTTTCAGAGCAGTAAGCCAGAGCGTGGTCTTCACCTGCCACCTCTTAAAGTGCACACCGGTAAACTTATCTGGCCTCAGTGCATCAGCGAATCCAGCCATACTTAACCCAGGAAATTGCCTATAATTAGGTTTTTGGATTGTTGGAATATTAGGCAAGTTCATGATTAATTCCAGTAAATAATTCATGACTAGAAGAGATACTAGCATGCAAAAATCTAGCAAACTAGAAGAACAGCAAGACATGCATAACAGCAGCAAACACGTAACAATAGCTGTAGAAACAGACATGAACAGAGGATGTTGGACGTACTGATCGTTAGCTATTATGGGTGCGACGGGGTTGATGACGATGTTGGCAACGATCTGCTGCTGACGGCGATGAATATGACGATGAGTAGCACCGCCCGACTTGGACGGAAGACGACCCGTGATGACGAATTTGAGCAGTCGCGCACAGCGCTTCCCAAAAACCTAATTCGTCCACTCCCGGTGCAGGATCGCAAAGACGAACGGTTCCGGAGACCTGCTCTCCCACGCGCCGATGCACGCCGGCGTTTGGGATGGAGTAGACTACGATGGCGGCGCAAGTTGTGAGATAAGGCAAAACCCTAGGTGTTTTTTGGTGTGTCTCTGGCCGCAGCCGGTAGCTGTATATATATTAGGACCAGAGGCGGTATTGTGTCGCGACCACAATCCCAAACCGACTCGGTTTCTAATTCGTATACTTATCGGACAAGAAATCAAAAACTTGTCTGCCAAGACATAAAAATAAAACGGCAAAAGGAAGCTGCGCTCCTGCAAGGAGACGGGCCGTATTTCGGCGGACCATTCATGCGCATGTCGCATGTACACGCCGCCTCGCCTCGCCTCGCCTCGCCACGCCACGCCACACCACGGCCCGGCCAGGCCAGGCCAGGCCAGGCCAGGCGAGGCGAGGCGAGGTGAGCGAGCGCGCGCGTGTGGTTTTCCCTTTCTCTTCTCACACACCACTTAGAGTGGTGGAGAGAACCCACTATATAAAGAGGTCCAACTCTTCTTCAACTTCCAAGGTGGGACTAAACTTAGCACCACCACTTGCCATTTTACACATGGGCTTTGAGATTTCAGAAATTGCTATGGGCCTAGCCCATTAATTCTAACAATCCCCCACCAGATCTCAAATACCCATTTAGAGATTTGCCTTCTCTCACCACTTGTTTAATATACCAGTGTTTCAGCAGAGACTGTTAAGTTGAACTTCTGCCTAGAACTTTAAGCTACATCCATTCACAACTTGACAATGGACTATGCCTTGAATTGCTAGTTTTGTGTGAACAGGTTTCACTCAAAGTCTTAACCAGTACCTGACCGCCAGTAGGCTACCCCGCGGTTTGGAGCTTATACGTCATACTCCCTGGTCTCTTCGTGAGCTTAGTAGAGATCACCCAAACCTCATAGACTGCGACGTTTACAGTCAGAACTCATATAGGTGTGTTCTTTCAAGACTGCTCTGTAGGACAGCATCTTTGCTAATTATAGCCAATAGAACCACATTAAGGCATGTTGCCAACCTGCCTTACAGATCTGAGAGTTTTGCATCTTCACTTGGAGACGATCATAAGTTATTACTCTCCTCAGTTAACCAATAGCTTGTTCTTCCTAGATCCTAATTCACGGGATCTCCGATCACAAAGGTTGGGTTACTACTATGGTGTAACATCTATGGGTCTCATACCCATCTCCCTCGATGCAATATCTATCACATTTCGTGATAGTCCCTTTGTAAAGGGATCTGCCAGGTTTTTGTCTGTTTGTATATACGTAATAGTTATTACTCCGGAGTTTCTCAACTTCCTGACAGACTTCAAACGTCTTTTCACGTGTCTTGATGACTTTGCATTATCTTTAGAATTGTTCACTTTAGCGATAACCGTTTGGTTATCACAATTCATAAGAATAGCCGGTACAGGTTTTTCAACAACCGGCAAGTCCATCAAGAGCTCACGCAGCCATTCTGCCTCAACAGTAGCTGTGGCCAAAGCAGTTAATTCTGCTTCCATAGTTGACCTCGTCAATATGGTTTGCTTGCAAGACCTCCATGACACTGCGCCACCACCATGAGTAAATACATACCCACTTGTTGCGTAAAGTACATCAACATCGGAGATCCAATTTGAATCACTATATCCTTCTAGCACAGCAGGATGCCCTGAATAAGTAATTCCGTAACTCATAGTACCTCTCAGATAGCGCAAGACCCTTTCTAGTGCATGCCAATGATCATCACCCGGGTTGGACATGAACCTACTCAGTTTGCTCACAGCAAAAAAGATATCTGGTCTTGTAGCGCTAGCTAAGTACATGAGTGAACCGACAATTTGAGAGTATCTTAATTGATCTCTCGTTTCTTTCTTGTTCTTTCTGAGTGTCACGCTGGGATCATAAGGTGTTGGAGAAGGCTTGCTATCCATAAAACCGAATCGGTTCAAGACCTTCTCAACATAGTGAGATTGCGTTCATGTAATCCCACTCTCATCCTTAATAAGTTTGATGTTTAGAATTACATCGGCTTCTCCCAGATCTTTCATGTCAAAACTTTTTGATAGAAAAGACTTGACCTCATTAATTGCATTAATGTTTGTACCAAAGATCAGTATGTCGTCCACATACAAACATAATATGACACTATTGCCCCCACCATTGCGATAGTAAACACACCTATCAGCCTCGTTAATGACAAATCCTGCAGAAGTCAGAGTTCTTTCAAACTTCTCATGCCATTGCTTAGGTGCCTGTTTCAGACCATACAAAGATTTTAACAACTTGCACACCTTTCTCTCTTCACCCTTTACCACAAACCCGTCAGGCTGATCCATATAGATCTCCTCTTCCAACTCTCCATTGAGAAAAGCTGTCTTTACATCCATTTGATGAATGATAAGACCATAAGAGGCAGGCAAGGAAAGTAACACTCGAATGGTGGTCATTCTAGCAACGGGTGAATAGGTGTCAAAGTAATCTTCGCCTTCTTTCTGAGTGTAGCCCTTGGCCACTAGCCGCGCCTTGTACTTATCAATAGTACCATCAGGCTTTAGCTTCTTTTTGAACACCCACTTATAGCCCACAGGTTTACAACCATATGGTCTATCAGTTAGTTCCCAAGTTCCATTAGAAAGAATTGAGTCCATCTCATTATGAACAGCTTCTTTCCAATCATCTACATCCGGAGATGCATATGCTTCTGCAATCGTCTTGGGTGTGTCGTCCACAAGGTATACAATGAAATCATCACCAAAGGATTTTGCAATCCTTTGTCTCTTGTTCCTTCTAGGAACTTCATTGTTATCCTTCTCAAGGACTTCCTCATGTGATTGTTCGAAATATTCATCAGTTGTACTAGATTCAGGAATTATCTCAGAAGAAAATCTAGCAATGCTATGCATATCTTTCATAGGAAATATGTTCTCAAAAAATGTTGCATCACGAGATTCCATTATAGTATCAACATGCATATCAGGTACTTCAGATTTTACCACTAAAAACCTATAAGCAATGCTCCATTGAACATACCATAGAAAGACACAATCCACTGTCTTTGGTCCAAGTTTGCGTTTCTTAGGAATAGGAATATTGACCTTTGCCAAACATCCCCAAGTGCGCAAATAAGAAAATGATGGTTTTCTCCCAACCCACTCCTCATAAGGGGTTTTCTCTTTATTATTGTTGGGAACTCTATTCAGGACATGACATGAAGTCAATAGAGCCTCCCCCCACCATGCCTTAGATAAACCAGCAGTGTCTAACATGGCATTCACCAAGTCAGTCAATGTGCGGTTTTTCCTCTCGGCCACTCCATTTGATTGAGGTGAATAGGGAGGCGTCCTCTCATGAATAATACCATGTTCCTCACAAAATTCATCAAAAACTTTTGGAAAATACTCTCCACCACGATCGGACCTAAGACGCTTGATCTTTCTCTCTAGTTGATTTTCAACTTCAGCTTTATAGATTTTAAAGTAGTCTAACGCTTCATCTTTAGTTTGCAACAAATAAACATAGCAAAATCTAGTTGCATCATCAATCAAAGTCATGAAATATCTCTTTCCACCTTTTGTCAACACACCATTCATCTCACAAAGATCAGAATGTATGAGTTCTAGAGGTGCCAAGTTTCTCTCCTCGGCAGCCTTATGAGGCTTTCGAGGTTGCTTAGATTGCACACAACTATGGCACTTAGAACCTTTGGCAACTGTGAAGTTTGGAATTAAACTCATGCTGGATAGCTGAGACATTAAACCAAAATTAATATGACATAAACGAGAGTGCCAAATACTTGCATCATCATTAACACTAGCACAAATTTGGTTTATTGACTTATTGCAAAAATCTGAAAGAGAAAAGCGGAACAAGCCTCCGCGCTCATAGCCTTTTCCTATAAATTGTCCAAATCTTGACACGATTACTTTATTGGACTCTAAAACTACCTTAAATCCATCTCGACATAGAAGGGAGCCGCTAACTAGATTCTTGTTCATAGTAGGGACATGCTGCACGTTCCTTAGTTGCACGATCTTTCCCGAAGTAAACTTCAGATCCACCGTGCCAATGCCACGAACAGAAGCATGTGACCCATTCCCCATTAGGACGGAAGAATCCCTTGCGACCTGATAAGAAGTAAACAGGGAGATGTCAGCACACACATGAACGTTAGCACCCGAATCAATCCACCACGAAGATGATTGAAATACTGAAAGCACAATAGGTAAATTACCATACCCATCAGTATTCCTAGCGGTCACCATGTTGACAGTCTTGGAGCTTGTTTTCCCTCTGCGGTTTGCATGTTCAGGGCATTCCTTGGAAAAGTGTCCAGGCTTCCCACAGGCGTAGCACTCTAGCTCAGCCTTGTTGAACTTCTTCTTCTTGAAGGTAGTAGTCTTGGTAGGCTTGTTGAAAACAGGTTTGTTCTTCCCTTTGTTCTTGTTCTGTGGGTACCTCTGCACCATGTTAGCAGTAGGCTGAACCTCACCTCCTTTTTCAGTAGTATCTTTAGCCCGAGCTTTTTCCTCAACATCAAGAGATGCAATCAGATTTTCAACTGATATCTCCTGTCTCTTATGCTTCAGAGTTGTGGCGAAATTCCTCCATGAAGGAGGCAACTTTGCAATCATGCACCCAGCCACGAATTTGTCGGGTAGAAAACATTTAAGGAGTTCAAGTTCCTTCACAATGCACTGTATCTCATGAGCTTGTTCAACCACAGAACGGTTATTCACCATCTTGTAGTCATGAAAACTCTCCATGATGTACAGTTCACTGCCTGCATCTGTTGCACCGAATTTTGCATTCAGTGCATCCCACAGAATCTTTCCGTCATTTATGTGCATGTACACATCACACAGACGGTCAGCAAGAACACTCAGAATGCATCCCACAAACATAGTATTGGCTTCCTGGAATTTTCTCCGATCTTCGTCGGTCATTCCCTCTGGAGCACCAACACTAGCATGGAAAACTTTCAGAGCAGTAAGCCAGAGCGTGGTCTTCACCTGCCACCTCTTAAAGTGCACACCGGTAAACTTATCTGGCCTCAGTGCATCAGCGAATCCAGCCATACTTAACCCAGGAAATTGCCTATAATTAGGTTTTTGGATTGTTGGAATATTAGGCAAGTTCATGATTAATTCCAGTAAATAATTCATGACTAGAAGAGATACTAGCATGCAAAAATCTAGCAAACTAGAAGAACAGCAAGACATGCATAACAGCAGCAAACACGTAACAATAGCTGTAGAAACAGACATGAACAGAGGATGTTGGACGTACTGATCGTTAGCTATTATGGGTGCGACGGGGTTGATGACGATGTTGGCAACGATCTGCTGCTGACGGCGATGAATACGACGATGAGTAGCACCGCCCGACTTGGACGGAAGACGACCCGTGATGACGAATTTGAGCAGTCGCGCACAGCGCTTCCCAAAAACCTAATTCGTCCTCTCCCGGTGCAGGATCGCAAAGACGAACGGTTCCGGAGACCTGCTCTCCCACGCGCCGATGCACGCCGGCGTTTGGGATGGAGTAGACTACGATGGCGGCGCAAGTTGTGAGATGAGGCAAAACCCTAGGTGTTTTTTGGTGTGTCTCTGGCCGCAGCCAGTAGCTGTATATATATTAGGACCAGAGGCGGTATTGTGTCGCGACCACAATCCCAAACCGACTCGGTTTCTAATTCGTATACTTATCGGACAAGAAATCAAAAACTTGTCTGCCAAGACATAAAAATAAAACGGCAAAAGGAAGCTGCGCTCCTGCAAGGAGACGGGCCGGATTTCGGCGGACCATTCATGCGCATGTCGCATGTACACGCCGCCTCGCCTCGCCTCGCCTCGCCTCGCCACGCCACGCCACACCACGGCCCGGCCAGGCCAGGCCAGGCCAGGCGAGGCGAGGCGAGGTGAGCGAGCGCGCGCGTGTGGTTTTCCCTTTCTCTTCTCACACACCACTTAGAGTGGTGGAGAGAACCCACTATATAAAGTGGTCCAACTCTTCTTCAACTTCCAAGGTGGGACTAAACTTAGCACCACCACTTGCCATTTTACACATGGGCTTTGAGATTTCAGAAATTGCTATGGGCCTAGCCCATTAATTCTAACAATCCCCCACCAGATCTCAAATACCCATTTAGAGATTTGCCTTCTCTCACCACTTGTTTAATATACCAGTGTTTCAGCAGAGACTGTTAAGTTGAACTTCTGCCTAGAACTTTAAGCTACATCCATTCACAACTTGACAATGGACTATGCCTTGAATTGCTAGTTTTGTGTGAACAGGTTTCACTCAAAGTCTTAACCAGTACCTGACCGCCAGTAGGCTACCCCGCGGTTTGGAGCTTATACGTCATACTCCCTGGTCTCTTCGTGAGCTTAGTAGAGATCACCCAAACCTCATAGACTGCGACGTTTACAGTCAGAACTCATATAGGTGTGTTCTTTCAAGACTGCTCTGTAGGACAGCATCTTTGCTAATTATAGCCAATAGAACCACATTAAGGCATGTTGCCAACCTGCCTTACAGATCTGAGAGTTTTGCATCTTCACTTGGAGACGATCATAAGTTATTACTCTCCTCAGTTAACCAATAGCTTGTTCTTCCCAGATCCTAATTCACGGGATCTCCGATCACAAAGGTTGGGTTACTACTATGGTGTAACATCTATGGGTCTCATACCCATCTCCCTCGATGCAATATCTATCACATTTCGTGATAGTCCCTTTGTAAAGGGATCTGCCAGGTTTTTGTCTGTTTGTATATACGTAATAGTTATTACTCCGGAGTTTCTCAACTTCCTGACAGACTTCAAACGTCTTTTCACGTGTCTTGATGACTTTGCATTATCTTCAGAATTGTTCACTTTAGCGATAACCGTTTGGTTATCACAATTCATAAGAATAGCCGGTACAGGTTTTTCAACAACCGGCAAGTCCATCAAGAGCTCACGCAGCCATTCTGCCTCAACAGTAGCTGTGGCCAAAGCAGTTAATTCTGCTTCCATAGTTGACCTCGTCAATATGGTTTGCTTGCAAGACCTCCATGACACTGCGCCACCACCATGAGTAAATACATACCCACTTGTTGCGTAAAGTACATCAACATCGGAGATCCAATTTGAATCACTATATCCTTCTAGCACAGCAGGATGCCCTGAATAAGTAATTCCGTAACTCATAGTACCTCTCAGATAGCGCAAGACCCTTTCTAGTGCATGCCAATGATCATCACCCGGGTTGGACATGAACCTACTCAGTTTGCTCACAGCAAAAAAGATATCTGGTCTTGTAGCGCTAGCTAAGTACATGAGTGAACCGACAATTTGAGAGTATCTTAATTGATCTCTCGTTTCTTTCTTGTTCTTTCTGAGTGTCACGCTGGGATCATAAGGTGTTGGAGAAGGCTTGCTATCCATAAAACCGAATCGGTTCAAGACCTTCTCAACATAGTGAGATTGCGTTCATGTAATCCCACTCTCATCCTTAATAAGTTTGATGTTTAGAATTACATCGGCTTCTCCCAGATCTTTCATGTCAAAACTTTTTGATAGAAAAGACTTGACCTCATTAATTGCATTAATGTTTGTACCAAAGATCAGTATGTCGTCCACATACAAACATAATATGACACTATTGCCCCCACCATTGCGATAGTAAACACACCTATCAGCCTCGTTAATGACAAATCCTGCAGAAGTCAGAGTTCTTTCAAACTTCTCATGCCATTGCTTAGGTGCCTGTTTCAGACCATACAAAGATTTTAACAACTTGCACACCTTTCTCTCTTCACCCTTTACCACAAACCCGTCAGGCTGATCCATATAGATCTCCTCTTCCAACTCTCCATTGAGAAAAGCTGTCTTTACATCCATTTGATGAATGATAAGACCATAAGAGGCAGGCAAGGAAAGTAACACTCGAATGGTGGTCATTCTAGCAACGGGTGAATAGGTGTCAAAGTAATCTTCGCCTTCTTTCTGAGTGTAGCCCTTGGCCACTAGCCGCGCCTTGTACTTATCAATAGTACCATCAGGCTTTAGCTTCTTTTTGAACACCCACTTATAGCCCACAGGTTTACAACCATATGGTCTATCAGTTAGTTCCCAAGTTCCATTAGAAAGAATTGAGTCCATCTCATTATGAACAGCTTCTTTCCAATCATCTACATCCGGAGATGCATATGCTTCTGCAATCGTCTTGGGTGTGTCGTCCACAAGGTATACAATGAAATCATCACCAAAGGATTTTGCAATCCTTTGTCTCTTGTTCCTTCTAGGAACTTCATTGTTATCCTTCTCAAGGACTTCCTCATGTGATTGTTCGAAATATTCATCAGTTGTACTAGATTCAGGAATTATCTCAGAAGAAAATCTAGCAATGCTATGCATATCTTTCATAGGAAATATGTTCTCAAAAAATGTTGCATCACGAGATTCCATTATAGTATCAACATGCATATCAGGTACTTCAGATTTTACCACTAAAAACCTATAAGCAATGCTCCATTGAACATACCATAGAAAGACACAATCCACTGTCTTTGGTCCAAGTTTGCGTTTCTTAGGAATAGGAATATTGACCTTTGCCAAACATCCCCAAGTGCGCAAATAAGAAAATGATGGTTTTCTCCCAACCCACTCCTCATAAGGGGTTTTCTCTTTATTATTGTTGGGAACTCTATTCAGGACATGACATGAAGTCAATAGAGCCTCCCCCCACCATGCCTTAGATAAACCAGCAGTGTCTAACATGGCATTCACCAAGTCAGTCAATGTGCGGTTTTTCCTCTCGGCCACTCCATTTGATTGAGGTGAATAGGGAGGCGTCCTCTCATGAATAATACCATGTTCCTCACAAAATTCATCAAAAACTTTTGGAAAATACTCTCCACCACGATCGGACCTAAGACGCTTGATCTTTCTCTCTAGTTGATTTTCAACTTCAGCTTTATAGATTTTAAAGTAGTCTAACGCTTCATCTTTAGTTTGCAACAAATAAACATAGCAAAATCTAGTTGCATCATCAATCAAAGTCATGAAATATCTCTTTCCACCTTTTGTCAACACACCATTCATCTCACAAAGATCAGAATGTATGAGTTCTAGAGGTGCCAAGTTTCTCTCCTCGGCAGCCTTGTGAGGCTTTCGAGGTTGCTTAGATTGCACACAACTATGGCACTTAGAACCTTTGGCAACTGTGAAGTTTGGAATTAAACTCATGCTGGATAGCTGAGACATTAAACCAAAATTAATATGACATAAACGAGAGTGCCAAATACTTGCATCATCATTAACACTAGCACAAATTTGGTTTATTGACTTATTGCAAAAATCTGAAAGAGAAAAGCGGAACAAGCCTCCGCACTCATAGCCTTTTCCTATAAATTGTCCAAATCTTGACACGATTACTTTATTGGACTCTAAAACTACCTTAAATCCATCTCGACATAGAAGGGAGCCGCTAACTAGATTCTTGTTCATAGTAGGGACATGCTGCACGTTCCTTAGTTGCACGATCTTTCCCGAAGTAAACTTCAGATCCACCGTGCCAATGCCACGAACAGAAGCATGTGACCCATTCCCCATTAGGACGGAAGAATCCCTTGCGACCTGATAAGAAGTAAACAGGGAGATGTCAGCACACACATGAACGTTAGCACCCGAATCAATCCACCACGAAGATGATTGAAATACTGAAAGCACAATAGGTAAATTACCATACCCATCAGTATTCCTAGCGGTCACCATGTTGACAGTCTTGGAGCTTGTTTTCCCTCTGCGGTCTGCATGTTCAGGGCATTCCTTGGAAAAGTGTCCAGGCTTCCCACAGGCGTAGCACTCTAGCTCAGCCTTGTTGAACTTCTTCTTCTTGAAGGTAGTAGTCTTGGTAGGCTTGTTGAAAACAGGTTTGTTCTTCCCTTTGTTCTTGTTCTGTGGGTACCTCTGCACCATGTTAGCAGTAGGCTGAACCTCACCTCCTTTTTCAGTAGTATCTTTAGCCCGAGCTTTTTCCTCAACATCAAGAGATGCAATCAGATTTTCAACTGATATCTCCTGTCTCTTATGCTTCAGAGTTGTGGCGAAATTCCTCCATGAAGGAGGCAACTTTGCAATCATGCACCCAGCCACGAATTTGTCGGGTAGAAAACATTTAAGGAGTTCAAGTTCCTTCACAATGCACTGTATCTCATGAGCTTGTTCAACCACAAAACGGTTATTCACCATCTTGTAGTCATGAAAACTCTCCATGATGTACAGTTCACTGCCTGCATCTGTTGCACCGAATTTTGCATTCAGTGCATCCCACAGAATCTTTCCGTCATTTATGTGCATGTACACATCACACAGACGGTCAGCAAGAACACTCAGAATGCATCCCACAAACATAGTATTGGCTTCCTGGAATTTTCTCCGATCTTCGTCGGTCATTCCCTCTGGAGCACCAACACTAGCATGGAAAACTTTCAGAGCAGTAAGCCAGAGCGTGGTCTTCACCTGCCACCTCTTAAAGTGCACACCGGTAAACTTATCTGGCCTCAGTGCATCAGCGAATCCAGCCATACTTAACCCAGGAAATTGCCTATAATTAGGTTTTTGGATTGTTGGAATATTAGGCAAGTTCATGATTAATTCCAGTAAATAATTCATGACTAGAAGAGATACTAGCATGCAAAAATCTAGCAAACTAGAAGAACAGCAAGACATGCATAACAGCAGCAAACACGTAACAATAGCTGTAGAAACAGACATGAACAGAGGATGTTGGACGTACTGATCGTTAGCTATTATGGGTGCGACGGGGTTGATGACGATGTTGGCAACGATCTGCTGCTGACGGCGATGAATACGACGATGAGTAGCACCGCCCGACTTGGACGGAAGACGACCCGTGATGACGAGCAGTCGCGCACAGCGCTTCCCAAAAACCTAATTCGTCCTCTCCCGGTGCAGGATCGCAAAGACGAACGGTTCCGGAGACCTGCTCTCCCACGCGCTGATGCACGCCGGCGTTTGGGATGGAGTAGACTACGATGGCGGCGCAAGTTGTGAGATGAGGCAAAACCCTAGGTGCTTTTTGGTGTGTCTCTGGCCGCAGCCGGTAGCTGTATATATATTAGGACCAGAGGCGGTATTGTGTCGCGACCACAATCCCAAACCGACTCGGTTTCTAATTCGTATACTTATCGGACAAGAAATCAAAAACTTGTCTGCCAAGACATAAAAATAAAACGGCAAAAGGAAGCTGCGCTCCTGCAAGGAGACGGGCCGGATTTCGGCGGACCATTCATGCGCATCTCGCATGTACACGCCGCCTCGCCTCGCCTCGCCACGCCACGCCACACCACGGCCCGGCCAGGCCAGGCCAGGCGAGGCGAGGCGAGGTGAGCGAGCGCGCGCGTGTGGTTTTCCCTTTCTCTTCTCACACACCACTTAGAGTGGTGGAGAGAACCCACTATATAAAGAGGTCCAACTCTTCTTCAACTTCCAAGGTGGGACTAAACTTAGCACCACCACTTGCCATTTTACACATGGGCTTTGAGATTTCAGAAATTGCTATGGGCCTAGCCCATTAATTCTAACAATCCCCCACCAGATCTCAAATACCCATTTAGAGATTTGCCTTCTCTCACCACTTGTTTAATATACCAGTGTTTCAGCAGAGACTGTTAAGTTGAACTTCTGCCTAGAACTTTAAGCTACATCCATTCACAACTTGACAATGGACTATGCCTTGAATTGCTAGTTTTGTGTGAACAGGTTTCACTCAAAGTCTTAACCAGTACCTGACCGCCAGTAGGCTACCCCGCGGTTTGGAGCTTATACGTCATACTCCCTGGTCTCTTCGTGAGCTTAGTAGAGATCACCCAAACCTCATAGACTGCGACGTTTACAGTCAGAACTCATATAGGTGTGTTCTTTCAAGACTGCTCTGTAGGACAGCATCTTTGCTAATTATAGCCAATAGAACCACATTAAGGCATGTTGCCAACCTGCCTTACAGATCTGAGAGTTTTGCATCTTCACTTGGAGACGATCATAAGTTATTACTCTCCTCAGTTAACCAATAGCTTGTTCTTCCCAGATCCTAATTCACGGGATCTACGATCACAAAGGTTGGGTTACTACTATGGTGTAACATCTATGGGTCTCATACCCATCTCCCTCGATGCAATATCTATCACATTTCGTGATAGTCCCTTTGTAAAGGGATCTGCCAGGTTTTTGTTTGTTTGTATATACGTAACAGTTATTACTCCGGAGTTTCTCAACTTCCTGACAGACTTCAAACGTCTTTTCACGTGTCTTGATGACTTTGCATTATCTTTAGAATTGTTCACTTTAGCGATAACCGTTTGGTTATCACAATTCATAAGAATAGCCGGTACAGGTTTTTCAACAACCGGCAAGTCCATCAAGAGCTCACGCAGCCATTCTGCCTCAACAGTAGCTGTGGCCAAAGCAGTTAATTCTGCTTCCATAGATGACCTCGTCAATATGGTTTGCTTGCAAGACCTCCATGACACTGCGCCACCACCATGAGTAAATACATACCCACTTGTTGCGTAAAGTACATCAACATCGGAGATCCAATTTGAATCACTATATCCTTCTAGCACAGCAGGATGCCCTGAATAAGTAATTCCGTAACTCATAGTACCTCTCAGATAGCGCAAGACCCTTTCTAGTGCATGCCAATGATCATCACCCGGGTTGGACATGAACCTACTCAGTTTGCTCACAGCAAAAAAGATATCTGGTCTTGTAGCGCTAGCTAAGTACATGAGTGAACCGACAATTTGAGAGTATCTTAATTGATCTCTCGTTTCTTTCTTGTTCTTTCTGAGTGTCACGCTGGGATCATAAGGTGTTGGAGAAGGCTTGCTATCCATAAAACCGAATCGGTTACAGACCTTCTCAACATAGTGAGATTGCGTTCATGTAATCCCACTCTCATCCTTAATAAGTTTAATGTTTAGAATTACATCGGCTTCTCCCAGATCTTTCATGTCAAAACTTTTTGATAGAAAAGACTTGACCTCATTAATTGCATTAATGTTTGTACCAAAGATCAGTATGTCGTCCACATACAAACATAATATGACACTATTGCCCCCACCATTGCGATAGTAAACACACCTATCAGCCTCGTTAATGACAAATCCTGCAGAAGTCAGAGTTCTTTCAAACTTCTCATGCCATTGCTTAGGTGCTTGTTTTAGACCATACAAAGATTTTAACAACTTGCACACCTTTCTCTCTTCACCCTTTACCACAAACCCGTCAGGCTGATCCATATAGATCTCCTCTTCCAACTCTCCATTGAGAAAAGCTGTCTTTACATCCATTTGATGAATGATAAGACCATAAGAGGCAGGCAAGGAAAGTAACACTCGAATGGTGGTCATTCTAGCAACGGGTGAATAGGTGTCAAAGTAATCTTCGCCTTCTTTCTGAGCGTAGCCCTTGGCCACTGGCCGCGCCTTGTACTTATCAATAGTACCATCAGGCTTTAGCTTCTTTTTGAACACCCACTTATAGCCCACAGGTTTACAACCATATGGTCTATCAGTTAGTTCCCAAGTTCCATTAGAAAGAATTGAGTACATCTCATTATGAACAGCTTCTTTCCAATCATCTACATCCGGAGATGCATATGCTTCTGCAATCGTCTTGGGTGTGTCGTCCACAAGGTATACAATGAAATCATCACCAAAGGATTTTGCAATCCTTTGTCTCTTGTTCCTTCTAGGAACTTCATTGTTATCCTTCTCAAGGACTTCCTCATGTGATTGTTCGAAATATTCATCAATTGTACTAGATTCAGGAATTATCTCAGAAGAAAATCTAGCAATGCTATGCATATCTTTCATAGGAAATATATTCTCAAAAAATGTTGCATCACGAGATTCCATTATAGTATCAACATGCATATCAGGTACTTCAGATTTTACCACTAAAAACCTATAAGCAATGCTCCGTTGAGCATACCCTAGAAAGACACAATCCACTGTCTTTGGTCCAAGTTTGCGTTTCTTAGGAATAGGAATATTGACCTTTGCCAAACATCCCCAAGTGCGCAAATAAGAAAATGATGGTTTTCTCCCAACCCAATCCTCATAAGGGGTTTTCTCTTTATTATTGTTGGGAACTCTATTCAGGACATGACATGAAGTCAATAGAGCCCCCCCCCCACCATGCCTTAGATAAACCAGCAGTGTCTAACATGGCATTCACCAAGTCAGTCAATGTGCGGTTTTTCCTCTTAGCCACTCCATTTGATTGAGGTGAATAGGGAGGCGTCCTCTCATGAATAATACCATGTTCCTCACAAAATTCATCAAAAACTTTTGGAAAATACTCTCCACCACGATCGGACCTAAGATGCTTGATCTTTCTCTCTAGTTGATTTTCAACTTCAGCTTTATAGATTTTAAAGTAGTCTAACGCTTCATATTTAGTTTGCAACAAATAAACATAGCAAAATCTAGTCGCATCATCAATCAAAGTCATGAAATATCTCTTTCCACCTTTTGTCAACACACCATTCATCTCACAAAGATCAGAATGTATGAGTTCTAGAGGTGCCAAGTTTCTCTCCTCGGCAACCTTATGAGGCTTTCGAGGTTGCTTAGATTGCACACAACTATGGCACTTAGAACCTTTGGCAACTGTGAAGTTTGGAATTAAACTCATGCTGGATAGCCGAGACATTAAAACAAAATTAATATGACATAAACGAGAGTGCCAAATACTTGCATCATCATTAACACTAGCACAAATTTGGTTTATTGACTTATTGCAAAAATCTGAAAGAGAAAAGCGGAACAAGCCTCCGCACTCATAGCCTTTTCCTATAAATTGTCCAGATCTTGACACGATTACTTTATTGGACTCTAAAACTACCTTAAATCCATCTCGACATAGAAGGGAGCCGCTAACTAGATTCTTGTTCATAGTAGGGACATGCGTCAGTCCTACGACCCCTTCCGGCTGAGACACGAATCCTAGCCTATCTGAGTCGCAGAAAGAAGGGCTCACGTTCCTTAGTTGCACGATCTTTCCCGAAGTAAACTTCAGATCCACCGTGCCAATGCCACGAACAGAAGCATGTGACCCATTCCCCATTAGGACGGAAGAATCCCTTGCGACCTGATAAGAAGTAAACAGGGAGATGTCAGCACACACATGAACGTTAGCACCCGAATCAATCCACCACGAAGATGATTGAAATACTGAAAGCACAATAGGTAAATTACCATACCCATCAGTATTCCTAGCGGTCACCATGTTGACAGTCTTGGAGCTTGTTTTCCCTCTGCGGTCTGCACGTTAAGGGGCATTCCTTGGAAAAGTGTCCAGGCTTCCCACAGGCGAGCACTCTAGCTCAGCCTTGTTGAACTTCTTCTTCTTGAAGGTAGTAGTCTTGGTAGGCTTGTTGAAAACAGGTTTGTTCTTCCCTTTGTTCTTGTTCTGTGGGTACCTCTACACCATGTTAGCAGTAGGCTGAACCTCACCTCCTTTTTCAGTAGTATCTTTAGCCCGAGCTTTTTCCTCAACATCAAGAGATGCAATCAGATTTTCAACTGATATCTCCTGTCTCTTATGCTTCAGAGTTGTGGCGAAATTCCTCCATGAAGGAGGCAACTTTGCAATCATGCACCCAGCCACGAATTTGTCGGGTAGAACACATTTAAGGAGTTCAAGTTCCTTCACAATGCACTGTATCTCATGAGCTTGTTCAACCACAGAACGGTTATTCACCATCTTGTAGTCATGAAAACTCTCCATGATGTACAGTTCACTGCCTGCATCTGTTGCACCGAATTTTGCATTCAGTGCATCCCACAGAATCTTTCCGTCATTTATGTGCATGTACACATCACACAGACGGTCAGCAAGAACACTCAGAATGCATCCCACAAACATAGTATTGGCTTCCTGGAATTTTCTCCGATCTTCGTCGGTCATTCCCTCTGGAGCACCAACACTAGCATGGAAAACTTTCAGAGCAGTAAGCCAGAGCGTGGTCTTCACCTGCCACCTCTTAAAGTGCACACCGGTAAACTTATCCGGCCTCAGTGCATCAGCGAATCCAGCCATAGTTAACCCAGGAAATTGCCTATAATTAGGTTTTTGGATTGTTGGAATATTAGGCAAGTTCATGATTAATTCCAGTAAATAATTCATGACTAGAAGAGATACTAGCATGCAAAAATCTAGCAAACTAGAAGAACAGCCAGACATGCATAACAGCAGCAAACACGTAACAATAGCTGTAGAAACAGACATGAACAGAGGATGTTGGACGTACTGATCGTTAGCTATTATGGGTGCGACGGGGTTGATGACGATGTTGGCAACGATCTGCTGCTGACGGCGATGAATACGACGATGAGTAGCACCGCCCGACTTGGACGGAAGACGACCCGTGATGACGAATTTGAGCAGTCGCGCACAGCGCTTCCCAAAAACCTAATTCGTCCTCTCCCGGTGCAGGATCGCAAAGACGAACGGTTCCGGAGACCTGCTCTCCCACGCGCCGATGCACGCCGGCGTTTGGGATGGAGTAGACTACGATGGCGGCGCAAGTTGTGAGATGAGGCAAAACCCTAGGTGTTTTTTGGTGTGTCTCTGGCCGCAGCCGGTAGCTGTATATATATTAGGACCAGAGGCGGTATTGTGTCGCGACCACAATCCCAAACCGACTCGGTTTCTAATTCGTATACTTATCGGACAAGAAATCAAAAACTTGTCTGCCAAGACATAAAAATAAAACGGCAAAAGGAAGCTGCGCTCCTGCAAGGAGACGGGCCGGATTTCGGCGGACCATTCATGCGCATGTCGCATGTACACGCCGCCTCGCCTCGCCTCGCCACGCCACGCCACACCACGGACCGGCCAGGCCAGGCCAGGCCAGGCGAGCGAGCGCGCGCGTGTGGTTTTCCCTTTCTCTTCTCACACACCACTTAGAGTGGTGGAGAGAACCCACTATATAAAGAGGTCCAACTCTTCTTCAACTTCCAAGGTGGGACTAAACTTAGCACCACCACTTGCCATTTTACACATGGGCTTTGAGATTTCAGAAATTGCTATGGGCCTAGCCCATTAATTCTAACAATCCCCCACCAGATCTCAAATACCCATTTAGAGATTTGCCTTCTCTCACCACTTGTTTAATACACCAGTGTTTCAGCAGAGACTGTTAAGTTGAACTTCTGCCTAGAACTTTAAGCTACATCCATTCACAACTTGACAATGGACTATGCCTTGAATTGCTAGTTTTGTGTGAACAGGTTTCACTCAAAGTCTTAACCAGTACCTGACCGCCAGTAGGCTACCCCGCGGTTTGGAGCTTATACGTCATACTCCCTGGTCTCTTCGTGAGCTTACTAGAGATCACCCAAACCTCATAGACTGCGACGTTTACAGTCAGAACTCATATAGGTGTGTTCTTTCAAGACTGCTCTGTAGGACAGCATCTTTGCTAATTATAGCCAATAGAACCACATTAAGGCATGTTGCCAACCTGCCTTACAGATCTGAGAGTTTTGCATCTTCACTTGGAGACGATCATAAGTTATTACTCTCCTCAGTTAACCAATAGCTTGTTCTTCCCAGATCCTAATTCACGGGATCTCCGATCACAAAGGTTGGGTTACTACTATGGTGTAACATCTATGGGTCTCATACCCATCTCCCTCGATGCAATATCTATCACATTTCGTGATAGTCCCTTTGTAAAGGGATCTGCCAGGTTTTTGTCTGTTTGTATATACGTAACAGTTATTACTCCGGAGTTTCTCAACTTCCTGACAGACTTCAAACGTCTTTTCACGTGTCTTGATGACTTTGCATTATCTTTAGAATTGTTCACTTTAGCGATAACCGTTTGGTTATCACAATTCATAAGAATAGCCGGTACTGGTTTTTCAACAACCGGCAAGTCCATCAAGAGCTCACGCAGCCATTCTGCCTCAACAGTAGCTGCGTCCAAAGCAGTTAATTCTGCTTCCATAGTTGACTTCGTCAATATGGTTTGCTTGCAAGACCTCCATGACACAGCGCCACCACCATGAGTAAATACATACCCACTTTTTGCGTAAAGTACATCAACATCGGAGATCCAATTTGAATCACTATATCCTTCTAGCACAGCAGGATGCCCTGAATAAGTAATTCCGTAACTCATAGTACCTCTCAGATAGCGCAAGACCCTTTCTAGTGCATGCCAATGATCATCACCCGGGTTGGACATGAACCTACTCAGTTTGCTCACAGCAAAAAAGATATCTGGTCTTGTAGCGCTAGCTAAGTACATGAGTGAACCGACAATTTGAGAGTATCTTAATTGATCTCTCGTTTCTTTCTTGTTCTTTCTGAGTGTCACGCTGGGATCATAAGGTGTTGGAGAAGGCTTGCTATCCATAAAACCGAATCGGTTCAAGACCTTCTCAACATAGTGAGATTGCGTTCATGTAATCCCACTCTCATCCTTAATAAGTTTGATGTTTAGAATTACATCGGCTTCTCCCAGATCTTTCATGTCAAAACTTTTTGATAGAAAAGACTTGACCTCATTAATTGCATTAATGTTTGTACCAAAGATCAGTATGTCGTCCACATACAAACATAATATGACACTATTGCCCCCACCATTGCGATAGTAAACACACCTATCAGCCTCGTTAATGACAAATCCTGCAGAAGTCAGAGTTCTTTCAAACTTCTCATGCCATTGCTTAGGTGCCTGTTTCAGACCATACAAAGATTTTAATCGATAGTAAAAACTTCTCATGTCGCCCTCCAGTCGAGTCCATCCTCCCGCATGCCTCATTTGAACATTCCGCCGAGTATCATTCGCATGTACCCACCCTAGTCCTCTTTCAATAGATCTCAGGACCCCGAGATGAAATCGAGTGGGAACGAGTGGGGCACGTGATACCTAAGGCGGATTCAAAATTTTGAACCGGTGATCATAGCATCCGCAAATCATATATAAACGGTATTCAATGTTCGTTTCGTTTTTGAACGTACAATATACTCCCCCTATCCTTTCTAGTTTACATATAAGTTTTATGTGTAGTCAAAGTATCTCTACTTTGATAAAAAAGGTATCAACATTCAACAACGCCCAATCAATATTGTTAGATTCGTACGTACTCCTAGATTTGTACTCCAGATGGTTTCCAATTTGACTATTGACAAGATTAATAGTACATGAGATGTATAATGTGAAAATTATATCATTGGAATCTCCTTTCACATACGAATTTGACCGTATGCTTTGTGTAAGTTGCATGTCATATATTATTACTCTAACATTTGGACAAAGTTAGCCTCGAAAAACGCATTAGACCCTGTATGCTTCGTGTAAGTTGCATGTCATATATTATTACTCTAACATTTGTGTAAGTTGCATGTCATATATTATTACTCTAACATTTGGTCAAAGTAGTATAGTGGAGGTGGATCCTCTGACGTAGGTATCCCTGCCTTACCCTCTCTTTCGGTCACTTACTGGCGGACCCCGTGCTTGCTAGGCCCCGCATGTCAGTTACTCAATGGGTTCCCCCATGTCAGGGGATCCTCATGCGTAGTATACTCCCTCTGTTTTTATTTACTCCGCATAAAACGAAGGGAGTGGTGGTATAATAAATGACACGGGCGGGGGAGGGGGATGGACGTCGGTTTGCTCTCAACTGCGGTCCCACAAGCGAGCAAAAACGCAAGACGAAGCGCATTCCATTCGATGAGCGACGTGGAGGGTCCAGCGTGACGGGCTGCAACGCGAACGCGACAAGAGCGATGTACAGTTAAAACCGATTGACCGGTCGTCACCGAAACCACTATTCACACCAGAACCTTCGCTGCTCGGCCTACGCCAGCCACTGCCCTAAAACCACACCAAATCTCCAGCCCATTCCCCCACCTTTCGTTCCCCTAGCCCGCATCAAGCGTCCCCTAGTTCGCCGGAAAGCCATGGTGCGCCGCAAGATCACTTACTACAAGATGCTGACGCCGGAGCGCTCCGCAGTAATCGCAGCGGCGGTCGGCGCCACAGACCTCCGTTCCCAAGCTCGCTTTGCGGCTGGCCAATCCCTGAGTTCTCTGGAGCCAAGCTATGAGGAGGAGGAAGCCGATGCAATGTTCATGGCGGAGGTCGCGGCGCAGAAGGCCCCCGATGGGTATGAGACGATGGACATCGACTTCGTGCCGGCGTCCGAGTCCCCCATGGTGCAGGCGGACCAGCGGTTCAACATGGCGATACTAAAGGAGGACCGGGAGGCAGAGCCTCAACTCGACGCGGAGCGCGCGCATGCCGCTGCCATCGAGGCTCTCCTGCTGGCGGAACCGGATGTCGTGGATGTGAACTGGGTGGCGGAGGCTCAACTTGAGGCGGAGCGCCCGGATGCCGCTGCCATCGAGGCCCTCCTGCAGGCGGAACCGGACGTCCTGGACTTGAACCGGGCGACAGAGGCTCGACTCGACGCAGAGCGCGCGGATGCCGCTCTCATCGACGCCCTCCTGTTGGAAATATGCCCTAGAGGCAATAATAAAATGGTTATTATTATATTTCCTTGTTCATGATAATTGTCTATTATTCATGCTATAATTGTGTTATCCGGAAATCGTAATACTTGTGTGAATACATAGACCACAACATGTCCCCAGTGAGCCTCTAGTTGACTAGCTCGTTGATCAACAGATAGTCATGGTTTCCTGACTATGGACATTGGATGTCATTGATAACGGGATCACATCATTAGGAGAATTATGTGATGGACAAGACCCAATCCTAAGCATAGCACAAGATCGTGTAGTTCGTTTGCTAGAGCTTTTCCAAATGTCAAGTATCGTTTCCTTAGACCATGAGATTGTGCAACTCCCGGATACCATAGGAGTGCTTTGCGTGTGCCAAACGTCACAACGTAACTGGGTGGCTATAAAGGTGCACTACGGGTATATCCAAAAGTGTTTGTTGGGTTGGCACGAATCGAGACTGGGATTTGTCACTCCGTATGGCGGAGAGCTATCTCTGGGCCCACTCGGTAATGCATCATCATAATGAGCTCAATGTGACCAAGTGTTTGGTCACGGGATCATGCATTACGGTACGAGTAAAGTGACTAGCCGGTAACGAGATTGAACAAGGTATTGGGATACCGACGATCGAATCTCGGGCAAGTAACGTACCGATTGACAAAGGGAATTGTATACGGGATTGATTGAATCCTCGACATCGTGGTTCATCCGATGAGATCATCGTGGAACATGTGGGAGCCAACATGGGTATCCAGATCCCGCTGTTGGTTATTGACCGGAGAGTCGTCTCGGTCATGTCTGCATGTCTCCCGAACCCGTAGGGTCTACACACTTAAGGTTCGGTGATGCTAGGGTTGTAGAGATACTAGTATGCGGTAACCCGAAAGTTGATCGGAGTCCCGGATGAGATCCCGGACGTCACGAGGAGTTCCGGTATGGTCCGGAGGTGAAGAATTATATATAGGAAGTCCAGTTTCGGCCATCGGGAAAGTTTCGGGGGTCACCGGTATTGTACCGAGACCACCGGAAGGGTCCCGGGGGTCCACCGGGTGGGGCCACCTATCCCGGAGGGCCCCATGGGATGAAGTGGGGAAGGGAACCAACCCCTGGTGGGCTGGTGTGCCCCCCCTTGGGCCTCCCCTGCGCCTAGGGTTGGAAACCCTAGGGGTGGGGGGGCGCCCCACTTGACTTGGGGGGCAAGTCCCCCCCTTGGCCGCCGCCCCCCTTGGAGATAGGATCTCCTAGGGCCGGAGCCCCCCCAGGGGCCCTATATATAGAGGGGGGAAGGGAGGGCAGCTGCACCCCAAGCCCTGGCGCCTCCCTCTCCCTCCCGTGACACATCTCCCTCCTCCCGCAGCGCTTGGCGAAGCCCTGTTGGAATCCCACTACTTCCACCACCACGCCGTTGTGCTGCTGGATCTCCATCAACCTCTCCTCCCCCCTTGCTGGATCAAGAAGGAGGAGACGTCGCTGCTCCGTACGTGTGTTGAACGCGGAGGTGCCGTCGGTTAGGCGCTCAGTCATCGGTGATTTGGATCACGACGAGTACGACTCCATCAACCCCGTTCACTTGAACGCTTCCGCTCGCGATCTACAAGGGTATGTAGATGCACTCTTTTCCCTCTCGTTGCTAGAAAACTCCATAGATTATTTGTAACATCCCAAATTTTTAATTTGGAATGTTATACATAGATCATCATTGCATATCATGTTTTGTTGCATTTTGACAAATCCTCGATAAATCCTAAGCAACTCAAGGACCCTCGGAGAGAGTTGAGGATTTTTCTCGAATTTTCGTATTTGATTTTCATCAAATAATAAGACGAGGATTGAGGTTTTAATTATTTTCCCTCCGGAAAAATATTTCATTAAACAAAAATAAACGAGAGGAGAAAATATGACTTCTCCAAAACAATTGAAATACTGGACGAAAAATGTTAAAATCATTATTTGGAATTTATTTGGATTTTATTTGCAATTTTTATTGCATTAAAAATATTGCATGTTTTTAAAATATTTATTTTGATTTATAAAAATGTTCACCCTATTCTAGATTTTCTAACTAAACGGGGAAAATTTATTTCATATTTTTCCGATTTTTATTTATTTTTCTACGTATATTTTTCCGCGGAACCTTTTAAAAAAAACAAACGCCCGCGCCGACTAGGCCAAAGGCCCAGCCGACGGCCCACCCCGTCGCCCTCGCCTCTCACCTCACGACGCCGCCGCCGGAGTCCGCCATGGCCACGACGCCGTCGCCGCCTCGGTTTGCCCCTCCCCCAAGCCTCCCTAGCCCCCCTCCTATATATAGCCCCCCCTCTCTCTCTCCCTCAACTCGAGCCGCCGCCGCCGACATCGCTGCCGCCGCCCGCCCGCACGCTCCGCTCGTCGCC